>NC_083719.1:158071436-158717397 GCF_028564815.1 Eubalaena glacialis
TAATCCTCAGAACAAGCCCACATAAGTTGATAGACAACCATTATTTCAGGTTTATACATTAGGAAATAGAAGCTTGGGGAGATTTAAGTGGTTTCCCAAGTGATGGTGCTGGTATTCTGGCCAAGGCCGTCTGGCTTCAGAGTGTTTTCTCTCTGCTGCTGTGTTGCCTCCTCTGTTGCAGAGGACTAAGGGCACCGTTCATTACATAATGTTATTTTTAGTGGTCTTGTTGGCAGTGGGAGATTAAAATGAGAGGCAGAAATTTGATAGTTTTTCTCAAGTCTGCATGTCAATTTGGCCTGAAAACTTGAATAGAAAGACAGGTGTCATCAGCAAATCTGTCCTATCCTGTACTTCAAAGCCAAATGCAACTTCTATCTAGTATGAGGATTTATTTCTGTCTGACTTCTGAGTTATCTCTGCTTACTAACAAATAACCACAATGTAAGTGTAACTGTGCAGTAATGAAATATTCTTTCAGTTTATCATACCAGATATGAATGTTCCATTTAAAAAATAGTTTAAGGAAGCTAGACACTTTTTTAAGAATTGAGATAAAATTTAAATAACTTAAAATTGACCATTTAAACCGTTTTAAAGTGTACAATTCAGTGGCATTTTTTACATTTACAGTGTTGTGTAACCATTACTGCTATGTAATTCCAGACCATTCTTATCACTCCAAGAAGAAACTACTTAATCATTAAGCAGTCACTCCCCATTTTCCCTTTCCTCTAGTCCTTGGCAACCACTAATCTTTCAGTCTTTATGAGTGCCTATTCTAGACATTTTGTATAAGTGGAATCAAAGTATGTGGCCTTTTTTGTCTGGTTCCTTTCGCTTAACCATCATGCTTTCAAAGTTTATCCATATTGTAGCACGTATTAGCACTTTATTCCTTTTTATGGCTGAATAATATTCCATGGTGTGGATATACCACAGTTTGTTTATCTTTCATCAGTTGGTGGGAATTTGGATTATTTCCACTTTTTGCTTATGATGAATTAATTATGCTGCTGTCAATAGTTGTGTACAAGTTTTTGCTTGAACACCTGTGTTTAAATCTCAGGTATATACCCACTAGTGGAATTGCTGGGTCATATGGTAATTTTGTTTAACTTTTTTTCCCCTTTTATTATTATTTTTTTGAGGCATGATTGACATATGGAAAACTTGTACATATTTAATGTGTATATCTTGATGAATTTGAAGATAAGTATACACCTGTGAAACTGTCACCATATATAATGCCATATATAATACCATACACTTAACCATAAGATGTAATCACTTAACAGATTTTAAGTATATAATACAGTATTGTTGACCATATGCGCTATACAGTAGATCTCTCAGACTTATTCATCTTGCATAAGTGGAACTATGTACCTTTTGACTAACATGTCCCCGATTCCCCCTCCTCCCAGCCCCAATAACCTCCTAGCCCCTGATAACCACCCTTCCACTTTGTGCTTCTATGAATTTGACTATTTTGGATTCCTGATATAAGTGGGATCATGTAGAATTTGTTCTTCTGTGTGTGGCTTATTTCCCTTAGTATAATGTCCTCCATGTTCATGTTGTAGCAAGTTGCAGGACTTTTCTTCTTAAAAAGAAGGCTCAATAATATTCCATTGTATATATATACCACATTTTCTTTATACACTCATTTGTTGATGGACATTTAGGTTGTTTCCGTGTCTTTGCTATTGTAAGTAATGTGACAACAAACATGGGTGTGCAGAAAACTATTTGAGATCCTAATTTAAATTATTTTGGATATGTATGGCAGAGTGGGATTATAACTATATGATAGTTATAGTTTTAATTAATTAATTTATTTATTTATTTTTATTTTTTTAGTTTTAATTTTTTGAGGAACCTCCACATAGATTTCCACGGTACCCATTTACATTCCCACCAACAGTATACAAGGGTTCCCTTTTCTTTCTGTATTCTCACCAACACTTGTGGATGTTATTTATGTGTTCTGGATACGAGATGTTTATCGGATATTCGATTTGCAAATATTTGTTCCCATTCCATGAGTGTCTTCCCACTCTTGATAGTGTCCTCTTCTACGCAAAGAATTTTAATTTTGATGATGTCCAATTTAACCTACTTTTTCCTTTTGTTGTTTGTACTTTTGGTATTCTTCCTATGAATCCATAGCCAAATACTAGGTCATGAAGATTTACTGCTGTGTTTTCTCTAAGATTTTTATAGTTTTAGCTCCTACATTTAGATCTTTGATATATTTGAGTTAATTTTTGTATATGGTGGGAGGTAAGGGTTCAACTTCATGTTTTAACTAAAAAATTTTAACAGCTTTATTGTGGTATAACCCACATACCATACATATATCCATTTAAAATATAATGTAGTGATTTTTAGTATATTCATTGAGTTGCACATCCGTCACTACAGTTTAACTGTAAAAAATTTTTATCACTCCGTTAGCAGTCATTCTCCTCAGCCCTAGGCAACCAGCAGTTTATGTTCTTTCTTTATGGATTTTCCTATTCTGGACATTTCATATAAATTAAATCATATAATATATGGTCTTTTGTGATTGAGTTCTTTAACTTAGTGTAATATTTTCAAGATTCATCCATGTTGTAGCATGTATCAGTACCCCAGTCCTTTTTGTGGTTGAGTAATATTCCATTGCATAGATATATATACCACATTTTGCTATCCATTCATCAGTTAATGGATCTTTGGTTTGTTTCCACATTTTGGCTGTTATGAATGCTGGTGTGAAGATTCATGTAAAAGTTTTTGTGTGGATGTGTGTTTTCTTTTCTTTACTTTTTAAAAAAAAATAGTATTTATTTATTTGGCTGCACTGGATCTTAGTTGTGGCACGTGGGTCTTCGTTGCCGCGTGTGGGATCTTAGTTGCTGCATGCAGGATCTAGTTCCCTGACCAGGGATCGAACCTGAGCCCCTTGCATTGGGAGCGCGGCGTCTTAACCACTGGACCACCTGGGAAGGCCCTCAATATTTCTTTTTTTTTTTTTTCTTTGCCCCTGTGTGTGTGCGCAGTGCCTGCAGATGGACACACAGGTGTGTGGACACACAGGTGCATGCCTGCCTGTGTACACACACATCTGGGTAAATGGCATGTGGCCAAGGACCCCTGGCCATTGATGGTGGACCCTCAGCCATGCACTTACTGAGCACCTACTGTGTGCCTGTCACTGTCCAAGCCCACCATGTGGGTAAGCTCATTGATTGCACTGATTTTCTCCACTTTCCAGATGGAAAAGGTGAGGCCCCAGGAGGCCAAGAAACTTGCTTTAGGTCCCACCTGCTGGGCAGGGGTGGAGTTGGGATTTGATCCCAGGCAGCTGGGTCTGCTCTAGACATTGGGGACACAGAGAGAACCCATCTTTGCCCTCCAGGGGATGACATTGTAATGGCAGAGACAGACACTACACAGGTCAATCAGTCAGTAACAAAATGGGAGGCAGTGGTAAGTACCCTGAATTTACACAAAGCAAGAAAGAGAGAGTGAATTGGGGAGGGGGTGTGGTCATTCAGACTTGGGGTCAGAGGAAGCCTTTCTGAGGAGGTGACTTTGAGGAGAGACCTGAAGGAGATGACGGAGGGAGGTGTGCTGACATCTGGGGGGAGAGTGTTCCAGGCAGAGGGAACAGCCTGTGCAAAGGTCCTGAGGCAAGACTGTGCCTAGTGTGTTGGAGGAACAGTGAGGAGGCCCGTGTGGTTGAATCAGAGAGAGTGATGTGGAGAGAGGGAGGAGGGGAGGGCAAGGAGGGGATGGGGCAGGTGGTACAGGGCCTCATGGGCCTTGGGGAAGTCTTGGGCTTTTAACTCAATACTTCTTTTAGGATAGGTTTAGTATTGGTGTATTCTTTTAGTATTTGCTTGTCTGAGAAATTCTTTATCTCACCTATTCTAAATGATAATCTTGCTGGGTAGAGTATTCTAGGTTGCAGATTTTTTCCTTTCAGGACTTTTGACTATATTTTGCCACTCCCTTCTGGCCTGTAACGTTTCTGTAGAGAAATCAAGCTGATAGCCTTATGGGAGTTCCCTTGTAATTAATTCTTTGTTTTTCTCTTGCTGCCTTTAGAATCCTCTCTTTAACTTCAGTAGTTGTGGCACATGGGCTCAGTAGTTGTGGCTCGCAGTCTCTAGAGCGCAGGCTCTATAGTTGTGGTGCACGGGCTTAGTTGCTCCGCGGCATGTGGGATCCTCCTGGACCAGGGCTCAAACCCGTGTCCCCTGCATTGGCAGGCGGATTCTTAACCACTGCTCCACCAGGGAAACCCTGGCAGGCGGATTCTTAACCACTGCGCCACCAGGGAAGTCCCTGTCATTTTAATTATAATATGTCTTGGTATAGATTTGTTTGGGTTCATCTTGTTTGGGACCCTCTGTGTTTCTTGTACCTGGATATCTGTTTCCTTCTTGAGGTTTGGGAAGTGTTCAGCCATAATTTCTTCAGATATACTTTTGATCCCCTTTCCTCTTTCTTCTCCTTCTGGAATCTCTGTTATGTTTAGATTAGCACGCTTTATATTATCATAGGTTTCTTATATTGCTTTCAGTTTTTTTCATCTGGCTTTCTGTCTGCTGTTCTGATTGGGTGATTTCCATTATTCTATCTTCTGCATTATTATTATTATTATTTTTTAAAAAATATCACCCATTTTACATTTTTGTTGTTGTTTTTGTTTGGTTTTTTAATTATTATTTATTTATTTATTTTTGGCTGTGTTGGGTCTTCGTTTCTGTGCAAGGGCTTTCTCCAGTTGCGGCGAGCGGGGGCCACTCTTCATCGCGGTGCGCGGGCCTCTCACTGTTGCGGCTTCTCTTGTCGCGGAGCACAAGCTCCAGACGCGCAGGCTCAGTAGTTGTGGCTCACGGGCCTAGTTGCTCCGCAGCATGTGGGATCTTCCCAGACCAGGGCTCGAGCCTGTGTCCCCTGCATTGGCAGGCAGACTCTCAACCACTGCGCCACCAGGGAAGCCCCTCTTCTGCATTATTCAATCTGCTGTTTATTGCCTTTAGCTCAGGTTTTATCCAGCAAATGAGTTTTCTAATTTTTCTTGGCTCCTCTTTATAGTTTCTAGTTCCTTTTTTTTTTTTTTTTTTCTTCTAGTTCCTTTTTACTGTAATCTACATTTCTATCGATAGCCTTTTTTTTTTAAATTGAAGTATGGTTGATTTACAATGTTGTGCTTTGATAGCCTTTCTTAATTCCTTTAGTATTTTCATTACCTCTCTTTTGAACTCAGTGTCTATTAGACTGAAGAGATCTGTTTCATTGTTCGTACTTTCAGGAGAATGCTCTTGATCTTTTAATTGGTAGTGGTTCTTTTGCTTCTCCATTTAACTTATATTTCCCTTACTCTATGAGTTTAGGAAAACAGTTGTCTGCTGTGGTCTCAGAGGGGTATTTTTATGTGGGAGTGTCCCTGTGTAGCCTGCATGGGTTTAGTATTTTTTGGTATGAGGGCTGTTTTTAGTATGGATGCCTGCCACCTCTTTCCTCAGTGTGTGCTGGCCGATATCCCCTTGATAGGGGGTGTAACTGGTGTTGTGGTGACCAGAGCCCACACTGGAAGTTGAGCGGGGCCTCCTTTTTGCTCTGTGGTTGTCACAGCCCTGTTAGGGGCAGAATCTGCTCCTTAGTTTTTGGAGTAGAAGGTCCCAGATCCGTTTCTAAGCTGCTGTGTGAGGTCGGCAGGATTGGAGCGCTTCCACTGGGAGAGGAGCCACTGAGTATTCCTCCGCTGGAGCTGTCCACCAGGGAGCGCGCTCTGTGGTGTCTCCTGAAACCCATTGTGTGGGCTCACAAAGTACACTGTTGTTGGCACTGTCCTTGTTCCCGGCTCAACCGTAGGAATGCTGGCAACAGGCCCTGGTGACCCTCAGGCGCTGTGTTTACAAAGCCACCAGCGCAGATCCACCAGCTCAGATCCAGAGAAGTCAGGTACCAGGACTGGAGTAGTCGCGCCATGTTAGCTATGGAAGCAGCCCGGACCCCGGCCCAGCCTTCGCGTGCACACTCCCACACAGCCCACAGCTGCTAAGGCCAAACCTGTCCCAGCCTCGGGGGCACCCGTTGTCTACTTGATGTCCCACAGGCTCCGAGTTTACAAAACCAGCAGCCTTGCCCTTTTCTTTTTTTTTTAACATCTTTTTTGGGGTATAATTGCTTTACAATGGTGTGTTAGTTTCTGCTTTATAACAAAGTAAATCAGCTATACATATACATATATCCCCATATCTCCTCCCTCTTGCATCTCCCTCCCATCCTCCCTATCCCACCCCTCTAGGTGGTCACAAAGCACCAAGATGATCTCCCTGTGCTATGTGGCTGCTTCCCACTAGCTATCTATCCTTGCCCTTTTCTTTCTTTCTTTTTTAAAAATAAATTTATTTATTTTATTTATTTATTTTTGGCTACGTTGGGTCTTTGTTGCTGCACGCGGACTTTCTCTAGTTGCGGTGAGCAGGGGCTACTCTTTGTTGCAGTGCACGGGCTTCTCATTGTGGTGGCTTCTCTTGTTGCGGAGCATGGGCTCTAGGCACGTGGGCTTCAGTAGTTGCGGCACGTGGGCTCAGTAGTTGTGGCGCACAGGCTTAGTTGCTCTGCGGCATGTGGGATCTTCCCGGACCAGGGCTCGAACCTGTGTCCCCTGCATTGGCAGGCGGATTCTTAACTACTGCGCCACCGGGGAAGCCCCTCTTTGCCCTTTTCTTGATAAGGCATTTGCTTGGTTGTTCCAGACCTTTTTAGTAGTTTCCCCAGTTCTCATAGTTTTTTGTGTAGTTGTTTGTGATAGTTTTTCCCTTGTTCATCTGCTGTTTTTGTGGAGGTACTGGCCCTTGAAGTTCCCTATCCCCTCATTTCTTCTGATGTCACTCGAGACACATTTGACTGTTAGAACCTTTCCTCAAAATAGTTTTGGAGTTTATTTTTTGTAACAGTCTTCAGACCTTGTTTTTATTAGGGAAAATCAAGTAAGGATTGAATCTGGTGAAGCAGTTAAACTAATAGATCGCAGTTTAGGTTCTACATGTGGTTTGGAATTAACATGAAAGGTTTTTATCATGTAATACGTAGAATTGACTTGTTAGTGGTAGTTTTTGACAAACTGCAGATAAATCTGGCCACCACCTGTGTTTGTAACAGCCCATGAGCCAAGAATAGTTTTTATGTTTTTGAATGGATGAGACAAAATCAAAAGGAAGATATTTGATAACATGTTAAACTAATATGAAATTCAAATTTCAGTGACCACGTATGAAGGTCTGTTGGAACGTAGATCTTTTATGTGTTGTCTATGGCTACTTAATGTGCTATGATGGGGGAGTTGAGTAGTTGGGAAAAAGACTATGAAATATTTACTGTTTGGCCCTTAACAGAAAAAGTTTATCACTCTACTGTGTATGTTATCCTAAGAGTTATTAAATGGTCTTGTAAGGACAATACTTGTTTACAAGTTCTGGTGTGTATGTCAAAATATTATTTTGTTCATAAGCACATCTCATATTTTAAGTTTTAATGAATGAAAACAGTAATTCACTAGTTAAATTAACTACAAATACAACTTTTCTGGTTAATCGGAAGGATGTTCATAGGTAGTCTGATATTCATATTGTCATTTGGTTAGCATTTCTTCTTACTCTCTCAATACTTTTCCTTGGTTTTCGGAAAAGTGGATAAAAAGTTCTGTGTTCCCATAATACTGTTACAGCATTTTTCATAATATGTTTTGATTATTGTTCTGTCCTGTATCCCCGAGTAAACTTACAACTTCAAGTTTGGGATTGTGTTGTCTTTATTTTGTATCCTTGAGTCCTACTACAGTTTCTCATAAGTAGGTAAACAACAAATATTTTTAGGAGGAAAGAATGAGTATTGTTAGAGAAATATCTAGGTCATTTCTCATCTTGATCCTCCTGCAGAGAGGAAAGCTAGATTTATACTTTACAGATATAAATTAAAATAAGTAGGGACTTACCAGAGACTGAGTCAGTTGTAGGAAATTATTATACATTCAAGGCACCAATAGCCAAAACGGTTATCTGGGTTTTAACTCATCAGCGTATAGCTTGTACATATTTATTATTTTATTGATTTTGTTTTTGGGCTGTGTCATCAACTATATGGTCACAAAAGATGAGGATTAGTTTTCTGTGGTGAGTAGAAAGATAATTTGAATGCATATATGTTATAGAAAGTAATAGCATTTAAAAAGTCTTATTCAGGGGTAATTCTTGGAAGGGCAAATAATCTTAAAGCTTTGACAATAATATGTAGTATATCATTTAAACCACGTGGAAAAGGATATTTTGTATGTCATTTAAAATAATAGGCAGGGTAAAGTTTTAAAAAATTAATCTCCAGAATGGCAAGTGATATATCCTGTCTGCATTTTACAGTAAAGCTTATTTGCGACGTGAACATTCAAATTAGAAAATTCTACTTTTTCTTCATTTCAGTGTCTTCAAACTCAGTGTTTTGAAATTGAAGTGTTAAAAACTAAATTATTCTTTTAGTTTTTATCATTGCAAATCCAGAACACTGTCTGCATTTACCTGAAATGTTTAAAATAGGTTTTGTCATTACTTTTCCTGATTAGTACAGTATAAATCTAAGAGGATTGTCTTGGAAGAGCTTATAACAACTTAAAAATTTTTTTAAATGTTTATTTTGCAAAAAATCCTCTGGTGATGAGCTCAGGATTCTTTAACTCCAGAACTTAGTCCAGAGCCCAGGCCCAACTTTTTGCATAGAGCAAGATGGTGGGTACCCAAACTTTGGGGATCAGTCAGAATTGAGCTTGGCAATTAATGGTGTCACATTGGAAATTTTGTTTTGGGTTTCTCAGTAGTAAATGGAGGTAATACCCACCTATTAGCATTTTTTGTAATTCCATTTATATTACATGTAAAAAGGCTTGGCACATGGTTGAAGGTTCTCAGAAATGTTTTTTTCCTCTAAACCTGAGATTCAACTTGGTCCCAATTTTTAAAATGTCAAGATTTTTCTTTAAAAATTCAAATACTGGCCCACAAACATTGGGTTTTCAAGTTATGAATGTTACCTATTAGCTCAACATACTTACTTGACTCAGTAGACGTAAGACCTTTGGGCTCTTCCTTCATCATTCAAATTGGTGTTTGAGCCTATTTGTTCACCAGAAACTTTGGATACACAATTTCCATAAATCCAACAGGTTTATCTTTGAGGATCTAAGAAACATGCATAAAGTGTGAAACTTGTTTTCTTTTCCCTTCGTATTTGTATCAGGAGCGTCTTAGCACATGCTATGGCTTTCTTTTCTCAACTGCTCTTTGTATTTTGTTATTCCTATTTCTTTGTGGGAGTCAAACCATACACCACTGAAGGAGATTAGTTAAATTTCTGGAATATTCCTAGTAGACTACTGGCAACTGGAGGAGAAAGTGCACACTGGCTATGGTTTTTAAATGTGTGTGACACTTCAGCAGATGCTTTGCACCTTTGTGCATTCAGACTTTCCCTTTGCATTGCATGCTCTGTTTTCCCACCTACATATAATTACGACTTAAAGTTGCTTTATGTTGCAAGGACTGAAGTGGAAGATAAAAACTTTTACAGTATCTCATTATTTTTTTGATCTTTCATTTATTCGTTCATTATTCAACAAATATTGAGCATTAACAATGTGCCAGACAGTGTTTTAAGCACTGGGAATACAGCGATCCTCATGGATCTTCCTTCGAGTCCTGTGGGGAAGACAAACAATTAACAAGGTACTCCACAATACTTATGTAACAGCAGTTAAACTGAGGATTAGGAAGAAGAGAAGTAAGGAATTCCCTGGTGCTCCAGTGGTTAGGACTCCGAGCTTTCACTCCTGGGGGCCCTGGTTCAATCCCTGGTTGGGGAGCTAAGATCCCTCAAGCCGCACCACGGGAGTGGGAGCGTGGGGGGAGGAAGAGGAGAAGTGTAGGGAACTTGTAGCATGCATCCTGGGGAGGCTTGATCTAGTTTGGTGCTCAGGGAGTCTTCCCTAAGAAAGTGATGTGGAGACTGGGAATCCAAAGATTAAGTAAGAGTTAACTGGGACGTAAAAGGGGCTGGGAGGGTGGTGATGAGAGTAGGAGAGAGGAATTTTTATTCTTTGCATGTGTTAATATCTTTTTATTTTTATTTTTTAAATTTTTATTGAAATATAGTTGATTTATAATGTGTTTCAGATGTACAGCAAAGTGATTCAGCTATACATGTATTCTTTTTTTAGATTCTTTTCCATTATAGGTTATTACAAGATAGTTCCCTGTGCTTGTTGGTTATCTATTTTATATGTAGTAGTGTATGTGTTTTAATTCCAAACTCCTAATTTATCCCCACCTCCCTTTCCCCTTTGGTAACCGTAAGTTTGTTTTCTATGTCTGTGAGTCTGTTTCTGTTTTGTAAATAAGTTCATTTGTATCATTTTTTTTTTTTTTTAGATTCCACATATACAGGGTATCATATAATTGTCTTTCTCTGCCTGACTTCACTAGTATAATAATCTCTAGGTCCATCCATGTTGCTGCAAGTGGCATTATTTCATTCTTTTTTATAGGGGAGAAAGGAATTGAAAGAGCATGTTAGGCAGAGGAACCAGCTTGAGTAAAGGCTACAGTAGTTTTAGTAATTGTGCAAAGTCTGTGAGCTTGTGATTGAATCCTGGATATCCTGAGGGTCTGCCATTCAGGTTTCCTTTCTCTTCTCCTTCTTTTTTTAAATTCAGTATTAGATTGTGCATTCACACTGACCAGGGTAAGAGGAAACTTTATACGAATGCCCAGATTTTCCTCTCTGCTCTAATTAGACTCTCTCTCAAGATGCCTTCCAAAGAAATATTTATTTCAGTTAAGATTTTAGAACCATTCTTTTTTGTTTCCTGCTTGAAAATGGCATTACTTATTACATTTGTAACACTTACATGTTTTGTTTATTTTATTTTTTAAAAGATTTAAAAATTTTTATTTATTTATTTATTTTGTCTGCTCTGGGTCTTCGTGGCGGCACGTGGGATCTTTAGTTGCAACATGTGAACTGTTAGTTGTGGCATGTGGGATCTAGTTCCCTGACTAGGGGTCGAACTCAGGCCCCCTGCATTGGGAGTGCGGAGTCTTAGCCACTGGACCACCAGGGAAGTCCCTAAAGATTTTTTTTTTTTTGATGTGGACCATTTTTATAAATTTATTTTTATATATTTATTTTTGGATGCATTGGGTCTTTGTTGCTGCGCACAGGCTTTCTCTAGTTGCGGCGAGTGGGGGCTACTCTTCTTTGCGGTGTGCGGCTTCTCATTGCCGTGGCTTCTCTTGTTGTAGAGCATGGGCTCTAGGTGCGTGGGCTTCAGTAGTTGTGGCACGTGGGCTCAGTAGTTGTGGCTCCCGGGCTGTAGAGCACAGGCGAAGTAGTTGTGGTACACGGGCTTAGTTGCTCCGCGGCATGTGGGATCTTCGTGTACCAGGGCTCGAACCTGTGTCCCCTGCATTGGGAGGCGGATTCTTAATCACTGTGCCACCAGGGAAGTCCCTGTGGATCATTTTTAAAGTCTTTATTGAATTTGTTACAAATATTGCTTCCGTTTTATGTTTTGGTTTTTTGGCCCCAAGGCATGTGGGGTCTTAGCTCCCTGACCAGGGATCGAACCCATACCCCCTGCATTGGAAGGCGAAGTCTTAACCACTGCACCACCAGGGAAGTCCCAACACTTATATGCTTTAAATTTTAAAAGATTTATAGTGAAAAGTATTTAAATCAGCCAGTTCCTCTTGCTGGTAATCAGTTATCAGTTCTTGTGTGTTATCCTTTGAAATATTTTATACATATGCAAGCAAATGCATATAATATCCACCCTAGTGTTTTTTTTTTGTTTTTTTTTTTAAATAGTGGTAGTGCTTCCCTGGTGTCGCAGTGGTTGGGAATCCACCTGCCAATGTAGGGGACACAGGTTCGAGCCCCGGTCCAGGAAGATCCCACATGCTGCGCAGCAACTAAGCCCGTACGGCACGGCTGCTGAGCCTGTGCTCTAGAACCCGCAAGCCACAACTACTGAAGCCTGTGCACCTAGAGCCCGTGCTCTGCAACAAGAGAAGCCACCACAGTGAGAGGCCCATGTACCACAGCGAAGAGTAGCCCTGGCTCACCACAACTAGAGAAAGCCCGCGCGCAGCAATGAAGACCCAACGCAGCCAAAAATAAAGTAAACAACAATAAAAAAAAAATAAGATAAATAGTGGTAGTGCACTATATTATCTTTTTTCCCCTTTAATTAATTAATTAATTAATTTGGTTGCACTGGGTCTTAGTTGCAGCAGGTGGGCTCCTTAGTTGTGGCATGTGAACTCTTACTTGAAGCATGTGTGTGGGATATAGTTCCCTGACCAGGGATTGAACCCGGGCCCCCTGCATTGGCAGTGCGGAGTCTTAACCACTGCACCACCAGGGAAGTCTCCCTACCTTTTTTTTTTTTTTTTTGAATTTTATTTAATTTATTTTTTTTATACAGCAGGTTCTTATTAGTTATCCATTTTATACATATTAGGGTATACATGTCAATCCCAATCTCCCAATTCATCACCCCCCTCCCCCCCCGCCACTTTCCCCCATTGGTGTCCATATGTTTGTTCTCTACATCTGTGTCTCTATTTCTGCCCTGCAAACCAGTTCATTTGTACCATTTTTCTAGGTTCCACATAGACGCGTTAATATATTTGTTTTAATCTTTCTGACTTACTTCACTCTGTATGACAGTCTGTAGATCCATCCACGTCTCTACAAATTACCCAATTTCATTCCTTTTTACGGCTGAGTAATATTCCATTGTATATATGTACCATATCTTCTTTATCCATTCATCTGTAGTTGGGCATTTAGGTTGCTTCCATGTCCTGGCTGTTGTAAATAGTGCTGCAATGAACATTTGGGTGCATGTGTCTTTTTGAATTATGGTTTTCTCTGTGTATATGGCCAGCAGTGGGATTGCTGGGTCATATGGTAATTCTATTTTTAGTTTTTTAAGGGACCTCCATACTGTTCTCCTTAGTTGGCTGTATCAATTTACATTCCCACCAGCACTGCAAGAGGGTTCCCTTTTCTCCACACCCTCTCCAGCATTTGTTGTTTGTAGATTTTCTGATGATGCCCATTCTAACTGGTGTGAGGTGATACCTCATTGTAGTTTTGATTTGCATTTCTCTAATAAGTAGTGATGTTGAGCAGCTTTTCATGTGCTTCTTGGCCATCTGTATGTCTTTGGAGAAATGTCTATTTAGGTCTTCTGCCCACTTTTTGATTGGGTTGTTTGTTTTTTTAATATTGAGCTGCATGAGCTGTTTTTATATTTTGGAGATTAATCCTTTGTCCGTTGATTCGTTTGCAAATATTTTCTCCCATTCTGAGGGTTGTCGTTTCTTCTTGTTTGTAGTTTCCTTTGCTTTGCAAAAGCTTTTAAGTTTCATTAGGTCCCATTTGTTTATTTTTGTTTTTATTTCCATTACTCTAGGAGGTGGATCAAAAAAGATCTTGCTGTGATTTATGTCAAAGAGAGTTCTTCTATGTTTTCCTCTAACAGTTTTATAGTGTCTGGTCTTACATTTAGGTCTCGAATCCATTTTGAGTTTATTTTTGTGTATGGTGTTAGGGAGTGTTCTAATTTCGTTCTTTTACATGTAGCTGTCCAGTTTTCCCAGCACCACTTATTGAAGAGACTGTCTTTTCTCCATTGTATATCCTTGCCTCCTTTGTCATAGATTAGTTGACCATAGGTGCGTGGGTTTATCTCTGGGCTTTCTATCCTGTTCCATTGATCTATATTTCTGTTTTTGTGCCAGTACCATATTGTTTTGATTACTGTAGCTTTGTAGTATAGTCTGAAGTCAGGGAGTCTGATTCCTCCAGCTCTGTTTTTTTCCCTCAAGACTGCTTTGGCTATTCGGGGTCTTTTGTGTCTCCATACAGATTTTAAAATGATTTGTTCTAGTTCTGTATAAAATGCCATTGGTAATTTGATAGGGATTGCATTGAATCTATAGATTGCTTTGAGTAGTATAGTCATTTTTACAATATTGATTCTTCCAATCCAAGAACATGGTATATCTCTCCATCTGTTGGTATCATATTTCATTTCTTTCATCAGTGTCTTATAGTTTTCTGCGTACAGGTCTTTTGTCTCCTTAGGTAGGTTTATTCCTAGGTATTTTATTCTTTTTGTTGCAGTGGTAAATGGGAGTGTTTCCTTAATTTCTCTTTCAGATTTTTCATCATTAGTGTATAGGAATGCAAGAGATTTCTGTGCATTAATTTTGTATCCTGCAACTTTACCAAATTCATAGATTAGCTCTAGTAGTTTTCTGGTGGCGTCTTTAGGATTCTCTATGTATGGTATCATGTCATCTGCAAACAGTGACAGTTTTACTTCTTCTTTTCCAATTTGTATTCCTTTTATTGCTTTTTCTTCTCTGATTGCCGTGGCTAGGACTTCCAAAACTATGTTGAATAATAGTGGTGAGAGTGAACATCCTTGTCTTGTTCCTGACCTTAGAGGAAGTGCTTTCAGTTTTTCACCATTGAGAATGATGTTTGCTGTGGGTTTGTCGTATATGGCCTTTATTATGTTGAGATAGGTTCCATCTGTGCCCAGTTTCTGGAGAGTTTTTATCATAAGTTGGTGTTGAATTCTGTCAAAAGCTTTTTCTGCATCTATTTAGATGATCATATGGGTTTTATCCTTCAATTTGTTAATATGGTGTATCATATTGATTGATTTGCATATATTGAAGAATCCTTGCATCCCTGGGATAAATCCCAGTTGATCATGGTGTATGATCCTTTTAATGTGTTGTTGGATTCTGTTTGCTAATATTTTGTTGAGAATTTTTGCGTCTATATTCATCAGTGATATTGGTCTGTAATTTTCTTTTTTTGTAGTATCTTTGTCTGGTTTTGATATCAAGGTGATGGTGGTCTCATAGAATGAGTTTGGGAGTGTTCCTTCCTCTGCAATTGTTTGGAAGAGTTTGAGAAGGATGGGTGTTAGTTCTTCTCTAAATGTTTGATAGAATTCACCTGTGAAGCCATCTGGTTCTGGACTTTCATTTGTTGGAAGATCTTTAATCACAGTTTCAATTTCAGTACTTGTGATTGGTCTGTTCATATTTTCTATTTCTTCCTGGTTCAGTCTTGGAAGGTTATACCTTTCTAAGAATTTGTCCATTCCTTCCAGGTTGTCCATTTTATTGGCATAGAGTTGCTTGTAGTAGTCTCTTAGGATGCTTTGTATTTCTGCAGTGTCTGTTGTAACTTCTTTTTTTAAAAAATTTATTTATTTCTTTATTTTATTTATTTATTATTTCTGGCTGCGTCAGGTCTTCGTTGCTCTGTGCAGGCTTTTCTCTGGTTGTGGTGAGTGGGGGTTTCTCATTGTGGTAGCTTCTCTTGTTGCGGAGCACGGGCTCTAAGTGCACGGGCTTCAGTAGTTGTGGTTCGCGGGTTCTAGAGCGCAGGCTCAGTAGTTGTGGCGCACAGGCTTAGTTGCTCCACGGCATGTGGGATCTTCCCAGACCAGAGCTTGAACCTGTGTCCCCTTCATTGGCAGGCAGATTCTGAACCACTGCGCCACCAGGGAAGCCTGTAACTTCTCCTTTTTCATTTCTAATTTTATTGATTTGAGTCCTCTCCCTCTTTTTCTTGATGATTCTGGCTAATGGTTTATCGATTTTGTTTATCTTCTCAAAAAACCAGCTTTTCTTTTTATTGATTTTTGCTATTGTTTTCTTTGTTTCTATTTCATTTATTTCTGCTCTGATCTTTATGATTTCTTTCCTTCTACTAACTTTGGGTTTTGTTTGTTCTTCTTTCTCTAGTTCCTTTAGGTGTCAGGTTAGATTGTTTATTTCAGATTTTTCTTGTTTCTTGAGGTAGGCTTGTATTGCTATAAAGTTCTTCCCTCTTAGAACTGCTTTTGCTGCATCCCATAGGTTTTGGATCATCGTGTCGTCTTTGTCCTTTGTCTGTAGGTATTTTTTGATTTCCTCTTTGATTTCTTCAGTGATCTCTTGGTTATTTAGTAACGTATTGTTTAGTCTCCATGTGTTTGTGTTTTTTTTTTGTTTTTTTCCTTTTAATTGACTTCTAATCTCATAGTGTTGTGGTCAGAGAAGATGCTTGATATGATTTCAATTTTCTTAAATTTACTGAGGCTTGATTTGTGACCCAAGATGTGATCTATCCTGGAGAATGTTCCGTGTGCACTTGAGAAGAAAGTGTAATCTGCTGTGTTTAGATGGAATGTCCTATAAATATCAATTAAATCTGTCTGGTCTGTTGTGTCATTTAAAGCTTGTGTTTCCTTATTAATTTTCTGTTTGGATGATCTGTCCATTGGTGTAAGTGAGGAGTTAAAGTCCCCCACTATTATTGTGTTACTGTCGATTTCCTGTTTTATAGCTGTTAGCAGTTGCCTTATGTATTGAGGTGCTCCTATGTTGGGTGCATGTATATTTGTAATTGTTATATCTTCTTCTTGGATTGATCCCTTGATCATTATGTAGTGTCCTTCCTTGTCTCTTGTAGCATTCTTTATTTTAAAGTCTATTTTATCTGATATGAGTATAGCTACTCCAGCTTTCTTTTCATTTCCATTTGCATGGAATATCTTTTTCCATCCCCTCACTTTCAGTCTGTATGTGTCCCTAGGTCTGAAGTGGGTCTCTTGTAGACAGCATATATATGGGTCTTGTTTTTGTATCCATTCAAGCAAGCCTGTATCTTTTGGTTGGAGCATTTAATCCTTTCACGTTTAAGGTAATTATCGATATGTATATTCCTATTACCATTTTCTTTATTGTTACGGGTTTGTTTTTGTAGGTCCTTTTCTTCTCTTGTGTTTCCCACTTAGAGAAGTTCCTTTAGCATTTGTTGTAGAGCTGGTTTGGTGGTGCTGAATTCTCTTAGCTTTTGCTTGTCTGTAAAGCTTTTGATTTCTCCGTCAAATCTGAATGAGATCCTTGCTGGGTAGAGTAATCTTGGTTGTAGGTTCTTTCCTTTCATCACTTTAAATATATCATGCCACTCCCTTCTGGCTTGTAGAGTTTCTGCCGAGAAATCAGCTGTTAACCTTATGGGAGTTCCCTTGTATGTTATTTGTCGTTTTTCCCTTGTTGCTTTCAATAATTTTTCTTTGTCTTTGATTTTTGTCAATTTGATTACTATGTGTCTTGGCATGTTTCTCCTTGCATTTATCCTGCCTCGGACTCGCTGTGCTTTCCTTTCCCATGTTAGGGAAGTTTTCGACTATAATCTCTTCAAATGTTTTCTCTGGTCCTTTCTCTCTCTCTTCTCTTTCTGGGACCCCTGTAATGCGAATTTTGTTGCGTTTAATGTTGTCCCAGAGGTCTCTTAGGCTGTCTTCATTTCTTTTCATTCTTTTTTCTTTATTCTGTTCCACGGCAGAGAATTCCACCATTCTGTCTTCCAGGTCACTTATCCTTTCTTCTGCCTCAGATATTCTGCTATTGATTCCTTCTAGTGTATTTTTCATTTCAGTTATTGTATTGTTCATCTCTGTTTGTTTGTTCTTTAATTCTTCTAGGTGTTTGTTAAACATTTCTTGCATCTTCTTCATCTTTGCCTCCATTCTTTTTCCCAGGTCCTGGATCATCTTCACTATGATTATTCTGAATTCTTTTACTGGAAGGTTTCCTATCTCCCCTTCATTTAGTTGTTTTCTGGGGTTTTATCTTGTTCCTTCATCTGGTACATAGCCCTCTGTCTTTTCATCTTGTCTGTCTTTCTGTGAATGTGGTTTTTGTTCCATAGGCTGCAGGACTGTAGTTCTTCTTTCTTCTGCTATCTGCCCTCTGGTGGATGAGGCTATCTAAGAGGCTTGTCCCCCTGCCTTTTTTTAATATAAAAAGATTTTAATAACTGGATTTTTAAAAGTATTTTATATTGGAGTGGAGTTGATAAACAATGTTGTGATTCAGTTATACATATACATGTATCTATTCTTTTTCAAATTCTTTTCCCATTTAGGTTATTACAGAGCACTGAGCAGAGTTCCCTGTGCTATACAGTAGGTCCTTGTTGGTAATCTATTTCTTTTTTTTTTTTTCTTCTTTCTTTCTTTTTTTTTTTTCCTGCACTGCACAGCTTATGGTATCTTCGTTCCCAGACCAGGGATTGAACCTGGGTCCTCAGCAGTGAGAGCAGAGTTCTAACCACTGGACTGCCAGGGAATTCCCTATCTATTTTATTTTATTTTTAAAAAAATATTTATTTATTTATTTGGCTGTGCCGGGTCTTAGTTGCGGCACGCAGGCTCTCTCGTTGAGGTGTGTGGGCTCAGTAGTTGCAGCACTCAGGCTTAGTTGCCCCGCGGCATGTGGGATCTTAGTTCCCCGACCAGGGATCGAACCCACATCCCCTGCATTGGAAGGCAGATTCTTCACCACTGGACCACCAAGGAAGTTCCTTGGACTTGGTTTTGTGTTTTTTACTTTTAAGCTTCAAATGGAATCTCATACAGAACACCAGTATAGAACAGAAAAAAGATGGAGCTGCTTTAATTTGGTATAGAGAGCAGGCAGGTTTTCTTCTCACTCTCTTGGGCAGCCCCTGAGGGGACTCTCCAGGACACTCTTTCTGAGGAACACAATGGAAACTACCTTTGGGATGGAGTTTCTTTCTTTCTTCTTTTTTTTCTCTTTTTAAAATATTTATTTATTTATTTATTTGGCGGTGTTGGGACTTAGTTGCAGCACACGGGGTCTTCGTTGCAGCGTGCAGGCTTCTCTCTAGTTGTGGCAGAGTGCATGGGCTCAGTAGTTGCGGCACGAGGGCTCTCTAGATGTGGTGTAAGGGCTTAGTTGCCCCCGCAGCATGTGGGATCTTAGTTCCCATACCAGGGATCAGAACCTGCGTCCCCTGCATTGGAAGGCAGATTCTTAACCCCTGGACCACCAGGGAAGTCCCTGGGATGGAGTTTCAACAGAAGGATTTTGAGAAGTCCAGTGGGAGAGATCACCTAAACCAATAAATGTAAAATACATTGTTAGAGGGGGAGAAAGCTTGGTGTCACATGTGGAGGAGGCAAGGGGGAAGGAAGCCACTTACCTATGTTTGGGCTGTCCTGAAATTATTTCTGTTCTTTTAGAATAGTCTAGTAGTAGATAATTAATGTTAATTAAAAGTTTCTTTGGAGATACATACTGAAATATTATGAATGATATCTGGGGATTTGCTTCAAAATAATCCAGGTATGAGGTCTGTAGGTCACCACAGCCTGTACCAAAATTCTTGCATCCTGGGCTCTCCATTGTATGAGACGGATGGGGTTGTATGATACTAAGACTGGAAAGACAGCATGGCTTTAGGGAAAAGACACTAGAATAGAAGGCCAGATGTTCTAGTCTTTTTGTTGTCTTGAGGAAATCACTTAGGTGTGGCAAAGAGCTTTTTTTTTTTTTAAGGTACATGTAAAGTTTAGAGTGAGTAAAAATTGCTCTGTTTTTAATTGCAAAAGACTATATACAAACTGTTTTACTGTGTTTTCTGAAGGCATCTTTGTTTTAAACATGAGCTAACTCTAGACTTAAGTTTAGTATTATCCGTTGGTGACTTGCCTTTTAACAGCATTGATTAGTTTTGACCCAGGTAAAGAAGTACAGTAAGGAGCATAGATGTATGTGATGTGTCTGGTTTTTTTGAAGAGACTGAGGCATCTTCCGTTAATTGAATTATACTGTAAAGGTGTTGTGAGGAACATTTGCCTGGTGAGAGTTTATGAGCAGAATTCCCTTATTGAATGAAGAGAGTAAGGTCACTAATTGTGTTGAGGTTAAGTACAGTTACCAATACTAAAGGCTGATGTTTTTATTTATTTTTCTGTGTTGTGACCTAGTGTAAAGAGCACAGGCGATTGAACAGAGCACAGACATGGCTCTGTTTGGCATTTGGCCAGCTCACTTCCCATTTCTGAGCCTCAGATTCTACACCTATAACAAGGAGATAGTAATTAATACCTGCCTCATTGTCAGTATGAGGTTTAAAAGAAAAACAAAATATATAAATATTCTTAGCAGTTTCTGGTACTTGGGGTATCAGATAAATCCTTCCTTTTTCCTGTGTGACTCTTGAAATTATATAGTCAGTTACCTCTTGCTTGTGTCAGGATACCTCTTTTTTTATTATCCTGTCTTACCGCTTCTCTCCCCAAAAACAAACTCACTCAGGCCTGTAATTACAATAAAATACTAACTAGCTATATGATGCATTTGTTTTCAACCCTGGCCGTTCATCAGAATCACCTGTGGAGCTTTTTAAAAAAAATTAGATGCCAAGAGCCTCCCCCCATACATACTGAATCTGAATCTCCAGGCCTGTGGGTGGGTAGGAGGTTCTGTATTTTATAACTCCTCAGGTGATTCTGATGTACAGCCGGGGTTGAGAACCATTGATCTGTTTCCTCTAGCACTCAGAAACAAATCCCTGAAAGGCTCAGACTAAAGCAGAAGTAAGAGGAAAAATAAGCCCCAGGTCATACCCAACAGTTATATGATGTAATGATAAATGAGAATTGCTGGGTGCATAGTAGATTCTCAAACATTGAAAGAAAAATTTATGGCCAGAAAGACTATGCAGAGTAAAATTGATTTATGTTGGAGTGATTTGGCACTAGATTTTCTATTGTAGGGAGAAGGCCTATGGTCAGTGTTTTGAAATTCTCCAGATTAAGAGCCCAAGGATAGCCCCAAACTAATGTTTAAATCATTCAGTTCCAGTATAACATACAGGCATAACAGCATACAACAATTTCTTTTGTTGTGTCAAGCCAGAGAGTATAGCTCTCCTCCCTGCTTTAAGCCTTCTGGGGTTGTAGAGGGCTGCATCCTTTCAGGCCTGTGTTCTGCACTGTCACCAACCCTGTTTTCTTGTCGGTCTGAAAATTCTTATGGCATAAAGCCAAAGGCCTGGGCTAGCAGGAAAGCCTTGGCCTGCATGTTTCTGTTCTACCTCTTGAGCAGGCTGCCCTCTGTGAGCAGCTTCATGCTACATCCTTAGCCTCAACCTTACCGTGTGGTTCTCAGTACACCAGTTTCCATGACCAACCTAGCAGCTGCTCTGCTTTCCAGCTTTCATTGGACCAATTCCCTGCTTTTACGCTGTCCTTTTCCAAGACTTCAGTGATCCTTTGATCTATTGTCCATGCTTTCTCTTTGATATATTGTTCCTGGATCTAGCCAATAAGCAAGGGTCATTTCTTAGTAACAATTAAGTTTTACACAATAATCTTTAGTCTTTTGCCTTAGCTTGCTGCAGGCTAAAATTGTAATGCTGCCAGAAACCATTTATCTAACTACTCATTGCTAGATTTTCTTACCTCAGTCTCAGATCCCCCTTTCTTCTCAGTGCAAGTTATTAGACCTAGCTCTGACTCCCATCTACCAGGTAGAGAGGATTGGTGGGAGGAGACTTCAAGTACTCTAGTTCACTCTTTTGTTCTGTGGTTGGTGTGGTGGAGTAGGGATCAGAAGATGCTGGCCTCTAATCCCTGCCTTTTCTTAAAGGCCTCTAGACTTCTGACAGGGTCACTCCGAGCCTCTGTTTCCTTGTCTGCTGTAAATATGGGATAATAAAATCTGTGCTGCCTACCTTACTTGGTTGTTTTTGAGATTCATATGATATAATGGATGTTAAAAGATCTTTGACAACTAGAATACACACATGCATTTATTAGGCTATGTGGCTGTGAGGTGGGAGTAATGCAAATGCTTAAAATAGTATTTTACTTTTTATACTATTCTGGAGTTAAATATTTCCTTTGCAGTTTTGGGTTGAGACTGGGAAAGGAAATCACAGTCATTGTAAGGTAGAAGAATTGTAATCACTGACTAAAAATAGCTATCATTTATTTACTTAAAATATTTATTTATTTATTTTATTTATTTATGGCTGTGTCAGGTCTTAGTTGCGGCACTCGGGATCTTTCGTTGTGGCGCGCAGGCTTCTCTCTAGTTGAGGTACATGGGCTATGTAGCTGTGGCACGTGAGCTTGGTTGCCCTGTGGCATGTGGGGTTTTAGTTCCCCGACCAGGGATCGAACCCGCGTCCCCTGCATTGGAAGGCAGATTCTTAACCACTGGACCCCCATAGCTATCATTTATTTTTGATAATTTGTACTCGATTAAAAATAGAGTTGTTCAGTTGAAACAGCCTGCTACAAAATTGGAGGCATTATTATACTACTTTCACAGGCAAAGAAACAAGCTCAGAGAGGTAAAGTAGCTGTCCAGAGTCTCACAGGTGGTTTAAGAGCATAGCAGAAATTAAGCCCATGCATTTCTCTATTCTGGCAGTGTGTATAATTCGTCATTTAATTATAAGCAAATGTAATGTATATAAGGGATTAAGACTTTAAAGACTTAGTGAATTACAAATGCACAGAGTAGTATAGATATTTATCTTCTTACCCTGCTTTATCTCATAGTCTTGGACAAGTCATTTGGTCCCTCTGTCTTTCACATTCTGTTTGGGAATAGTTTATCCCTCAGAGAGGACATTCATTTTTAATGTTATAATACCATATAAATCATGTAACAACATTGGAATTGTGTTACTATTTAAATATTTTTAGGTCAGTTATTTGGAAATTGAAATATTTTTGTAAACATAGTGTTAAATGGAGGTTAAGTGCCTATACTGCCATATTAATCCTTAAAGTAGTTTAAATAAATGTACCTTTTCGAAGAAATACAGTGAATAATATTATAGCAGCTGCTTTTTGAGTTGTAACTATGTGTTAGGCGCTTTATAACTTTATGAAGTATGATTTCAGAGAGCCTAGGTTTTTAACCATTACACTGTGCTCTTAAAATGATACCTTTATACTAATAATTAACATAAAAAATAAATAGAACCCTTAAATGTTGCAACTTAGGGTAGAATCAGGTTTGAATAGAGGAGGAAGAACAAGTTTCTGATATCAGGGTTTTGAAATAATGTAAGTTAACACCTATAGTGCTAACACATTACCAGCTACTGGTACTTAACATATTAATAATGTTTACGTATTAGCTTATTCAATACTTCCAGGAGCCCTATGAAGTAGGCATTATTAATTGTCCCCATTTTACAGATGATACAAATGAGGCACAGAGACAAAGCACTTTCAGATTTTTTTCAAGACAGGCAGTTCAGAGGATTATAATGCTTATTTCTTTGGTGCACTTTTCTCACTGTGGTAGGAAATTCTGTCTTGCTGCATTTCTATACATTTTTATTTTTCCCTTCAAAGGAAATGTGTGTTAAAATTTACTTTAAAATATTATGCAACATATACTAAAAACCATGAAATTGGATACTTTAAAGTGGTTAAAAAGGTGGTTTTGTGATATGTATTATCTCATTAAAAAAAACTATGCACATAATACATGTTCAGTGTACAAAAATTAGAAAATGTAGATAAGCCAAAAATCACTTGACAGTATCCACAGACCCATTTATCATTCTGACTTCTATCCTTCCAGACATTTTTTGTATATGTTTGTGTATGAAAATGTATCTCTGTAAGATTTGAGATCATTGTATTACATGCCTTTTCCCTTAGTATATATGTATAAAATTTCTGTATAGCATTCAAACGTATAGGTGTTCTGTAATTAGCCAAGTCTGTATCCAACATCTAGATTATTTCCGTTGCTTCCATCATTTAAAAAGTGAAGAGATTAAGTTACATTTAAAGTACTGTTTTTCTAAAGTATGCCATGTTCTCTCAAATCATTACTGAGGTTTTCTTTCTTTTCTTTTTTTTAACTGAAGTATAGTTGCTTGTTTCTGAGATTTTAGTCACTGCCCTCCATGGCTGAAGAAAAGGCTCTTGGCAAACCAGAAAATGTGTTGACAGCTGCAGAACAGCTTCAGTGGCTTTGCTTGTGTGAATAGACTTTTTAAAGTTAGTTAATGTGTGTGTGTGTTTGTTTGTTTGTTTTTTTGGCCCCGCTGTGCAGCTTGTGGAATCTTACTAGTTCCCTGACTAGGGATTGAACCCGGGCCCTGGCAGTGACAGCCCCGAGTCCTAACCACTGGACCGCCAGGGAATTCCCTTAAGTTAGTTGTTCTTGATAGGGGAATATTGGATTTCCAAAATATTTGGGGGGATGTGAGTTATATTTAAATATTGTGGAAATTCATATGTAAAGTGTAGAATCCTGTGTAAAGAAAATTCTTGTTTATCTTCTGGGAATAGACTGGTGCAATGTTAAAAGCATTTTTATTGGAGTCAGGTTTG
Organism: Eubalaena glacialis; assembly: GCF_028564815.1. Classification (NCBI taxonomy): domain Eukaryota; kingdom Metazoa; phylum Chordata; class Mammalia; order Artiodactyla; family Balaenidae; genus Eubalaena; species Eubalaena glacialis. The sequence goes on from NC_083719.1 coordinate 158,095,753, forward strand.
ATTCCCTGCATTGAAATTTTAGTACTAGTTTTGTGAACCTGGGCAAATGACTTAATTTCTGCCTCAGTTTTTGCATGCATGATATGGAGAAAAACACACTCCTACTCTATTCTTAGAAGCTACTGTGACATCAGAGATAATTCAGTATTAAGTATTAAGTGTTCAGCAAAGTGCCTGAGTTTTATTGTGACCAAATGTAGCTCGCTAGATCACTATACTTAGTACAGTTATTTTACTTAGCAGTTACTCAGTGTGTGATGTGGTTGAGATGCACTTTTAACCCTCTTCAATTCTGACTTGAATGAAATACTGTTGTGAGACTGGGTTGGAGAGTTATTTTGGTTTTTTTTTTAAACTATCTTTGAAGAGGGCTGGGGACCCGAGAATGATTTTGAGCACTCACACATGACTATGAATGCTTCAATTGAAAATAGCTGGGGGGGCTTCCCTGGTGGCACAGTGGTTAAGAATCTGCCTGCCAATGCAAGGGACATGGGTTCAAGCCCTGGCCCGGGAAGATCCCACATGCTGCAGAGCAGCTAAACCTGTGCGCCACAACTACTGAGTCTGCGCTCAAGAGCCTGCAAGTCACAACTGCTGAGCCCACGTGCCGCAGTTACTGAAGCCCGCGTGCCTAGAGCCCGTGCTCCGCAACAGGAGAAGCCACGACAATGAGAAGCCCGCGCACTGCAACAAAGAGTAGCCCCGGCTCGCCGCAACTAGAGAAAGCCCGCGTGCAGCAACGAAGACCCAACACAGCCAAAAATAAAAACAAAAACAAACAAACAAAAATTAAAAAAAAAAAAGAAAATAGCTGGGGATGTTTCTAACACACAGTAATAAAACATTAAAAGTGGGTTCCATTTTCACTTGTGCTTAGAAAGGTTGAAGGCAGAGCCAAGGGAGGCAGAGAGGAAGGTTGGTCTGTGACCCTTCCCTAGAACCTAGGGTTAACTCCATAGCTTTCATGAAACCAAATTTGTTAGTGTACCCAGTTTCTGAATAGACTAACAGTTCATGACACCATGATGGATAAATGTTGGGGAAAGAGACACTTCCATTGTACCAGAATATTTGTTTCGAATAGCCAAAGTGTACCCCCTTTCCAAAATCTGGATATGTGGGAGATTAACTGGTAATCTGAAAGTTGCTTAGAGAACTATAGCTTTTTAAAATTTTTTTAAGAACTATAGCTTTGAAATGTAATACTCTGTGACTAAATTCTGATATGCTATCCTTGTCCCAAATTTAGTGCCCATTCCCAAGCCAGGGAGTTTTGGAGAATCTGTTGGCCAAGCAATTCTAGCAGAGCTTAAAAAGAATCCTTACCTGTTTCTACCCCTCAGGACTTAGTCCTCAGGCACCTTTCTCTCCTATACTCACTTTTTAAAAAATAATTAATTAATTAATTAATTTATATTTTTGGCTGCGTTAGGTCTTTGTTGCTGTGCACAGGCTTTCTCTAGTTGTGGCGAGCAGGGACTCCTCTTTGTTGCAGCGCACAGGCTTCTCGTTGCAGTGGCTTCCCTTGTTCTGGAGCACGGGCTCTAGGTGCGCAGGCTTTAGTAGTTGTGGCGCGCGGGCTCAGTAGTTGTGGCGCATGGGCTTAGTTGCTCCGCGGCATGTGGGATCTTCACAGACCAGGGATCGAACCCGTGTCCCCTGCACTGGCAGGCGGATTCTTAACCACTGTGCCACCAGGGAAGCCCCTCTTGAAATTCTTTAAAGGGGTACTTGATTAAAAAATTCGGAAGACTGGGCAGTCCAGTGGTTAAGACTCTGCACTTCCACTGCAGGGGGCCCAGGTTCGATCCCTGCTTGGGGAACTAAGATCCCTCATGCTGCTCCGCACGGCCAAAAAAAAAAAAAAATTGGAAGACCATCCACTTTACTAAACCCTTACCCCAGAGTCCCTGCCTTTATATTACCTGACCTCCTTTTAGTATTTATTGAATGACTGCTGGGTATAAACTCTGAGCCCATCACTTGCCAGAAGTCCTAGGTAGTTTTCTTCTAATCCTAGTTTGTTGAGTATTTTTTTATCATGAATGAACATTGAATTTTATTAAATGCCTTTTTTGCATCAGTGGTGATGATCATGTGATTTTAATCCTTCATTCTGTGAATGTGGTGTATTAAATTTATCTGTTTTCATGTGTTGAACAGTCCTGTGTTACAGTAATAAATCCCACTTTGTCATGGTGTTTTGTTTTGTTTTGGTTGTTTTTTTTAATTGAGATATAATGACATAATAGTATTATATTAGTTTCAGCTGTTCAAAATAGTGATTGATATTTATATTATGGATTTTTTATATGATGTTCAACTTGTTTTGCTGAATTTTGTTGAGGATTTTTGCATCAGTCTTTATAAAGGATATTGGTCTAGGACTTCCTTGGTGGCTCAGTGGTTAAGAATCCACCTGCCAGTGCAGGGGACATGGGCTCGAGCCCTGGTCCGGGAAGGTCCCACGTGCCGCGGAGCAGCTAAGCCAGTGTGCCTCAACTACTGAGCCTGCACCCTGGAGCCCGCGAGCTGCAACTACTGAAACCTGAATGCCTGGAGCCTGTACTCTGCAGCAAAGGCCACCGCAATGAGAAGCCCACGCACTGCAACGAACAGTAGCCCCCACTCACTGCAACTAGAGAAAGCCTGAGCGCAGCAATGAAGACCCAACATAGCCAAAAATAAATAAATAAATAAAAATAACTTATAAAAAAGGATATTGGTCTATAGCTTTTTCTTTGTCTGACTTTGGTATCAGTAATGCGGTCCTCAAGGAGTAAGTTAGAGAGTTTATTCCTCTTTAGTTTTTTCCGAAAAGTTTGAGAAGGCATGGTGTTAGTTCTTCTTTAAATGTTTGGTACAATTTACCAGGGAAGCCACTGGGTCCAGGGCTTTTTTTTTTTTGGCCACGCCTCACGGCATGCGGGACCATAGTTTCCGGACCAGGGATTTAACCTGCGCCCCCTGCATTAGAAGCACAGAACCTTAACCACTGGACCACCAGGGAAGTCCCTACAGGGCTTTTCTTTGTGGGGAGATTTTTTGATTACTCACAACTGATCAGTCTCCTTACTAGTTATAGGTCTGTTAACATATTCTGTTTCTATGTCATTTAGTCTTGGTAGGTTTTGTGTTTTTAGGACTTGGTCTGTTTCATCCGAGTTATCCTATTTGTTGGTGTACAACTGTTGCTACCGCTCTCATAATCCTTTTTATTAGTATAGAATCAGTAGTAATGTCCCCACTTTTATTACTTCCTTCCGTGTGTTACTGTTGGCATGTTATTTCTTTTTCATCCTCTTACTTTCAGTCCCTTTTTTGAATTTGATCTGCAGTGTGTCTTCTAGACAGTGTAGTTGTGTAATTTTTTAAAAATCTTTTCTGTCAATTTCTGCCTTTGAATTTGAAATCCATATACATTTTATGTAAATAATGATAAGGTAGGATTGATATCCGTCATTTTGCTCTTTGTTTTTTATGTCTTGTATTTTTGTTCCTCTAATCCTTTGTTACTGCCTTCTTTTGTGTCAAACATTTTCTAGTGTAACATTTTTTTAAAAATTTTTAATTTTTTTATAATTTGTTTTTTGGCTACGCCCCGCAGATATACGGGATCTTAGTTCCCCGACCAGGGAATTAGCACCAATATGTTTCATCCAACTGGACATAGAGATATTAGGGAAAGCTGTTCTGAAATGTGCCTATCCGGCCAGCCTAAGCTCAGATGACATTTCTTCACTCTAGTCTTCCCTGATATTCTCCAAGTGCCTTAGGATCAGGAATTCATCTTTGTGTTTCTTGTTGAGCTTTGTGTGCAGGTGTTTAGCTGAATTATGGGCTTTACAAGGAGTTACTTTGGAGTCTTTCTTTCCCAGGTGAGATTTTTAAGCTCTTCTGAAGAGAAGAGTCATATTGCTTTTTTTTCCACCTTTAATTTTCCCTTGTTGTTATTTTCTCTATTTTCATGTTTGGAAGCCTCACTTTGGTCTGGACTTCTTGCCTGTTTCTAATTTTTTGTATATTAAGGTCACTTGGATTTGGATGTTGCTCTTCATTAATAATATGTATTTGTATAGACATTTTTCCCCAATAGGTTTGTATATATTGTTTTATTTGGTCATCCTGGTAAATGAATTACATAGTAAGGAGGAAATTAATGTCTCAGGTTTATGAAAATCTTTACCCATTATACCTTTAATTTAATGAAACTATTTTTTATTTGTGTTTCTCAGTGACTTTATTTTTTTTATCATAGTTTTGGCATAGTTTCTAAATAGTTGGTATATCATATGTGTGGCTGTGTATTACATTTTCAGTATTCCATAACTTCATCTGCACTTTGCATATTTCATGGAGTTTTCAGCATAATTTGTTTAACAGGTCCCTTGTTGGATGTTAACTTTTTTTAAAAAATTGAAGTATAGGTGATTTACAGTGTTGTGTTTCTGGTGTACAGCGAAGTGATACAGTTATACACAAACACATTCTTTTTCTGATTCTTTTCTAATTTAGTTTATTACAAGGTATTGAATATAGTTCCCTGTGCTATACAGTATGACCTTGTTTATCTATTTTATATACAGTAGTTTGTATCTGCTAATCCCAAACTTCTAATTTATCCACCCCCCCTTTCCCCTTTGGTGACCATAAGTTTGTTTTCTATGTCTGTGAGTCTGTTTCTGTTTTGTAAATAAGTTCATTTGTATCATTTTTTACATTCCACATATAAGTGATATCATATGATATTTGTCTTTCTCTAGGTCCATCCAGATTGCTGCAAATGGCATTACTTCATTCTTTTTTATGGCTGAATGGAATTCCATTTTATATGTATACCGCATCTTTATCTGTTCATCTGTCGACGGACATTTAGGTTGCTTCCATGTCTTGGCTATTGTAAATAGTGCTGCAGTGAACACTGAGGTGCATATATCTTTTGAAATTGGAGTTTTCTCCGGATATTTGCCCAGGAGTGGGTTTGCTGGATCATATGGCAACTCTATTTTGAGTTTTTTGAGAAACCTTCATAGTATTTTCCATAGTGGCTGCACCAATTTACATTCCCACCAACAGTGTAGGAGGGTTGTTCCCTTTTCTCCACACCCTCTCCAGCATTTACTATTTGTAGACTATTTATTTATTTATTTGTTTGTTTATTTATTTATTTATGGCTACGTTGGGTCTTTGTTGCTGCGCGCAGGCTTTCTCTAGTTGCAGTGAGTGGGGGCTACTCTTTGTTGCAGTGCATGGGCTTCTCATTGTGGTGGCTTTTCTTTGTTGTGGAGCACAAGCTCTAGGTGTGTGGGCTTTAGTAGTTGTGGCTCCCGGGCTCTATAGCGCAGGCTCAGTAGTTGTGGCGCATGGGCTTAGTTGCTCCGCGGCATGTGGGATCTTCCTGGACCAGGGCTCGAACCCGTGTCCCCTGCATTGGCAGGCGTATTATTATTGTTTTTTTATGTAGAATCTGATCCATTCTTTTTTTTCTTCCAATTTTTTATTTTATTTTTATTTATTTATTTTTGGTTGCATTGGGTCTTCATTGCCGTGTGTGGGCTTTCTCTACTTGCGGCAAGCGGGGGCTGCTCTTCGTTGTGGTATGCAGGCTTCTCGTTGCGGTGGCTTTTCTTGTTGTGGAGGTGCAGAGCATGGGCTCTAGGCACGTGGGCTTCAGTAGTTGTGGCACGCGAGCTCAGTGGTTGTGGCTCGCAGGCTCTAGAGTGCAGGCTCAGTAGTTGCGGCACACGGGCTTAGTTGCTCTGCCGCATGTGGGATCTTCCCGGACCAGGGATCGAACCCTTGACCCCTACATTGGCAGGCAGATTGTTAACCACTGCACCACCAGGGAAGTCCCTGTAGACTTTTTAATGATGGCCATTCTGACTGGTGTGAGATAGTACGTCATTGTAGTTTTGATTTGCATTTCTCTAATAATTAGTGATGTTGAGCATTTTTTCATGTGCCTGTCGGCCATCTGTATGTCTTTGGAGAAATGTCTAGTTAGATCTTCTGCCCATTTTTTGATTGGGTTGTTTGTTTTTTGTCATTGAGTTGTAGGAGCTGTTTGTATATTTTGGAATATAGAGTCACATTGTTTGCAAATATTTTCTCTCATTCCATAGGTTGTCTAGGATGTTAACTTTTTGTTGTCATAAATAACTGCTTTAGATATCTTTTTACAGTTCTTTTACTTTTTTGGATTATTTCCTTTGGGTAAAAATATTAGGAGTAGAATTAATAGTTATTTTCGTTTTCATGGTTCATGGTAGAGCAAGTGTTTCTTTCCTGGTTTTATTATGTCTTAGGGTGCTGATGCTGAATTAACTGACTTGTTTAAGGTGGCACAATTTGTGATAGAGTCAGAAGACAACTCATTACTGCTTTGCGTGGTTGTGTGATTCTGGCTTCTGGCTTTAAGCGGTACCAGTCATGGTCTTTCTTATCCATCTATTATTGAAGCCTCGTGTTTTATGGCTTTAATTCCTGTTCACTGATATATTCCTGATATATTACTACTACAGTCACTTTGTAGTAGTAATATATGGCAAAGACAGAACCAGTATCATGTTATAGATTGATTATGGCTGAATTTGTCATAAAGCATGTAATAATCATGGGGTTTTATTGTTATTGGACAGTAGTTGAGAGTTTGGGATCCTGAGTTGGACTGCCCAGGTTTGAATCCTATCTCTGCCACCTACTACATAACTATATGACTATAGGTATATAGTAACATAGGAGTAATAATATAGTATCGACCTTAAGAGGATTAAAGGAGGAACAGTGCCTGGTATATAGCAAACATCAAGTAAATGGTAGTATATTTAAAGTCGTTTAGGACTCAGATAAATAAGTCCATATTTATCAATGATTGACAAGTAAATGATTACAAATCAGATTATATCAGAAATTTATGGGAACCTACTCAAATTGTAGTTTTCAGTACAGGGGCATGTAAAAGATTTTTCTATCCCATCTTGGTATCATGGTTTTAAAGTTTCAAAGCCAACTAGCTTTGAAGTAATTTTTTTTTCTGATAACTTACAGAATGATAACAGGCAAAAATGGCCCCTTGGGGCTTGCTTTTCAAAAAAAATGTTTTAAAAGTTGTAGTTTCTGTCTCATTTCCTAGTAACTCTATATACATGAAGAACTAATGACACTATTTTCAATAAGGGTATTCTGTGAGATTTACTTCTCTCTGAATGCACAGTCTTAAAGTTGAATGGTAACTTACAAATCATTTAATTGAGCCCAATACTTTGATATCCTTGAGCCCGAGGTATTACTCATCATTTTTATTTGAATGATTTCAGTCAATTCATTCAGCATATTCTTTATTGGACGCTTAATATGTACTAGGTGGGTACTGTTTTAGGCATTAAGGAGGGACGACTGAGTCTGAGGGAGGAACTCACCAAGCCTTTTTCAAGATATGGCATTTATAGAAAATCATAATATTTGTATGCCCCCTTGGAGTAAATGGAGTAGGTTGTCCTTTGTCCAAGTACCTTAGATGCTGCTTTTAGTTACCCAGAAACAGCTCAGCACATGTGAATTCCTTTGTGTGCTTTATGGGTGGGGGGGGGGGGCTCAGTCCTACTAAACACAAAGCCATCTTCCTCTCAGGGCAGGAGACCTCTGTATTGTTGATGCGGTGTTAAAGGCATGGGTATGGGTTTAGAGCTGAGATGGAAGCATTTGGATTGCAGATTAATTAGGTATTATTTTTGGAGAAAAGATGCAGCCAGGGTCTCTGCATTGGATATGTCCAGGGAGCTTGATTCATATTGTATTGTGCTTGAATGGTATTCCTTGGAGTTGGGCAGTGGACTGTTCTGGATGCAGCCTCTCTTGCATGTCCTGGGAAAAATATAAGTCAGTTGTGCTGACATTGCAAGAATCTAGCCTGTAGCTTTCAGGATTATTTCAGTAGGCCATTATTGTTAATTAATTAATAAGAATGTCTGTGTTTGAGAAGGATGTAGAGTATCACCTGCAGAAGGGACCACCGCCCCCCCCCCCCCCCCAGTTTATTGAGATAAAGTTGGCATATAACGCTGTAGTGGGATCAGAGTCTCTTGACATTGTTAAATTTCTTCCCCTCCCAACCTCCCATCCCCCACCCCTGTTGTGTTGTGATCCAAGGCCTTGGGCAAAGATATCTTTTCCTTGGGATGATTCTGTTTATCTATTATTTCAATTTTTAGCTCTTTAAAAATTTGAAATAGCTTATTTATTTCCCTAGAATGTAGGTAGTTTATTTATGTAAAGCAAATGTAAATTGAGAGCTACTACTGACTGTATAAAGGGCTGTGTTATAAATAGTTAAGACAAAGTAATTTTTAATTGTACTTATTTTGTAATTGTGGTTAAGCTGGAGTGTTTTCATCTAGTATTCATTGGTAATGCTTTCTCAGAAGGCTAGTGGAAAGATGATATGTTGTTTCAAAAGGTTCTGATTTTTATTGATGCCCCATGTTTTGTCTGTCTCAAGTGTCAGCCCAAGAAAAAGGCTACGCCGCTGAAGTATGAAGTTGGAGATCTCATCTGGGCAAAATTCAAGAGACGCCCTTGGTGGCCCTGCAGGATTTGTTCTGATCCGTTGATTAACACACACTCAAAAATGAAAGGTAATACTTGCAGTTGATTATACATGATAAAATACAGTATGGAATTATCAACATGCAGTTTCCATTAGTAATAATTCATTTTTACCTTTGAGCATTTCGTTAATGAATTGTTATTATGTATTTTATCTTTTCTGGATTTTTTTTTTTTTTTTTTTTAATTTATTTTTGGCTGTGTTGGGTCTTCGTTTCTGTGCGAGGGCTTTCTCCAGTTGCGGCGAGCGGGGGCCACTCTTCATCGCAGTGCGCGGGCCTCTCACTGTCGCGGCCTCTCTTGCTGCGGGGCACAGGCTCCAGACGCGCAGGCTCAGTAGCTGTGGCTCACGGGCCCAGTTGCTCCGTGGCATGTGGGATCTTCCCAGACCAGGGCTCGAACCCGCGTCCCCTGCATTGGCAGGCAGACTCTCAACCACTGCGCCACCAGGGAAGCCCCCTGGATTTTTTTTAAAGGTTTGTTTTATTTTACTCTATGATTTAAAAATTCTCAATTATTCTATCTGTAGATGCCAGAAAATGTTAGGCTTATTAGCTAAAGTTTACATTGTCCACAATCACTTTCCAGTATATTTATGTTTTTCTACTTCAGTCTTCAGGTTTGTATCATTTTTGTTAGTTTTAAAGCTGAAACAGTTATAAAGATTGCTTATAAGTCATTTTGAATTTTAAAGTCTTGATTTAGACTATTCTCTATAGTTACTAAAGTTTGTTACTTATTTGGTTGTTCTATATGAATCTTACGTGTCTTAACTTTAAAATAGTATAAGATAAGGGCTCAAACTTCATTTTGAGCTCCCTTTTTTCTGTTAAGATAGTTCGTGATTTTATTGTAGTTTTAATATATGTGTTTTAGGTTTTAAATAGGTTATATATGCACAAGATTAAAGAAATCTCTGGTCTGCCCCACTCTTTACCTCTCCTTTCAAAAAGTAACCAGTTGTGGGCTTCCGTGGTGGCGCAGTGGTTGAGAATCTGCCTGCCAATGCAGGGGACACGGGTTCAAGCCCTGGTCTGGGAAGATCCCACATGCCGCGGAGCAACTGGGCCCGTGAGCCACAACTACTGAGCCTGCGCGTCTGGAGCCTGTGCTCCGCAACAAGAGAGGCCGTGATAACGAGAGGCCCGCGCACCGCTATGAAGAGTGGCCCCCGCTTGCCGCAACTAGAGAAAGCCCTCGCACAGAAACGAAGACTCAACGCAACCAAAAATAAAAATAAATAAAAAACAAGGGTATCTTTAAAAAAAAAAAAAAAAAAAAGTAACCAGTTGTTATTAATGTTTCTTTCTAGACTTCCTTTATGTAAATCCAACTATATATTCTCATCTCCCTACCCCCTTTGATTTAATTTAACATAAACATAGCATATTGTATGTATGCTCTACACGTTTTTTTTGGGGGGGGGTGCTTAAAATTTTTATTTATTTAATTTTTATTTTTTATTTTTTTAAAATAAATTTATTTATTTATTTATTTTTGGCTGTGTTGGGTCTTCGTTTCTGTGCGAGGGCTTTCTCCAGTTGCAGCGAGTGGGGGCCACTCTTCATCGCGGTGCACGGGCCTATCACTGTCGCGGCCTCTCCCGTTGCGGAGCACAGGCTCCAGACGCGCAGGCTCAGTAGTTGTGGCTCACGGGCTTAGTTGCTCCGCGGCATGTGGGATCTTCCCAGACCAGGGCTCGAACCCATGTCCCCTGCATTGACAGGCGGATTGTTAACCACTGCGCCACCAGGGAAGCCCTAATTTTTATTTTTGGCTGTGTTGGCTCTTCGTTGGGCTTTCTCTAGTTGCAGTGGGTGGGGGCTATTCTTTGTTGCCGTGCGCGGGCTTCTCATTGCGGTGGCTTCTGTTGTTGCAGAGCACGGGCTCTAGGCGCGTGGGCTTAAGTAGTTGTGGCTCACGGGCTCTAGAGCGCAGGCTCAGTAGTTGTGGCACATGGGCTTAGTTGCTCCGCAGCATATGGGATCTTCCTGGACCAGGGCTCGAACCCGTGTCCCCTGCATTGGCAGGCGGATTCTTAACCCCTGTGCCACCAGGGAAGCCCCTGTTCTACAGTTTTTTCACTTCTTGGATATTTTTCCATTGAAAACTTTTTCTTTTTTTTTTTAAACAGCTCCATAATTTTCCTCTTTCTGAATATGGTGTACTTTATATAACCATTCCCCTGTTGATGGATATTTAGGTTGTTTCTAATCTTGTGTTAGAAAGATTATACATAAAATACATATGTATATACATACACATGTGTGTGTGCGTACAAAACAGTGCTATAAAGAACTATGTGTTTCATGTATTCATGTCTATTTATCTGTAGGATAACTTGCTACAAGTAGTATGTTGGATTTTATTTTATATTTTGACTATTAATAGTGAAGTGCCCAAAGACCTTTATAGCTCACTGTTTAAAGAAAATGATATCAAACTTTGTGACCTGTTTGGACATTTAAATTCTACTAGTAGAAAATTCTTTTAGTCCTCCCCCTCTACCCTTCCTATGCCTGTGAGACTGATGGTTTCTTACTCATTGTGGTATTCTTTATATGCACTAGTTGGGTCTATGCCATTTGTTCAACAAGTAATAAGTACATTCTATAGGTACTATGCTAGGTATTGGGATCCAGTAATTGGCAAAACATTTTGCTTCCCTTTGTGTATAATTAGAGTCCAGTTAAAGGGTGAAGGCACCAGCAAGTAATCAGACAAATAGATAATTAGTTAACTGAGAGGTGTGTTCAAGGCAAAATATTGATGTACAGTCAGTGATATTAGTGGGGGTACCTAACCTGGACTTCTGGTTCACGGGTAGGCAGGGCCAATTTTGCTACTAAAATTATCTTTGATCTGAGACCTGATAGGACAAGTAGGAATTAACCAGGGAAAAAAGAAGATGGTTCCAAGCACAGAAAGTAGTATATGTTCAACCCCTGAAAAGGCTGCAGCCCATAGAGTGACGGAAGGTGGTACAGTATGAGGCTGGAGAAATAGATATAGGTCAAATCATGCAGCATTTTGTAGACTTCATTAACAATTTTGTATTTTTTCCTAAGAATAATAGGATACCATTAAAGAGCTATGAGCAGAGGGAGATGTGATCTGATTTGTGTTTTTTAAAGTTCACTGTGAGTGCAGTGTGGAAAATGATTTGGAGGGGGACACAAATAAATCAGAGGAGATAATTAGAAGGGTCATTGCAGGGATTATGGTGAGATTATAGTTGTGAATAGGGAATGAAGAACTATTTAGGAGATAAAATCTATATGATTTGCTAATGGACAGATAATGGGGAGTGAGGGAGAATGAAGTCTAAGGTTTCTATATCTCAGGCTGGTTCCCAAGTTTTTAGCTTTACCAGTACATACATAGTGTTCTCATTTACTGAGAGCACTGGAACATCTATATAACTTAGAGGTGACATCTGCTTGTTGATATTAGTCAAAGCCACGGGTAGGGCATGGATGAGATGGCCTTGGGATAAAATATACGGTGAGAAAAAAGGTGGCTCTGAGGAAGCCAACATTTGAGGTCTGTAAGGAGGAGACGTGAGTGTGCAAAAGAGATGGGAGAAAATCAGAGATGGAAGAGAGATACCAGGAGAATATGGTATTGATGGTGACTATGAGTGGTGTTGTTGTTGTTGTTGTTGTTTGCCGCTGTGTGAGGCATGTGGGATCTTAGTTCCCTGACCAGGCATGGAGCCCACGCCCCCTGCAGTGGCAGTGTGGAGTCTTAACCACTGGACCACCAGGGAATTCCCTAATAATAGTTTTTAAAAAGAGTCTTCTTAACTTGGTTTATTAGAGCATAGAATTAGTGTAGCTCTTTATAGTACTGAAGGGAACTAATATTTGAATAAACCTATTGTCCTAAAATTCCTACCCATGACTCTGTCTTCCTCACACCTTCCCTTCATAACCACTCTTGGAGGAATCATCAACTTTCTCCACTTCCAGATGGCCACTCACTTCTGAACGCACTGAAATTTCTCATTCTCTCCTTTTATTCCACTAACCGTGTTCTAAGCAGAGTCATTAGTGACCTGGTAATACAGTGGATACTAGTTTTTAATTTTATGGTTGTCCGGTGTAGGAAAATTCTTCCTCGTAGTAACTATCTATCTTGTTCTTGACTTTCATGTTCTCTTCTCCTCCTTCTCCTTTTCCTTCTCCTTCTCCTTCTCCTTCTTTCCATCCTTATTAACTCTTGAGTTTTAACTGTCATCAGTAAACTGAATTCATATCCACAGTGCTAGTATTTCCCCAGGCTTCAAATCTGCATCCCAACTCTATACTTGAAGCTTTCACCAGGAGGTCCTTTAGGCAGTTAAGGTCAGTTTGTTTAAAACTGACCTAGGGCTTCTCTGGTGGCGCAGTGGTTGAGAATCTGCCTGTCAATGCAGGGGACACGGGTTCGAGCCCTGGTCTGGGAAGATCCCACATGCCGCAGAGCAGCTAGGGCTGTGAGCCACAATTACTGAGCCTGCGCGTCTGGAGCTTGTGCTCCACAACAAGAGAGGCCGCGACAGAGGCCCGCGCACCGCGATGAAGAGTGACCCCAACTTGTCACAACTAGAGAAAGCCCTCGCACAGAAACGAAGACCCAACACAGCCTTAAATAAATAAATAAATAAATAAATTTAAAAAAAAAAGAAAACTGACCTAATTATTTTCCTCCTCAAACCAGTACTTTCTCTTTCATTTCCTGCCTTAGTGAATAAATTACTGCCACTTAGTCACTTAAGCCAAATACCAAGTAGTTACCCTTTCTTCCTTCTTGTGTCCTATACCATTAAGTCTTTTTTCTTTTTTTAAAACAGCTTTATTGAGATGTAATTCATATAGCATACAATTCACCCCTTTAAAATATACAATTAAGTGGTTTTGGTAAGTCACAGAGTTGTGTAACCAGTAAATTTTAGAACATTTTCACCACCCCAAAAAGAACCCCATGGGGACTTCCCTGGTGGTCCAGTGGGTAAGACTCCACGCTCCCAATGCAGGGGGCCAGATTCGATCCCTGGTGGGGGAACTAGATCCTGCATGCATGCCACAACTAAGAAGTCCACACGCCGCAACTAAAAGATCCCACGTGCCACAATTATGAGCTGCATACCGCAACAAAGATCCCGAGTGCCTCAACTAAGACCCGGCGCAGCCAAATAAATAAATAAATATTTTTTAAAAAAAAAAAGAAGAGGAGGAGGAAAAGAAAACCCATGTCCTTTACCTACCTTCCCCCTAATCTTTTTACCTCCCGTACCCCTTTGCCCTAAGTGACCAGTAGTCGACTTTCTGTCTCTATAGATTTGCCTATTCTGGATATTTAATATAAATGGAATCATATAATATGTCCTTTGTGACTACTTTTTTTTACTCAACATAATGTTTTCAAGATCTGTCCATGTATCAGTACTGCATTCCTTTTTTTTTTTTTTTTTGGCTGCGTTGGGTCTTAGTTGCGGCACATGGGATCTTCCTTGAGGCACGCGGGATCTGTTGTTGCAGCAGCGTGCGGGCTTCTCTCTAGTTGTGGCCTGCGGGTTTTTCTCTCTCTAGTTGTGGTGCGCGGGCTCCAGGGCGCATGGGCTCCGTAGCTGTGGTGCGCAGGGTACAGAGCATGTGGGCTCTCCATTGTATGAAATATTATACGTTTTATTTTTAAATTTATCACTTGATGGGCATTTGGACTGTTTCCACCTTTTAGCTATTATGAACAGTGCTGCTGTGAGTATTCATGTATAAGTGTTTATGTGGACATATATTTCCTATCTTTTGGGTTTATACCCAGGAGTGGACTTGCTGGCTCTAATGGTAACTCTGTTTGACTTTTTGAGGTACTGCCTGACTACACCCCCCACCCCACCCCCGCCCCTCCACCTCCCCGCCCTGGCCGCACCAGCTTGTGGGATCTTACTTAGTTCCCCAACCAGGGGTGGAATCCGGACCCTGGCAGTGAGAGTGCCGAGTCCTAACCACTGGGCCACCAGGGAATTCCCTGACTTTTTTTTTTTTTAATTTTTATTTATTTATTTTTGGCTGTGTTGGGTCTTTGTTGCTGCACACGGGCTTTCTCTAGTTGCGGCGAGTGGGGGCTACTCTTCCTTGCGGTGCGTGGGTTTCTCATTGCCATGGCTTCTCTTGTTGCAGAGCACGGGCTCTAGGCGCACAGGCTCTAGAGCGCAGGCTCAGTAGTTGTAGCACGCGGGCACAGTAGTTGTGGCTCACGGGCTCTAGAGCGCAGGCTCAGTAGTTGTGGTGCCCGGGCTTAGTTGCTCCGCGGCATGTGGGATCTTCCTGGACCAGGGCTCAAACCCGTGTCCCCTGCATTGGCAGATGGATTCTTAACAACTGCGCCACCAGGGAAGCCCCCTGACTTTTTTTTTTTAATTTAAATTTTTTATATAAATTTCAGGTGTACAGCACCACAAGTCTAATTACCATCCATCACCATACAGTCTCCCCCGTTAACCCATTTTGCCCAGCCCCCTTCCCCTCTGGTAATCATTAATCTGATCTCTGTATATGTGAGTTTTTGTTTTATTTTGTTTGTTCACTTGTTATGTTTTTTAGATACCACATATGAGTGAAATCATATGGTATTTCTTTCTCTGTCTGATTTATTTCACTTGGCAAAATACCTTCAAGGTCCATCAGTATCGCAAATGGCAGGATTTCATTCTTTTGTGGCTGAGTAGTACTCCATTGTGTATATATACCATATCTTCTTTATCCGTTCATCCATCAGTGGATACTTAGGTTGTTTCCATATCTTGGCTGTTACAAATAACGCTTCAGTGAACATAGGGGTGCATATATCTTTTTAAAAATAATTAATTAGTTAATTTTTGGCTGTGTTGGGTCTTTGTTGCTGCGCATGGGCTTTCTGTAGTTGCGGTGTGCGGGCTTCTCATTGCGGGGGCTTCTTTTGTTGCAGAGCACGGGCTCTAGACACATGGGCTTCAGCAGTTGTGGCGCGTGGGCTCAGTAGTTGTGGCGTGTGGGCTCTAGAGCGTAGGCTCAGTAGTTGTGGTGCATGGGCTTAGTTGTTCCACGGCATGTGGGATCTTCCCGGACCAGGGCTCGAACCTGTGTCCCCTGCATTGGCAGGTGGATTCTTAACCACTGCACCACCAGGGAAGCCGACATATATCTTTTTGAATTAGGGTTTTTGTGTTCTTCATATAAATACCTGGGAGTGGAAGAGCTAGGTCTGCCAGACTGTTTTGAAAAGCTACTGTACCATTTTACATTCTCATCAGCAGTGGATGAGGGTTTTAATCTCTCTATATCCTTACCACCAATTGTTATCT
This sequence comes from Eubalaena glacialis, assembly GCF_028564815.1. Taxonomy (NCBI): domain Eukaryota; kingdom Metazoa; phylum Chordata; class Mammalia; order Artiodactyla; family Balaenidae; genus Eubalaena; species Eubalaena glacialis. The sequence goes on from NC_083719.1 coordinate 158,111,687, forward strand.
GACTTTTTTTTGTGGTAAAAAATATATGTAACATAATTTTATCATTTTATCCATTTTTAAGTTTATAGTTTAGTGGCATTAAGTACATTCACATTTTTGTGCAATTATTACCACTATCCATCTCCAGAACTTTTTCATATTCCTAAACTGAAATTCTGTTAACAATTTAACAATAACCTTCAGTCCCTGGTAAATACTATTCTACTTTATCTATGGATTTGACTATTCTAGGTACTTCATGTAAGTGGAATCATGCAGTATTTGTCCGTTTGTATCTGGCCTATTTCACTTAGCATGATGTCTTTAAGGTTCATCCATGTTGTATTACGTGTATCACTCATTTGTAAGGCTCAATAATGTTCCATTGATGTATAATGTTCAATAATGTTCCATTTTGTTCATCCTTTCATCCTTCAGTGGACATTTGGGTTGCTTTCACCTTTTGGCTATTGTGAATAATGCTGCTATGAACATTGGTGTTCAAGTATCTTTTCTATCTGACTTTTTTTTTTTTACATTTAATTTAATTTTATTATTATTATTTTTTAACATCTTTATTGGAGTATAATTGCTCTACAGTGGTGTGCTAGTTTCTGCTTTATAACAAAGTGAGTCAGCTACACATGTACATATGTTCCCATATCTCTTCCCTCTTGAGTCTCCCACCCTCCCTATCCCACCCCTCTAGGTGGTCACATTCTATCTGACTTTTAATTAATATCTAGTCCTTTTGATTTGTCTTCTTAAAAAAAAATCTTTCATATTTTGTTCTTTTAATTCCCATTGCTACCACCTTAGTTTAGGTTTTAGTCATCTTGAGTATATACTATTTTGGTAATCTCTGGTCTCCTGAGTTTCCTCTCTGTTGCCTGTTAAATGTGTTATTCAGAGGTCAAGGAGATTTATCTTTCTAAGATGCAAAACTGAGCCTGTGGTTCCACAGTTTAAATGAGGTTCAGGGCCAACAGGATAATGGTCAAACTGTTAACATGGAGGGTCTTAGTGCGGCATGTGGGATCTCAGTTCCCCGACCAGGGATCAAACCTGTGCCCCCTGTGTTGGAAGCAGAGAGTCTTAACCACCGACCACCAGGGAAGTCCCAGCGGTCAAACTTTTAACATGGTATCCAAGCTATTCAGGTCTGGCCACTGCTTACCTGCTTAGTTACCCTTTCCTTCCACTTTATGATTTAGTGTTCTGAACTACTTGCAGTTCCTAGCTATTTCATTCGTTTTATTCATTCATGTCTTTTAGGGTTCTGGGCCCTTATATAGGAATTCTCCCCTCAACAAACTGTTTACCTTTAAATTTTCTGCTCAGGTGTCCCATTTGTCCTCCAGTTACTGATTTTTCACTTTTAAAAAAGTGAATGTTAACAACTAAGTGTCCATCGATAGATGAATAGGTAATGAAAATGTGATATATATACACAATTGAATATTATTCAGCCATACAAAAGAATGAAACCTTGCCATTTGTGACAACATGGATGTACCTGGTGGGCATTTTACTAAGTGAAATAAATCAGACAGAGAAAATATAAATAATGTATGATCTTACTTATATGTGGAATCTAAAAAAACCAAAATTGAGAAAACAAAACCAAGTTCATAGATACAGAGAACAGACTGGAGGAGCAAAATGGGTGAAGGGGGTCAAAAGTTATAAACTTCCAGTTATAAAAGAAATAAGTCACATGGATGTAATGTACAGCATGGCAGCTGTAGTTAATACTGTATTGTATATTTGAAAGTTGCTAAGAGAGTAGATCTTAAAAGATCTCATCACAAGAAAAAATCTTTTTATAACTACGTATGGTGACGGATGTTGACTAGACATCGTGGGGGTCATTTTGCAATATATATAAATACCGAATCATTATGTTATATACCTGAAACTAATGTTATCCGTCAGTTATATCTCAATTAAAAAAAATGCCATCACCAGTAGATACTATCGAATGATAAAATGTAGTATACTCAAGACATACTTGAAAAATTTTTTTAAAAAGTGAATGTTCATGTTATCGCAATTAACATGCTGTTTTACCATAATCTCTTTATAATGTACATCTCTTACCCACCAGGCAATGAGTTCTTTTCAGTCCTCTGTATAGTGCTGGCACGTCATAAATGTTCAGTCTGTGTTAGTTGAATTTACTTATTTATGGGAGAATGATTTACTTTTCAGACTGACTCTAAGAACCTCTGTGTGTGTGTGTGTATGTGTATGTGTATATATACACATACACACATTTAATCCCCCTTTATAGGTGGTTTCTATTGAAGTGTTTAATTTAGTAGGTAGAGACTAAGGAGTTCAGGTTTTTTTGTTTGTTTTTTTTACAGAACTTGTTTTTTAAATGTACAATAAAACAAAATTTTACCAGGTTGTAATTCAGTGTGAGTTAAAGTGAATTTTTATATAAAATGATTTCCTTTTCTAAATAGAGACAAATCATTACACCTGTGTAGCCCTGGCTATATTTCTTATGTGACATTTTTTACTGGTATGAAAAATGCAAAGATGGTAAGTGTGTAGAAGATAACATGTACTAGGTAAATTTGATTATAATCTTTTCTGGATGAGATTTGTATTGTTTTTATTTTTGGTAATTGTATGCATAGAACTTTGGACAGCCAAGAAACTATAGAATAAGTGGATTTTTGGGGGGGAGGGGGCTGTTGAGATTTCCTTTTTTTAAAAAAATTTCTGTAGTTTGAAATATCAAGTTCCACTTTCTCTGCAAAACCAGTGTTTCACTCTGAATTTGCCCTCTCTGAAGTCGTTGGATTTATTATTCTGTCTATAAAATGGAGATTATACTACTTATTTTTTAGAGTTCATTGTTGTGAAGAATACCTGCAAAGCACCTAGTGTAGTACCTTGCCCAGAGTAACTATGCCATAAATGTTAGCACATCATACGTGACATGGTGTTGAAACATTTCTTCCTCCTTATATTTTAGCATAATGTTTTAAGAGTTTATTTGGTGGTTAGTTCTTGTTGATTATTATATTTGCGATGCTGTGGCTTATCATATGCCTTTTGTGATTTCTGGAAATGAGGGTATAAAATTTTATAGGTTGATGGTAGAAAAAACTTAGTTGTTATATTAATTTGTTATATGATTAGCTAATCAACCTCCAACTGGTTTGGAATATATAGCATATCATCAGACCAAACCACTAAATTCTTTCATTACACTCTTAACCATTTTCTTGTCACATAAATTGAAAATAGAAAATTTACCTTCTATCTGACCTACTTCAGAGTTTCTTGTTCTGTAGGTTTTTTAGCTTGTTGAGTTTTTATTTTATTTTAGTTTTAAGTGAAAAGAGGCTTCTTTGGCCACTGCGACGTGGCTGTTCTCTTGATGATGAATATCAATTTTTTAAAGCAATGACACTGTGATTTTTATTTTTATCTAGTTTCTAACCGGAGGCCCTATCGACAGTACTACGTGGAGGCTTTTGGAGATCCTTCTGAGAGAGCCTGGGTGGCTGGAAAAGCAATCGTCATGTTTGAAGGCAGACATCAATTTGAAGAGCTACCTGTCCTTAGGAGAAGAGGGAAGCAGAAAGAAAAAGGATATAGGCATAAGGTATTTAAAAAAAAAAACAAACCTCTCAAATTATCTTCTTGGGGGTAGGTAGGGAGGGTTTACAGGATCAATCAAAAGAAGAAGTATTATGTTTTTGGAATATAAGTTATTTCCTTTGGTAGTAGGATGTTGGTGAGAAAATTGGCAGAAAGCAAGTTTTTTTGCAGGGATGACATGGGGCTAGCCTTCCAAATATTTATACTCAATTTTTTGAGAAAGGATTTCAGTTAACTTCTGCCATGTCACTTAGATGTGATAGTACAAAAAGGCCTGACCAGTCATCTTTGGTTATATCTGATGTATGAAGAAAATGATCATCAAAATGAAATATTCTACTTCTCACTCTCTGGATTAATTATTTCTCTTAAAAATGAGAAAGATAAGACTTTAAACATTTTTGTTTTGTTTGTTGTTTTGGTTTTTGTGTGTAGTTGTTAAGGCTTAAGCAGTTTCAAACCTGGTTATGTTTTAATAAAGAACGTGATGTTTTTGTTTCATACGCTTGATGTGTTAAAGTTTTGTCTGTTTCTTTTGATACTCCTTTATAGTCTACTCTAGAAGGGGAAATAGTTCCTCTTAGATTTGTGTTTCAGACTTTTAGACTATTTTATAAGAATCACAGTTAGGATAATTTTTAGTCAGTATGCAGTCCCTGCTATTTCCAACTGGAGTTCCTTCCTCTCTAAAACTAATGTAATAATATGTACCTTGTCAAACTGTTGTGAGGATTAGAAATAAATATTTTATATGTCATACATCTGATGCTCTGAAACAACTAGTGTGTGCTATTGTTAGGATAGAATAGCAGAGGATAACTTCATCCTTTCTAATACTTTGGGTAGTTGGTGGTGGGGAGGTGTCAGAGTTTTTATGTCAAGCCTTTAACTATGTAGATTAACCAACCCCCTTTTCAGAGGCGTTCTCTAGGGCTTTCAGGTCCTGGAAAATTGATTTACTATGGTCATAGTTAGAAAGTCAATGGGTGTGTGTTTGTGTGTAAAGTAAACCAGATGATCAGTTTATTGCTTTATAAGAGGAGGCTTCCTGTCTAGTGGCCTTAATTTTTACATGGTCAGCAGAACATGACCTTTCACAAGTATTAAAGTGTTTGTGAACACTAACTGATAGAACCTTGACTGACATTTATTGTATGAAGCCAGGGAGGGAAATAAGAGTCTTGAAAATTAGGTATATTTCACAGAGCCTCAATGTCCTTATGCTGTGAGGAATCAAGAAAAGAGCATGTGTAACTTGTCATATATCCAGGGTGTATTGGTGTCTCTGGACTACATGATTAAGCCCAGGACACTGCTTGCTTATAATCCAGATTTAAAAGAAAATTAATTAACTAATTAATTTTTTTTTGCTGCGTTGGGTCTTTGTTGCTGTGTGCGGGCTTTCTCTAGTTGCGGCGAGCGGGGGCTACTCTTCGTTGCGGTGTGCGGGCTTCTCATTGCGGTGGCTTTTTTTGTTGCAGAGCACAGGCTCTAGGTCCGCGGGCTTCAGTAGTTGTGGCATGCGGGCTTAGTAGTTGTGGCGCATGGGCTTAGTTGCTCCGCAACATGGGGGATCTTCCAGGACCAGGGATCGAACCCCTGTCCCCTGCATTGGCAGGCGGATTCTTAACCACTGTACCACCAGGGAAGTCCCTATAATCCAGATTGTATGTAACATGTATAGAAGAATCTTGATTAGCCAAGGGCCTGGTGATAACCAGAGTTCCAAATTTCAGTTCTTCTAGGGCAGGTCTGACTTACTCATTTCTCCATTCCTAGTTTTTCCACATGCATCTCCTTTCTTTAGCCTTTTGCTTTCTCTTTTATGTAACTGAGCAAGTGCTTGGCCTTCATAAGTCAGGAAGGAAATCATTATTCTAAGGTTGGAGGGGTAAGTAGGAGTGGTCTGGTTATTCCTTGATTTAGTAATATAATGTTGATTAGTAATGTAATGTTGTAGTCTAATTTATGGTCCACTCTTTTGTGCTTTTAATGGTAAGGGGAGTGAAGGGTTTACGGGATCAATCTTTCTCCAGTGATAGATCTTAGTGGTAGAAGTAGTGTTGAGGAATCCCCATTAGCTAAGTTCTGGGTGAACTGTGGGTGTTAACCACCTGGCAGTCCCATAAAAGAGCCTTGAGGAAGCACAACAAGGCTTGGAAAAGCTTCTGATTTGAGAGGTGTTCACTGATCATCTCCCTGTTTCCCCTTCTATTTCTTAGACTAGTGATAATCTTTTTCTCTTTAAATTTAAGGTTCCTCAGAAAATTTTGAGTAAATGGGAAGCCAGTGTTGGTCTTGCTGAGCAGTATGATGTTCCCAAAGGGTCGAAGAACCGAAAATGTGTCACCAGTTCACTCAAGTTGGACAGTGAGGAGGATATGCCGTTTGAGGACTGTACAAATGACCCTGAATCAGAACATGACCTGTTGCTTAATGGCTGCTTGAAATCTCTGGCTTTTGACTCTGAACATTCTGCAGATGAGAAGGAAAAACCTTGTGCTAAGTCTCTAGCCAGAAAGAGCTCTGATAATCCAAAAAGGACTAGTGTGAAAAAGGGCCACATGCAATTTGAAGCACATAAGGAAGAACGGAGGGGAAAGATTCCAGAGAACCTTGGCCTAAACTTTATTTCTGGGGATGTATCTGATAAGCAGGCCTCTAATGAACTTTCCCGGATAGCAAACAGCCTCACAGGGCCCAGCTCTGCCCCAGGAAGTTTCCTATTTTCTTCTTGTGCAAAAAACACTGCAAAGAAAGAATTTGAGACTTCAAATTGTGACTCTTTACTGGGCTTGTCTGAGGGTGCCTTGCTCTCTAAACGTTCTGGGGAGAAGAAGAAACTCCAGCGAGGTCTGGTGTGTAGTTCAAAAGTGCAGCTCTGCTATATTGGAGCAGGTGATGAAGAAAAGCGAAGTGATTCCATTAGTATCTGTACCACTTCTGATGATGATGGAAGCAGTGATCTGGATCCCATAGATCATAGTTCAGAGTCTGATAACAGTGTCCTTGAAATTACAGATGCTTTCGATAGAACAGAGAACATGTTACCTGTGCAGAAAAATGAAAAGGTAAAGTATTCTAGGTATCCTGCCACAAACACTAAGGTAAAAGCAAAGCCGAAGACCCTCATTACTAACTCACACACAGACCACTTGATGGATTGTACCAAGACAGTAGAGCCTGGAACTGAGACGTCTCAGGTTAATCTCTCTGATCTTAAAGTGTCAACTCTTGTCCGAAAACCCCAATCAGATTTTAGAAATGATGGTCTTTCTCCAAAATTTAACACACCATCAAGCATTTCCAGTGAGAACTCAATAATAAAAGGTGGGGCTACAAATCAAGCTCTGTTACATTCGAAAAGCAAACAGCCCAAGATCCGAAGTATCAAGTGCAAACATAAAGAAAACCCAGTTGTAGTAGAACCGCCTGTTGCAGATGAGGACTGCAGTTTGAAATGCTGCTCTTCTGATACCAAAGGCTCTCCTTTGGCCAGCATTTCCAAAAGTGGGAAAGTGGATGGGCTAAAACTACTGAGCAACATGCATGAGAAAACCAGGGATTCGAGTGACATAGAAACAGCAGTGGTGAAACACGTTCTGTCAGAGTTGAAAGAACTCTCTTATAGATCCTTAAGTGAAGATGTCAGTGACTCCGGAATGTCAAAGCCATCAAAACCATTACTTTTTTCTTCTGCCTCTGGTCAGAATCATATACCTATTGAACCAGACTACAAATTCAGTACATTACTAATGATGTTGAAAGATATGCATGATAGTAAGACCAAGGAGCAACGGTTAATGACTGCTCAGAACTTGGTCTCTTATCGGAGTCCTGGTCTTGGGGACTGTTCTACCAGTAGTCCTGTGGGGGCTTCTAAGGTCTTGGTTTCAGGAGGCTCCACTCACAATTCAGAAAAAAATGGAGATGGCACTCAGGATCCAGTCCGTCCTAGCCCTAGTGGGGGTGACTCTGCACTGTCTGGGGAGCTATCTACCTCTCTACCTGGCTTGGTGTCCGATAAAAGAGACCTCCCTGCTTCTGGCAAAAATCGTTCAAACTGTGTTACTAGGCGCAACTGTGGTCGATCAAAGCCATCCAAATTACGAGATGGTTTTTCAACCCAGATGGGAAAGAACACAGTGAACCGTAAAGCCTTAAAGACAGAGCGCAAAAGAAAACTGAACCAGCTTCCAGCTGTGACTCTTGAGGCTGCACTGCAGGGAGACAGAGAGAGTAGGGGTTCAGAGAATAGCTCCTCCAGAGGTGAGGCAGAAGACCCTGGTAAAGAAGAACCCCTTCAATTAATGGGCCATTTAACAAGTGAAGATGGTACCCATTTTTCCAGTGTTAATTTTGATAATAAAGTCAACCAGTCCGACCCTGATAAAATTCCTGAAAAAGACCCCTCTTTTGAAAACAGAAAAGAGACAGAGCTGGAGTCTGAAATGATTAGTGAGAATGATGAACCCACTAGTGTAAATCAAGTGGTGCCTAAAAAGCGGTGGCAGCGTTTAAACCAAAGGCGCACTAAACCTCGTAAGCGCACTAACAGATTTAGGGAGAAAGAAAACTCTGAGGGTGCCTTTGGGGTCTTGCTTCCTGCTGACCCTGTAAAGAAGGGAGATGAGTTCCCAGAACAGAGACCTCCTCCTTCGACGAACATACTAGAGGATGCACTGACAGATCCAAATCATGCCGACTGCTTAGATTCAGCTGGGCCACGGTTGAAAGTTTGTGATAAATCCAGTGCCAGCAATGAAGAGGTGGAAAAGGAGCCAGGAATTCCCAGTTTGACCCCTCAGCCTGAGCTCCCTGAACCAGGTAAGGACTCCTGACTGTGAAAGAAAGGGACTAGAGGAAGTGATGATAATGATACCCTTCTGAAGTTGGTCTGTTTTCATGGAAGGCCTAAGTGTAAGTTGGGAGGGAAGGATTATCACTTGAAGTGAAGAAAGGGCTTTATGTAGAAGGGTCTGAATTTTGAGGACCAGGTTTCCATATACTTTCAGAAATTGTTTTACCAAGAAGCTCTTTTTTCTTTTGCTTTTTGTAAGTCTCAAGAACATTTTGTTCCTGCTCCCTATTTCCTACCTTTTTAAATCTGTGAACTTTTGGGGACTCAATTTGGTATTGTAAGTATTTGAGAGGCTCTGAGCCTAAGACTAAAATCTAGTTAGTTTACAGAAAGCAAATAGATTTTATTCAGGCTCTCTTGGACTACAATTTAAGGAAGGTCCTCCTGTTGCGTAGACAAAGAGGACGTGCTTTTGAAAATATGTAAGTGTTCTGTAGTACTTATTTGAAGGCCTTAGATGTCTTGTATCCCTTCTGGAATGAGGTTTGAGAATAAATTTTTAAAAATCTGAAGTACCAGGGTATCCTTCCTTAGCAGCAGAAGGAAAACAGCAGGAGTCTTTCAAAATATAATATTATACAATATTGTTACTGAGGATAAAACTGACTTTCCTTAAACATAAGAGTTTTCAATGTTGTTTACCATAGTAGATTCCAACAGCTTTATTGAAACATAATTCACTGACCATAAAATTCACCTGTTGAAAGTTTATACTTCAGTGGTTTTTTAGTATACTCAGAGACTTGTGCATCCATAAACATGATTAATTTTGGAACATTTGCATCACCCCAGTAAGAAACCTTGTACCCTTTATCAATCTCCCTTCATTTCTCCCCAGTCTATAGATTTGCCTGTTCTGTACATTTCATGTAAATGGAATCATACAATATATGGTACTTTGTTTTTTTACTTAGCATGTGTATCAACACTTTATTTTTATTGTGGTAAAAAACACATGAATTCACCCTCTGAACAAGTTTAAAGTGTATATTACAGTATTAACTGTATGCACATTGTTGTATAGCACCATTTATTGAAGAGACTATCTTTTCCGCATTGTATAGTCTAAGCACCCTTGTCAAAGATAATTTGACCATACATGTAAGGGTTCGTTTCTGGGCTCTCTATTTTGTTCCATTATCTATATGTTTGTCTTTATGGTAATATCATATTGTTTTTAATTACATTTATTTATTTATTTATTTAATATTTTTGGCTGTGTTGGGTCTTTGTTGCTGCGCGCAGGCTTTTCTCTAGTTGCGGCGAGCAGGGGCTACTCTTCGTTGCGGTGCATGGGCTTCTCATTGGGTGGCTTCTCGTTGCAGAGCACGGGCTCTAGGCACGTAGGCTTCAGTAGTTGTGGCTCGCAGGCTCTAGAGCGCAGGCTCAGTAGTTGTGGCGCATGGGCTTAGTTGCTCCGCAGCATGTGGGATCTTCCCGGACCAGGGCTCGAACCTGTGTCCCCTGCATTGGCAGGTGGATTCTTAACTACTGCGCCACCAGGGAAGTCCTATCATATTGTTTTGATTACTGTAGCTTGGTAACATGTTTTGAAAACACAGTGTGTGAGTCCTCCATCTTTGTTCTTTGTCAAGATTATTTTGACTATTTGGGGTCCTTTGAGATTTCATGTGAATTTTAGGATGTCTTTTTTCTATTTCTGCAAAAAATGCCATTGGGATTTTGATAGAGCAGTGAATCTGAAGATCCCTTGAGTAGTATGGACATTTTGTTAATGTTAAGTCTTTGAATCCATGAACACAAGATGTCTTTCCATTTATTTGTGTTTTTAATTTCTTTCAGCAATGTTTTATTGTTTAAGTGCCCAACTCTTTCACTTCCTTGGTTAAGTTTATTCCTAAGTGTTTTTATTCTTTTTTATGCTCTTATAAGTGGGATTGTTTTCTTAATTTCCTTTTTGAATTGTTCATTATTAGTATATAGAAACACAACTGATTTTTACAATAAATTTATTTATTTATTTATTTATGGCTGCGTTGGGTCTCCGTTGCTGTGCGTGGGCTGTCTCTAGTTGTGGTGAGCAGGGGCCACTCTTTGTTGAGGTACACGGGCTTCTCATTGCGCTGGTTTCTCTTGTTGCGGAGCATGGGCTCTAGGTGCGTGGGCTTCAGTAGTTGTGAGATGTGGGCTCAGTAGTTGTGGCTTGTGGGCTCTAGAGTACATGCTCAGTAGTTGTGGCGGACGGGCTTAGTTGCTCCACGGCATGTGGAATCTTCCCAGACCAGGGCTTGAACCTGTGTCCCCTGCATTGGCAGGCAGATTTTTAACCACTGTGGACGTCCCACAAGTGATTTTTGAATGTTGATTTTTCTATCTTGCAGCTTTACTGAATTCATTCATTATTCTTACAGCTTTTTTGTGGAATCTTTAGGGTTTTCTTTATATTAGGTCATGCCGTCTATGAACAGAGATCATTTTACTTTTCCCTTTCCAATTTGGATGCCTTTTATTTCTAGTTCTTGCCTAGTTGGACTTCTAGTATTGTGTTAAATAGAAGTGTCAAGAATGGGCATTCTAGCCTTGTTCCTGATCTTAGAGAAAAAGCCTTCAGTCTTTCACCATGGACTGTCGTGTTAGCTGTGGGATTTTCATAAATGACCTTTATTTTAGATTATTTCCTTTTGTTCCTAGTTGAGTGTTTTTTATCAGGAAAATGTGTTGAATTTAGTCAAGCCTTTCTGCATCAATTGAGATGATCATGTGATTTTCTTCCTTCTTTTAATGTCTTGTATTACATTTATTGATTTTTGTATGTTGAACCATCCTTCCATCCCAGGAATAAGTCCCACTTGATCATGGTGTATAATCCTTTTTAAGCCATCCCAGGAATAAGTCCCACTTGGTCATGGTGTATAATCCTTTTTAAGTGCTGCTGTTGAATTTAGTTTGCTAATTTGGTGAGAATTTTTGCATAAGTGTTCGTAAGGGATATTAGTATGTCTTTTTTTTTTTTTTTTCCCTTATTAGCGTGTATTTGTCTGGCTCCCCCCTCTTCCATTTTTTGGAAGAGTTTGAGAAGGCTCGGCATTAATTCTTATTTAAATGCTTGGTAGAATTCTCTAGTGGAGGCATCTGATCCTGGGGCTCTTCTTTCTTGGGAAGTTTTTGATGACTGATTTAATCTCCTTACTACAGGTTTTCTGTTTCTTCATGATTGAGTCTGGGTGGATTGCATGTTTCTAGAAATTTATCCAACTCTTGTAGGTTATCCGATTTGTTAGCGTGTAATTGTTCATAGTAGTCTCTTAAAATTCTGTTTCTGTGGCTACCATTGAAATGTCTTCTCTAATTTCTGGTTTTCATTATTTGTGTCTCCCTCGCTCTCTCCATCTAGCTAAAGGCTTGGCAATTTTGTTGATCTTTAAAAAAACAAACTCTCAGTTTTGTTTATATTTTTAAAAAATTCTCTATTTTGTTTATTTCTGCTCTAATATTTATTACTTCTTTCCTTTTGCAAATAAACTTTGTGCTTATTCTTTTTCTTATTCCTTGAGTGTAAAGTTAGGTTGTTGATTTGAGATCTTTCTTTTTTCTTTATGTATGCACTTCATGCTGTAAACTTCCCTTTTAGTACTTCTTTTTGCTACATCCCATAAGTTTTAGTATATTGTGTTATTGTTTCCATTTGTCTCAGAGTATGTTCTAATTTGAGGGAGGAGATTTCTTCTCTGACCAATTTGTTGTTCAAGAGTGTTAATTTCCACATATTTGTGAATTTTTTATTTCCCAACTGCTATTCATTTTTAATTTCATTCCATTGTGATTGGAAAAGATACTTGGTGTGGTGTCAGTGTTTTTAAATTTGTTAAGACTTGTTTTGTGATCTATTATGTGATCTGTCCTGGAAAATGTTTCCTGTGTGTTTGAGAAGAATGTGTATTCTGCTGCTATAAGGTTGAGTGTTCTGTATTTGTCTGTTAGGTCAGGTTGGTCTACAGTGATGTTCAAGTTCTCTGTTTTTTAATTTATTTTTATTTATTTATTTTTGGCTGTGTTGGGTCTTCGTTTCTGTGCGAGGGCCTTCTCCAGTTGCAGCAAGCGGGGGACACTCTTCATCGTGGTGCGCGGGCCTCTCACTATCGCGGCCTCTCTTGTTGCGGAGCACAGGCTCCAGATGCGCAGGCTCAGTAGTTGTGGCTCACGGGCCCAGTCGCTCCTTGGCATGTGGGATCCTCCCAGACCAGGGCTTGAACCCGTGTCCCTTGCATTAGCAGGCAGATTCTCAACCACTGCGCCACCAGGGAAGCTCTGATTGTTATCTTTTAAAATATGTTTATAATTGTTTATTTTCCTGGTAAATTGATTCTTTTATCATTATATAATGTCCTTATTTGCCTCTAGAGATAGTATTGGCTCAAGTCTATTTTGTCCAATTATGGCTACCTCTGCTCTCGTTTGCATGTAATGTCCTTCATCCTTTTGGTTTCAGTCTACATATGTCTTTACATCTAAGGTGATGTTATCTTGTAGAACGAATATAGTTGCATCTTGTTTTTTCAGTCCATTTAGCCACGCTATGTCTTTTGATTGAGCAGTTTAACCCATTTACATTCAAAGAAATTATTGACAGGGAAGGACTTATTGCCATTTTAATTGTTTTCTGTCTTGCAGCTAATTTGTCCCTCTATCTCTCTTGCAGCCCTCCTTTGTATTTCTTTGATTTTTTTATATTGATATACTTTGATTTGTTTCTGATTTTATCTTCTGTAGGCATTTTCTTTGTGGTTACCATGAGGCTTACATAAAACATTTTATAGTTACAGCAAACTGTTTGGAGCTGGTAACAATGTAACTTCAATTGTGTACAAAAACTCTACTCTTTTACATCTCCCCATTCCCACTTTGTTATTGATGTCACAAATTACGTGTATTCAGTAACATAGTTTTATAATTATAGTTATTTTTTTATGTTTTTGTCTTTTAAATTCAGTACCAGACTTAAAAGTGCTTTATATGCCACCATTATAGTATTACAATATTGTATTGGTCTATATATTTACCTTTATCAGCTATTTTTATTTTATGTGCCTTGGTGTTGCTGCCTAATGGCCTTTTGTTTCAACTTTTAGGACTCCGTTTAGCATTTTTTTGTAAAGCAGATCTAGTGGTTATGAACTCAGCTTTTGTTTTACATTTTTTAAAAAAAATATTTATTTATTTAATTTATAGTTTTGGCTGTATCAGGTCCTTTTTTTAAAAAAATAAATTTATTTATTTCATTTGTTGGCTGCTCTGGGTCTTTGTTGCTGCGCGCAGGCTTTCTCTAATTGCGGCGAGCGGGGGCTACTCTTCATTGCGGTGTGAAGGCTTATTGCAGTGGCTTCTCTTGTTGCAGAGCACGGGCTCTAGGCGTGCGGGCTTCAGTAGTTGTGGCACGTGGGCTCAGTAGTTGTGGCTCGCGGGCTCTAGAGTGGAGGCTCAGTAGTTGTGGCACATGGGCTTAGTTGCTCCGTGGCATGTGGGATCTTCCCGCAACAGGGCTCGAATCCGTGTCTCCTGCATTGGCAGGTGGAGTCTTAACCACTGCGCCACCAGGGAAGTTCGCGTCAGGTCTTAGTTGTGGCATGCAGGGTCTTCATTGAGGCATGTGAGATCTTTAGTTGTGGCACGCAGGCTCTTCGTTGCGGCACCGGACTTCTGTCTAGTTGTGGTGTGTGGGTTTTCTCTCTCTAGTTGTGGTGCGTGGGCTCTGTAGTTGCGGCACATGGGCTCTCTCGTTGAGGTGCTCGAGCTCAGTAGTTGTGATGCGTGGGCTTAGTTGCCCTGCAGCATGTGGGATCCTAGTTCCCTGACCAGGGGTCGAACCTGTGTCCCCTGCATTGGAAGGCGGATCCTTTACCACTGGACCACCAGGGAAGTCCCAGCGTTTGTTTTAGAAAATTCATTTCATCTTCATTTTTGAAGGACAGTTTTCCAGATTATAGTAATTTTGGTTGGAAGTTTTTAAATTTTAGCACTTTGAATATATCATGCCACTCTCTTCTGGCCTGTAAGGTTTCCACTGATAATCTAATGTGAGTTCCCTTGTCCTTGACTAGTTGCTTTTCTCACTTCTTTCAAGATTCTCTCTTTGTCTTTGCCTTTGATAGTTTGATTATAATGTGTCTCACTGTGGGCCTCTTTGAGTTCATCCTGGCTGGAGATCTTCAGCTTCTGATATGGGATGCCCCATTTCCTTTTTCAGATTTGGGAAAATTTTGACCATAATTTATTCAAATTCTCTCCTCCTTTTGCAACTCTCATAATGTGTGTATTGGTTTGCTTCATTCTTTTTTCTTTTTTCTTGTCTGACTTGATAATTCAAATGACTTGTGTTTGAGTTTGCTGATTCTGTCCTATGCTTAAGTCTATTGTTTAATCTCTCTATTGAATTTTTCAATTCAGTTATTATGTCCTTTAGTTCCAGAATTTCTGTTTGGTTCCTTTTTGTAGTTTCTGTCTTGTTGATACTCTCAGTTGTTCATGTTACTGTTTTCATGGTTTCTTTTAATTATCCGTGTTTTCTTGTAGATCACTAAGCTTCCTTAATACGGTTATTTTGCATTCTTTCCCATAATTCATAGGTCTCTGTTAGTTTCTGGAGATTTATTTTGATCCTTTGGGCCACGTTTCCTAGTTTCTTCATGTACTTCATGAGTTTTTTTCCCCTGAGTTTTTTGGTTTTTGTTTTTGGCGGTGCCGCGCAGCATGCAGGACTCTTAGTTCAACCAGGGATTGAACTCATGCCCCCTGTAGTGGAAGCACGGAGTCTCAACCACTTGACCACCAGGGAAGTCCCCTTCCCCTGAGTTTTATGCGTTTGACACTGGCTTCATACAAGGGAAGACTCACCAATCATCTTGGCTAGAGATTCTGGGGACCTCTGGAACCTTTTTTGGAGGATGGGCTTCTCTGGGCTTATGTGTGTGATTTCCTAATTAGAGAGGTTTGTCCATTTCTTTTTCAGGAGCTGTAATCTCTTGCTTCTTCTAGTGTTTTTCTGCAGTACTGCAGGTTAGCCATTGCTACTGCAACAAGCTTTCTCACTCTTTAATTCTCAGTGGTCCCTAGGTATCTGAAGCATGTTGGCTCTCTATCAGCTCCCAGAAGCAGGCAAAACAGATACTAGTCCCTTGGGCAGTTTTCTAAAAATCTGGATTGCCAAATGCTCCCTTCTTTCCCTCCCTTTGTAGAGAGAAGCCAAGAGTTGAGTGCCTTCTCCCAATCTTACCAAGCCCTGCTGGCCTCCATCTGTGTCACTACAGGCCCTCTGGTTCCGCAACATGCTGCCCACTCTTTCATTTGTTTTCAGTGCCCCCGGGAGTCCAAACTGTGTGGCTTCTGTTTGTGCCTCCCAGTCAGGTTAGACAGAAACCGGCCCCTTGGGCGGCCCTATGAAAAGCTGGAATGTTGAACATCCCCACCTCCACTCCCCAGCTTTGAGGGGGAGCTCAGCTGTGCTTGCTTTCTCAGTGGCAATCTCAGATAAAGTGAATTGGCTCTTGTAATCCATTTCAGTGCTATTGTTCTTGGCTTTGCACTTGCCCTGGAGTATCGTAACTTCTTAACTGATTTCTAGAGTACTCATAAAGGTACTTTGATGCATATATTGTTAGTTTGGTATCTCTGTGAGGGAAATAATGTGGGGGGGCTTTCTATTCTGCCAGCTTGCTGTTGTCTGCTCTTGCTTCATGCCTTTTTAATGCCAGATAATATTCCAGTGTACAAATAAGCCATATTTTATTTATTCTTTCATCAACTGATGAACATTTGGATTGTTTTTACTTTTTGGCCTTTATGAATAATGCTGTTATGAACATTCGTGTGCAGTGTTTTGTGTGGATATGTTTTTATTTTTACTGTATACCTAGGAGTGGAATTCCTGGGTCATTTGGTAATTATATGTATAGGTTTTGAGGAACTGCCAGAATGTTCAGTAGTTGTGGCACGTGGGCTCAGTAGTTGTGGTGCTCGTGCTTAGTTGCTCCACAGCATGTGGGATCTTCCCAGACCAGGGATCAAACCCGTGCCCCCTGCATTGGCAGGCGGATTCTTAATCACTGCGCCACCAGGGTAGTCCTCTTTGCTTGTTTTTTAATTGGGCTATTTGTATTTTTATTATTGAATTGTAAGAATTCTTTACATGGTCTAGATATAAGTCCATTATTAGATACGATTTGCATATACTTTCTCCTGTTTTGTGGGTTTACCTTTTGTATTCTTGATTATATATTTTGAAGCACAAAAGTTCTTAATTTTGATGAAGTCTGGTTTGTCTATTTTTTCTTTGGTTCCTTGTGCTTTTGGTGTCATACCTAAGTACCCATTGCCTAATCCAGTTGTCTAAGCACCATTTGTAGAAAAGGGTATTCTTTCCCCATTGACTGGTCATGGCACCCTATTTGAAAATCTTTTGACCATAAATGTGATGGTTTATTTCTGGGCTCTCAGTTATTTTTTATTGATATGTATGTGCGTCTTTATGCCAGTACCACAAAGTCTTAATCTTTGTAGTAATTAATTATTGTAGCTTTGAAATCAGAAAGTTCAAGTCCTCCAACTTTATCTTTTTTCAAGATTGTTTCGGCTCAAGATTGTTTTGACTTTGCATTTCTGTATTTATTTTAGGAGTTTCTTATCATTTCTGCCAAAAAGCTAGATGGAATTTAGATAGGGGTTGTGCTGAATCTGTAGGTCAGTTTGGGCAGTGTTGGCACTGTAATAATGTTAAGTTTTCCGAACTATGAACAAGGGATGGCTCTTCATTAATTTAGGCTGTCTTTGATCTCTTTCAACAGTGTTTTGTAGTTTTCAGTGTAGAAGTCTTGCACTTCTTTTTTTCATTTTATTCCTAAGTATTTTAACCTTTTTTGACGCTATTATAAATAAAATTGTTTTTTTAATTTCATTTTTGGATTTCCCATTGCTAGTATATAGAAATACAGTTGATTTTTTTATATTGATCTTAGGTGTTGCAATCTTGCTGAACTCATATTTTAGCTCTAATCATTTTATTGTGAATTCCTTAGGATTTTCTATGTGCATGATCACGCCATCAGCCAAAAGAGATAGTTTTACTTCATCCTTTCTAATCTGGATGCCTTTTATTTCTTTTTCTTGCCTGATTGCCCTAGCTAGATCCTTCAGTGCATTGTTGAGGGTAAGTAGAGTGAACAGACATCCTTGTGTTGCTCCTGATCTTAGGGGGAAAGCAGCTGGTTTTTCACCATTTAACTATGATATTAACTGTGATTTTGATAGGTGGCCTTTCAGGTTGAGAAAGTTCCCTTTTGTACCTAGTTTGTTTGGTTTTTCAGATGTTTTTTCTATGCCTGTTGAGATGATTATTCCTGTTTATTCTATTAACATGATGTATTAATTTACAATTTTCTTATGGGGGCTTGAATTTTCCTGGCCCATCAGGCTGCAAATCCACAGGAGGACCAGTCACAATTTCTCAAGGACTTGTTCTCACTCCTGCTCCCCTTTTACTTTGTGCCGAGGCACCTTTCCTTGTGGTCTCCTGGGGGTTGCAACATGGTTTACTTCTGTTTCACCGTAACTCTGAGGATAGAGCCCTTTGAGGCCAAAGTTTAGTCTCCGTTGAACTTCTGCCTCCTAACAGGATGGCCAAAAAGCCCTCAGGACAAAATCAGTTTCATGGCTCTACTTGTTTCCCTGGGTTATTACTTTCCATTAGTTTTTGGTTTGTAGTTCTTTACAATTTTTTCAGTTTTTTGCTTCTTTTAAGGTGGTTTTTTATTTTTATTTATTTATTTATTTATGGCTGCATTGGGTCTTCGTTGCTGCGCGCGGGCTTTCTCTAGTTGTGGTGAGCAGGGGCTAATCTTCGTTGTGGTGAGCTGGCTTCTCATTGCGGTGGCTTCTCTTGTTGTGGAGCACGGGGTCTAGTGCGCGGGCTTCAGTAGTTGTGGCACATGGGCTCAGTAGTTGTGGCTCACGGGCTCTAGAGCGCAGGCTCAGTAGTTGTGGTGCACAGGCTTAGTTGATCCACGGCATGTGAGATCTTCCTGGACCAGGGCTCGAACCCGTGTCCCCTGCATTGGCAGGCGGATTCTTAACCACTGCGCCACCAGGAAGTCCCTAAGGTGGTTTTTTAATGACTTTATACAGCATTTTTATTTGCTTTCAACAGGAAATTTGGGCTGAGTAACTTGCCATTATTATGAAGAGTTGTTTGGGTTTTTGCCTTTTTTCCCCCCCTTAAGTTCTTTTGCCTCTGAGGTCCCAGAACTAGGGGAGTAGAGGTATGACAGGGGCTAATAAGCTGTATGGGCAGAGTGATGTTGCTGTTAGTAGTCTCGTTTTCTGGGAAACATCACTGTTTTGAAGAAAAGAAGAAAACTTACTCAAGGTATAATTTACGTACCACAAAATTCACACACTTCAAGTGTTCAGCAAATGGTTTTCAGTAAATTTACTGAGTTGTGCATCCATCCCCATAAATCAGTTTTAGAATATTACACCACTCCCATAAGATCACGCTATCTCATTTATAGTTAGTCCCAGACAACCACTAGTCTACTCTCTATCTCTGTAGATTTGCTTTTTCTGGACGTTTCACATTAATGTAATCATACAATGTGTGATCTTTTGTGTCTTGGTCTTTTCAGTTAGCATAATGTGTCTGTGGTTTATTTATATCATGACATGTGGCAGTATCTTGTTCTTTATGGCCATGTGCCCAGCACCATATGGGTTGGTACCCATGTCCCAGATGTCATACTTCTTATTCCCAGGATGCTCCTCACTTTGCACATCCTACCTTGTACTTCGGGACTCCCATGCCAAGCATGCCTTGTGCCTTTGATACCCCATGTCCTGTGCATCCTGTGCCTGGGCACCCCACCTTTCTCTGCACCCCGTGCCAGAAAATCCCACATCCAGGGTGCCCCATGCCTAGAACACCCCACTTTCTGACTCCCTGTGTCTTCGGGACCCTATATTCTGTGCACCGAGCACCTTGGGCACCCTGGCCTCAGACATGGATGGCTCTGCTTACCTGTACCCTGGTCCCCAACCCTTGCCTTCCTTTAGTTGCGCCCAGTGTCTTGGGCTCCCACGCTGACTACCCTGGGTGCTGCACTCATCCACCCTTAACTGTCCCCAGTGCTCTGAGTCCTTTACCTCAGGCCTAGCGCCCTTGGTCCTGGGTATCCTGTGTCAGGCTCTTTAGTTCCTGTGTGCTGGACCAGACCCTGTAACATATACGAGGTAAGGCAAGAGCTAGGGGTGGGGAATTTTATTTTTATATATATACACACACACGTGTGTGTGTGTGTGTGTGTGTGTGTGTGGAGAGAGAGAGAGAGAGGGAGAGAGAGAGGGAGTTTTTATTGTTGAATAGTATTCCAGTGTGTGGATATACCACATGTTACTTATCCACTTATCAGTTGGTGAACATTTGGGGTTGATTCAGCTTTTTGGATATTTTATTATTTTAACTGGTATGTGTGCACTCTGTAGTCTAAAGCTATTGCTAGACTTGTCCTATATGAACAATTCATCTCCATTCTGCACAATAGGTCCTGGTTCTGTGCTTGGAATTGATGTGTATTTGCCAAGAAAGTTAGTGGTGGTGTATTTCAGCTCCTGTTCGGTTTCACGTTTGCTGCGTACCATATATTGAGGTTTGAATGATCTGCTCCTCGTTCCATTGGCTTTTGTAATTTTCTAGCTTTTAATATTCCCTTCCAGTATCAAAAAGGCCATATTCTTTTGTTTCTGATATTCCTTACCTTAGCTTGGCAACCACTTTATGTAGTCTCCATAGTTTTGCCTTTTCCAGAATGTCATATAGTTGGAATCCTACAGTATGTAAACTTTTAGATTGGCTTTTTACACTTGGTTATATGCATTTAAGGTTCCTCCATGTCTTTTCATGACTTGATAGCTCATTTCTTTTCAGTGCTGAATAATAATCTGTTGTCTGAATGTACCAGAGTGTATTTATCCATTCACCTACATCTTGGTTGCTTCCAAGTTTTGACAGTTTTGAATAAAGCTGCTATAAAAATCCATGTTCAGGTTTTTATGTGGTTCTAAGTTTTCACCTCCTTTTACATTAACTTGAAATAAACTAAATGATGTGTTACTACTGTTTACTAATGTGAAATTACAGCAGTTAGAATTAGTAAAAAATTCTTTTCCACATCTTGTTCTAATGAAGGTTTTATGGCTTGTTTCCATATGTGCTAGGGAGTAAGAGCCTTTGCCAAGCTTGCTGAGCCTGTGACCTTTCCTTTTTGGTCTCTACTTTTGTGTTTCTTTTATTGAGAGAACACCGGTATTGCCACATTCAAATGAGGCAGGAATAGCTTTCTCTGAGGTCATCATATGATGAAATACTCCTGCCCTCTTGAGTAGATTGTATCCTGCGTTCTGTAGGCATTAGGCTCTGTTCTCAAAGAGTTTACAGTATAGTAAAATGATTATAGCATGTTAAGTATATTAAAACTGGGATGAAGTTTTATAGGGAAATTAATAATAGATATTTGTTTCACCATTAATTCAAGGAAAAATGGCATGATACTTTGATATTTTGATCATGAAACATGACAAGAGTTGTTTTTTTGTTTGTTTTTTGTTTTATTTTAAGAAAGTATCCAAAATTCTATATTCTATTTTATCTTTTCTGTCTTTGGCATACATGGCATACATTTTTTTAATGTTATTGAGATAATGGTATACATATTATTAATTATATATTTTTGATGTTTCTAATGTGAAACTCACTATAACCATGATATAAAGTATATGTAAAATGCTTTTGAAATTCATGTGGTACTGCTGATTAGGTAAATATTCTATCATCTATTCATCCAATATTCTGCATAGTCCAGAGAGATGTTATTTAAAATGTTAATTCATTGTGTTTTTTATGAATTTACCTGATTTAGAATCCATATTTTAATGTTAGCTTTGTCACTGTAGGACACTAGTTTCAGTTTAATTTCGTTAACATTGGATGGGCTGTGTGTGTGTGGATAAAGCAACAAAAGTCTCCTTTTTCCCAAATTTTGCATAGGATAAACCATAGCAAATAGCCATAGTGTTTTTGTGAGTTTCCTATTTCTGTACCTTTGGAAGTACAGAGATAGTTGCATGAAAACGTTGGGTTTCCCTCTGACTTTTTGGTTAATACTGAACTTGTTTCTCCTCTTTTAGCTGTGCGGTCAGAGAAGAAACGCCTTAGGAAGCCAAGCAAGTGGCTTCTGGAATATACAGAAGAATATGATCAGATATTTGCTCCTAAGAAAAAACAAAAGAAGGTACAGGAACAGGTGCACAAGGTACATTCCACCATTTCAACAACCTTTCATCAGTCCTTTTAGGATACTGCAATTTTCCCTTCAATATCATATTTTATCTTCATGGGACAGTAATTTCCTTAACTGGGATCTTGTTTTTCAGTTTTTTATTTCCAGCTTCTGGCACAGTACTTAGCCTGTACTAGTTATACAGGAAATGTATAAATGAGTCTATGTACTATGTGTGTATAGTGTGTGTATATATAGTATATTTTCCCCCTTTGCTTTCAAAATGTATTTAATGATTTAGGAATATTGTTATGATAAAATGTTTAGTAAAAAATACAGGGTATTAAAAAGAATAGTATGATCCTAATTCTGTAAACAAATGTTATAATACCTTATATGCTTTATTTTAAAATTCAATTTTTTTAAACTCAAAGTATTTTAAAGTAAATTAGAGATATTTTGACTCCATGTCCCTAAATAACATGCACCTCTAAGAAACAACATTTTTCTTCACAACCAGTTTATCATGGTCATATTTATTAAGGTCAGTTTATCTAATAACAAATCCATGTTCAGATTTCCCCAATTATTTTGTAATCTTTACATTTAATTTATCCAAACCAAGATCCAGTCTAGGACTACACATTATATCTGGTTGTTACATTTCTTAAATCACCTTAAATCCAGGACAGTCCCCCCTTTTCATGACCATATGTAAGCAATGAGAGCAACACATTTAGAGTATCTGCCTTCTTGATTTGTGTGATTGCGTCTATGTTCCCTTTTAGGTAGTAGTTATAAGTAACAATTTGATAGATTCAAGTTAAACATTTTTGGCTAGATTACATGGTAGGTGTCATATGTTGCATGACATTGGAAGGTATTTAACCTCCAATAGTTCACCGCGGTGACTAACTGATTTCTGTCTTTTGAGTTAACGTTTTACCTCTTTTGATCAAGCAGCAGTATATGTATAATTACTTTGGCTCCAAGAGAATGTCCTGTTCCCCATCAGCCATTTCCCTGATGTTTTTTAAAAAATATCAATTGTAGATCCTTTTCTATATGAATAATTTCATTTGGGGTTACAAAATGAAGATTTTCAGATTTTATTATTTCTTCTACTTATATTATCTGTCAATCTGTCATTTTATAGTACTGAAATACATGAAAGGCATGTATTGCTTTCCCATTAATTTACCAACTCAACTTTGGAAGTTTATTATTAGCTGCTTTTATCAATGATACATTAGGGAATCTTTTTTTCTTTTTCTTAGATTATCACTATGGCTTTAATGAATTTTTATAGCTTCAGTGTATCTCGATCCAATGACATTTTTCCCCTTTTAAAAAATTATAGTAAAATATATATAACATAAAATTTACAACTTTAACCATTTTTTAGTGTACAGTTCTGTGGCATTCAGTACACCCACATCGTTATGCAACCACTACCATTATCACCACTACCCATTATCTTCAGAAATTTTTCATGTCCCCAAACTGAAACTCTGTGTCTATTAAAAAATAACTTCCCACTTCCCCATACCTTTAGCCCCTAACAACCACCATTCTGTTTTCTGTCTCTGAATTTTACTATTCTAGGTACCTCATATAAGTGGAATCATACAATATTTGTCCTTTTGTGTCTGGCTTATTTCAGTTAGTGTAATGTTGTCTTCAAGTTTCATCCATTTGTAGCACGTGTCAGAGTTTCATTCCTTTATAAGTACATTATTCTTTTTGACACTTAAATTATAATGACTTTGGCCTATGGATTCCACGTTTATCTTTTGCCCTTAGGTAAGTTCCCGCCGTGAAGAGGAAAGCCTTTTAGCCCGGTGTCGATCTAGTGCTCAGAACAAACAGGTGGATGAGAATTCTTTGATTTCAACCAAAGAAGAGCCTCCAGTTCTTGAAAGGGAGGCTCCGTTTTTGGAAGGGCCCTTGGCTCAGTCAGAACTTGGAGGTGGACATGCTGAGTTGCCACAGCTGACCTTGTCTGTGCCTGTGGCTCTGGAAGTCTCTCCACGACCTGCCCTTGAGTCTGAGGAATTGCTAGTTAAAACACCAGGTAAGATGGGGATGGGTCTCAGTATGTAAGTGTGTATAATTAGAGGAAGCAGGAGATTTTAGTATGTTTTGATGGAAAGCCAGTAGTGTATTTCTGTACAGCAAACTACCCACTTTGATTCTGGGAAATCCCTAATACTGGCTAATTGGATATAGTTAATGACCATGAATTGGTGTACTGGCAGGAAGACATATTTTTAAAAAACTACTTTCTTTACAGTGTTATTGCTCTTCATGATTATTGATCAACCACAGTGTGAATCAACACCCAGGATAACAGGGTTTGGGGGAGGGGCACTGCATACTAGTGGAGTAAACACATAAAAATTATACTTCAGATACTGACTTTACCAATCTTTGTGTTACTTGGGAAGTTGTTTAACCTCTGAACTTGTTTCCTCGATGTATAAAATGGAGACTGTGATGCAATATATAAAGAAATTTACCTGACACATAGCAAGCAGCTGAGTGTAAATACTCCCTTGAAGTTAATTACCAATTTCTTTTCACTTTATTATTCTGTATAAACATGTCACCTGGTGAGAATTGGATCTAAACATACTGTCTCTAATTCACCTTCTGACATTTTTCATTTCTTTTTTTTTTAAATTGGAGTAACCTTCTGACGAGTATTGTAGTCAGCCAAGGAAAATTTTGGATGTAACTTTTTTACATTCCCAACAGTAGCTTGTGATGTATTCTTTAAAAAGGGATCCCAATTGTGCATAATCAAATAAGGCGGAATCAAAAAGAATAGTAAAGATAGTTATCACCTCATTGCCCATTATGTGCCAAACTCTTTTATTAGGCTCTTTTATATAATTCATAAGAGCAGTCCTACAAAATAAACAAGTGTCTTTTACTTATTTAGGAGCAGAACAAAAATTCTAATCCTGGTCTATTTATGCCCAGAATTCAGGCTCTACTTTACCTCACTTTTCCTTTTGTTCTTACCACCAATTGATTGCTCTAAAGGGAGTTTTGCCCTTTTGATTTCTCCGTTAGTTCATTTGTGATTTTTAAAAAATGTATCAACATATATGGTTTTTAGTAAGTGTGTATACACACACACACACACACACACACACACTCTCTGACATAAGAACATCCTCACATCAGTTTGTGTCTGTATTGAGAAATATTTTCTTGTTTTATGTTAACTAGTATTTTAGAATAAATAAATTTTTACCATGTCCCTCCCCACAAGATGATGAGAAAAATATTAAAAAATGACTAATTTTTGTGTGATATATATATATATGTTTTTTAAAAATTAGCTTGTGCCCAGTTTCTAAATCATCTAATGAAAAGATACATGCATTTCAGGAAATTATGAAAGTAAGCGTCAGAGAAAACCAACTAAGAAACTTCTTGAATCCAATGATTTAGACCCTGGATTTATGCCCAAGAAAGGGGAACTTGGCCTTACTAAAAAGGTATGTTATTTTAGTCAATTCTAAAATAGAGTTGAATCCAGGAAATAGGGGATTTTAAAAACAAATCTTTTAGTAATACTTATGACATCAGTGCACATATACATAGAAATTATAGAATGTCAGAGTACAGTTGGTGATCTGAGAGATCCTACATTAAGAGGCTGTTTTGCATTTGTATGGACATGTGTATCACTTGATTTTAGATTTTCTTTTCAAGTGAAAATGAAAAAAGCTTTTACAGTTGAGTAAAGTTTGTGTTTGTTGTAATTTCTTTTCTGGGCTCAAAACCTCTTACCTGATTTCTACTTCACTTCTGTCTCTACAAGCCACTAACCTACTCTTATGCCATTGCGCTGTCTGCATAATACCTCAGAAAAGACCTAGCTCAGCTATAATCCAGGCAGAAACACTTGATCTTCAGTTTTGCAAACTTGGTTTCCATTAGCCAAGAAGGCATCATTAAATTGTAGTTGGAAATAGAAAATGATTTTCTAATTCTATAATGGATGATGACTGGATATTGATCCCTTAGGATACATCCTGCTCTCTTTGTATTTGAGGAGTAACTCAGTGTACGTGTTACAAATTCAGTTGTAGGTTGCACAGATTTCCTATTTTTAAAAATTCTTTAAAGAAAAAATGCAGATTGTAATCAAATCATAAATAGAGTTTTTGGAATTCTTTCCTTAGCTGTAGCAAACTTCTATCCTTTAATCCTATATTAAGGCCCCTAGTTTTTGTTAGTCACACATCTGTAAATGTGAAATTTAATTTATTTGTGTTTTTATACCTTACTTAAAGAGTCACATTATGTACTTTAGTTCCTTTGTTCTTCTCAAAGCAGTTTTATGACATGGACTTTTCGGTTGTTCTTAGACTCATCTCCTGCCCTCCGAACTCTCTCTGCAGTTTGTGCAACCTTCAGTGACAATGTGTCTCTAACTCACTATCCTCTCATTGTGGCCCACACTCTAGTAAGGCTGTGGTCATCTCCTTCTGCAGTGCTTTCTCTCCTGGATTTATATTATTCAAATCTTAGCCACTGCGCAAGATTGTTGGCAGAGGTAGATGGGAAGGGCCAGGGAAACGGATTCAGTTGAACGTTTTGAGCGTGGAAGTGACATTTGCAATCAGATGATAAATTTTATGGTATTGTACAAGGTGAGTCATGGGAGGCTGTTGTCTTACTGCTAGAGGTGAGGTGCTGCAAATGTCATTGAAAGTAAGAATTCAGGCGAGTTAAGTGAATGACCCCCCGCCCCCTTTATGGAGCTATAATTGGCATATATAAGTTAATGATTTGAAGGAATAAGATGAATTTTGAATCCTCAATGTTTTTGAGACAGGGTTACTTAAAAAATAGTGTTAATTTGTTTTATAATAACTGTAAATGGAGTATAACCTTTAAAATTGTATAAAAAATTTAAAAATATAGTGTTAATTTGTATGACCTTGCTCTGCCAAGTGCAGTTTTCTAATCTGAAATTTAACTTGTCGTGTTTGTGGGTTAATTTTTTCCCTAAGGGGATAAAAAGTATGATTTAGTTGATAATTTTAATTTATATAGGCGAAAGTGTCCCAGAACTCTTTGAGATTTAATTTACACCAATAAAATGCACAGATCTTAATTGTTCTGTTTGATGGCTCTAGCAGTTGTATATACCATGTTAAGTACCACCCAAACTAAGTATGCTCTATTTCTGTCACCCCTGGAAGTTCTCTTGTGCCCCTTTTCACTCAACTCCCCATTCATTCTCATCTCTTCAAGAGGCAAAATTTTCTAACCTCTGTTACCATAGATTAGTTTTGCTTGTTCTTGAATGTCGTATATGTTGTTTTGTTTTTGTTAACTGGCTTCTTTTATTCAACACATGTATTTGAGATACATCCACAAGGATGCTATTTCAATAGTAGTTCAAGTACAATTTGCTTGTCCTTTCTCCTGTTGATGCACATTTGCATTTTTTCATTTGAGGGCTGTTAATCATAAGACTGGTATGAATATTCTGTTTGTGTACATATATTTTCATTTTTCTTGGTGGTGTAAATACTTAGGGGTGGGATTGCTGGCTCATGAATATATCACTTTTAAAGAAACTGCCAAACACTTCTCGAAAGTGGTTGTACAACTTCACGTTCCCGCCAGCGGTATATCAGAGTTCCAGTTGCTCCATATCTTTAATAGCATTTGGATTGTCAGTCATTTTAAGTTTAGCCATTCTAGTGGATATGAAACGATATCTAATCATGTTTTTAATTTGTATTCCCTAATGATTATTGATTTTGAGCCCCTTAGTATGTGCTTACTGGCCATTCCTATATCTTATCAAACGACTGTTCAAGCACACTTACATTTTTGATTGGGCTGTTCATTGTTTTTATGGTTGCTTTTTTAGGAGTGGCTTTATATTTGGGATACAAGTCTTTTGTCAGATATATGTGCTTCAAATACTTTTTCCCAGTCTGATGCTTGCCTATTCATTTCCTTAGTCTTTCATGAGAAAGAATTTTTAAAAGTTTGTTTTTTCGTTTATGATTTATGTTTTGTGTCTATTTCAAGAAATCTTTGCCTAGCACATCGACACAGAGATGTACTTTCTGTGTTTTCTTTTAGGAGTTTTCTGGTTTTGATTTATATACAGTTCTTCATTTTTTGAGATGGAGTTTTGAAGTGGATGTCCAATTGTTTTAGCACCATTAGTTAAAAATCTCTGTTAGCTATCCAATTCTCTGTCTCTCAATATTTTTGGTCTCTTTAAGCATTAGATATAATTAATAACTGTCACTGTTGAATTTCAGCTTTTTTTGGTAGGGAGATAGGCATCATATTTGGTGCTAGAACAAGAGAAAACCAGAATTACTGGTGATGGCTAGACCTGGACCCTGGAGAAAAGTGACCTCTTTTCTGTTTTAGAAGTGAGTTCTGCTATCTGACCTAGTCAACTTCACAGTTAAGGTCCTGCTTACTGTGAGGTATATTTTGCCATCAGGTTGAAACCATGATTCAGCTCCATCTTGGGACTACACCATGGGTTACCAGGCAGGCCACACCTTGTCTTTGGACGGATCAATCAGTGGGTTAGAGAAAGAGGGATTGTCTATTGAGGTAGTGGTAACTTAAGAGTGCACAGACTTAATGCATATCCTACCAGATTATGCATAAAGTAAGTTACTGGCATCTTTGACATGTCCTCCAAGGCACTTACAGAGTTCTGTGGGTTTTTTAAAAAATATATTTTATTATTATTATTATCATTATTTTTCAGTCGCGCCTCGCGGCACGCGGGATCTTAATAAAAGCACAGAGTCTTAATTACTGGACCACCGGGGAAGTCCCTTTTTTTATTCTAAGCAGAGCAGATGGATTTTTATTCATGTAGTGTAGTGTTGGGGGGGGGGTGTGTGTGCGTGCGTGTGCATGCTGTTATTTCTATTTTGGCTGACAAAATTGTTGACATCAGACATGAGAATTTTTTCTGCATCATTCTCTGACTGTAGTTTTGGGAACATTCTGATTGTTTTTGCATCACAGCTTTTGGGTGAGTGTTAAACAATGAAGTATAAATTGGTTATCTAAGTAATATAGTTGGTAGTTTTCTTTAAATTATGCAGTCTGTTTTGTGGGTTTGTCTGCTAGTGTTTTGTTCCATTTAACTAGGTACCTAACATTTGCTCCTTCATTTTATTTGACTTCATAAGACTCTGATCTACATTGAACATGAGGAACATTCTTATGATTTATTAATGTATATAATAAGTGTTCAGAAATTCATAGCTGCATTTTATCTTGTTTTAACCTCAGACTTTGGGAACTTCATAGCAAGAATAGCATCCATTATATTGACTTTTGTGGCCACTAAATTTTGTTTTACAGTCATGATGAAGAATATTATTCTTGTAGGAGAAGACATTTTCTTGGAATAGAACTAATTGATACAAGCATTAGTAGTAGGGGAATAAAATGTATAGTGAATTACTCTTGATGTTTAAGGTTTTTCTTGTTGTTTTTTGTTTGTTTGTATTTGGCCATGCCACGTGGCTTGTGGAATCCTAGTTAGTTCCCTGACCAGGGGCCCTTGGCAGTGAAAGCGCGGAGTCCCAACCGCTGGACCGCCAGGGAATTCCCAATGTTAAGTGTTTTGTTTTTAGTTTCAGTGTTGCTTTAATTTATATTAATCTGCAGCAACTTAAATTAGAAAGACCTTCCATGATTCAGAGCTTTTTAATATTTAGAATTCATCAGGTAAATAAGTCTGTGTAAAATCCAGTGGCTGTAAGTATAACATTAAGAAGGAAGATTTTAAATACACAGTGGTGTGGAACAGAATTGAGCTGGTGGGTGTATAAGCACATACTTTTTCTCTTTCTCTCCCACTTTAATCAGAGCAGTGTTCTATATCTGCTTTATATATTGGGAGTCTCTGAATAAGCCAGTCGTTGTCCGTAGTCCCCCCACCGGAGTATGTGGTGGTTTTGAGTTTTAGAGCATGAAAAAAAACCAAATCTGATGCTTTTCCCAAAAAGTTTCTGTTCAACTCTTTACTATTATACTGTTCCTTTAATTGTTAAAAACAGCCAAGATTGTGTATCTTTGGCAATAGACAGTTCAGCTTTTGGCACATAGTATAAAGGGTTTATTTTCTATTCCTTTGTAAAACATGATGCATTTTACTTATTTGTAGTGTTATGAAGCTGGTCACTTGGAGAATGAAATTACTGAATCATGTGCTGCATCTCGTTCTAAAGAGTTTGGTGGAGGTGAGTGTTTTTGAGATTTAAGAACTGTATTGCAAAAATAAGTGTGAAGTACCCTGTCAGTTAACGAGAAAAGTTACTAAGCAGGACTAGTAAGGTTGCAAGTTCTAAGACTTGTTTGCGCAATATATGCTTCCTAAAACTACGTATGACACTAGAAAATTGTATTGATTCATTTCCAACTTTATACTGAAATTAGTTAAATGGAATTAGAATTATATTAGTGTTAAGGAAATGTTGGGAACAATAAAGAAAAATCAGCTCCTTAATTTCCTTATTAGATAATTCTCCATACTGCATCATTACTTTCTTGGCTTTGATTCCTATAGGACAGAAAATACAGAATTTGAGTTGAGGGGGAAATTGCAAATCATCTTAAACAAGTCTTTCATAGTCTTACTTTCTTATATCACACCTGTGACCTTTGGTCAATGAACATATGCTTGAAAAAGAGAGCTTACATTTGAGCCTAGTCTATTATGGTTGCTTTCAAAGGCCTTGGGAATCTTCTAGATTAAATTGGAATCTGTTTCCTGGAACCTCTGCTTGGTCATCTTATTTCTGCCCACAGCAGGAATGGGCAGCCCTTCATTCAATAACAGATAAAATAATCATAGTTTAAGTATCTACTCTACCAGTTTCTTTGCGTAAGGACTGTTACCTCTGATCAATCTAAAGCATTACAACGAATTAGGATATTATTCATATTATCCCTATCTTGTAGAATAAGCATGAAGATGAAAGAGGTTGGAAGGGCTGGGGAACTATATCCAGACATGACCAAATTTATTGCCACACTGCTGTCTCATTATCCACCCTGTGTTTCTCCATACCAATTCTTTCTAGCCCTTTGATCATTTTGTCTGCCTATGCCATTTATTGATTGGTGTCATTCCTGAAATATTAGCTTAGATTTGAGCACGCTACATCAGATATGATCTATCAGCAAAGGGTATTATGGGGAGATTATATTTTACGTGGTCTTAAACGTACACTTCTTTGAATGTGATCTGTGATTATTAAGTTTTTTAGCAAGTAAATTAAGCAATATGTTAACTTATTTTAACCCTGTATGCAATTATAATATAGGTTGGTCAACTTGTTTGCTTGATTTAAAAAAAATAACCAAAAAACTGCTTTCAAAATAATATCAGCTCTTTCCCTATACATTTGTACTTTAGTTTTCTGTAAAACCTACAACCTGCACTTTATCCTCTGTAAATTTCATCTAAATGTTTCAACTAGTGAGAATTTTGAAGCTTTATTCTGCCACCATCTTAACTCTTCCCTTTTAGTCTTAGGCTGTCAGCAGCTTTGATAGCAGAGCTCCATCTCGATCAGGCAGATCAAGAAGAGAGCCCTAAAGCAGTCTTCCAAAGTATTTGATACCTAGCTTAAATATCCTGGAACATTTTACAAAATATTTCTTTAAAGATTCCTCTTAACGTTTCTATAACAAAGAGTTGAAATATGTATAATAAAAAATGAGTGAGAGACTAAATTCCATTTTCTAAATATGTCAAGATTAGGCATTCATATTCAAGGTTATAGTACCACTGCATGAGTACCCTTTTTTTTTTTAATTAAAAAAAAAAACGTTTATTTGTTTATTTACTTTTGGCTGTGTTGGGTCTTCGTTGCTGCGCGTGGGCTTTCTCTAGTTGCAGTGAGCGGGGGCTATTCTTCCTTGTGGTGTGCAGGCTTCTCATCGCGGTGGCTTCTCTTGTTGCAGAGCATGGGCTCTAGGCGCATGGGTTCAGTAGTTGTGGCACACGGGCTCAGTAGTTGTGGCTCACGGGCTCTAGAGCACAGGCTCAGTAGTTGTGGCGCGCGGGCTTAGTTGCTCTGTGGCATGTGGGATCTTCCCGGACCAGGACTCGAACCCGTGTCCCCTGCATTTGCAGGCAGATTCTTAAAACACTGCGCCACCAGGGAAGTCCCTGCATGAATATCCTTTTGGCCAATAAATGTATTGGTTGGGGGAGGGAGGTATTTTTCTCTCCTCCTATAAGTCAGATCTTATGTATTTCATGTTTTTGTCTTAATCCTTAAATCATAGAGTGATATAATTTATTGTCTTTAATCTTGGAGGCCAGGTTTTAGTATCTTTTCCTGACTACTAAATGCATTTCCTCCCCATCTGTAGGATATTAAAGTCCTTTGTGGAACTAGAAAGTCTTTCATTTCAATCATATAAAATGAAATTGCTTTAATAACCTGTATGTTTACTATTTAATCCATATGAGGCAGAATTTATATATATATGTATCCATTTCCCCAACTAGTTATATACTAATGGGTAAGTCGTTTTTTTTCCTCTGCTCTTGTTTTCCTCATCTGCAAAGTTAGAGAATTAAAATTAAAATTAAGGTTGGTGTTTACTCTAACATTCCATAATTCTATGAGGTCCCTTTAGTTGAGGATAGGAGTTCTTGGACATGCATGTGATCAGCCAGCAGGTAACACCTGTTTTCCTGTCCTAGGCACCACCAAGCTGTTTGATAAACCAAGGAAGCGAAAACGACAGAGACATGCTACAGCCAAGGTGCATTGTAAAAAAGTGAAAAATGACAGCTCATCAAAAGAAACTCCAAGCTCCGAGGTATTATGCAGTTCTTCATCTTTTGACCTTCCAAAGCGAAGCTGCTTTTCACAGTAGAGGCCACATCCCTTTTCCCTTTGAGTTTACCTAAAAATAGTATTCTGTTGAAACAGCTAGTAGTGATGAGGAATCCTGGAGAAAAAGATGAATCTGATTCTAGTAGAAATAAGTCAAAGCACTATGGCAACTGTGGGTGTGACCTTTTTAAAAGATCACACCCCATGCTCTAGGTGTCAGATGAAATGCATAACTGTTTCATCATGAAGTAAACTTGTTCTAAAACCAGAGAGCACAATATCAAGTAACTATATAGTCCAGATGAACTTGGTATTGCCCTTTAAA
Organism: Eubalaena glacialis; assembly: GCF_028564815.1. NCBI lineage: Eukaryota > Metazoa > Chordata > Mammalia > Artiodactyla > Balaenidae > Eubalaena > Eubalaena glacialis. The sequence continues at coordinate 158,144,636 of NC_083719.1, forward strand.
AGTTGAGACTGCAGTTAGGGGAAAAACTCATTTGCTTATTTATTGAGACCACCAACTGCTGAATTTTAGAGTAATGTTTGTAAACAGCGACTTTTAGGGATTTAGAGATTTAAAGCCATTTTCTTGAAGAGCATCAGTGCAGCTATTGATGCCATCCCTAGCTTTCCAACTCAGGTTAAAAGAGAATTAGAACAAGTCAGGTCAGCATCACATATTATGATACAGAGTGTTTCTTTCCAGGACAATTTGAATAGAATGCCCAAGGGGGGCATTATTTAGGAAACACTGATCTTGGAAGGACAAATAAGTAATCAAATAAACTTAAGAATGTTTTCTCTCCCTTAGTGAAACCTTAAAATGGAACAGCTCAAAAAGTTCCAGTGGAACAGCCTCAGAGCAGTTAGTGGCAGGGCATGAGGCGCCCACTACCCGCCCAATCACAGCAGGGTTAGAACTAACATTGCATGCAGTCCGCCCACGTGATTGGCTGAACATCTGTAAGTGCTTAATGGCTAGACAAATAGCAGCCCAGAGGGAGGGGGTCAGATGGAGGAGACATCAATAATATAGATGTGGGACGTTATTTTTTCTCTGCAAGGGAGAACTGATGACACACAGGACAGCTGCAAGCCCCAAGGAGACCGTTGAGGAGGGTGTAGAAAATGACCACGGAATGCCTGTATCTAAAAAACTGCAGTGTGAACGAGGAGGAGGAGCTGCACTCAAGGAGAATGTTTGTCAGGTAGAGAATGTTTGCCCACTTGCATTTGAATTGCATGCTTATCTTTTAAGAGAAGTCCTCTCCCTTTCTCTTGATGACCTAGTCATGGTTAGAATAAAAATTCTCTTGGATGATTCCAGTGGAATCACTTACTTTAAGGATTTAACTCTTCTCTCTTCCCACAAAAAAAGAAGAGAAATATTTAGTGTTGCCCCTGGGTAGATACCCTGAAGTAGGTCTGAGATGGAAGGGGTGAAATCTGTGGTTGCTCAGCCAAAGATAATTTTCCTGCACCTCTCATGGTGTGAGAATGTTTGGGTTTCTAAGGAATTTTTCAAGGAGAATTTTCAACATAGATTGTTGGGTTTGTGTGTGTGTTTTGTTTGTTTTTGTTGTTGTTTTTGGTTTTTTTTTCTGCTTTAAAGTAGTGACTTTAGAGAACCTACCACCTGTATTTTTCTATTTATTTAATAAACATTTATGCAGTGGTTTTTACTATGTGTCAAGTGTTTTTCCAATCACTTTGTAAATATTACATCATTTAGTTATCATAACAATCTGATAAGATAGAGGATCATTATTATCCTTGTTTTATAGATAAGAAAATTGAGGTACAGGGAGGTTAAATAGCTTGCTTGTAGTCACTCAGTGAAGCCAGGATTCAAACCCAGGCAATCTGGGTTTTGAGTCTTAACCACTATGTTGTCTTGCTTCTCTGTGAAATGTGCCTCCACTTTAATGTCAAATGCCTTTATCTTACTTGGGAGTAGAGTCAATTAAATGGATGCATTGGTTATATTCTCTTTTCATGGTCTTGATTTAACCTTGTAAATACTTAAAAACTGGCATATAAAAAGTTGAAAATATTAGTTTGTTTGTTTTTTTCTAATTGAAACTGCTAAAAAATAAAATTTCCCCAGGCCTAGAATATTATTATGGCCAATATAATTTCAACTCAGTTTCTCTGTCTATTCATTTCACTGCTATATAAAGAAAGTTGATTATATTCAGACCTGCTCCCAAACAGTGTTACTCCTCAGAGACTGTTAAGCCCACAAAGATTGTCATATAAGAAGGTATTGTAACCCATGGTCCTGGTTTGTTTGGATCAGTCTTTGTTTAAATCTGTTGTGCTTGTATAATTTATTAATAGCACCTCCTTTCATGCTCAAGTGTCCTAGTTTGAAGGATGAATTACATGGTCATCCCAATTAAAGGGTTAGTCTGTAATATTTGGTTAATTTGAAAAATTTATTCCTCAGTACATACTGTAATTGAAGTTTTCCTGTTTAAGTGATGAAGGCGAATTTGTTTATCGTACAGGAAAGCTGATGTTGCTGGCACTCTGAATATACAAAACGAAACATGTAACATTTATGGCATTTGTCAATTTTTGGTTATGAATAGTAGATCATGGGAGAGCCAAACATGAAGGACTAGCTCAGAATCCCTTGGGGTCCCCTCTTAATCCCTGGCTGCCTCTGGCCTTTTATTCCCAAAACTCTCCTACTCGTTTGCTTATTTAAACTTTGATGTTAAGTGGCCAAGACCTGTCTGTTTCTTTGGGTTCTTGACGATATTAGACTTGCCTGGCCATCTTTCCCCCTTTCTTGTCTTACAGAATAAGTATAAGAGTTTTTTCATTTTTATCATTTTTCTGCTAATCACTATGGGGAAACAAGTCAGGATATTAGAGGGGTGAAAAGTAACAAATGTTGGGAATGTGCAGAATTTTCATAAATCGTACAATGTTTTCAAAAGCAACAGATCCCGATCTTTATTAAGGCTGTATCATCATTGACACCTTGTTTTAGTGAGATTATCTCAGAAAGGTGATCTCTCTGATTTTAATACGGTTCTAGGTGTATCTCAAGGATTGTTCAAATCTTAATCAGGGCCCTTCTGGACTGTTATGACCCAAGTCCCAGCTGGCCAGTATCTCTTGCTTGAACCATTGCAGTAACCTCTTTGATTATCTCTGCTTCTCCTCTCATCTTTTTACTCTTGAAATTTTTCATGTAGCAGTCATAGGGATCTGTTTTTAGATGAATACCTGATTTCAGCCTTCCCTTGGTATAGCGCTCATTATAATGGCACACCTTTGCAATTAGAATAAAATCTGAAACTCTGTACCGTAATCTGTAAGGCCACACAGTCAGGCCCTTGCTTGCCTTTTTCTTACTTCATTTCTACCACTTCTAACTTTTGTTCACTTTTGTCCAATGACACTGGCTTTCATTGTGATTCATAGGAATGCCATGATTTTTCCTGTCTGTGGGCTTTCTGTACTTTCTGCCTTCTTGGTCCCTTCTTCAGATCATGTGGCTGACTTGTCATTCAGAGCCCGGTCTAAGAAGTCATTCCTAATCACCCAATCCAAAGTTGTTGTTTGAGTGTTCTACCCAGATACTTACATTTTCTGATATCTTTTGTTTGTTTAATTGTTTACTTGTATCTTTGTATCCTTAGAATATAAGAATGATGGGAGCCAGGGACCTGTGGTACCTGGCATAGAGGAGGTAATCATTAAATACTAGCTGAATGAATGGTGGGATTTTTTGTTTCTGGCAAAGCTGCTTCTTAACTTTTGCTTTAACGAAGACCTTCTGCTTGGGATTTTTAAAAATCTTTTTCTATAGACAGATCTGTTTTCTTTCTCTTAACAGAACTGTGAGAAACTGGGTGAGCTGCTATTATGTGAGGCTCAGTGCTGTGGGGCTTTCCACCTGGAGTGCCTTGGATTAACTGAAATGCCCAGAGGAAAATTTATCTGCAATGAATGTCGCACAGGTAAAGTAGTTAGAGAAAGGTCTTCTTCCAAGGAAGGTTTGAGTTTCAAGTTTTTTAGGAAAAAATCATTTATTGGAGACACTTTTTTTGTGGCAATACTGGGCTAATTCCTACAGACATAGAGATAGGTGCTCTGTGGTCTTTGCCTTCAAAAAACTCAAGTGAATAATGAATGTATAGTATAATACAGTGCAAAAAGTGTTGTTGTGAATGTTAAAGTGCTGTGTGAATGAAGATGCACCGGTGCTACAGAGGAAGATATCTGAGTTTGGTTTTAAGAGAGAAATAGAAATTGGTGTGTGGAGGGGAAGGATAGAAGGTCCAGTAAAGAAAGTATGAAATATTTGGGGAACAGGAAGCATATAGGTCAGTATGTTTGGAGTTTAAGATATTTTAAGATATTTTAGGGAAGAGGTGAGGCATAGGTAGTGACGAGGAGGACTTCTGGGTTACTGATGATATTTTATGTTTCTTGATCTGAGTGGTGATCAAGAAATGTGTTCACTTCATGATTATTTGTGAACTTAGAGTGTGTGCACTTTTCTGTGTATATTATACATCAGTAAAACTGTTTAGCAAAAAAAAGAGAGCTATTTTGTGAGAGTTACAATATGCGGATTGGGTCAGAAACTAGGAATGGTCAGATGAGACCAGCCTGTAAAGCACCTCACAGCTGTGCTAAGGAGATTGCTCTTTTTTCAGTGTTATGAATGGATGTTACAGTATGAAAGTAGTAAAGAAATTAGGGTTGACAGTAAAGATTTTATGCTCATAAGTCATTAAAACCGTAGGTGTGCATGATGCTGCCCAAAGAGAAAACGTCTGTAGAGTGAGAAGAGGGCTAATGACACTACTGGGGGATACCCACTTAAAAGGGGCTACTGGAGGGTGAGGAGGAGCTACTCAAGAAAGAATGTCTGTGAAGCCATTGGAATGGGGTGTCGTCAGCGGAGGCAGATGGGGCAAACAGACCAAGGAGGTTCTAGAGTGAAAAGGGGATCTATTGTATTTGGCAGTGAGAGAGTGCCTTACTAAACCAGACTGAAAGATGAATGGGTAGCAGTATACACTATTTCTTACAGAAGCTTGACTTCAGTGGAAAAGGGAGCAGTAGCTGAAGGGAGGATGTTAGAGGGTCAGGAGGAAGAACATCTTGAGTAGGATGAAGGTTAAGAATTGTGTAGGGAAATAAATTTCCGTAACAGGAGGGGGAATAACTGGAGTACAGTCACAGAGACAGGAGAGGACAGGCTTGAAGAGATAAAAAGATTAAAAGGGAATGTACCATGTAATTGTGAGGGAGATGAACACTGAAGTTTTTCCTTGGCTTGGTGAGAATGGTGGAAAAAGGTAATTGTTTATAACCTGAAGGGAAGAGTGTAGGCTTAGACTAGCCCCTGTGGGAAATAAGAGGTGAAATTAACTTGTGTCTGTAAATAGATGGCCATGTCAGATTGAGTTATTTCATCTTTCTGCTACCACTTTCAGCAGTGTAGGAACAAAAGCTGGAAGACAAGATAGTTGTGGGGTTATTTTGCCTTCTACACACGTTGGGCTTTTGATCATTATGTGCCATATGGTGTCCCAGCCCTGTAAATAAAATTTAGAAACAAATTTTAGATATGTGCATGTCTCTGTTGCCCTAATTTTCTTAGAAAGATCTTCTTTTTTTAAAAAAAATTTTTTTAACTTCTTATTTTATATTTGAGTATAGTTGATAAACAATGTTGTGTTATATCAGTTGTACAGCAAAGTGATTCAGTTATACATATACATGTATCTATTCTTTTTTAAATTTTAAATATAGCAGTGAGTACAGTGTCAATCCCAAACTCCCTAACTATCCCTCCCCCCAACTCTTCCCTCCTGGTAACCATAAGTTCCTTCTTTAAGTCTGTGAGTCTGTTTCTGTTTTGTAAATAAGTTCATTTGTGTCATTTTTTTAAGATTCCGCATATAAGCGTTATCATATGATATTTGTCTTTCTCTGTCTGACTTCACTCAGTATGACAATTTCTAGGTCCATCCATGTTGCTGCAAATGGCATTATTTCATTCTTTTTAATGGCTGAGTAATATTCCATTGTATGTATGTACCACATCTTCTTTATCCATTCTTCTGTTGATGGACATTTAGGTTGCTTCCATGTCTTGGCTATCACTGCTAGTGCTGCAGTGAAGATTGGGGTGCATGTATACCTTCAGACCATGTTTTCTCCAGATACATGCCCAGGAGTGGGATTGCAGGATGATATGGTGGTTCTAGTTTTAGTTTTTAAGGAACCTTTGTATTGTTCTCCATAGTGGCTGTACCAATTTACATTCCCAGCAACAGTGTAGGAGGGTTCCCTTCTCTCCACACCCTCTCCAGCATTTATTGTTTGTGGATTTTTTGATGATAACCATTTAGAGAGATCTTCTTGCCTTTTGTACCAGTCATCCAGTTTTGCTAGTCTCATCTATATTATGATGTGGTATTCTCTGAACCAGCCTAATCTAAGGCAGAACTATTTTTTTAAAAAATCAACATAATTAGAGTGTAATTTGCCTACTCTAAATGTACCCCTTTTAATGTATGTTTTGATAGGTTTCAATAAAATGTATACACCCACACCAGAAAGTTCCCTTGTGATCAGACCCAGTCAGTCTTTTTTGCACCTCACCCCTTCACCCCCATCGTCAATTTCAGGTTAAACAGTGATCTGCTTTCTGTTCAGAGCACATTAGATTTACCTTTTTTTTAGAGTTTGTGTCTAGCTCAGCATAATGTTTTTGAGACTCATCTGTGTTGATGTGTGTATCAGTAATTCATTCTCTTTCTTAAAACAGCTTTATTGAGGTGTAATTGATGTACAGTAAACTACACAAAGTGTACACTTTGATGACGTTTTGGTGTGTGTGTGTGTACATACACCTTTGAAACCATCACTCAGCATAGTTACTTTGAGATTAAACAACATTGTTGCAGGTATTGAGAATTCATTCTTTTTATTCCCAAGTGGTATTCCATTGTATGAATATAAGAGTTTGTTTATCCACTCATCTACTGATGTACATTTGGATAGTTCTCAGGTTCGGCTATTATAAATAAAGCACTGTGTATCCTTTGTATGGATACACTTTCTTTTCTGTTGTGTCAATATCTAACAGCAGAATGGCTGCATATGGTAGGCTTAACTTTTTAAGGAACATCCAAAGTGTTTGTACCATTTTATATTCCCATCAGCAGTGTGTGAGAGTTTTAATTCTGCCACATCTTCATCAACATTTGGTATTGTCAGTCTTTTTAATTTTAGCCATTCTGACAAATGTGTAGTGGTATTTTATTGTGGTTTTAATGTGCTTATTTTTCTGTCTTTGAGGAAGAGTGTTCAAAATTTTCTTTTAATTTGGGGTTTTTTTCCCCCTATAAATTTATTTATTTATTTATTTATGGCTGTGTTGGGTCTTCGTTGCTGTGCGTGGGCTTTCTCTAGTTGGCGAGCGGGGGCTACTCACTCTTCATTGCGGTGTGTGGGCTTCTCATTGTGATGTTTTCTCTTGTTGCGGAGCACAGGCTCTAGGCGCGCAGGCTTCAGTAGTTGTGGCTCGCGGGCTCTAGAGTGCAGGCTCAGTAGTTTTGGTGCATGGGCTTAGCTGCTCCGCGGCATGTGGGATCTTCCTGGACCAGCGCTCGAACCCGTGTCCCCTGCATTGGCAGACGCATTCTTAACCACTGCACCACCAGGGAAGTCTTGGGTTGTTTTCTTACTGTTGAGTTTTAAGAGTTCTTTATATGTATTCTGGCTACAAGTCCTTTATCAGATATATACTTTCCAAATTATTCTCCCAATCTGTGGCTTATTTTTTGATTTTCTTAATGGTATCTTTTGAAGAGCAGAAGTTTTTAATTTTGATGAAGTCTAGTTTATCAAATTTTTTTAATGGTCTTTCTTAAGCAAGAAATCTTGCTTAACCCAATGTCACAAAGATTTTGTTTTCTTCTGAAAATTTTTTAATTTTAGGTTTCACATTTAGGTCTGTGATCTATATTGAATTAAGTTTTATATATTATGTGAGGTAAAGAGGTTATTATTTTTGAGGGTAGAAAATTTTACCCTAGTTTTAGTAAAGATGTATAGATTAAGAATAAAGGAGTCATTTCTTATTTCTTCTGGGTCACCCTGGTTTCCTATAGTAGGATGACCACACCATAATTTAGGCTACTCCAGTTAAGTATTGGCTGCCAGTTATTCAGTATCAGGCAGTAGATTGCTTCTCTTCAAATACTTATTTAAAATTTTTTTCTAAAATTATTATTAGTTGGTGATCTCACTGTTTATAAAGATGAGGTGGATTATTTTACTGTGTTCCTATTTCCAGCAGGTGCCAAAGGCAGGATTCGTGTTCAGGTCTGTCTGTCTGTCAAGCCTGGGCTCTTTCCTTTACATTGTTTTGCTTCCCAGCGAGAGGTAGATTTTTTTTTTTTCTCTTAAACTTTTTATTACAGAAATCCTCAGACATATACAGAAATAGAGAGAACAGTATAAAGAATCTCAACATATTCATCACTTAGCTTCAGTAGTTATCAACTTCTTGCCTCATTTTACTCATATAGTTCAAAATATATGTAACTAGCATATTTTTTTAACACTTTAAAAACATATATCCATTGTATACAGTGACTCCTATGTGTCCTCAACTACCCAGTCCCACTTTCAAATTTTCCCACTTTGTCTCAAAATATATTGTTTTATAGTGTTTTGAATCAAGATCCAAATAATGTCCCTGTATTGTATTTTTTAATAAAAAAATTCATCTCTTAAACTTCTCTTAATCTACAGCAGTACTGTTCCCCTCACCCAATTTTTTTTGTTTTTTTACAACAAAAATATGTTTTATTTAACCCAGTATATTCAAAATATGTCAGCATATAATTAATATGAAAATGACTGAAATTTTTTACATTCTTTTTTATGTGCTAGGTCTTCAAACTCCAACGTGTATTGACACTGACTGCACATCTCAATTTAGACTAGTGCCATTTTAAGTGCTCAGTATCCAAATGTGGTTTCCCTACTGGGCCTGTGCTAAATCAAACCTTACTTGTCACCCCTACATGACAAACCTTATTGCTGGATCCCAATAACTGCACATATTTGAGGGACCCCTCACCCAATTTTTTAATGTTCTTTATTTCTTGAGACAATGGTCATTTGTCTGCCAAGTTTTCTACATTCTAAATTTGGCTGATTGCATCCTTGAGGTGTCCCTTTAACTTGTTCCTCTGTCCTCCGTATTTCCTGGAAACTTGTAGTTAGATCTAGAGGCTGGATCAGGTCAAGTCAATTTTCCTTTGGCAAGAATACTTTGTGGGGGATGTCTACTTCCTATAGCATCACATCAGCAAGCATGTATTAAATTTCCCACTTAATAGTGATATTAAGATTGTTCAGTAGGTTCGTGTTGTCATACTGATCAGTCTATTATAATGTTCTTCACTATGATATTGTGATTTTTAATAAATATATATTTGGTCTTTGTCCAGTTTCTGGCACAGAGCTCCTGAAACCCGTGAAATTTCCTAAGTGATGAGGGCTATAAAGATGTATGTCTTTTTTTATGTTAATGAGAGATGACTTTTGGAACTAGCTAAGGATGGGAGCTGGTTGCCAGGAGAACCAACCATGTGATTAGAGGGTTCCATCTCCTCCTGGCCTTTTTGGAGGGGAGAGTGCTGGAGGTTGGATTAGTCCTCAATTGCCAGTGATTTAATCAATCATGCCTATGTAATGTGGCCTCCATTAAAACCCAAAAGGATGGGGTTTGGAGAGCTTCTGGGTTGGTGAACACATGGAGATTAGGGGAGAGTGGCGTGCTTGGAGAGGCCCTGGAAGCTCTGAGCTCTTTCCCCATACCTTACTCTATGCATTTCTTTTAACTAGCTGTTCCTGAACTACATCATTTTTTAGTAAACTGATGATCTAGTAAGTAAAGTGTTTCTCTGAGTTCTGTGACCCACTCTTGCAAGTTAATTGAACCCAACCTCTGATTTATAGCCAGTTGGTCAGAAGTACAGATGACAAGCTTGACTTACAACTGGTAAGGGTTGGGGTGGGAGGCAGTCTTGTAGGACTGAACCCTTACTTAATCTGTGGGATCTGATATTATCTCCAAGTAGATAGTGTCAGAATTAAGTTGAATTGTAGGATACCAGCTGGTATCAGAGAATTACTTTGTGGTGTGGGCACCCTCCACCCCCACCCCATGTTGGAATTTGGTGCAGAATTGTGTACTCACTAACTTTTCACCTAATGGTTTAGCATTGAGTGAATTCTTGAGTTAGTATTAATTTGTTTCTTCCTGTTTCCTAGGAATACATACCTGTTTTGTATGCAAGCAGAGTGGGGAAGATGTTAAAAGGTGCCTTCTGCCCTTATGTGGAAAGTTTTACCATGAAGAGTGTGTCCAGAAATATCCACCCACTGTCTTGCAGAACAAGGGCTTCCGGTGCTCCCTCCACATATGTATAACCTGCCATGCTGCTAATCCAGCCAGTGTTTCTGCATCTAAAGGTATGGGTTTCTGGTGTAGACCAATCTAATTATAGAACCTCGGTCTCATTGGCAATGGATGTTTCAGATGCTATCTGGCATATCTCTTCATAGCCTCTAGCTTTTGTCAGAGTACCAGCATTTTATGTGAGAGATAAGAGAGTAATGGACAAATTTAGCAGTCACCACATTTTTCATGTGCTTTATGGAACCCCCGGCATTATGTGGTAGTTTTAAATATTTGGAATTCATGTGACATTTAGTTTGAAAAGGTGTTCTGCTGGACATCTTGTTTTGTTTTGTTCTGTTCTGCGCCACACCATGTGGCTTGTGAGATCTTAGTTCTCCAAACAGGGATTGAACCCGCGCCCTCTGCAGTGAAAGCACAGCATCCTAACCACTGGACCACCAGGGACTTCCCTCTGCTGGATGTCTTCCTTCATCAGAATAAAGTGTATTCTTCTTCTGTGGGCCCTTATATGTATGGTTATCAGATGTGATATCATTCAGACATGCATATAGGGCAGAACTGAGGTTTTTGTTTTGTGCTGATGTGTTTTATTTTTTAAAATGGAAATTCCTATCCAGAAAATTTTTTCCTGCTTCATGGTTAGCTTGAGAGCTGAGGTTTCCAAAACTATTATGTGGGTGCAGATAAACTCAAGTTTCTAAATCCATTCCCAGTGAGAAAACAATCATTTCTTTCTTTTTCTTTTTTTTAAAAATAAATTTATTGATTTTATTTATTTTATTTTTGGCTGTGTTGGGTCTTCGTTGCTGCGTGCAGGCTTTCTCTAGTTGCGGCGAGCGGGGGCTACTCCTCCTTGCGGTGTGCAGGCTTCTCATTGCAGTGGCTTCTCTTGTTGTGGAGCACGGGGTGTAGGCGCGTGGCCTAAGTAGTTGTGCGCAGGGACTTAGTTGCTCCTCAGCATGTGGGATCTTCCCGGACCAGGGCTCGAACCCGTGTCCCCTGCATTGGCAGGCGGATTCTATCTATCTATCTATCTATCTATCTATTTATCTATCTGTCTATTTCTGCGTTGGGTCTTTGTTGCTGCGTGTGGGCTTTCTCTAGTTGTGGCGAGCGGGGGCTGCTCTTCATTGTGGTGCGTGGGCTTCTCATTGCGGTGGCTTCTCTTACTGCGGAGCACAGGCTCTAGGCGCACGCAGGCTTCAGTAGTTGTGGCACGCAGGCTCAGTAGTTGTGGCACGTGGGCTCTAGAGAGCAAGCTCAGTAGTTGTGGCGCACGGGCTTAGTTGCTCCGCGGCAAGGGGGGTCTTCCCGGACCAAGGCTTGACCTCGTGTCCCCTGCATTGGCAGGTGGATTCTTAACCACTGTGCCACTAGGGAAGCCCCAATCATTTCTTTCTGCTCAGTACTAGTGGGTCTCTTACTGATTTCTCTGAAAGCCAAATATTGTATCTCTACTATTAAATGCTTGTATGCCCAAAGAGCCCACTTCTCCCAAAGGGGATTGGGCAAGAAAAATGTGGCAGTTTTGACTTTTCTTTTTATCAGACTGGTGATATCTTCTGTAAGATGATTTCCTGGCACTGTAGATCTTGTCAGTCTTAAGTACAGTAACATGCTTGATCAAAATTGCAGCTTAACCATCAGCTACCTTCTCCTTTTCAGTTGCTATTGTAGGTAGCATTGGGGTGTTTTGGTAGTGGTTTTTAGTTGGTAAAGTATGTTAGAGGATATATCTCATGGGGGGGGGGGTGGAGGTAGAGAGGTTTATTCATTCACCTAAAAGGCTTTAAGAATCACAGAGTACCAGCCAAGGAAAGCAAGCATTAGTGAGTGTTTCTCCCATCTGGTCTTTTAATCTGATTGTACACACACACCACCCCCCCACCCCCACCCCCACTGTTTTGTCTGCAGCTGATTCCGTTTTCCAGTCAGGACAGTGGTTTGAGGAAGGCTTATTCTTGTTGAGGTAGACTCACTTACTGTTGTGGGATCGGACTTCTTAAGGCCATTTATCATATAGTTCCCATCTGAGCTTTCCTTAGGGAATTGGGTGTTTAAGGTCTCTTGATCTAGTAGTGCTTCCATTTGTTTGTGGCATTTTCCCAGTGCTAGCAAATAAACTTGAATAACTCACATCATTTTTATGTTTAATCCCTTTTTCTTTTGTCTCTCCCTGGTTTTTCTGCTTCTCTTATTTTTAGGTCGACTAATGCGCTGTGTCCGCTGCCCAGTGGCATACCATGCCAATGACTTTTGCCTGGCTGCTGGGTCAAAGATCCTTGCATCCAATAGCATCATCTGCCCTAATCACTTTACCCCCAGACGTGGCTGCCGAAATCATGAGCATGTTAATGTTAGCTGGTGTTTTGTATGCTCAGAAGGTAAGACATGACTTCTTGATGTATGAATAGTCTAAAAAGAGATGAATGCAGTATTTTAATTGAAACAAAAGTATAGTTTTCTTCACATTGCCATTAGAAGAAATACTGGGAAGTGATGTCCTTAATTATTGATAACATAACAGGACAGTGGTTTTGTTCCCCAATAGAGAGGGTTTTATTTTTGTTATTTTGAATAATGACTTAATTTTAACAAAATGATAAACAATTGAAGCAATTTAAAGAAAAGAGAAAGGAAACAAAATTGTTCTTAGAAAATGGGGGAATGTGGTCAAATGGTACAAACTTCCAGTTATAAGATGAATAAATTTGGGGGATGTAATACACAGCATGGTGACTATAGTTAACAATACTGTATTATATATTTGAAAGTTGCTGTGAGAGTAGATCTTCAAAGTTCTCTCTCTCTCTCACACACACATACAGCCCTTAAAATTGTAACTATGTGAGTTGTTGAATATGTTACCTAATCTTATTGTGGTGATCACTTCACAGTATATACACATATCAAGTACATATATGTTGTACACTTTAAGTTTACACAATATTATATGTTAATTATATCTCAATAAAGCTGGGGAAAAAAGTAAAAAATAAACTGGAGGTAAAAAATAAAATAAGAAAGAAATTTTAAAAACCCTAATAAATAGCCCCAAGTCCTACATCAGAAAAAACCATTGCTTAATATTAAGTGATAATACTCCAGACATATGTGCATATAAGCAGATAGAAGGGGTAGATATCTGGATAGGAACAAGTCTAGAAGATGCTGTTATCAGGTAATTGTGTGTGGTTTTTCTAAAATCAATTTTATATTAGTTTAAAGGGAATAAACAAAGTGAAAGTAAAAGAATTTATGAACTTCTGTTAAATATTTCCTCACTGTAAGGGATAATAGTTCCTACAAGGTCTTCAGTGGAGGACAAATAAATTTTATGTTTTTATCTGTATCTCCCCCCTCTCCAACCCCTACTTAAAACATACTTCTCCTAATTTAGAGCAAAGTCAATATTATCCTTCTTAAACATTTTCTTTCCTTTCCATTCCTCACAGCCTGATTTTTGCTGTTTTGTTAAGTGGAGGATTTAGTACTCCACCAGTCTATTTACTGTGGTGCTTGTAGTTCTGAATTCCTTATTTAAATTTTTCTCTTGGTTGGCTGAACTTCTGAGAAACACCCACAGGTCCTGCATTTCTCTGCTTCAGACTGTTCTTCATTTGCCTCTGTTCTAGAAGCACACATTGGGTTACTATAAGATTTTAGACTGCTTGTTCTTTTTCCAAAACTTTTGTAGACATTGCTCCCCTGTTTTCTAGTGTTGAGGGTGGCACCAGTTCTCTTATACAGTTTTTTCATTTCCTTTTCATATTGACTAAATTTTGTTGATTAGTAATTTGGGGGAAACAATTTCCTTGACTTTTCTGTTTTTTAAGATCTACTTATTGGTGATGCAATTTCACGAAAATTTGGCTGGTTATGAACATTCCGAAGGACTAATTTTAAAAAGAGTCAACATGTGTAATTGAATTAGCATCCCTTTTGAGAAACTGGGATATACTAAATAGTGCTAAAGGCATAAAGGAAGTTTTATGACTCCTTTATATGATTGAAAATGGTCAATCGGGACTTTTTTGTTGTTGTTGCTGTTGTTGCTCTTAAGATTTATGTAACATGACTAGAGTTTGCATCAGGACATAGTTGTAATCCTCAAACTATGGTGCTAATATAGAATAAATAAAATGGAGTATTAAGTGCAATCATGTGGGTGGAATTTTGATGTAGTTAGGGATGTTTTAGTGCACAAAGTACTGTGCTGTTTTTGGTTTTAGATATGTTAGCTTTGTGATTCTCCTGTATCATACATTCTTTTTTGCTTTTATAATATCTGTTCCTTATAAAACTGTGGTGAACACTGCTGCCTGTTTATCATTATACCACCTGTCTTTTGTTTAGAAGAAAGTTAAAGACAATTTTGATATTTAATAGCATTTAAATACAACATTCTATAATTCTGCTCTTAGAATGAAAATAGATGTCTGGGAGGCTGAAATGTAGGCTCTAAAAATTTTACATGTTTTGTGAAGATGGGGAGATGAAACAGTTTCAGCATTAGACTGTTTTTCATTCCATAGTGGAATGAGATGGTTTCAGAGTAGAGGTTCCTTTGTCTTGGCAGTCCTAACTTGTGGCATAATAATGGATACTCATAATGAAAACTTAGTCCCCAAGAAAACTTAGTAGCTGCAGCAGTGGCTCTCAGAATGTGATCTATCAATCTTTGGGAAGTGGAGAAGATCCAGAGACCCTTCAGGAGCCTCCATGAGATCATAACTCTTTTCATAATAATACCAAGATGTTACTTGCCTTTTTTCTTTGTTGACATTTGCACAGATGGTGCAAAGCCAATAGTGAGTAAAACTGCTAGCACCTTAGTGCAAATCAAGGTGATGGCTCTAAACTGTACAAGTAATAGCAGTCATTGAATTCTGTGTCACCACACACTTGCAGTAAAAACATGGATGTTTCACATAACAATGTCCTCGATTTTAAAAAGTAAGTAAAATGTATTAAATCTCAACTGTCATGTGAACATTGTTTTAATATTCAGTGTGATAAAATGGGAAGTATACATAAAGCAGTTCTGTTGCATACTGGTGGTTATCTTAAGTTAAAGCACTCATGCAATAACGCAATCTGAACTGGCTGCCTTGTTCATGGAACACCATTTTTAGTCTTAAATATTACTAAAAATGTAAATCAACTATACTCCAATAAAAATAATTTTAAAAATTACTAAAAAACTATGGCTCTTCATACTTGGATATTTGTCAGACATTTCTTGAAAATGGATAAAAAGGAGCCTGTCAGTTCAAGGAAAAACAACTGGCAAATTGTTGCCAATGATAAAATTTGAGTTCTTAAGTGAAAATTAGAATTTTGGAAAACTGTCATCTACCCACCCTGAGCTTAACTGCTTCCTCGTATTTACTGATGAAATCATGGGGATATTAATAAATGTGACATTTTTGTATTACATAACGAAATAGATCAACATTTGGAAGATTACCAGACTCAGCAAACCAATATTTTCCACATGAACAATGCATGATGTTAAAAACCATGCATATGTAAAAGATCCATTCAAAGTGCAAGACAGATTAAAGAATTTTAATGTAATAGTTACATTAGTAACTATTAGTAACATATCAATAGTATATTGATACAGTTTCAGATTAGACACTGCAAGTAAGGTTTACCCTGTGAAGTTTTAGTGTATAGTATCAAAGATTATGTAGTTATTGAACAGGTTATTAAAATATTCCTTTTCCCAACTGTTTATCTGTGAGAGACCAGATTTTCTTCATATACATCAACCAAGCAACATTTTACAACAGATTTAAGTAAAAATATTTGCAAAAAAATATGGTCACTCTGACACTGGTCAGAATGGCCATCATCAAAAAGTCGGCAAATAACAAGTGCTGAAGAGGATGTGGAGAAAAGGGAACCCTCCTACACTGTTGGTAGGAATGTAAATTGGTGCAGCCACTATGGAGAACAGTATGGAGGTTCCTTAAAAAAACGAAAAATAAAATTACCATATGATCCAGCAATCCCACTCCTGGGCACATGTCCAAAAAAGATGAAAATTCTAATTCAAAAAGATACATGCACCCCAGTGTTCATAGCACTGTTTACAATAGCCAAGATACGGAAGCAACTTAAGTGTCCATCGACAGATGAACGGAGAAGGAAGATGTGTGTGTGTGTGTGTGTGTGTGTGTGTGTGTGCGTACGTGTATGTATATATATATATATATATATACATACACGTACGCACACACACACACACACACACACACACACACACAATGGAATATTACTCAGCCATAAAAAAGAATGAATAATGCCATTTGCAGCAACATGGATAGACCTAGAGATAGATTATCATACTAAGTGAAGTCAGTCAGTCAGAGAAAGACAAATATCATATGATATCACTAATACAGGGAGTCTAAAAAAATGATACAAATGAGCCTATTTACAAAACAGAAATAGACTCACAGACATAGAAAACAATCTTATGGTTACCAAAGGGGAAAGGGAGGGAAGGGATAAATTGGGAATTTTGGATTAACAGGTACACATATATGAAATAGATAAACAACAAGTTCCTACTGTATATCACAGGGAACTATATTCAGTATTTTGTAATAACCTATAATGGAAACGAATCTGATAAAGAATACATATGTGTGTGTGTGTGTATGTACAAGTGAATCACTTTGCTGTACCCCTGAAATACTCTAAATCAACTACACTTCAATTTAAAAGAAAGAACAAAAATAAAATAAAATGTAAAACACTGAGCTTATTAAAAAATGTTCATTTTGGAAAATATAGTTATTCATAAAAATGTGATTTATGTTAACATAATAGATTTATTGTTACTTTTAAATGAATTAATCAATATTTTTAGCCCATAAAAACAAAAGTTCTCTGGGAATCTCCTTATTTTTCAAAACTATAAAGTGTTCGTGAGGCCAAAAAGCCTAAGGACTGTTGATCCCACTATCTAGGATTATCCTGCTGTTAGAAGACAAGGAAAGAGTAGAGTCTTGGGACATTTGTTTGTTCATGTATAGGAGAAAACTGAAGGTGGTTATCAGAGTCGGGACATTTGTTTGTTCATGTATAGGAGAAAACTGAAGGTGGTTATCAGAGTCTTATGGTAATAGTATGGTAAATTGCTAAATCGAAAATAATCGGTTCCTAGAATTCAACAATATGTTTAAACTCTATTTTCTCTTACTGTCTTCTACCAAATGTCACCTTTTCATCTTTTGGTTTCTTATGATGGTTCATGTGGTTTTCCCTCTTTCGTCTTCCTGTCTTTCTCCTATATGTTTCTTTTACTCCCACCAGACAGACCCTCCTGCCTGCCTCCCACTCATCACCCAGACTAATCCTGTCAGTTTCTTTCTTCATATTCTTCCTTAGCTCATCCCATTATGTCCTTCCCTGCAAAACTGTTGTGCTTGCCACCACTGACCGTTCTTCACTGGTTATTCTTCTGTCCAGATTTCTTTTCATGCCTTCTTTGAAGGCCTAATTCAAATGCCTTATTGTACATGACATATTTCTAGTTGTCATGAATGTCAGCTTAGTAAAAGGAAGATTTTTCTACCAAGGCCATGTAGTTGGCAAATTGTTATTAATCAAATTTTGACTCAGCAGATAACTAAGCATAGAGAGGAATGTTGTAGAAGGTACCCCATTATTGGGGCAATCACTTATGTGACTCTGTGTCACTCTATGTCCCATGCGAAGATTGTTTACCTCATCCACAAAATGCACAAGAATAGCAAAATATGACTTTGAAAGCATAGAGTACAGGCTATATGTATTGAATAAACAAGTTCTTGGAACTTGTAGCAACAGACCTTCTTCCCAAATGAAACCTCACTCTGAATGTGAGGTGTACAACACAGGTAAAAGGAGAGCTTCTCTAGTTGAAGCAGGAGTTGGGTCTCAAAAGCACATCCCTGTTCCCAACAAAACAAACACCGCAAAGCTTGTTTTAAGAGCCTGCTCTCAATTATTGAGAAAAAGAAAAGGCACGGTAGAAATCGTTTAAGGATGGGGTGTCAGAAAATTAAGTTTTTGGTAGGTTTTTATGAGGAAAGAGAAGCACAGTGAAACCAAGAAGATGGACACGAGCATATACCTTGCTTATGACTTTTATCCCTCACTATCTCTTCAGGGTGAAACTTGGAATTACGTGTTTGAGTCTAGCATGTTTGAAGCATGCTCATTTCTGGCATAAGATAAATAAGGCATTTATTGTATTCCTTAAATGTGAAACCTCTTTACCTGAAATTCTTTATTATCTGCAACCATGAGGATTTCAGATTCAGATATGTAAATTGAGGCACTTTGAGTAAAAATCTTTTAAGAAGTGAAAATTCATCATCACTGCAATATATGTAATTAATCTGGTATCCGAAAACTTGGATGGAGAGGGTAGATCTTATACCTAGCTGAAGTTTAGGCTACAAAGAACATTAGTACGTGTGATTTTTGTCACCGGTAAATTTTGTTGTACATATCTTGAAGTCTTGTTTCTAATCATTACTACTGCTATGTCTTCTTATTTGTGCATTACAAGGAAACATATATAACTCTAATCTCTCGTTCTAACATTCTGATCATTTTAATATAATCTACGTTCTTTTGTGTATTATGTTTATGCATTTATAAATGTTATTCTGCAGAGGGCCCTTAGGTGTTGTGAGAGTGCCATACAAAAAAGATTAAAATGTAATTTAAAAAGAGGGAAGGAACTGGCCTTGTGGAGACTACTTACGTGTCAGACACTACTACGCAATTTATTTGCTTATTTAGTTCTCAAACAGGTGTGATTATTGTTCATTGTAGAAAATACCTTACCACTGAAGAAATTAAAACTCAGCAAAGAAAGTGAATTCCCCAAAGTCATATGATCTTAGAGCTCAAGTCTGACATCAGTTAAAGCTTGTGCTCTTTATACTCTGGCATTGTGTATCATTGATACTCTCTTTATAGTGTGTTGTCTCTTAATGAAGAGGAAGAAGTGTGTGTGGGGGGTGTGTGTGTGTATACATATGTGACTTTTAGAGGTTTACTTCTGCCCTCATTGCCCTAACCTAATTTTGTCAATAAGGGTAAAATCTGACAAACCCCCAGGGGTGTGGTTCAAGTACATTGGAGAGGGAATACTCTTGCAGAAAAGTCTTTCTGAATAATTAAATTACTAAGCCCTTGGCTGGGAGATAAATAATTGGTTAGGAGCTGAGCAAGAGCTGTTTCAGCTGGGTCCTTATATGCAGCCTTGTGATGCTAGTGCCAGATTTTTTGATTCCCACAGGAGGCAGCCTTCTGTGCTGTGATTCTTGCCCTGCTGCTTTTCATCGTGAATGCCTGAACATTGATATCCCTGAAGGAAACTGGTATTGCAATGACTGTAAGGCAGGCAAAAAGCCACATTACAGGGAAATTGTCTGGGTAAAAGTTGGACGATACAGGTAAGTAAGCATGAAGGAGACTGGCACTTAGTTCTTTTACCAGCCTCTGTTTCTTGTGCTTAACTTTTTTAAAAAAATGGTCTGATTAAACAAGGTTCACCCCCTCCCCCATTAATTTTCCACTATAGAAGAAAAAAACTTTGCTTTATGTTTTGCAATTATAGGAATATCCATTATAGAAGAAAAAGACTTTGCTTTATGTTTTGCAATTATAGGAATAATATATATCCTCTGTAGGAACTTTATGAATGAAAGCAAACCCATAATCTCACAAACAAGGAAGATGCATCACTAACATTTTGGCATATTTACTTGCAGACACACCAATACATGCACCTTCAACATAATTAATTAGCCTTATCGTTGTTTGTACCCAGGTTTGTTTCTTGCTTTTTCTTTTTAAAATTATTTTTATTGGATATGGAATGTACAAAAAATATTATAACATGCTTGATTTTAAAGAAACACTTGTGTATGTACCTCCCAGGTAAAAAAAACAGTACTTTACTGGCACCTTGTACTGCATTTTGTGCTTTTTATTTCTTTGCCTGGTTATATAGGTTTACCACATGTGTGTTTTGTTCTGTATGTTTTAGATCTTTATATAAAGGAATTGTTGCTGTATTTTCCTGCAGCTTGCTTTTTTCATTCACTGTTACGCTCCTGAGATTTATTATGGTTAGTGCAGTGCTCTAGCTCATTTGTACTTCACTGTTCTACGGTGTTCCTTTATATAGTCATACAGTGTGGTGTAGTTATTTATCCATTCTCACATTCACGTTTGGACTATGAATATTTTGTCAATATTTCATGGTGTACATGCATGAGAGCTTCTCTAGGCCATTCTCAGGATAGAATAGCAGGGTCAGGGTTTCCAGCTTTAATAGCTAATGCCAAATTGTCTTCCTAAAAGTTGTTGTAGTAGTTTCCTTCTCAAAGGCCAATTTGTATTTCATTGTATAGCGTCTGTCATTCCCTTACTGTTGAACATTTAAAATTTTTCCAGGTTTTCATTCTTACAGATAATACTTCAATGGACATTATAGTCATAAAGTTTTGTTCATATCTCTAATTATTTCCTTTTATAGATTCCTTGAAGTAGAACAACAGTCTAAGGGAGTGTGTGTGTGTATATATTTGAGCATGTGCGTGAGGGTGGGCATCTTCAGCCTTTTGGCACATACTGCTTGTTTCTTCTCCAGTTAGATTGTAAGAATGCCCTGGGTCGGACATTAATGTGGGTTAGAGAGACATTGCTTTTCCTTATTCCTGTCCCAAAAGTAGGATTCTTTTTTGTTCCTTGCAGCCTTCTAGAGGTTTCCTTCCTTCTTTTCACCTTTCCCAGGTGGTGGCCAGCTGAGATCTGCCATCCTCGAGCTGTACCTTCCAATATTGACAAGATGAGACATGATGTGGGCGAGTTCCCTGTGCTCTTCTTTGGGTCTAATGACTATCTGTGGACTCACCAGGCCCGAGTCTTTCCCTACATGGAGGGGGATGTGAGCAGCAAGGATAAGATGGGCAAAGGAGTGGACGGTACATATAAAAAAGGTAACTTTATCTATCCTTTTTGTTTCTCAGGCCAACACAGACCTCTGTTGCCCACGTATCTGCTCTCTGTTAGAATTGTATGTTTTAGAATTCAT
The DNA here is from genome assembly GCF_028564815.1 of Eubalaena glacialis. Classification (NCBI taxonomy): domain Eukaryota; kingdom Metazoa; phylum Chordata; class Mammalia; order Artiodactyla; family Balaenidae; genus Eubalaena; species Eubalaena glacialis. The sequence continues at coordinate 158,165,763 of NC_083719.1, forward strand.
ATATGCTCCGTTAGCAGCTATGTTCTGCCCTCTGGGGCAGTATGTGGCTGTGGCTACAGGATTTTGCAGAGAAGTTGACCCATGTAGTTCATTAGTTTTGAACCTAACCTTTACTTAACTAGAATTTCCTTAAGGGAAGTTCCTTATCTTACCAATTCTGTTTTGTCAGCGTCTCGTCAGGTAAGTACCAGAGCTTTGGAACTGTTTTGTAGAATAAACACTACAGTTTGCTAGGCAAGGGCTAGAACATCTAGCAGAGCCACATTTGTTCCAAGGAGGTGTTCGTTTGTTTGTTTAGTTTGTTGAGAAGAAATAAAATTCACCCAAAATTATAGAGCAACATAAGATGGTGAAGGCGCATAAATGTTCTAATCAAAGAGGTTTTTGTAAGCTGGCCTAGCAGTGAAGGAGAGGGGGTATTTGAGGCCAGGAGGGGTTGACAGCGTTCTCTCTGCCTATATAATGAGTAAGGGTTGCTTTGAGAATTCAATGAGATAATACAAAAATCATCCTGAAGGGCATATAGTTGGTATCCCATCAATGATAATTAGCTTCTTCCTTTAGCTGTCCTTTGAAAGGCAATACAGGTATCTCTTGTTATTTGAATATATTTGGACATTGAAGTATAAGATTTTGTTTGCATGGTGAGGTGAAGAGGGGATTTTAAGCAAGTTAAACTTCCTGGTGAGGTGCAATAAAATTCTAAGCAGGTGAAACTTCCTGAATGGGGAATGAGAATGATGTCCATAAGGAATAAGTTCAACAGAGGTTTTGTTTCCCTCATGTTATTTCAGGGGTCCTCACTTAACTGTTGGCAGTGTGCTTTCTGTGCAGATATGCACTATCAGTACTAATACTACAGGAGTTTGGGTCTTGAGTCTTATAGTCTCAGATGGTCAGGGACCAAGTGACCAACATCTTTGCACAGAGCTGGCCACCGTCAAGGCTGGGGACGAAGGTGGAGTGTAGGCAATATCGCAAGTCTGAGCCTGCTGAAGCTCTGCGATTCTGCTCTTTCTGTACCTTGACCTTAGGCTGGCTGGATGCCTCTGCCTTCAAGGAACACATAGTTTTGTGGGGGAATTGGACACAGATACCGGTAGTCAAAATGCCATTCTTTGAGAGTGCTGTGACAGAAGTGTGCATGGTATGCTGTGGGAGCAGGCCAAGAGGAAGCAAAACAGTGCTGGGGATCAAAGTTTGGAAGTCATGGATGGCTCCTTTCTTAAGTGATACTTTGAAGAAGAACTATAATAACAGTTACCATTTGTTGATTGTCAGGCCCTGTTCAAAGTTTGTTTTCTGCTTTAAGTCTTTGCTGCAACCCTATAAGTTAGATGCCATTATCTTTATCTTATAGATGAGGAAATTGAGGCACATAAAAATTAAATTTGGGGAATTCCCTGGTGGTCCAGTGGTTAGGACTCCGTGCTTTCACTGCCAGGGGCCCGGGTTCAATCCCTAGTCAGGAAACTAAGATCACGAAAGCTGCGTGGCATGGCCAAAAAAAAAAAAAAAAGGTTAAATTTGTTGCACAAGGTTCCAGTGCCAGTAAGTGATAGAGGAAGGTTTCAAACTCTAGTATAGTTGGGCTCCAGAATCCAAACTCTTAACCCCTACACTGACTGTGGGGAAGTTAACAACTTAAAATGTTATAACAAAAAGACAGCATATGTGAAAGCACACATTGAGTCGAACATGATGAATTAGTGACTTCCAAGTATTTGCTGTGGTTTAAGCGCGGGGTTGGGGGAACACTGGACTGTTTTACTGAAAAGGTGGCTAAGTTACATGATCAGAGCAGAGTTTTAGAAATCTCGGTCTGACTAGAATGTCAGGACCATAGAAAGTGAGAGGTTGTAGCCAGGAATGTCAGCAAGATGGCTGTTTTAGTAATTTCAGGCAGAGATAATGAGACTGTCACAGAGAATAGTGCATGGAGTCGAGAGGATGATGGGTACTAGATAGACATTAAGTAGATAAACTAGGTAGGACATGCTGAATAATAGGATGAATGAAGGAGGGAACAACTCCAGGCAACATCAAGTCTGCTAGATGGTGACAAGGAAATGGAGAAAGGGGTGTGGATTAGAGGGGAGATTTTCTTTAAAGAATTGGCAGAGCGTGGGGAAAACTACAGAGAGGAAAGTGGGAAAGTTTGGAATTCTTTAAAGAGTTTTTAACCTGAGTCAAGAATAATGAATTAAAATTTTGTTTTAAGTGGAGAAGAATGAGATTAAGATTTTTTTCAGACTTTTCAGACACTACAATCTTTTAAACATATGAAAGTTCAGGACTTGAATGCAGACTAGCTGCAAAGATCTATCTTGTATTAGGCTAATAACTGATATTTACAGAATGAGCTTTAGGAGGAGAGTAGGATAGGTGCTCCAGAGAATAGGGAAGAAGGAAAGGAAAAGTTCAAATTTTAATTTCTTCCAAAGGAACACAGCATGTTACCTGGACACCTAGGAGGCACATTATTTGTGGAAGCAGAAAACTCAGAACTGAGGAAAAAGGCTTAAAGGCAGTGACTTTGCTGAGCAGATGCAGTCTAGTTGTTGTTAGAAGATGTTATATGTGGGCTTTTTCAAATTATTTAGCTGTGTTTTTGTTTTTTGTTTTAAGTTTTCCTCTGACACTGGTAGTCTGTATAGTGCCATTTAATGATGGATTATGTTTTATTTTAATGCCATATATGAACACTCTGGGGACTATAACTTACTAGAAAATAGAAATCATGTATATGTCTTAGGTTTTTGTCTAAAACATGAATTTTCTCCAACTTAAAAGGGGGAAAAAGCGAAATAAGTAACACTACCCAGAGATTAAGTGACTGTGCTGTGTGTTTTCTTAGCTCTTCAGGAAGCTGCAGCAAGGTTTGAGGAGTTAAAGACCCAAAAAGAGCTAAGACAGCTACAGGAAGATCGAAAGAATGACAAGAAGCCACCGCCTTATAAGCATATAAAGGTGAGAAAAGACCTCAGGAGAGACCCTGTAATAGCTTGCCTGCTTCCCACTCTGTTCATGAGGAGAACTGGAAGCACAAGCACAGTTGCTTTTAGGTAGAGGTATGAGCTTGAAAGAAGATAAGAACAGAGTGCCAGAGCACCATTTCTAGCACATTGTGTGCACTTTATAAAATTAGTTGTGTGTTGATACAGTGTTGTTCCTGTTGCTTTCGAAAGTCTTTTCATAAAGTGGATTGGAATAGATTCTGTGCACAGTCAACACCTTGTGGTTTGAAAGGGAAAAAAAGAGCCTTGATAAAAAATGATAAATGGCCCTGAGATAGTGTGAATAATACACATGGTAAGTCTTCTTGCAATGGCTGATAGTAAAGATATTTTAGGTGGCCAGTATGACTAGGATTCCCAAGGTCACAAGAATACATGTTAAGTGTACCTGATGCTAGTGTACCTGGTAAAACAGTCATCATCATTTATCATCTGGGTCCAGTAGACCCTTTATATTTTTATATTGTTAAGTCATTTTTATAAATACTTTACAGAAGTAAAAATAAAGGAATAGTGAGGAACAAACTTATTAGGAATTTTAGTAAGTATTTACTGAAACCTCTTTTTTAAAAACCTTTTAATCAAGTTAGTTTTGGTGCTCAAATATCAGACCACATGAAAGAATACTATAAGCTCTATTAACAAAATGAGATCGCCCAAGTTCTTGTTGCAAGATATTTGTGATGATGTCATTCCTGGATGGGAAGACCATATATATATATATTTTTTGTCATTAGAGAAGCATTATTCGTGTACTTATTGATTTTTTTTTTCTTTTTTTTTTTTGAGTTTCTGAAGTCTGAGATTTTCACTTAGAGATCAATTTTTAGAGTCTAGTGTGTTTAAGTATGTCCCAAGTATTCCATGGGACATACTTAAACTAAAAAACGATTTGTTTTTTATCTGAAATTCAAATTCAGTTGGGTATCCTGGATTTTTACTTGCTAAATCTAGCAACCCTACTAAAAGTAGACTGAAAGATGTTATCTCCAGTCTTGTATACTTTCTGGAAAGATGATGTAGTACTTTGGGTAATGCAGTGCAGAAACTAAACTGTGACTGTTTCATCGTTGCATCATGTTTTTATGATTGTGTCATTCCACTTACTATTTTTGTCTTTTTTAGCATAGTTGGCAATCATTGATGAGTAACAAAGAGTGATGATGAAATAGTAAAGAATTATGAGATATAGGAAAAGTAAGAACACTAAAACTCCATAATAAAGATTAGATTTATAAAGGTCTAATGGACCTGCTTAGTAGTTGCAATATAGAATGAGTTTTTTAATAAGTAAAGTTTCTTCTTGATTTTTGAAAGACCTCTGAGAAAGTGTCATAAAATATAAAATATCAGTCCTTACAAGTAGTTAAAACTGTTGGGAAAAAAACAAAACAAAACCTAAAATTGGGTCTAAATGGACCCCGATGGTAGAACTGAGAGTTAAATGGAGTTACTGTGCATGGAGACATAACACTGAGGTGTAGTTCATCTTCAGAAAAAGGGAAAGTAATTTCTGTTTCCACAGTCGTAGAGGTCACACGTAGCAGAAGTTAGGCACTTCAGAGTAGCACGTCAACCGTATTGAACCTGTATATTGAGAAACCAACTAACGTCCCATACATGATCTAATCACAGAATTTAGACACCAACTTCTTTCCTCCACCTTTAAAACAAAAATGTATTTCCAGGAAAAAGATTTAGAATAGGGGTTGGCAAACTATGGTCCATGGGCCAAATCTGGCCTACTATGTATGGTTGGGAAAATTTGTTTTTTACAGACTATTTCCTGACACATGAAGATTTTATAAAATTCAAATATTAGTGTCCGTAATTAAAGTTTTATTGACACACAGCTATGCTTGTTCATTTACATATTGTCTATTGCTGCTTTCGAGCTATAGTGGCAGAGTTGAGCAACATGCACCAGAGATCTATGGCTTGCAAAACATAAAATATTTACTGTCTGGCCCTTTACAGAAAAAGTTTGTCAATCCCTGATCTAGAGCAAGTGTAAATACTACAATTACATATCTGTGTTGTTCTTACTTAACCATGTGTGGGGTTTTGTTTTTGCTTTATGTTGTGTTAGGCAAGAAACTTATTTGGAGTTAATAACAGGTTAGATCATATGTCAAGGAGGAATGATTGAAACATACCTTTATAGAGAGAAAAGGAGTAGGATGAAACTTTTTTTGGTTGGGGGTGTGTCAGTCAGGTAAAGATATTCACCTTGAATCAGAGGTGAATATTCAGATGCCTTATGTAGGACCTGTAGTCTCAGGTGATTGAGCTCAGCCCTTGTCTATGCCTTAGAATTTGCCTTACTCAGTAGGTTTGTGACTTCCAGTTGCATATGGTGAGGGTGTTCCTCCATTAACAAGTTTATACTGTTTATCAGTATTTTAAAGAAGCTGGGAAGAGATCTGGCAGTGAGACTTACATCATTTTAAGTTGTTCTGGAGAACGTTTGAGGGCAGTATACTTCTACAAACAGATTATTCCCCACAACAGTCTTGCAAGTAAAAGTGACTTGTCAAAATCATGCAATTCCTGAGGAGTCAAATTTTATGTATAGGATGGGTTTTTGAAGACTCGTGGTTTGACTGTTCCCACTGAAATAATATCACGTAGGGGAGACTCATTTTTATTTTATTTTATTGAAGTATAGTTGATTTACAATGTTGTGTTAATTTCTGCTGTACAGCAAAATGAGTCAGTTATACACATATATATATTCCTTTTAATTATGGTTTATCGCAGGATATTGAATACAGTTCCCTGTGCTATATACAGTAGGACCTTGTTACTATCCACTCTATATATAATAGTTTGCATCTGCTAACCCCGAACTCCCACTCCCCAGCCCCCCCACCACACTCTCTCCCTGCCTCCCTCCCTCCCCCTCTCTCTGTCTCTCTCGCCCCCTCTCTCTCTCTCCCTCCCTCCCTCCCTCCTTCCTTCTCCCTCTCTCCCTCCCTCCCTCCCTCCCTCTCTCTCCCCCACCCCCTCCCTCTCTCCCTCTCTCTCTCCCCCTCTCCCTCCCTCCCCAAGTAGGGGAGACCATTCTTATAGTGCACAAATCCATCTCTGTTGTGGAACATCTATTTTTTTTTCCTCCACATTGTTGTTAGTATTTGTGAAAATTCTAATGGCTTCAGAATCACAGAAATTGTTTGGCCTCTATGTTTTACCACACTGGATTTTCAAGGTGGTTTTCAGTACTAGCACCACTAAAAATGAATGCCTGGGTGACATTGCTGTAGTCTATTAAAAAGATTTCAAGTTATGATAGTCAATATTAAAATACATCTTCACAAATAGGACTCCAATTGCTCAGAGACCTTTTCATGTTAAATATTTACTGGTTGAGAATGGTGATTTTTTATTTTTTAATGTAGCAGCTAAAGTGGCGCCACCATGTGGCAATAGCAGAAACTCATTTTACAATTAACTTGGCTTACCAGCCTTGAAATTATGATTTTTTTTTAGAAATGAATTTTTAAAATTTGTGGTATTTACATTTTGTGTATCAAGTGAGACTTTATTTTTATGTCAAATTGCCTAAATCTTTATTTCCTCCAGTTTTTTAATTGTGGTAAAATACAGATAACATAAAATTTTTGATCTTACCATATTTAAGTATACAGTTCAGTGGTATTAAATGCGTTCATAACGTTTTGCAACCGTTGCCACCATCCATCTCTAGAACTCTTTACATTTTGTAAAACTGAAATCTATACCCCAATAAACAGTAGCTTCCCATTTTCCCCTCCTCTCAGCCCCTGGCAACTATTATTCTACTTTCTGTCTCTTTGTATCTAAGTAGAATCAGTATTTGTCTGTTTTGACTGGCTTATTTCATTTAACATTATGTCCTCCGGGTTCATCCATGTTGTATATCGTGTGTCAAAATTTCCTCCCTTTTTAGGCTGAATGAGATTCCATTATTTTTGCCACATTTTGCTTATTCATTTGTCGGTGGACACTTGTGTTGTTGCCACATTTTAGCTATTGTGAATAATCCTGCTGAATCTTGATAAGTCAAAATCATGTAAAATGTGGCATGTGACTTTAAAGGAAAGAAATCTGCCTTTCATAGGTCCTAAATTGTCTTGTGTTGACTTGCCTGCTATACTATAGTATGTGTTTCTTCTCCAGGTGAACCGTCCTATTGGCAGGGTACAGATCTTCACTGCAGACTTGTCTGAAATTCCCCGTTGCAACTGTAAAGCTACTGATGAGAACCCCTGTGGGATAGACTCCGAGTGCATCAACCGCATGCTGCTCTATGAGTGTCACCCCACAGTATGTCCTGCTGGAGGGCGCTGCCAAAACCAGTGCTTTACTAAGCGCCAGTATCCAGAGGTTGAAATTTTTCGCACATTACAGAGGGGCTGGGGTCTCCGGACAAAAACAGATATCAAAAAGGTGAAGAAACCTATTCTTAATTTTCAGATTTTTTTTCTTCTTTGCAGTTGCTTAATATGAGTAATTGTTCTTGATGAATATGAGAAAATGGATCATGGAGAAAAATAATATAGTGTGAGGATTAACCTTATTATTATGTCTTGCCAGTCCTTCCAGAAATTAGAGGCTTGAGAATAGATGGTCTCCTTTATTTCTAAAGTTCAGGTATTGATCATGTTCACTATGTATGAGGATGAAACAAATGAGGGAAATTCATAGAGATACTGTGGCCTTGTCTGCTCATTTGTGGAAATCCTGGAACCTGTAGTTAAGAGAGAGAATAGTGAGAGCATGATACAGAGGTGTTAATCACCAACTAATAAAATAAAATCTATTTTTACTGAGAGAAAAATAGGTTTGGGTTCATGCAACATGAAGGAGAAGAGGATTAGGTCTTCTCTAATGAAAATGCAGTAACATCTTCAACTTGAAACTTGGAAGGACCTGCAGGTTTCTAATAAATAGATGGTATTGTACAGTCTTTGAGTAGAATAAATTATATTTGACATTTTAATAGAATAAACCTTACTCTGGTTATATCTTCTGAAGAATTTTATTGAAGTTTGTGTCTAGGAAAGGAAGTGAATATGGGTTGGTCTATTTTAGTCATTTGCTAAGTAACTATTATATATCGTCTGTGTGTCAGGCATGTTGCTGTGTGATGCAGTGCTCAGTAAGAGAGACATGGTCCATGCTTTCATACAGTTTACATTCTAGATGCGGAGAGACATTGAAAAAGTAATCACCCAATGTGGAAACACAAAGGGTTCTGGAGGCATGTGGCAAAGGGCCTGAAACTAGCTTGTCTCTGAGAATTTTAATTTTGTTGTTGTTGTTGTTGCGCTGGGTCTTAGTTGCAGCAGGCAGACTCCTTAGTTGCAGCTCAAGGGCTCCTTAGTTGTGTCACGTGGGCTCCTTAGTTGTGGCATGTGAACTCTTAGTTGCGGCATGCGAACTCTTAGTTGCGGCATGCATGTGGGATCTAGTTCCCTGACCAGGGATCAAACCCGGGCCCCCTGCATTGGGAGTGTGGAGTCTTAACCACTGCACCACCAGGGAAGTCCCTGAGAATATTTTAAATTGAGACTTGAAAGATAAGTTAATTGTTGGCTTAGGCTGGTTGAGTGTTCAGGCACTTCAGGTAGAGGGGACAGCATGAGAGAAAGCCAGTATGACTATTGTATAGTGAGTCAGGAGGACAGTGATGTGAAATGTCGAAGGGCAGTAGGCAGGGCATGCTGCAAGGAAAAAGAGGATAGTTTAGCGAAATTGACTTTTAGGTTCTTGGACAGGTAAAGGGATCGACTATCCATATCACCATTATAGTGGAGCTTTAGTTTACTTACTTTCATTTTGGTTGATCTTAAGGTGTATCCCAAGTTTTCTGCTGTTGGCTGTGGTAGGAGTGGGGAGATGGTTCATATTTTCAAATAATTGAAGCATCATATTTATATTATGTGGTTTCTTGAATAAACCTTTGTTAAAGTGACTAGTTAAATGTGCATGAATTGCTTTGGAGAATCTGTTGTTTTCATTAATTTTTTAAAATAAGGTATACCTGTGAACACAGTTATGCTTTTTGCCACTTAAGTCAAGAGCTATTTCTTGTTCCAGGGTGAATTTGTCAATGAATATGTGGGTGAGCTAATAGATGAAGAAGAGTGCAGAGCTCGAATCCGTTATGCCCAAGAACACGATATAACTAATTTCTATATGCTCACTTTAGACAAAGTAAGTAATGAAAAGTGTTATTTCCACTGTTGTAAGATTGTGAATTAGTGTTGTCCCAGCTATAGTGTTTATAGGCATGTCATACACTGTCCAAAACAGTGTCTTTCCCCCATGTTCATAGGGATTGCTTGATCAGGGTCCTGGAGTTAGGTAAGGTTGCTCATTTCTAGCTGTACATCCATGGCAAAAGGCAATACAGCTGCTTTTAGCATTATTTTTCAGTGTCCAACGTAAGTTGGGGATTATGTCTTTTAGTGTTTTTCCTATAAGATTAAAACTTGAAGCCAGAAAAATAAATAATAATTCTTTTACTTTTTATTTTACAGATTGAGACACTGATTTGTTCGTATTTAAATAGTGCATTTGGAATTTCTGATGAGTTACATTTCACTGGTGTCTAGAATTATATTTGGGATTTCTTTTTTTGTATGTGTGTGTTTCCAACATGTTTTATTTTATTTATTTTAAATTTATTTTTTATTTTTTAATATTTTATAGAAGTATATTTCGTTTACAATGTTGTATGTATTTCTGCTGTACAGCAAAGTGGTTCAGTTATACATATATATATTCTTTTTCATATTCTTTTGCATTATGATTTATCACCAGATATTGAATATAGTTCCCTGTGCTATACAGTAGGACCTTGTTGTTTATGGGATTTATTTCTAATTCCAGCATCCTAATGTGTTTCGTTTCTGTGTATACTGAGATTCCTCTTTGTACCTGAGTATTACGTTCTGTTAGGTTCCTCTCCCCCACCCCCCTTTAACTTTTATAATAGACCTTTCTTGGTGTGAAACTTTGTATTTACCGAGTTGTACTTTTATGGATTGTGAGATTCTCACCTCAAGATACTCTGATCTTCATTCAGGATGGGGTCTTGATGTCATTATTAAAATCTTAGGTGATTTCTGATGTGTAGCCAGGGTTCAGGACTACCTAATTAAGAGAATGGAACAAGCTACTGCTTCTAGGACGGTGGTCCTCAAACTTTAGCATGTATCATAATCACCTAGTGGGCTTAACACAGATTGCTGGGCCTCAGAGTTTCTGCTTTAGTATATCTGGAGTGCAACCCAAGAACTTGCATTTCTAACGGATTCCGAGTTGGTGATACTAGTGCTGGTCAAGGGACTACACTCTGAGACCACCCCTCTGGAAGAATCAAACTTTACAAATAGAAACTCCAGCTTATTTATTATTACTCTAATTTTAATCAATAATAGTAGAGGTCTGCTGAACAGCATCTCTTGGAATTCTAGGATCGTATTATTGATGCTGGTCCCAAAGGAAACTATGCTCGATTCATGAATCATTGCTGCCAGCCCAACTGTGAAACACAGAAGTGGTCTGTGAATGGAGATACCCGTGTTGGCCTTTTTGCCTTGAGTGACATTAAAGCAGGTAAGAATCATTTAAGGATTCTGGAGCTAGGAATGGGATTTCAGTTTTTATTATCTAAAAATCCCATATGTTCTATAATCCAAAATGAGGTTGCAAACGCCCAAGGATACATAAAAGACTTTCCAGGTGGTACTTGGCATGTACCAGGTATTTTTTTTGTTGGTGGTGGTATGGTAAAATACACGTTACATAAAATTTACCATTTTAGCCATTTTTAAGTGTACGGTTCAGTGGCATTAAGTCCATTTACATTGTTTTGCAACCATCACCACCATCTATCTCCAGAACTTTTTTATCTTCTCCAACTGAAGATACCCATTAACCAATAACTCCCTCATTTCCCCCCTCCCCGAGCCCCGGGCAACCACCATTTTATCTTCTGTCTCTGTGATTTTTTTAGCTACTCTAGGAATCTCATGGAAGTGCAGTCATACAATATTTGTTTTGTTGTGGCTAGATCATTTTTACTTAGCATGATGTCTTCAAGGTTTGGGCATGGATGTTTGGTTTTTTTTGTTTGTTTGTTTTCTTCTGGCCGTGCCACACGGCTTGTGGAATCTTAGTTCCCCGACCAGGGATTGAACCAGGGGCCACCACAGTGAAAGCACCGAGTCCTAACCATTGGACCACCAGGGAATTCCCTGGATCGTTTTAAAGGAATAAATTTCCAGACCTTTTCCATAGCTTTTATATGAACTCCTTAAAAATTGGTCTGCCTTAGGACTTCCCTGGTGGCACAGTGGTTAAGAATCCGCCTGCCAATGCAGGGAACGCGGGTTCGATCCCTGGTCCGGGAAGATCCCACATGCCGCGGAGCAGCTAAGCCCGTGTGTCACAACTACTGAACCCGCGTGCCACAACTACTGAAGCCCGCATGCCTAGAGCCTGTGCTCCGCCACAAGAGAAGCCACTGCAATGAGAAGCCCGTGCACCGCAACGAAGAGTAGCCCCCGCTCGCCGCAACTAGAGGAAGCCCGTGCGCAGCAATGAAGACCCAACGCAGCCAGAAATAAATAAATAAAATAAATAAATTTATTTTTTTAAAAAACTGGTCTGCCTTAGAAAGTGTCAACGGTCCAGGTCTCCTTTTACAGTTGCCCTTCACCCACTTTATAAACCAAATATCCACCTCTTACCCATCTGAATTTTATGGTTTATGAGCCCAAGGCTAAGAAAAACAAAAACCCTCACCTCTTGGGTCTCAAAGAACTGGACATTTGGAGAATGCACAGCTATGTTGTGGCATGCCTGGATGCCTATTATGTCTCTGAGAATTCAGAGTGTAGAAGTGAGGTAGTTGTAATCAGCACAATATTAAGATGTTTATTTGAATTGAAAGTAAACCTGATAGGGCTAAGAGGTTTGAAAGTAAAGGTATATGATGGATATTTTCCATCAATTAAAGGAGCTTAAAATTTAGTGTCAAGGTTTTGATGAAAAAATTATAAGCATATCGTATATACATATACATATGACACCCTCTAAATTGCATGATTTTTAAAAATATTTAGACTTGTATAAGTTTGAATGTATAAGGATGTATATAATTTTTCAAAATAAGTTTTGCAGGAATACTAGCAAAGCATTTTCATATCACTCTCCTAACTCAAAATGAGATCAGACTGGCCTGGGTAGTTTGTAATTGACAGTAGCATAGTCCAATGACTTTCAAAGCAGAAATCCCATATGAGCATTCTGCTTTGCCCAGTCAGTGTCCTTTACCTCAGGAAACACTAATCAAGATAAAGTAATTAAAGAGCAATTTTGTCAGCTTTTTGTCTGTTGCCTTTTCTTTTTTTCAATCTGTGGATAACACCCAACACCCCCCCCCCCAATATATCTATTTCTCTATAATTTAAATATACTGCTGCCCAGGAGTCTTTTAGGCTCTTTAGAATTTTAAAGGCTCTGACAGTTTTCATATTTTAAAAATTGAGCCACTGGTTCCTTTTTCCTGTTTTGCATTGCTTCACATAAAGTGTTTAATGATGAAAGTAACAATGCTTGAGCATCACTGTGCACTGTGCTCTGCTGGACTAAATGATAGTGATTTTTAAAATCAGTAACTTGTATCAAGTTTTTGGAATGGATGGCTTCAGAGTAAATCGGGTAGATTTCTGCTTTGTAACAGAAATTATCAAGTGAGTGCTGTAAGAGCTACCATTTATCCAATGCCAGACACTGTTCCAAGCATATTGTCTCATTTAATCCTTACAAAAGTACTGTAAAGTATTTGGTAGCATATCTATGTTACTTGGATTCTTGGATCTGATATATCTCTCATTCTTTTCTCCATTTTTCTCTCTAACCACACTGGGGGAGGGAGGGGCAGTGTTCCTCTGTATTAATTACTCAAATGTTAGCCATGTGACTTCAGTTCTTATCTCTGTCCTGACTGCTTTTAGTACCACACTTCTACTTTGAAGTTTAGTCTGTGTCCGTGGGGATGCCCTCTTCTACCATGTCTAGCCACAAATTTCTCTTCTCCCATATTCATTCAGCTCAGGTAGAATGGTATGGGAATTGACAGACCTTATTCTTGTCCTCCCAGTCTGCAAGGGTGGGGTGGGGGAATTGAGACAGAATGTGCTCATTGCCATGCAGAGTGCCCATAGGAGCTTCAGCCTTGCGAATGGAATCAGAACTTTCAGCTTGCTCTCCTCCTTACACATCCAACCTCATGGGCTCTTCACATACCTGTTACTTTCTGTCTTTGATGTGTCATACTCACTCCTTGTTTATCTCTTCTCCAGTGCCATTTGCCATCCCCCCAGATTGCAGATTATTGTATTTTAGACTGTTTTCTAGAACGGCTTTCCTGTATGCACACTGATACCTTTCTGATTATCCCCTTGTGTGGTTTTGTTTACATAGTGGATGCTGAGTGAGCAGCAAGTTATGCCAAGTATCTTGCTATCTTGTGGTTGAGTTGCATTGTAAGCACATTAAATATATGAAAATTCAGCTATATGCTCATAAATTTTTAAATAAGATTAGTGTGAATAGAATTACCCATCATTCAGTAAGTTCACAGTGGGGAGGGGAGATGTGACCCTGCTGTTACCTTGGTCAGTCTTGGTTCCTACAGGCTCCTCACAATGTGAGCCTCTTACCAGGCCACAAGTGATTCTAGCATTTGTACCATATGGACTCCTAAATATAAGCCAGCTGCTTTATAATTTGCTCAACCAAATTAAAAAATAATTATGTTTCCAATATTAGATGAAAAACTGTATATATTAATTAGTCTCACTGATAGAAGATTTGTCATTCTGCAAAGGGAAATCTTCCTAAGTTTTGACAATTTTGACTGAACAATTATCACTTTGTACATTAACGGTAAGCCATTACCCCCACCCAGAGATAACCTCTTTGTATGTCTGTATAAAATTCTTCTATTTGTTAGGCTTTCCCTAACACGCTTTGAGTTTGAATGTGTGATTTATTTGCTCTCAGTTTTGATGAAATGCACTTGTGACAGAAAGGGGACTTTTTATACCTTAAATTTGTACATCTCCTATTAAAATTTACAAATTTCTGCTATGTACATTATGTCATTCTCAGTAAGTTCGTGAGATTGTTATCTGCATTTAACAAATGGACTCTTGGGCTCAAATCAGCCAGCTAGATTGTGGTGTAACTGGGATGTATAGCCAGGGCTTAGGTCTTGTGGTCTAGAGTTCTCTGGTATTATTCTGTATTGACATGTCTGTCTCCCTTGAGTGCTGCCTGGTAAGATGTACTCACCGTGGCACAGATGACAGGTTTCCTTCATACTTGCTTTCCCAGTGCCTGGCACATCAGTGCACAATAAATTGCTGTTTGTCTGTTTTTGGTAATGAATTAATATATTTTGAATCTGAATGGTTAGAAAAAAATAAAAAACAATTTGGGATTAACACATCTATAGTAAAAGTTATTTTAAATATTGCTTGTTGGGACTTCCCTGGCGGTCCAGTGGTTAAGACTTCGCCTTCCAGTGCAGGGGGTGCAGGTTCGATCCCTGGTCAGGGAGCTAAGATCCCACATGCCTCGCAGCCAGGAAACCAAAAGGTAAAACAGAAGCAATATTGTAACAAATTCAATAAAGACTTTAAAAATGGTCCACATCAAAAAATTCTTTAAAAAAATTACTTGTGAAGTCATATAAGTCTTTCTGTTATTAAGTTATATTAGCTCATTAATAATGTTATAGGATTAGGATTTATTAGTATGTTAATAATATAGTGCGATTAGAGTTAGTAAATCCTTTTAATCCTCTTTTAAAAATTAATCTGTTCTCTTGGAAGTCTGCCTTTTGTGATTAATACAGAAATAATGTAATTAAAGCTATAGATATTAATATTTTCATGGTCTTTTATGCAGGCACTGAACTTACCTTCAACTACAACCTAGAATGTCTTGGGAATGGAAAGACTGTTTGCAAATGTGGAGCTCCGAACTGCAGTGGCTTTTTGGGTGTAAGGCCAAAGGTACCTTTTAAACGTTTGCATCAGGGATAATGGTGTGGTCCTCCCTCCCTAACATGTGGCAGGACTGAGTCTTTATTTTAAGAAGATGTCTTTTTGAAATAATGACATTGAATAGTTGTCAGTAGGGACACTGGCAATTTAACTAAGCATTCTGCTGATCAGTTTGGTACACTAGAGAGGGTCTTTGGATATTGTTGAAGTGTTTTGAACAATCTGACTTCTAATTAGTGATACCTTTCTAGCTAAAAAAGCTGTAAAATAGGAATCTGTAAAGTAGGTTACTTCCCATGTCTTTTATTGGTCTTAGTTGATCTTACTCACATTTCCTAAGAAAGAGTCTCAGTCTCTGTCTCTGTGTCTCTTTTTGCCTTTTTAAAGATATCAAAGAATCTGATATTGAATTTAAGATTCCAAATGTAGTATAAGACTGTAGATAAACATAGAACTTTTTTTTTTTTTTAAGGACCCTTAATCTTAACCATGTACCATGTAACAGTATAAACTTTGTTGTATCTTACTTTCTGGTTTTTTATGTGTACTTTAACTGAATTATAATTCTATAACTGTTAAGAATTGTTTATAATTCTTAAATATTATACAACATTTTTTCCTTGCTGTTACATAATTTTCATAACCATCATTTTTAGTGACTGTTTAAATTTTTATATAATGGATGAACCGTAATAGATGAACATCTGGATGCTTCCAGATTTCTCTATTGTAAGTAACAGCATGCTGAAAATTGAAGTTTAATTTTGATGCAAAGTAGACTACACAGTGACTCCAATTGGGTATTTCCCATTATGCTTGTTTGATTGTGATGTCAACATTAAGAACTGAAAAATGCAAATTAGCATGGAAACCACTAGCTAAAGAGGGTAATCATTTTGAGCTATAATAAATGAAGAACACCCAGTGATTATTCTTTTATCTATTAAATAAGAAAATTTATATTGGATCTTGTATTTTGTTTAGTTAGTTGGTTAAATGGTCTTGTTCCTTAAGATGTGCAGTTGACTTAGTCCCTATAAATTAAAACAGTAACAGAGTTTAATGGTGTTAGGTGCACTAGGGATGTCAGTTTCTGCATCGTTAGGGTCTTTGTAGCATTTCACACATGAATCAGTGAAAGGGAAATTCAGGGGCAGAAGTTTAGAAATGGGAGGAGATCACTGTGGGCTGGCAATAAATTGGATTGGTCCTGGATGTTCCTAGGCTGAGATAAATAATGCGATGAAAACCATGCATTTTGGTGACCAAGTGTGGTCTGCAGGGGAGCACAGAGTAGACCTGCGGGCTGCACCAGGGTCTATCTTGGGGAGTGGTGGACATGAACCTAAACTGACTTAGGTAAAGATGCATAGCTTGTCAAAGGCAAGGGCCACAAATTAGCTTTCTGTGTCTTCCTAACACATGGCTCATACTAAGATACTAAGTGCTCAGTGAAGGTTTGTTCAATAAGTTAAGAAATGTGTGTGACACACACACCCAGAGAAGTCTTCCTTAGTTTCGAAATTAGACAAATGTAAGAATAAAAATAAAACTTATTGTTAAAGGATGACCTTTAATACCAGTCTTGTGTGTCAACAAAAAGCAGCACATTTCTCTCTTACTTCGCTCAAGTGGTAGGAGTAGTTGATACCAGATAAAATTCGTGCTACCATTTATTGGGTACCTATGATATGCCCAGTGCTTTTCCTGTATTTTCTCTTAACTTCACAATAGTCTATGAGGACTGTGTCTTCCCAGAGGAGAGTCTGAAGCTCAGAGAGGATAGTTAACCTGGTCAAGATCATACAACTAATGTGTCGACAATATTTGACCTCTAGAATCAACCCATTGCCACAGAGGAAAAGTCAAAGAAATTCAAGAAGAAGCAACAGGGGAAGCGCAGGACCCAGGGTGAAATCACAAAGGAGCGAGAGGATGAGTGTTTCAGCTGTGGGGATGCTGGCCAGCTCGTCTCCTGTAAGAAGCCAGGCTGCCCCAAAGTTTACCATGCAGACTGTCTCAATCTAACCAAGCGACCAGCAGGTTGGTGCCAAAATCCATTTAGAGTTCTCCTTGTTCTCTGCCAGAATTCTCAGAGCCCTTTGGTCTTCCCATGCATAGTGTTGAGAGGTGTCAAAATAAATGACAACAAAGGCTTAGAATCCTAGGTTATAGAGAAGGGAACAGAAACTCACTCGCTCTGTCAAGCATTTTATGTTATTTTATCCTCCCAGCAACCCATAAAGAAGGGTGGGAGTGAGAGGAGTTTGTCCCCAAATTAGCTTTCCTTCAATATGTGGTTGCCAGGGTAATGAAATAATAGAAACTAAGGTAGTGTAGGGGCAAGGCCATAACACTGACCTCAGTGCCTGGAAATGGAAATGGGGAATTGTTTCAGAAGCAATTACTCAGGGCCGTAGCTGGCACAGTTTGTGATAGAACTGATCTTGCCTATGAGCCAGGAGTGAGCTCTAGCATAGTTTACTTGGAAGGAGCTGGGACGGAACACTGTCCATGGCAGAGATTCGGGTATCATGAAATGAGGGGAAAAGAGAGTAGCTTGGGTTGGCTTTGGGTCTTTCCTGCTGATTCTGTGTGGACAACACAGGTAACGTTTGTGCTAGTTTCCAGACTTAACATTGAGCAAAGGTAAATCTGCTTCCATTTTTCACCTTTGTGTATCTGCTCCCTGTTCCTAGTAATAACCAAATAAGCAGTTTAATTGGCTGAGATTTTCCTATAGAGTTGAATATTTAAAGGCTGTACAGGACAAATGGAGTTTGTAAAAATATGAAAGTAATATCTTCACATTCCATCTAAGGGGAGCTTTGGGTTTTGTTTTATTGTTGTTGTTGCTTTTCTCCTTGTTGGAAATAGTTGTAGAAATCAGGGTTTACTCCTGCTTGGGTTTTTTTGTTGTTTTTTACTCCTGCTTGGTTTTTAATTGATATTCAGTTGCTAGTTGATACTTGGCTGTAATTTTTATGCATTTTGCAGAAAGTAAAGCTGAGATCCTGGGGGAGGGGAGGTGAGCAAGTGGCATGAGCTCTCTGCAGAAGGCAGCAGTTTGAAATCACTCCTTTGACTTAGTTCCAGAGCCATGACCCATCTCATATGCATGTCTTGTTTTCCTAAGCCTTTGTTTCACACCTGTGTTTTCAGGGAAATGGGAGTGTCCTTGGCATCAGTGTGACATCTGCGGAAAGGAAGCAGCCTCCTTCTGTGAGATGTGTCCCAGCTCCTTTTGTAAGCAGCATCGGGAAGGGATGCTCTTTATCTCTAAACTGGATGGGCGTCTGTCTTGTACTGAGCATGATCCCTGTGGGCCCAACCCTCTGGAACCTGGGGAGATCCGTGAGTATGTACCTCCTACAGTACCGCTGCCTCCAGGCCCAAGCACTCACCTGGCAGAGCAATCATCAGGAGTAGCTGCTCAGGGGCCCAAGATGTCGGACAAGCCATCTGCTGACACCAACCAGACGCTGTCGCTGTCCAAAAAAGCTCTGGCAGGGACTTGTCAGAGGCCACCGCTGCCTGAAAGGCCTCCTGATAGAACTGACTCCAGGCCCCAGCCTGTAGATAGGGTCAGGGACCTTGCTGGGTCAGGGACCAAATCCCAATCCTTGGTATCCAGCCAGAAGCCATTGGACAGGCCACCTGCAATGGCAGGACCAAGACCCCAACTATCTGACAGACCCTCTCCAGTGACCGGCCCAAGCTCCTCACCCTCAGTCAGGTCACAACCACTGGAAAGACCTCTGGGGACAGCTGACCCAAGGCTGGATAAATCCATAGGTGCTGCCAGCCCAAGGCCCCAGTCACTGGAGAAAACCCCTGTCCCTACTGGCCTGAGACTTCCACAGCCAGACAAACTGCTAGTCACCAGCGGTCCCAAACCCCAGACTGCAGACAGGCCCCCCGACAAATCCCATGCCTCTTTGTCCCAGAGACTCCCACCTCCTGACAAAGTACTGTCAGCTGTGGTCCAGACCCTGGTAGCTAAAGAAAAAGCACTGAGGCCTGTGGACCAGAATACTCAGTCAAAAAATAGAGCTGCTTTGGTGATGGATCTCATAGACCTAACTCCTCGCCAGAAGGAACG
This sequence comes from Eubalaena glacialis, assembly GCF_028564815.1. Taxonomy (NCBI): domain Eukaryota; kingdom Metazoa; phylum Chordata; class Mammalia; order Artiodactyla; family Balaenidae; genus Eubalaena; species Eubalaena glacialis. Next base: position 158,184,950 of record NC_083719.1, read on the forward strand.
GGCAGCTTCTCCCCATGAGATCACACCACAGGTTGATGAGAAGATGCCAGTGTTGGAGTCGAGCTCGTGGCCTGCCAGCAAAGGTCTGGGACAGATGTCACGAGCCATTGAGAGAGGCATTGTGTCAGATCCTGTCCTTCAGCCACCGGGCAAAGCAGCGGCCCCTTCAGAGCACTCCTGGCAAGCTGTTAAATCACTCACCCAGGCCAGACTTCTTTCTCAGCCCCCTGCCAAGGCTTTTTTGTATGAGCCAGCAACTCAGGCCTCAGGAAGAGCACCTGCAGGGGCTGAGCAGACCGCAGGGCCTCCCAGCCAAGCACCAGGCCTGGTGAAGCAGGTGAAGCAGATGGCCGGAGGCCAGCAACTACCTGGACTTGCTGCCAAGAGTGGGCAGTCCTTCAGGCCTCTTGGGAAGGCCCCATCCTCCCTCTCCACTGAAGAGAAGAAGTTGGCAACCACAGAGCAGAGTCCCTGGGCCTTGGGCAAGGCCTCACCAGGGCCAGGGCTCTGGCCCATGGTGGCTGGACAGACACTGGCACAGACTTGCTGGTCCTCTGGGAGCACACAGACATTGGCACAGACTTGCTGGTCTCTTGGAAGAGGGCAAGACCCTAAATCAGAGCAAAATACCCTTCCAGCTCTTAACCAGGCTCCTTCCAGTCACAAGTGTGCAGAGTCAGAACAGAAATAATACCGGTAAATGCCACATGACCAGACCAGCTGCCCCCAGGGTTCTTGGGGAAGGGAAAAATCTTCTTTTTCCCTCTTAAAAAACAGACAGACCCCCAACACTTTGCCACTGTTATTCTCTCCTTATATCCCAACATTCAGAACTCTTGCGACATTAGCCAGTGGGGGCTTGTGGTTGGGTGAACCATGTATGGAAATCCAAGTGGGCCCCAGCCAAGGAGACAGACAGACTCGGGTCTCTTTCCCCCAACCTTTACTCATGGTGAACTTGAAATAAAAAGTCCACTCTGGAGTCAAGCATGGGATTCAATTCCGCTGGTCAGGTTGAAGGTAGAGGGGCTCTCAAAGCTATTTCTCTAGCCCTACCAAGCCCCACTGAGGGTACCTGATGAACCCTTGGGAGGAACTGATACCCATTCAAATCGGTGGTGATTTCTTGAACATTCATGTGTGCTAGGCCTGGTGCTAGTCACTGGCAGGAGATACAGAGATAAATAAGACCTGATCCCTGTGAGCCTAACATGCTTGCCTGGGTTCCCAGGTTATTTTTAAAGAACCTTTGACCAGGAAATAACAGGATGTTTGAGGGGCCCTGGGGCTCCGGGCTCATTTTGTCATGTCCTTTGTGGCCCCAGAAGTGGTTGTTTTGAGTGTCTCCTGGTCAGGTGTGCCTGTGTGTATGTGCATGTGTGCACACTCATGCGGAGGTCTCCTCTATAGGCAGGTAGGGCCTGTTGGCTGGGCAGCCTCTGCTGCTTCTGTCTGGGCTCTGGAGAGTCTAAAGATCTGTCCTTGGTGGAGCAGTTGGTTGGAGGGCTGGGCTCTGTGAGGACACAGCTTTCCCTCAGTGTAAGAAGGCAATTGGCAAGCTTACCTTTCTTTTCTACAGATTTCCCTCCTTTTACATCAACCCACCCCATGCCTGTCCCCCAAACACTCAGGTGCTTTCAGATTTCAGAGTCTCGGGCAGTAGACCTAGGGAATCTCTGGCAAGCTCTGGGCTAGATCCACCACCAGCTCAGGGAGAGTGCCAGATCCTGGCAAGAAATTACTTCTCTCCTGATCCTTTGCCCTCCTACCTGAATGGAGGGAGTCTTCTTCACTAGTGGATTCTACCACCCTCTCCCTGAGAAATGCTGTGCTCTGTATTGAGAGCACCTGCCTGCTGACTTAGCTCAAAGGCAAGCCAGAACCCTTCCCCATGACTGGCAAGATGTGGCGTTTAGAGCAATGTCCAGTCCAAGAGATGACTCCTCATAACTGCTGATTATCTGTTACTGCTGCCCTGAGCTGGGGCCCAAGGGCTGGGAAATCTGTTGGTGCTACCCTGCCCTACCATTCACCCAGCTCACTGACTGCCAACAGGAAGTGCTGTTTGGCCAGTTCCTTCTCATTCACCTACCCCCTCTTTGTCCCTAGACCAAACATGTTTACCTCTCTGCTTTGCCAACTTAGCCAGCAGCTTTAGCCAACAGGCCATCTCCTGGCCCCAAGGTCTCCTGGCCATTTCTCTCAGTTATGGCTTTTACACCCTCAACAAGATTCTGTATTTTGTCCCAATTTCCTCCTCCTGAGTTTCTATTGAGGTTACTCCCATACTTCTAAGGAGGGAACAACTGTTGTTATAGAAGCATTTGCGCTTTATATAAAGATTTAAAAAAGAATTTGCTTTTATTTCCCAAAGTCTGTCTCTGGGGTTGAGACATTTGAACTCAGGCAGAGGCATGAGGCTGGGCAGGGCTGCCCTGAGTTTAGGGGCCTATTCTTGCATCTCACTTAGACCTCGGACTCTCCTCTGTAAATTCCACCTGCCTAGTTCTCCCCTGTCATCCTGTCTCTCTTCCCACATCATCAGAGAGGAAAAGCTCTTTGTTTTAGAGGAAGAGAAAACAAAGCATCTTATTTTCTTTTAAAAAAATTTTAAACCATGGAAAAGATATTTTTAAAGAAATCCACCCAGAACATTAAAAGTTCATTATATTAAGTATTTATCATGTGTGAGAATAATAAGTATATAACTGCAGCTAGTAGGTCCCTTTCCCTAATCTCTTAGGTTGTATGAGTAGGATTTGCTTGGTGCCAGTCCTGTGCCCTTTTTTTCTCCTGTCATCTGTAGTTGTGATCAGAAAAAGATATCCGCACTGCGCTGTCAGAATCTCTTTCCACTGTGTTGTGTGTTAAATTACCGTAGCTCTTTGTTTCATGAAATAAACTGTGAATTTTGTTGGGGGGGGGGTGTGCAGGCTATGTAAAATTCTTAAGTGGAGAAGTTTGATCCTGAAGGAGCTTCTCTGATGTAGGCTTTGGTAGGTAATTGACTTGACAGCCACTCTAGATATGTCTCACAGGACAGGAAGGAGTGAGGGAAAGGTGGGCCACTTTGTGGTTTTGTTTCAGTTTTTTCCATTCTCCCATTCACTGGAAAGCTTCCTTCCAGACCTGCGTAGGAAACAGCTTCTGAAGCTGTTTATTTAAATGGATGGACAGCCAGCCAGGCTTTCATGAGGGCCATTTTAAGACTCTCTTAGGTTGATTGGAAATTAGATGTTCAACTCTCAGGCCCACTGATAGCATTTGATACTAGATTGTTAACATCATGAAAGCAGTCACTATACAATTAGAAGCAGAGTCGGAAGGACTTTTGGGAAGTGAGACTCTTGCATGACCCGTTGGGGTGGGTGACCTTGCCATCCTTTGGGGATTCTCCTGGAACCTATACTGAGACCTTTTCTCCAGGGGGTGTGACTTGGCAGTTAAAAGGAAATCTTTACTCTTGGAAACTCCTGATCTTTGTGTAGGATGGTATTTTGGCATTTGGCCAAGTGCTTGTAAATCAGGATCTCAATAGAGCGTCTGCCTCTAAGCCAGTTCCCCAGGAAGCCTTTCTGAGGGGGAAGCCATAGCTTCCATAGGTAGTTAGAGAACTAATACCTGTCCTAGCCCTGTTAAGTCAGAAAAAATTATGGAAACTGTTGAAATTTGAATTCAAAGCCTCATTTGCTTCTCTACTGGAGCAAACCCATTCTAATAGCAAAATAGTTGTCATTGCTACAGAAACATCCAAGTTTTTAAATGTCTGCTTCCCCCTGAAGTTACTGAGTTTGAAGTGATTTAAATCACTGTGTTGATCCTCTTCTGAACAACTACCAAATCTACATCTTTAGCATTGATGAAAATAATTATTTTATTCTTTACATCCTCCACCCCACACTACAGTCAGGACATGAAGTGCATCAGCGATCCTTTTCCAGGCTTGGCAGCGTCTACTCACAGGAGCTGGACTCCCAGGTTGCCTTGTGAGAACAGTGGCAGGAAGGAAGTCTGGTCCTGGCAGCTTCCCCTGTGGAGAAGAATCAGGAGAGCACTAAATGTGGATGGATTTTTTTTTTTTTTTTTTCCGTCAGCTCCTATAAAGCGGGTTTTCTCCTAAGGCTTTTTTGGGGGACATTGTCATCCTCTTGGGGTCTGTCAGGAGGTCAGAGTAGCCCAGTGTCCTCACTTCTCTGAGATCATGGCAGGAAAGGAGCTGCCACAAGCCCCTTTTCCTGCTGAATAATGTTTGGGCTGTTCCACGTGTTAGACATTCCAGATCATTAGAGCTGGGTAGCTGCTGCACGAGACTTTCCTTGGCTGTGGACGGTTAGCTCTCAGCTGAGCTTCCTAGAGTTAGTGCAGCAGGGCCAGAGGTTGCTGTAGTATAAATTGAAAAAAAGAATAGGTAATTGCTTTGTACACACACAAAAAATGCAATGATGGTGCTAATTTCCTGGTATAAATAAGCACTGCCAAGGGTTGAGGGACTGGTGACTTGAGAAACCCAGATTCCTGTTTGGGAAGAAGAGATGTTATGTAGTTTCCTTGAGGCTTTATTAGAGGAGGGGAAGGTACAGCCTTGGTGAATCTTGCACCTGACCCTGAAATAGTCCAGTGCAGTCCAGAGGTGGAAGAGATGCTATTTCCAGATGAGGGTGGCCATTGAGTTTCTCAGGGCTGGTGTCACCTTGTCCAGAGCCTCTGTCCACACTGCCTGAACAGGTTGGTAGAGAGCTCCAAGTGTGGGGTCTCCCTCAGCTACCTTCTGCCCCTCTCTACCTCTTCCACTCTCATGGGAGCACCTCTATTGCTTATGAAGATTAAGGGTAATATTTCTTAAGGAAGTGGAAAGAGTTTATTTTAATTAGAAATCCACAGCCTGGGGAGAAATGTTTCCTATCAACATAAGCAAAAATAGCACATGTTAAACTCATATGGTCCCTTTTCTAGAGCTACTTTCCCATGACTCTCAAAACATCAGGCTGTTGAGGGCTTCAGGTGTAACACCCTGGAAATCGAGCAAAGCTTTTTGGACAGGAGGTGAGCCTAGGGAGTTAGGAGCAGAAATGAGTGGTTCTGGTGCTTTAGACTTCCAGGGTAGGGGCAGAGAACAGGTGGTCTCTAGGTCTGAGGTGGGTGCTGCCTGTGTGTGCATGTAGGTGAGAGTGTTGAAGACGGGCGAGTGCAGCACACAGGAGCTCATGGAAGAGCAGCTAAGTCTTGGCAAAAAAACAAGCTGACAATAGAGATCTATCTTTATATTTTTAAGAAAGGGGCAGAGGGGGTGTCAGCTGAGGTCCATCACTTTTTTGCCCCCCTTCACCCCAATAGATTGTCAGTGATAAGTGGAACTCTTAGTGAAAAAGAGGGGAGCCCTGTGCTAGGAGTCCCCATAAACATGTACTGTAATTCTTTGTATATAGAAAAAAATTACTGTAAAGTAAAGTTTAACTTTACTCTTATGGCCCTTGCCCTGTGTTTTGTTTTGTTGTCCGTGGGGAGACATAGCCTAACAGGAGGGAGGATGGGTTTGGGGTGAGAGCAGAAGCCAGCCCCTGAGGTAGTTCCCAGGGACACGGAACTGAGCCCTTCCTCCAAGCACCTCATGGGAGTGGTGTGGGTTTCCTCCCAGTAGCCACAGCTGTCAGAATGTCTTTCTGCTGCTTTTGGGAGTGGCTGGCATCAGTTTCAGTCCCTACACAGGAAGCCTCCATCACCCACGAAGGAAGGGTATTTTGAGGTTTTTAAAAAGGAAGTGGAACCAAAGCACTTTCTGAGTGTGAGTCTAGACATCTTGGCCAAGTTTTTAGTTTCTTAGAGCAGGTGCTGGGCACTGCAGAGGACTCGGCCTAGGCCTAAAATGGTAAAGTGAGGCAAAGGGGCTGAGCATCCCATAACAGAAAAGGCTGCCATATGCTTCCTTTTGGTTGAAGGGTTGGTCCTGTCTGCAGTAACATCTGATTCTTCAGAAATATCTGGATGTCCGAGGCCCAAAAATACACTTTCAGGAAACCCTGGGAATCTGCTTCCCTTCTGACTTAGTCCTGAACTTCCTGCCCCAGGGAAGAGTGTGGGAAGACAAGCATTTAGTCCTACAGTTACTTTTCACTCATGATCTTCATAGTCCTGAACTGGGTAGTGGTCACTTCATTTTACAGATGAGAAACACAGGCCAAGTTTAAGTCCCTTTTCTGAGTAGCTGAGTTGGATCCCAATCTGGATCCATAAAACCTTTCTAAGTCTTGCAGAACCTATGATTTTTCTACTGTTAAGCCACATTATAGGGTGTTGCTAGGAAGCTTAGGATCTGAGCCACAGGCATGACTGACTCATGGACTTAGACATGACAGAGGTGCAGTAGAGCCAGCGAGTCTGAGGTAGAAGTGCTTGACCCTTTGATCTCTGGATACTACTTCAGTGCCTTCCTTGATCTTCTTAGCACCAAGAAGGAAGTGTGAGCTTTGCACTGCCCCAACCCCAGCTTCTCGCCCTATCTTTGACCCCACTAAAGAATAGGAAAGGGCCCTTCTGCTTCTCCATTATCTCAGCTGCAACCCTGGGGTGAAGTCAGTTGGTTTCCAAAGAGCTAAGAGGAGCCTTGATATAGGAAGCGAGGGCAGCCAGGTGGCCCCAGAAAGTACTAGGTATCTTGACACCCAATCCACACAGCAGGGAAAGGGGTTGAGTGTGATTCACAGTGCATTGATTTTATTTACAAATCAGAAGCCACTTAAATAATTTGTAGACACAAGTGCTGTCCAGGGCAGAAGCCTGGGGTCCAAATCAGCCCTTACCCTCCTTGTGCCCATCAGTCAGCCCAAATGCTGCCTCCGTTCCATGGGCCAGCACAGGCAGGTGCCACCTCTGCTGCCATGGGGACCCGGGGTAGCTCAGACGTGTGATCACCCAAGCCCAGACAAAAGCTAGGTCCAGCCTCTCTGGGGGAATTCCTTTAATTCCCCCAGGCCAGGTGAGTGGTGACTCAGTGATGACAACAGCTGTAGAAGTAGGGGTTTGCCTTCTGGCCCAGGTCCACGCCCTTGTCCTCTGTCAGAGAGAGAGGTGGCAGCTCAGCATCATTCTATTGGGGTAACATGAAGGGGGCCAGATGCTGTGGGCCTAGAGGAAGTCTCCACAGGAGCTAGGGAAGGACACACCTGTCATCACCTGGAAGGCGGCCACACTGACGTAATCCTCTGCTACTTTCTGGAAGAGCTCATCTGGCAGGAAAAAGGGTGATAGGTGAGGATCAAATGCCAGTGGCCCTGGGATCACCCAGTAACCAGCCCTCTAGGCTTTTCTCTGTCTCCCTTGTTGCCCTTGCGTGTTCTGCCGTGAGGCCCAGGACAGCACTCACCCACACTCTGGCCTGTCTTGCTGGATGTTTCAAAGAGCTGAGCTTTGATATCTGTAAAGAGAAGTGTCTAAAGCCTCATACCTGAGAATTAGGTGGACACAGACAAAAGGGAAGGCTAGCAGTACAGGGAATCTTCTGAACCCCACAGATTCAGGGAGGCCAGAGAAAGTCTTCCCATGGGGGATCTTGCCATGGTAGCCAAGGCAGTCCCTATTTTCTGTGACCCACCCAAGTAGCCACTTCCCTCCCCCAGCCCCAGGGAGCTAAGGAGCAGCTACTGTCTGCATAGTCCTGGACGTCGTGGAAGTCCACACGTCGGCGCCGCCTGTCCTCCTCCAGCAGGTCACTCTTGGTGCCACACAAGTAGATCTTACAGCCCTGGAGCAGAAGACAAGGTGAGGGTCACCCCCCTCGGGCCACCAGATCCCCAGCCCCTGTCTCGTCTTTTGGTGAGGTCAGGCCACCTACCTCCTCTAGGTTGCGCAGTTCCTTCACCCAGAACTTTGCCCGTTCAAAGCTGCTGCTGTCTGTCAGGTCTTGGTGTGGGACACGCAGGAAACACAACCAAGGGTCAGAAGCTGTTCTGTAAGGCCAGCCTGGCACCCTCCCCTTCTTGTTTGAGAAACAGGCCAAAACCATCCTTACCATAGCAGACGATGGCAGCCTTGGCGCCCCGATAGTAGATTCGGCTCATGGCCTCATAGCGCTCAGAGCCTGCTGTGTCCTGAAGGGCAGGGGGAGGCTCAGCCCTGGCCTGAGTTGCTGAGCTACTCCCCAAAACTGCCAACTAATACCACGTTCTCCAGACCCCGTTTTTAAATTGTGGTCTAGAGAATAGAAATGGCCTCTATGAGGCTACAAGTCAGCCAGTAATAGGCAGGACCTACGCCTCCTCAGGAATGGGTTTTCCCAGGACATGCCCAGAGAACTTACCCAAATACCCAAAGTCACCGTCCGGTCTCCGACGGACATCACCTTGGCCACGAAGGCGGCCCCAATGGTCTGCAACAAAGGGGAAGCAATCAGGGCCTCGGATGCGGGTTAGCCCCCTCCCACCCGTGCTGGGCCGCGCCGGGCGCACTCACGTTCTGATAGGGCCCCACCAGGAAGCGATCGTGCACGTATCGCTCCACCAGGCTCGTCTTGCCCACGTACTCCTTGCCCAGCATCACCACCTTGACGTCCACACGCTGCCCGCTCATGCTCCCTGGGCTGCCTCACCCGCGTCAGGGTCCTGAGCGGGGGCGGGAGGCAAACCGGATCTCCACTCCGGCAGGCAGCGCCCGAGCCTCAGTCCCCGACCCCAGGAGCTAACCTAAGACTCCAGACGCCGCGACGAGCTTGAGCTACAGCAACGCCTCCGTCCGCCCCCGCTCTTCGGCCCCGGGTGCTGATCCTCCTTCTGAGAGCCCAGGACCCGGGGCGGCCTGGGAGCGTGCGGGGAAGCGCACTCAACGCCGGCGTTCGGCTCGCTCGCTCGTTCCGCTACTCGCTCGCCCGCCCGGCTTAGGGGCCGCTCCGGCACGGTTTCCCCACAGAGCCTGGGAGGGGTCCCTCCAACCTGGCTCCGGCCCGGAGCACCGCGACTCCCGCGGTGGGGAGGAGGCAGAGGCCGGGGAGGCGGGGCCGCCCGGTCATGTGGGCAGGCGCCGGAAGAGGTGGGCAGTGCGTGGCTGCGCCGGAAGTGGCGCGCGGCTAGGCAAATCCTCATGGCGGCGGTGGCGGCTGTTAGGGTGCGGCGCTGGAGTGACTGAGCTGCTAGCCTGGCGGCCGAGCGTCGAGCTCCAGCCCGGCTTCCGCGTGCCCCCCGGGCTCCGCACCCCTGATGTTGCGCGGGCGCTGAGCCCGCCCGGCCGGGACAATGGTGAAGTATTTCCTGGGCCAGAGCGTGCTCCGGAGTTCCTGGGACCAAGTGTTCGCTGCCTTCTGGCAGCGGTACCCGAATCCCTATAGGTACGTGGCCCTGGAAAGAGCAACCCTCCCACCCCGCTGTTTGGAGATCGGAGTGTGGGGGCCGGGAAAGACTCGACTTCGAGTGGGGGGATCGCCGGAGCCGTGGCCACGTTTAGGACGAGAGGACCTATCGGGGAAGCGGCCAGGCTAGTACTGGAAGGAGGCTGGGTCTGGGCAATAGTTTACTTGAGGCCCTAGTAAAAGGTTCTCTCATCTCAGGGTGGTGAGACAGGAAGAGGCGGCGGCACAGGAGCTGGGGAGGGATCTTGGGGTTGGAAATCCGGGCGCTTGTCTACTTCTCTGCCGTGACGCTCTCCAGTGGTGCAATAAATCATGAGGTCCAGCCCTGCTGGAAGGCCTAGGAATCCAGGTCAGCGAGGAGGCGGGAGTTGGAATTTGCCCTGGGTTAGGTTCAAGGGACTCTAGTTCAGGTCTGAGCCACAACACAGATCACTCTGCAAGTTTGGGGAAAGGCATGGCCATTCTGGGCCTGGAGGCTCCAGATGGGAACCCCAACAGGCAGTCTCTTAGGGCCCGGCTCCTGAGAGTCACCTTCACCCTGACACCTGCAGCAAACATGTCTTGACGGAAGACATAGTGCACCGGGAGGTGACCCCTGACCAGAAGCTCCTGTCCCGGCGACTCCTGACCAAGACGAACAGGATGCCCCGCTGGGCTGAGCGACTATTTCCTGCCAATGTTGCTCACTCAGTGTACATCCTGGAGGATTCTATTGTGGACCCACAGAACCAGACCATGACCACCTTCACCTGGAACATCAACCATGCCCGGCTGATGGTGAGACCCCTCCCTCTTGGTTCCCCCAAAACTAGAGAGCTCCAGGTACATGTGGCTAGGGAGCCATGAGGGAGCTTCTATGATCCAAGCAGATCTGAGGAGTGTTGGCTCTAGAGTACAAACTCAGATGATCTCTTCAGCTGGTCATCTTCTCTGGACCTGTGTTTTGACTCATTCATACAGTGGTGGAGGGGTTACCTGTTTTACAGAGTCGTTGTAAGTACTAAATGCAGAGCACTCACACTGTGCCTGGCACGTGTGTAGGTTGGGCCACAGACATGATGCTGAGGGACGGAGGGAGGCAGTGGTTTTCAAACAGGAATCTGTCAAGCCATAAAGGGTACCTTGGATGTACCTTAGAGGGGGAGGACCTGGGCCCCTTGCCCCAGTTTGACTAGAATCTTTTATCTGTCTTATGTAATGGATTTCTGCCTGAGATTTCAGGGGAAAAGGGTTCCACATACCCTTGCTTTAAAAAAAAAAAAAAAAAGGCTTGAAAACCCATGGTTTGGTTTAAGGAACATCCTACAGTATCTTCTCACCTGTGAGTACCCTAAAAGCTTCCAGAGAACTGTTATTTTCTTTCTCAGTTAATCTTCACAATAACACAGGGAGGTGGGTATTACTCTCTATTGTGCAAAGAGGAAAGTGAAGTTCAGAGAGGGGAAGTCACAGAGTGAGTAGGCAGCTTAATGCTCTGTCCCAGAGTTATCTGAGGGCCTCACAGCTGACTGCCCTGAGGGCACTACAGCTGTGTTTTGTAAATTACCAAGAAAAGATCCAGCTCTAAGAAATGTCTTTCAGTCCAGCTGTGACAGGTGTCTTAAGTGTTTCTCTTGGAAGTACAGGTCCACTTTCTCCTCTCTGATAATGAGCTGTGGTGATTGCCAGATTTTTCTTTTTCTTTTTTTTTGGATTGCCAGGAGCTCAAGGGCCAAAGTGGGTGGAAGGCAGGTTGAAAACACCACACATGTCTAGATGTAAAGGTACAAAACATCCAGGATGGAGCTGGAAGGCCCTCTGCTGATCTCAAGAGTCCATGTGCCTTTTAGTTTGAAGGGTCAGAAGAGACGTTTTTAGAGAGCAACATGACTTTTTTTCATCTTCTTACTCTCTTCCCAAAGTGCAGCTTGGGAATGCAGTAAGGGAAAGGAATCGGTTTTCATTTTATTGCTTCCCCTCGTGAAAAGAGGCAGGGAATCAAATTTATGTGCAAGCTGGCAAAGTGAAGGACTCCCACACGATTGTGGTTGGCTTGACTGCCTGCACAGGTGGTAGAGGAACGATGTGTTTACCGTGTGAACTCTGATAACAGCGGCTGGACCGAAATCCGCCGGGAAGCCTGGGTCTCCTCTAGCTTGTTCGGCGTCTCCAGAGCTGTCCAGGTGAGCAGCGTTGTTTTGGTGCTGGGGCTCTGGGGCCCAGGGCATGTAACATAGAGTCCGGGCTGGGGTTCAGTGGGCAGCTCAGAATCCTTCCCGTTCTCATCTTTTGCCAGGAATTTGGTCTCGCCCGGTTCAAAAGCAACGTGACCAAGACTATGAAGGGTTTTGAATACATCTTGGCCAAGCTGCAAGGTGAGGGCTCTGCACACAGGCAGAGGCTGAGTCAAGTCCTAACTGCCCTGCCTGGGCTGGAGCCTGGAGCTGTCACCACCCTACTCTGAGCAACTCATCTGTACCCTGGGTATTTCCTTCAGGGCCTGGCGCACAGGAGATGAATGTCCTGGGAGGTGATTTAGGTGGGTCTTGGCATTCTTTGATACCAGCCCCCACCCTTTGCTCCAGGTGAGGCCCCTCCCAAAACCCTTGTTGAAACAGCCAAGGAAGCCAAGGAGAAGGCCAAGGAAACGGCACTGGCAGCTACAGAGAAGGCCAAGGACCTTGCCAGCAAGGCAGCCACCAAGAAGCAGCAGCAACAGCAGCAGTTTGTGTAGCCAGCCCAGGCCCTGGTGCCGCAGCACAGCAGACCACTTGCTCCAGTCCCTGTGCTCTTTTCTCCTTGTACTTTATTATTAAAAGTCAGCTTCCAGCCCTGTCTACTGTCTGGGTGGTGGGCTGGGGGTGGGTGTGTTGTTTGGCCTCTCCAGCACACCAGGCCGTTACCCATGTCTGAGCTGGGCCTGCTTATTCCTGCATCAGGTGGCTGAGGATAGAGGTACAGTGACTTGCCGAGGGTCACGTCCAGGTGAAGTGGTCATAAACGCTAGACTGTAAGCTCCATGAGGGCAGGGACCTTTGTTTTATTTTCTGATGTGTCCCAAGTACCTGAAACAAAATCTTGCACATAACAGGCACTCAATAAATACTTGTTGAATTCAGTCGGCCCCAGCTCTGGTGTCAGAAAGCTTTGGTTCAAATCTTGACTCACCTGTTTCCTGGCTTTGGACCTCAGGCAGGTCACGTCACTCAGCCTCAGGCCTACTGCGACAGACAGGGACTGAGGCCTCTGAGCTGTGAGGAGTAAAGGGGCACTGCCCGATGCGGACAGCAGTGTTTGTGGTGGCTACGGATCTCATTTCCTCTTTTCCAGTTTGTCTGTGGCTGGGAGTTCCCCCATTTTCACCAGGCAAGACCATGGACAGGAAGTTAAGAAAGAGGCTTTTAATGAAAATATAGTATGCAGAGGGCAAAGGCCAGGGGCCCTTGTTTAAGAAGGAACATGAGGACCCAAGAGGCTTCCTGCCCCTGTGGACAGCAGAGCCAAGTGCTACAAAAAACGCCTGGAAGGGTGGCCTGGGCCCAAGGTGCCTGCCCTGCAGGGCTCAGGGGGGGCTCAGCACCCCGTCCTAGGTGGGACTGCCAGCAGCCAGCAGCAAGGTACGGGGAGCACCTGTTCCCACACGGTCCTTTTAGTCCATTCCAACAGTACTCTGAGCAGCCCTGGAGGCTTGGTGAGGGCTCCAGCCTGGCAGAGCAGAGGGTGGGCTGAGGGCAGAGGTCGTTCCAGGAGGCGAGGGTCATAGCCAGGTGCTGCCGCTGTGTGAGTAGCTGTGCTCCTGGCCCGCGCTGAAGCCCCGCAGCAGCTCAGCCTCGCCCCCGAACACCAGGCTCTCCACGTCCACCTCCAGCTCCTCTGCACAGGGAGCAGGCCAGTCAGGGGACCTGGGCCACTCAGCCCACTCGACCCCTCCGCTTAAGGGCACTTACCTTGGTCTGAGTCGGAGCGCTCAGAGGAGAGGCCCGAGGAGTCCAGGCTGTCTGCTCGCAGCCGCTCGCGCTCGCCAGCCCCGGCCAGCCCCCGGAGCTGCTCCAGCTGCTGCCGCAGGCTCTGCTGCTTGCTGCGCAGCTTCTCCTTGAGCCGCCGGGCCCGCTGCTCCTGCTCCTCCAGCTTCTGCAGATCCGAGGGAGCAAGGGGCTGGGGTCAGCTACCTGGGGTCTCGGGCCTCACCCCAACACCACTCAATGGCGGACCGTGGCCACGTGGTGACTGCTTGCTCCAGACAGGGGCTCACTAGATCTGGGCCCCAGAGGGTTGCTCCCACATCCTGCAGGAAGCTAGGCCCTCCTGCCCTTCTGTCCCATGTAAATGGCCCAGGAGTTCTGTCCAGATGGGTGGAGGAGGGAGGGCACCACAATCTCAAAGGCCCTCGGGGCCCAGTCAAGTGATGTGAAGGAGTGGAGTGTCTGGTGTCAGGCAAAAGGGACTGCAGGGGACTGGGGCACACCAGTGAGTGCATACTAAGGCTCGAGGCAGTGGCCCAGGCCAATTACTGCCACGTGGAAACAGGCCCAATGTTGCCAGATCTCCCAGTTTTTTAAAGAGAAGCAGGGAAATCACATTTTTTCATGTCAAATGTCCTTTTAAGTGCTGCCAACTAATTTAAATTTTTAGAAAACTACAGAACAAACAAAGGCTACCAGTTTGTAACTCCTCAAGACCCTCCCAGGAGTCCTAAGTCTTCAGCATTAGTCCCCTCCTGCTGCCCCCACGCAAGCTCTGCCAGCCCTGAGTTCCAGGGACTGGAGGACCAAGGGTTCTCCCATCAGGGTCCTCAATGGACGGAAGCCTGCATTCAGTCAGCAAGAAGGGGAGAATTGGGTGAGGGAGCATTTGGACTGGGAGTAGATGCATGAGTAAGAGCTGCCCAGGCAAAGATAGGGGAGGAAGAAGCATCCAGGCAGAGGGAAAATGGGAAAAGCATGGAGAGTTCAGCTTTTTTGGTGAGGAATGGGGAAAGATGAGACCAGTGGCAAGGCCTGTGTTGTGAAGGGCCTTGAGTTTCACAGGAAGAAACTGAAACTGTCCTGTCAGGAGCCATGGAAGGTTTGCAGCAGGAGGCAGACCTGGACAGATCTATGTGGTGCAAAGAACATTCTAGGGCAAGGTGGGGAGGACAGCCAGGTGGAGGCAAAACAGGAAGCAGGGAGTCCAGGAGAGGGGTGACGGGGCTTCAAGGAAGGAGCAATCCCTAGGTCCTGCCCACGGGCCAGCCAGCACCCAAGGTCACACATCATCCCTCTGAGAACCAAGTCAGCAACTCCATGCGAGAAACTGGAGCCGGCTATCTGGCCAGGGTGTTATTCAGCCACAATGAGGAGAACGCAGGCACCTATGGGACAGTGCTGACAGTTTCCACACCACGATTTATTTGCTGCATGGCACCTCCATCTGTCTCTGCCACTGCCCCCTGTGCCCACAACAGGGCCTGGCAGAGCAGGTGCTCACTTGTTGAAGAAAAGAATGCAAGTCAGGAGACCTAGGCTTCGGTTCTGAATCTGCCTCTCATCAGCCGGCTCTGCCTCCATTTCTTCCTCTGTCAAAAGGGCCAGGAGAGCAGGAAGAGGCCTCTATTGTTTCCAAGTCCCTTCTAATCCCCACTCTGTGGAGCTGCCTTGTGCTTGAGTCAGCACACCCCACTCCCATCCACCAGGGGGCGCCGAGCTCAGCCCGGGCAGCAGCAAGAGCCCTGGGAGGGTGGCTCACTCGCGTCCTCTTGGTACTTTCCCCCTCCTGGCCTCTGGAGCTGCCTCCCAAAGCAGCGTCAGGACACCCCCTCCCCCGCACCCCCCCCCCACACCCGCCGAGAACAGGAGGCCTTCAAGGATGGGGGAGAGGAAGAGCAAGAAACAGCGCTCTCCAGTCCGAGGGACCCTTACACATGACCCCTCACAGAATGCCCCCCATACAGAGGAGGAAATGAAGTCCAGAGAGACTACATAACTCGCTCAGGGTCTCACAGTTGGGATCCAAGTAATAATTGCTGTAATAACAAGTGAACTTTTATTGGAAGAACTTGCTTAAAGCCTCAGAACAATCCTGAGTTATTTTCTGCTTTTCTTCCTACTTAACGAATTTGGAAACTAAAAGCACAGCGAACTGTCCAATGTCAGGCAGTTGGGCTATCACCTCAGACCTCTCTCCCCAGTTCCACCCAGCCCCTCCCTACTACCCCTCTCCAAGCATCCTGGCAAGCTGGCCCTGGGGCGCCAAAGTAGCTTCTTACCTGGATGTGCATCCTGGCCCGGCGCAGAAGGCTCAGTGTGGTGTATCGGGCACAGTCAGCCCCCAGGGGCATCTGCTGCTTCAGCTGCTCCAGGCACCGCTTCAGCTGGGCCCTCCTGTGGGGGAAGGGGTCTAGAGGGCAGTGCCAGCCCAGGCTTGCTGGCCAGATGAGGGACGGCAGGGGAGGGAAGGCCAGAGGGAGGCAGTTCCTGGGGCCTGGTGCTATCAGGGCAGGGTTGGGACTCACCTGCGCTTCTCCAGCTCGTTGTGCACAGACCTGCCAATGCCAGGGAGGATTGGGTGAGGGGGCGTCAGCTACTGCCCACACCTTCAGTCCCAGGGCTCCCAGGGCCTCAAAATTCACTACAGATTTGTGTCCCAAACTAGCCCACTGTGCAGACCTTGTGCTGGCCTCAGGCACCTGAGTCCCAGGCAGAGGCAGAGACAGTAAGGAGGCCTGCCCAGGTGACTGTGGGGTCCAAAGGAGGCCCCCTAGCAGCAATCAAGAAGGGCTTCCTGAACAGGTGACATTTGAGCTGAGCCCAGCAACACAAGTTACCCAAAATGGGTAGTGGGGGGAGAGGCATTCAAATTGGGGGGAACAGTGTGCAAAGGGTTGAGAGGAGGAGAGAAAAGGAGAAAGCCTGTGGGGGAAAGCGAGTGGTTTGATATGTGCAGTATTAGGAGTGAGTGCAAGCAGGACCCAGAACTATTCACCGTTCCAAACACATCAGGAGTGCTCGAGAAATAGTCCTTGAACGAAGAGTGTGTGTTTGGGGGATGGGGAAACGGCAGGAGGTGTCTGAATGCCTTCAGAGCAGGGTACCTGGCCCAGAAGATGCGAGCAATAAGGAGGAAGTTGGCAGTGGAGGGGCCCGATGAAGGACGGCGCCCATCCCCCCAGATTCCCCGCTGCCCCAGGCCCTCCTCACCGCCCACTGTCCAGCGCGCCAGGAGCTTGGGGAGACCGCTTCCTCCTCCTGTGGACTGGGCCCGGACTTCGGTGTGGGCACAGGGACGCATAGCCATGCTCTGCCTCTGCGAGAGACAGCCCCCGCTCGCGTCAGGCTGGGGCTAGTTCCAGCGGGGTCCCCTGGCACGGCACGGTCAGGGAGGGGCTTTTGGCTACAGGGCCATTTCCCCAACCCCTCCAGCCCCACTGCCCGAGGACCCCTAAATTGAGGGCGGGGGTGCCCCAGGACTACTGCCCTAAGGCCATGCATCCTTCAAGTTGGGAGCCAAGTCCAGCCCAGGCCAGTGTCAGCGAGGTCGCCGCCTGGAGTCCGACCAAGGGTTCTTCCTCACCTCTCTCGCGGCGCTCCAGGAACTCCGCCGCCTGCAACAAGACCTGGATGTTGCTGGCCACGGGTTCCATGTCGGCGACAGCTGGCTGCGGGCGGGCCTAGGGTGCTGGCCGGAGCAGCGGCTGCACCACTTTTGTTACAATGTAACTGACACGGTGCAACAAACACAGACGCCCGGCCCGCCCCCGGAACGCCCCGCCCCGGGACAGCCCAGCTCTTGGCCCCGCCCCTGGAACGCGCCCGGGAACCGCAGCCCACCCTCCGCGAGCCCGCCCGCCCCCTAGGACTCCTGTAGGGCTTCTACGGGCGCCGGCTCCAGGACCGGCCCTTGGGCGAACTCCCGGGCTGGGGGTGGGGGTGGGGTTGTGCTGCGTCTTGCCGCTTCGCTCAGCGACCCAGCGCCGGTTACTTGGCTTTTCTGGGCCTCAGTCTCCAGCCCCGTGCTGGTGGCGAGAGGCCCGCACACTGAGTGGTGCTCTGGGGGCCGGTGGTCCCGGGGAGGCCCCTGGCTCCGCCGCTGCACGTGGGCGCCGCGGAGGCGGGGCCGGCGGGCACCCTAGCCCATTTGCTCTTTGCCTCTTGAGGCTCGCGGACGTCACCTTGGGGGGCGGGGCAGGAGGGCCTCTCAGGCACTATTGGCTGCGTGCGGCTCCGCCCTCTCCCGCTGCTGGTCAACACGTTCGGGCGGGAAAAGGAGCAGGTTTCAAATTTGAAAACCCTGGCGATGGGGGCGGGGTTGAGCGGGGAACGGGGCCCAGTGCGCAAGGGGGGAGGGGCGCGGACCTGGCTCCTGCGCTCCAGGGTCTGTGCCCTTGCCTGCTTGCCATCTGCCCCTGTAGCCCTCGCTGGGCTCCTCCTCCTCATCTGCAGGGAAGCTGTTGTTGCTACGAAAACGTCAGAAGGGTAGCAGCTTGAGAACTGGCTTGCTTCAGAGTCCTGGGTTCTGGAGCCAACAGAGTTGAGTTCCTCTCCTGTCACCGCTACTTCTCAGCTGTGTGACTCGGGAAGTGCCCTCCCTCCTGTAAGCTCGGGAAGCCCTGAGACAGCGTCGTTGAAAGATCAGAGCCCACGCCTATGCCGTGCATTTCCAAGGCTTGTTGCAACCTCGCGCAGGCTTCTTCCTCCCCCAGAGCCCCTGGTTGCCTTACTCAGAGTCCATGAGCCCTTCTCTTTTTTTTCCAATATTTATTTGTTTATTTAGCTGCGCCGGGTCTTAGTTGCAGCGTGCGGGATCTCGCTCCCTGACCAGGGATGGAACCCGGGCCCCTTGCATTGGGAGCGTGGAGTCTTAACCAATGGACCACCAGGGAAGTCCCCATGAACCCTTCTTTAACGTGACTTTCTAGCCTCCCGAAGAAGATGATGCGGTGATTTCTAGGGGCAGCACCAGTAGGTGTAGCCACACCTTTGGGGACAGTGACAGTCTAAGGGTGGAGACCGGAAGATGAAAGCAGCTGTTACAGGGTGGAGCATTACTGCCAGGCTGGGGCTGAATCTGTGACCTGGAAATGGAGAGGAGGGAGAAGGAGGAACTAGATTCTCTATAAAGAGACAGTCCTGGGTAAACACATGGCACATGGCAGTCAGTCCTCAGTTCCTTGGAAAAAAAACCTTTGAGTTTCTCTAAGAGTCAATTCCAGAGGAATCACTGACATGCTCAGCCAGAACTGCTGCCTGGGACTATCCACCCATTCACCCACCCATTCACTCATGAAATATTTGCTGAGCACTTGCTGGACCTTAGGCACTGTGCTGGGAGCTGGAGAATACAAGCATGGGCAAAACCAGACAGGGTTCTTGCCTCTGCAGAGATCTCAGGCAGAGAGACCGACATAGTAATCACACAGTAGAGATACACTCTGACACGTCCTCACAGGAAAAGACACAATGTAAGGGCACGTCCTAAGGAGCATTTGACCTAATCAGGGAGGTCAAAGAAGGTTTTTCTGGGGAAGTGGATGAGTAGGTTTTATCTATGTATAGGAGGAATGTAGAATTCCAGACACACTAACAGCAGGTGCAAAGTCCCTGAGGCTGAAAGGAATGTATGCAGATGGAAAGAAAGCCAATGTGGCCAGCATAGAGAGATCAAAGAGCATGGAGCAGGCTGACACTGGAGAGGCTGGCAGGGCCCAGAACAGGCTGAAGTGTTCCCCAAACCCCCACCTGCAATTAGTTATGTCTGAAGAAAGGAGTCACAAGACTTGTGAATGAATTTCCAATTTTATTTCACTAAAGTCAGCACCCACACAGTGTAGGCACAAACCCACTAGTCAGATATCTGGGACCCAGGTGGCCCAGCCTTGGAGCAGGGGTAGGATTGGGGCAGGGTTGTGGGGGAGTGTCTGAAGGAGGAGAGTTCCCAGCAGAGGGAGGGAGCTCTTAAAGAGTTAGGGCTGCTCCAGCTGGAGGCTGTGGAAGTGAGGCAAGGGCTGCAAGGGGGGCTGGAGTAACCACATTGAGGAGTTTGGACTTCATCCTAGGAGGGTAGGATTCGAGCTAGGGAGCAACATGGCCTCAGGCCTCCCATGAATTGGGCCAGGGCCACTGGCCAGAGGAGCAGGAAGCAATCCTTCCCAGGGAGCAGGCAGGTGGGGAGAATGGGGCTCCTGCCCCAAGACCTTGGATGCCCTTCTGGGCCCCTCTGAGAAAATGCTAGTGCTAGTGCCATCTGCACAGGGCTGGGCAGAGGCCTCCAGGGCTCTTGCCCCCTCAGCAGTGACTGGTCTTAGAACCTCTTCCCCAGACCCCCAGGTCCTGCATGGTCCAGCCTGCACACTGCAGCCTGTGGCCTCCCTGCTGGCTCCCCACCCCTTGGCCCTGCCTGCCTACAGTAATTGTGGCTATGCTGCCTGCACTTCAGTGCAGGTTCTGTCAGAAACCAGTATCCTCTGGGCTCCAAGGGACAGTGCCTGCCTCTGTGCCCTGAGTGGGAGAGGAGAAAGAGACCCCTACCCTGCTGCCTTGCCCCAGTAGGACTCCTTGAAGAGGGCAGCTTGCAGGGCCTTGGCGCCAGGCTCACCATCCTCTCCCACCCTAAGGACAGGATGCCTGAGGAGATGGCTCCTGCTGTTCCCCTAGAACCCTTTCACTTCATTCTCCGAAGCTGAGAGTAACAGCGGGAGGGGAGGTGGGGGTTGGGGCAGTATTGTAGCTAGGGCCTGGCTCAGACCCCGGACCCTGCCCAGCCCCCTCCCTATGCTCCCTGCCCCAGCCTCTCCCACTTCACTCATCCTCCCCTTTTCCCAGAGAGTAGCATTGTACTCCTGCTGAAAGGCCCACCAGGAATCCCTCAGCCCTCAGGACAAAGTTCAAGCTGGGCTGTGCCCCTCCTCCTGCCATGTCAGGCCACACACCCTGCCCTTGCCCATTTCCCTGCCTCCGCCAGCTTGGCTTAAATGTCACTTCCTCCAGGAAGTTCTCAGGCCTCCAGTTTTCAGAGCACCCTTCTGAAAGCAGCAGTGGCCCTGTGTCCCTCAGGGTCAGCCTCCTCTGTCTGACTATAACCACGGTGATAGAGGAAGCCAGTGTTAAGAAAGGGGCTTGGCCAAGCTATAGTAGGGGAGCAGGGGGCGGTGGGCCTTGGTGGGCCTGGGTCTCTATGTGCACAAGAGGCTGGTGGTGTAGCAGTCAACAGGCCCCCAACTTGGAGGCCACAGTTGGAATGCCACCCTCCCAGGCATGTTGTCAGGGGCTGCACAACACAGTGATTGACAGAGTCAGGGAGGCTAGCTGCTCCCTCTTTAAGTGCAGCGGAATAGGCCATGAGGCCAGGCCTGGCTAGACTACAGTCCCAGTTACCCTGGATGGGGTCACCGGGAAAAGGCCTCTGTAGTATGTCCACTATTTGTGTCCACTATTTGTGTCCACTATTTTATTCCTGATATAGGTAGTTTCTCTCTCTCCCCGCGGCCCGTCTTTCTGGGAGTCTATCAATTTTGTTAATTTGTTTAAAGAATCAACTTTGGATTTCTTTTGCTCCTTTGTTTCTAGTTTCTTAAGATGGAAATGTACATAATTCACTTTATTCCTTTCTGCTTTTCTGCACATTGCTTTCACTGCATCCCCAAAACTTTGATGTGTTATAGTTTTGTTTTATTTTGTTTTTCATTCACATAGAGATATTTTCAGAATTTTTCTTTGACCTGAGACCTGTGGGTAATCTGAAGTGTTTTCCATAATGTCCAAATATTTGGGAATTTTCTAGGTGTCTTTTTGTTATTGGTTTGTAATTTAATTCTATGGTGGTTAGAGAATATACTCTTATGATTTTGATCATTTGAAATTTATCAAGGCTTGTATGGTCCAGTATATGATCTATCTTGATGAAGGTTCATAGGCATGTAAAAATAACGTGCATCCTCCGGTTGTTATGTGTAGTGTTCTCAAAGTGTGAAATTAAGTTGGTTGGACTTCCCTGGTGGCGCAGTGGTTAAGAATCCACCTGCCAATGCAGGGGACACGGGTCCGATTCCTGGTCTGGGACGATCCCACATGCCGCGGAGCAACTAAGCCCATGCACCACAACTACTGAAGCCTGCGCGCCCTAAAGCCTGTGCCCCACAACTACTGAGCCCGTGTGCTGCAACTACTGAAGCCCGCGCGCCCTAGAGCCCATGCTCCGCAGCAAAAGAAGTCACCGCAATGAGAAGCCCGCGCACCGCAATGAAGAGTAGCCCCCGCTCACCACAACTAGAGAAAGCCCACGTGCAGCAACAAAGACCCAACACAACCAAAAAATTAAATTTAATTTAAAAAAAAATTAAGTTGGTTCATTGTGTTGCAAAAAAGAAAAAATGTTTATATCCTTACTGATTTTGTTTTGTCTACTAGTTCTATCAAGTACTGAGAGATAAGTTTTAAAAATCTCCAAATTTAATTGTGGAATTGTCTATTTATCTCTCTAGTTCTGTCACATTTTACTTTATATGTTGTGAAACTCTAGGTGCATATGCATTTATGATTGTTATATCTTCTTGTTGACCTAATTATTTTTGTATTCTGAAAAATCCCTCTTTATCTTTGGCAATCTTCCTTTCTTTAATACCATTTTGATATTAATATAGTCACAACAGCTTTTGATTAGTGTTCTCATAGTGTGTTTTTTCCCATCTTTTTACCCTTAACCTAACAGTGTCAGTATTTAATATGTTTATCTTGCAAATAGCATATGATTGGGGAGTTCCCCCCCTGTGGTCTGATAATCTCTGCCTTTGAATTGTGTTTAATAAAATTATTTTGACATAGTTGATTTTAAGGTCTGTCATTTTGATTTTTATTTTGTATTGGTCCCATCTGTCTTTTTCCCCTTTTCCCTCCCTTTCTGACTGCTTTTGGATTATTTGAGTCTTTATCAGACTTGCATTGTATATCTACGATTGGCTTCTTATCATTACCTCTTTCAAGTGGTCTTTCAAGTGTTCACTTTAAGAACTATAATAATATATATCTTGGGACTTCCCTGGTGGTCCAGTGGGTAAGAGTCCGTGCTCCCAATGCAGGGGACCCAGGTTCGATCCCTGGTCAGGAAACTAGATCCCACATGCATGCCGCAACTCAAGATCCTGCATGCCACAGCGAAGATCCCGAGTGCTGCAACTAAGACATGGCGCAGCCAAAATAAATTAATTTTTGAAAAAAAGATCTATAATAATATATGTCTTTAAATTATCACAGTCTACCTTTAATTAATATTATACAATTTTAAACATAATGTAAGAAACATAACCATTATGCTCCCTTCTACTCTCTACCATCATTTTTACTACTGTTGTTATATATTTTATTTCTATATGTATTAAAATTCCTAAAACATTGCTATAATCCCACTTTAAACAGTCAATTGACTTTTTAAAAAGTAAGAATAAGCAATCTTTTATATTTCATCACACTTTACCATTTCCAGCATTCTTCATTCTGTCCTGTAGAGCTGAGTTTAACCTGGTACTGTTTTCCTTCAACCAAAGGAACTGCCTTTGGCGTTTCTTATAGTGTGGGACTTTTAACAACACATTCTACCAGCTTTTGTTGAAAAGCATTGAAAATGTATTATTTCATCTTCATTTTGGAAGCATATTTACACTACATATAAGATTCTAGGTTGACTGCCTTTCAGCACTTTAGTTACGTCACTCATTTGCCTTCTGACTAGTATTTCTTTTCCAAGTCAGCTGGAATTCTTATCACTCTCCCCCCACATATGTAATGTGTCTTTTTCCTCTATTTCTTTTTTTTTTTTTTTTTGCAGATTCAAAGAGTATATTTTTATTTTACCATGTAAATAATTTTGGAAATATGACAGTACATTCAATATAAGCAATTTTAATACTGCCATCTTATATGTAAGAGAGGCAGTAGAGAGGAGTATCACGGATATTTTTACTACAGAGAAATAGTTTACCACAGCCCTCAAGAAAGTACATGGGGAGTAACCATGAGGAAAGAAGTTGGAAAAAAATATCATTCCTGCAGCTCTGAGAATCCTTGGGTGGGACCTGTGGAGGCAGGAGGTGGCTGTGGAGATGGACAGCAGACTGCAGAGGTGCACCATGGCCTGTTGCTGCCATCTTTCTTTGGTCTTATATCCACATTGCCACCATGATTCTCTCATACTATGATATTTGAGAACATCCCAAGATAAGAAGTGATAACCATTTAATATGTTCTTAAATGCTTTAGCTTCTTTCAGCTTCTCTAAGAGTTTCTGCTTGGTGCTTCTATTACCTCCAGAGTTGAATGCCACTCCAAACTCACTGTCACATCCTCATCTGCATACTAGGACCTCTTGTGGGTCATGTGCTGTCAGGGACCAGCGAGTCTGTAAAGATCTATTTTGTTTTAATATTTTCTCTTTATCTTTGGTTTTCAGCTGTTGGATATGATACACCTGCATGTGGTTTTCTTTGTGTTTGTCTTGCTTGGTGTGTTTTGAGCTTCTGGAAAGTTTTTCAATCTTTATTTCTTCAAATATTTTTTCCTCCCCTATTCTGTCTCTCATCTCTTTGACCCCAATTTCATGTATGTTTCCCAGTTTCATAGTATATCAAGGGTAATTGATGCTGTTAATGTTTTTATGTGTTTTTTTTACTCTCTGCTTCAATGTGGATAAGTTCTATTTACTTGTCTTCAAGTTTGCTTATTCTTTCTTCTATAACATCCAATTTGGTACTTAGCCCATCCACTGTAGTTTTTATTTCAGCTATCATATTTTTCAGATCTAGAATTTCCACTTAGTCATTTTTTGAAAGTTTTCTATCCATATCCCAGAATATCTCATTATTCCACGTGTTAATTTCCTAGGGCTTCCATAACAAAGTATTATAACTGAGTGGCTTACAAAAACAGCAATTTGTTCTGTCACAGTTCTGGAGAAGTCCAAACTCCAGGTGTCAGCAGGGTTGGTTCCCTCCTGAGGGAGCATCTGTCTCAGGCCTCTCTCCTCACCTCTGGGGCTGCCAGCAATCCTTGGTTTTCCTTGGCTTGCAGATGCATCACTTCAGTCTCTGCCTCCATCTTCAC
Organism: Eubalaena glacialis; assembly: GCF_028564815.1. Taxonomy (NCBI): domain Eukaryota; kingdom Metazoa; phylum Chordata; class Mammalia; order Artiodactyla; family Balaenidae; genus Eubalaena; species Eubalaena glacialis. Next base: position 158,209,328 of record NC_083719.1, read on the forward strand.
AAGGCATTCTCCCCTGTGTCTCTCTGTGTCCAAACTTCCCTCTTCTTTTTTTTTTTTTAAATATTTATTTATTTATTTATTTATTTAGGCTGCACTGGGTCTTAGTTGTGGCACATGGGATCTTTAGTTGCGGCATGCGGGTTTCTTAGTTGCAGCAATGCTGACTTCTTAGTTGCAGCATGCCAACTCTTAGTTGCGGCATGCATGCAGGATCTAGTTCCCTGATCAGGGATCAAACCCAGGCCCCCTGCATTGGGAGCGTGAACTCTTACCCACTGGACCACCAGGGAAGTCCCAAACTTCCCTCTTCTTATAAGGACACCAGTCACTGGATTAGGGCCCAAGCTGACCTCATTTTATAACCATATCTGTAAGGACCCTATTTCCAAATTAGGTCACATTCAAAGGCTCTGGGTGAACATGAATTTTTGAGGGACACTATTCAACTCATTATTCCCCCTTCTCTATCCCAATTTTTGTCCTTTTCCCATTAAGTATTTTATACATTTATAATAGTTGTTGTATGTCCTTGTCTGCTAATTCCAATAACTTGGTGTTTTTTAATGTGGAGGGGACTTCTTCTATTGACTCTGTTTTCTCTTTAAAATTAAAGTACATTTTCTTGCTTCTTCTCATGTCTTATAATTTTTTTACCGATTCTAGAATATAAAAGTGAGGGAAAATATAATGGAGTATAACCATATTGAGGTATATATTGTTTTGCTTTGTTTTGGTTATTTTCTTAAGAGTGCAAGTCCTTACCTGTCTGGCAGTCAGAGGGAGAGGCCCATCATTCAGATTCCTCTTGAGCTGAGCTTTGTGAGAAGTTTAGCAAACTGTACAGTTAGAAGGAACACACTCCACACGAGACCACCATCACTTCTGACCCTATCTGCAAGTTCAGGGGTTTCTCAAAACCACTGTTGGGGATGGCAGTTCGCTGGGACTCACAGAACCCACTCAAAGCTATTATACTCACTATATACACTGTATTATACAGTTTCTTACAGGGAAGGGATACAGATTAAGATTAGCCAAGGGAAGAAGCTCATGAGTCTGGGGACGTATGAAATGTGGGACTTGGGACTTCCCTAGTGGCGCAGTGGTTAAGAATCCGCCTGCCAATGCAGGGGACACGGGTTTGAGCCCTGGTCCGGGAAGATCCACATGCCGTGGAGCAACTAAGCCAGTGTGCCACAACTAGTGAGCCTGCGCTCTAGAGCCCGCAAGCCACAACAACTGAGCCCACGTGCCACAACTACTGAAGCCCGCGCGCCTAGAGCCAGTGCTCCACAAGAGAAGCCACCGCAATGAGAAACCTGTGCACCACAATGAAGAGTAGCCCCCGCCGGCCATAACTAGAGAGAGCCCGTGTGCAGCAACGAAGACCCAATGCAACCAAAAAATAAATAAATAAAAATTAAACTAAAAATTAAAAAAAAAGAAATGTGGGACTTCTGCTCCTTCTTTCTGTGTAGTCAGGATATATTACTTTCCCAGTATCAACATGTGACAATATACACAGACTACTGTGAACTAGGGAGGCTCTTCTGAGCCTCAGTATTCAGTTTTAGGGACTCCATTAATTAGGCATGATTGATTGGTTAATCTCAGTCTCCAGATCAACTGATACCATGTAACCCTAAATCACCTGTGTGGTCTTTCTGGTGTGACCTGTCCCCACCCTAAGGTGTCGTCAGCACCCACCCTAAATTATACCTTATTCTCTGGCTAGCCCAAGGCCCCCAGAGAATAAGGCATAATTTAGGGGAAACAAAGATATCACCCAGAACCTGAGGGCAAAATCCAGACCTCTTCTGGGGCAAAGTTAAATTCTTTAGGACATAGGCCACCCCTTGCTTTTGGCCAAGACTCTTACAGCAAAATGATCCTATTGCCTAAGAGTCGGGGGGCCAGTGTTGGGATAGGGATAGACTTAAAGAAACAACTATCTGTCCTATAAAGCCAGTACATACATTTTCATATTTTTGTACTAATTCAATTATTCATTTTCCCCTTTGTATTTTACGATAAACTTGTGCAGAACTATTTAGCATAGCAATTAGCTGATGATTAGGTAAATACAGTTCTTCCTCAGGCCAGTCATTTTCCACCTGTTTTACTTCCTCAGGGGGTTTTAACTCAATTTCCCAATACATTTGACTATGAATATCAGTATTATAACAAGGCCAGTGTTATACCCTATCCTCAGTGTGGCAGCAGACGTGACCTGAAAAGCTCTGGCACATGACCAGAGCCCCACTTGGCCATTAACAATTATTCCAGTGATGGAAATATCTCCCAGAGTGATGGATGTCATTCAGGTTTGCAGACTTCCATTCAATTCTTTTAGGCTCCAAAAGCAGGAGTGGTCTCAGCAACATGTCACCATCCTTTCAAGCATCTGGTGTAATTGAGCTAAGAGACAATAACGTCTCACTCTGAGCCTCTCCCGAGGCACCAATGTAATATTGGATTTCTCTCATTGCAAAAACCATTAAACTTTACGCTCAGCTACCATTCCTCCTCCTCCTCTCCATTCATACCCTAACTTTCCCACTTTGGGAGGGGGCGTTAGGGGTGGCCACTGTGCTGGTCCAGATTGCCAGCAGCAATACAAGTCTATGGGACTTCCCTGGTGGCACAGTGGTTGGGAGTCCGCCTGCCAATGCAGGGGACAAGGGTTCGAGCCCTGGTCCGTGAGGACCCCACATGCCGTGGAGCAACTAAGCCTGTGTGCCACAACTACTGAGCCTGCGCTCTGGAGCCCGTGAGCCACAACTGCTGAGCCCGCATGCCACAATTACTGAGCCTGTGCGCTGCAACTACTGGGGCCCGCGCACCTGGAGCCCGTGCTCTGCAGCAAGGGAAGCCATTGCAACGAGTAGCCCGCGCACCGCAACGAAGAGTGGCCCCCGCTCGCTGCAACTGGAGAAAGCCCGCACACAGCAGCAAAGACCCAATGCAGCCAAAAATAAATAAATTAATTAATTAAAAAAAAATACAAGTCTAGTCTAGCACTTGCCCTCCCACAGGCCACTCTCACTCCTGTGGGGTAGGGTTAAAAGGGTACAGAACTGGTGGGCAGTCCCAATTACTAAGCAATATAGCTGCATTCACTGTCAGCGCCAATTTTGTCAGATGGGGTGAAGGCACAACCCACACCATCAGAGCCTTAGGAATCTGATATAAAGGTTTAAAGGTATAGTGACAGTTTCTTAGGGATCATATCTGCTTCCAGCACCTGCAGTTGCAGCCCTTGCCCCAGGACCACTGCATCAGGTAGGACAAAAGAGGTTGAGGTGATGTGAGGAAAAAAGAAAAAAGTATAGTTATACCAGCATCCTTCCCACCTCCTCTTCCCCAAGTACCACTCCCCCAGAAGCAGAGGATCTATCTGGTGGGGACTATCCCTTGGCCCCCCATGTTGAGTGTGAGTGCACACTCATAATGGTGTATAAACCAGCTCTTCATGCCTTTATTTCTTCGTGTTTTACACACATATACAAAAAAAAGTTTCACATTGCTAATTAGAGAAATGAAAATCAAAACCACAGTGAGGTATCACCTCACACCAGTCAGAATGTCCATCTCAGAAAGTCTACAAATAATAAATGCTGGAGAGGGTGTGGAAAAAAGGGAACCCTCTTACACTGTTAGTGGGAATGTAAATGGGATTGCCACTATGGAGAACAGTATGGAGGTTCCTTAAAAACTAAAAATAGAGTTATCATATGATCCAGCAATCCCACTCCTGGGCATACACCCGGAGAAAACTCTAATTCGAAAAGATACACACACCACAGTGTTCATAGTAGCATTATGTACAATAGCCAAGACATGGAAGCAACCTAACTTCCCACTGACAGATGAATGGATAAAGACGATGTGGTACGTATATACAGTGGAATATTACTCAGCCATAAAAAAGAATGAAATATCGCCATTTGCAGCAACATGGATAGACCTAGAGATTATCATACTAAGTGAAGTAAGCCAGAGAAAGACAAATACCATATGATATCACTTACATGTGGAATCTAAAACAGTGATACAAATGAACATATTTATGAAACAGAAACAGACTCACAGACATAGAAAACAAGTTTATGGTTACCAAAGAAGAAAGGGGGTGGGGAGGGATAAATTAAGAGTTTGGGATTAACAGATACACACTACTTTACATAAAATAGGTAAACAACAAGGTGCTACTGTATAGCACAGGGAATTGTATTCAATATCTTATAATAACCTCTAATGGAAAATAATCTGAAAAGGAATATATATATATATATTCCTTTTCAGATTATTTTAGTTTTATATATATATATAACTGAATCACTTTTCTGTGCACCTGAAACTAACACAACATTGTAAATCAACTATACTTCAATTTAAAAAACAGTTTGAATTGTCTGTTCATTTCTCCATCAAACTTACTCTGAGGATGACATCCCTGTCCACCCACTTCATGGACCCAGGTGGCCACCTCAAGTGAGCACCCCAGGAAACCTACTTGTTAATTCAAATCATCTTCCAAACCTGGAAGGGGTTCTTCTGTTGGGCATCACATGTCCTATTTTAATGTACCCCTCAAATTCCCATAGTGGTTTCCACAGGGCTGTGCCCCATATGGTCATCCTGTTAATAGGCCAGTTTTCCATTGCCCTCTGCCTGACCATACGGCCAGGCCATTGGTCCCTGTCTGTGAGTCGGTAAAAACCCAAATATAGGGGCTTTTTACTATTGTCCAATTCTTCCATCACTGCTAGGAAAAAAGCAATCTGTCTCCCTGAGTTGATTTGCTTTGATTTTCTTCTATCAAAGTGGTGGCCTTCCAAACAGGAAGCTGTCCACTCACCGTGGAACTGCCATCCACAAACCAAGCAGCTCTTTGGTGGTCAGGGGAGGGCAGTTCATAAGGCACTGCCCAAGTATCCTGTGGCCATAGGATCCAGCAGCTCTTCAGGTGGTTCCAGAGTCAGCACTGGAGGAAAAGAGTGAGTATCCCCTTGCCTTCTCTGGTAGCACGTTCCTGTACCATTTCTATTGTATGATGGGACACTCCTGGGCATTGCCCTCCCCATTAGAGCATTTCTCCAACATAACCCAAGGAATTGCGGGTATTTCAGGTTTCAAGGTTATTTTATGTCCCTCAGTCATAGGGGAAATCTCAGAGTCCAAAAGCAAGCTAGTTAGTACTGATTTTCTTTCAAATGCAAATATTCTGGTCCCAATTCCCAGAAGTTGCCACTAGGTGGCACTCACAGGCTTTTGTTGTAAACTACAGTCTGCACTCCACACCGGGCTTTGGTACAGAAAATTAACAAACCTGTTGGGCTCAGGCAATCTCACTGGTTCCCACTTAGCGTGTCCAATCAATACTGGAGGAAGGGTAGATTTCCACACCTTCTGATTTACAACGCTGGTAGGGGAAGCTTTCCCCAGTCAGACACAATATCCATCCCCATAATACATTCAGGTAAAGAAGACGCAACCACTTCACATAGTCTGTTCACACCTTCAATTTTCATCCAAGCTTTCACCTTTATCCCATCAACCACTGCATTCCTATATCCTCCCAATCTAGCTATAGCACTGTTAGGACTTCACATACAGATTTTGGAATACAGTGCATGGGGGGGTCTCATAACAAGGAGTCCCAGAAAAGTCTCTTCAGCATCCTCTGACCATTTTACTCACTCAAGTTCATATGGCCTTGGGCCTCCAGCAGGGGACAGTCATCTTGATTATATTGCCAGACCATTGCCCCAGGTAATTGGAGGTCTCTAGCCATCTTTGCCTTCCAGCTTTTAAAATTCCTCCATACAAGGGTAAATAAAGCAGACTTATTTACGGCCCTTCATTATTGGGGCTCCTGCTCGCTTCAGCAGCACATATACTAAAACTGGAATGACACAGAGAAGATTAACATGGCCCCTGCACAAGGATGACATGCAAATTCGTGAAGCATTCCATATTTAAATAAATAAATATATATATATATATATATATCAGAGCTCTCATCAGTCCACAAAACTTCCAAGAGTGCTGGATTACGACCTTTGTTTTGACCCCATAAAGGTCTGCCTTATTCATCCCCTTTCTAAATAATAATTGACAGATTTCCATGCTGCTAGGATGCGTCCCATGACCCTCCCTTTGTTTTTCCCCAGTCCCTCTTGACTCATTCCAACCATCTTCACTGTTTGTTGTTTCAGTATCATTTTTCCCTCCGATAGTGGCCCTAAGACTACTGTCTATAGCTCAGACCAGCTGTAATCCAAGCTTGGCCCAGTCTCAGGATCTGCCTCAACACTCTCTTTTGCTTTCATTTTAGCTATTACAGATAACAATAACCAAGGCAGAGTGTATTTCGCTTATTTCTTGTTACTTTGCATTTCCCTATGCATCCAGTGAACCAACTCCTTGGGAGTGGATTCTATCATTTCTAACTTCCATTATTGACTTTTGCCTCCAGTAACTGATCGTGGCATAGCTGCAGTTCTGTACCATGGTGAACACATGGCCCTCCAGGAATGAAAGCTTCATCATACCCCACCCTCTCTCCCAATTTCTAGAGATAGTGAGCGACTCATCTGTGAGCACGCCTTTCATACTCAAACCAACCAATCTGGAGCCCACACCACCCCCCTTACACTCTGGGTCACCCTCCCCCTTCCCTGATCACCCCCCCCCCTTCCCTGATCACCCCAGAGCCAGTTAACAGACAGTGTTGGACAGCCCACTGGAATTATTCAAATTAGCCAATTCTAAGCCTACTTACCCCACCTCACCCATTCCCTCCTGCAGAAACCGCAATACAGGCTTTTGCCCATATTTCCCCCTCTCCCTCCCTCTGCCTCCTGACCAAGGAGGGAATGCTTCCCAATCCATTTTAGGAGACTGAAACCACCTGAAGTTTAACCCCGTGTGGCCCTTCATGGCCTGGTGTGCCTCCAGTTTCTAGGGACTCTGAGTATAAACTTCTTCTTTCATGACGGTCATTTCCAGTCTGTGTGTCTTACAGTACTTGATTAAAACAAATCCCAGGAACTCTAACAATTGGAGCAGGATAGTTACAAACTGCTCTTGGCTTACTAACTGGATCCGACAGGCAGCAGCAATTGCCAGGAAGGCACTGCTGGTTGTTGGTGTGCCTGCCTCTTGTTGGCTGTTGCATCATGTTGGTTTTTGTGGGGCTGGTAAGGAATCCCAACCTAAATTGTGGATCATGAAAAGCTGAGCTCTCCCTGAGCTGCTGCATAGGCTACAGTGTCAAGTGTCTGAGACTGAGTGCCGAGGGGCATCTTTCTTCATGTAGGCAAAGCACCCAGGGTCCAGGACAGAGTGCCTGGGGGTGTACAGGTAACTAGCTACATTAGTTTCTCAAAAAGGTCCCTACAGAGGACAAGGAGTGACTGCCCTCCTGGTGCCATGAGATAAGTCTGATCCACTGACCAGGCAGCACTGACCATCGGTGGGGCTGACTGAGTCATTTATAGAAAGTGCCTAGTGTCTGGGATGTTATATGCTCCTGGGGCACTTGATAAACCACCACCCCCTTTCCCTTTGAGCTTTGCTGAGTCAAAATTCTGGCCTGTTCTGTGGAGTAGTGGGAGAGTACTCCACTGCCTGCTCTCTCGTGTGTCACGGGCCATTCGTGGAGTCAGTGTGAGAGTATCCTCCTCAAGGGACCGTGGCACCCTACAAATGTCATTGTTCAGGTGGCAAACCTCTTTGCCATTGTCTGCTTGTTACTGTCACCATTCATCCCCTGACTCAGTGGGATGTCAGGGGCCATCCCTGGAGACCAGTGGCTCAATGTTTAATGAAACAGGAACACCTGGGTCCGGCTCTCCACAAGCTCTTGAGAATGGAGTCCAATTAATGTTCACAGGCAACAAGACTGGCCTGAGAAAGGTGTGATTATCAGGAATCCAGATCTCTCAGAAATGAGGGTTTGGGTTACATCACCAGATAAGCCACCAAGACTTGTTAAGGTGATAGCTGAGGATGAGGAAAATTTACAGTGGATACTGGAAGAAGGTGAGGATGGAAACTAGCTGCAGCCCTCAGACCAACTGCAGGCAATGGTGAGTGTAGTTTGTTTCACAAACCTTCCTTTTCTAAGTTATCCTCCTGCAAGACAAGAGGCCAACAGGACACATGGAGGAGGTCCTTCCTGAGCCTGGAGATCTGTGTGGTGCAACAGGTGGACTGTCGTGGCTGTGAGTGTATGCTGGTTGGAGGGTGTGAAAATGGTCCCTGCCTCTCCCCCTCCGGACCCACTGCCAAGCTTTCACTAGAACCGCACGTCCCCGAGCCAAAGCCTGACCACAAGGCTTTGGGTAGAAAGGCAGGCCCATTCAGGCAAGATGTGGGAGTCTCCCTTTTGGCTTGAGAACTCCTCTAATGCTTGACTGAACCTTTCTTGGAACCGTGCTGCAGTCTGAGACCTTCCCATCCGGTTCTTCATTCTTCCCTCTCTCTGCGCACAGGTGTCTGGCCTGCATCTTGGTCTGAAGGCTCTCCCCACCTTCTCCTGCTCCCTGCACTAAAAAATCTCCAGCTCATCTGAGCCAGTCTTGGCATGTGCTTCTCGTGTGGTGACCCAAACAAATGCAGATGTGTTCCCTCCTTCTGATGCAGGATACTGGGGACTGCCATTGTACTGTGATCTCCACCTGGTTTCTGTGGTCACCTCACAACTTATTCCACACTCAGACAGTGTAAAGGGGCATAATTTTTTAATGTATTTTTTTAAGTCTTTATTGAATTTGTTACAATATTGCTTCTGTTTTATGTTTTGGTTTTATGGCCATGAGGCATGCAGGATCTTAGTTCCCCAACCAGGGATCGAACCCACACCCTCTGCATTGGAAGGCAAAGTCTTAACCACTGGACTACCAGGGAAGTCCCTAAATGGGCATTATTTGTTGGACTCTCCAACCTCAACAATATTTAAGGAAGTTTAAAATTTTTAATACTTTTTGCTATAAAGTTCTTGTGCATTTTTTGGTTAGATGTTATGATTTTTTTGCTGCTGTTATTATTGTATTATCTTTTCTAGTTGATTATTGCTAGTGTTGAGAAATGCTTTTGGTATTTAGAAATTTATCTTGTAACTGGCAACTCTCTTATGAATTCCATGACTGTATTTTATATTTTCTATATTGTTGACCATATCATTTGCAAATAGGATATGTAAATAATGACAGTTTTATTTTTCCGTTTTTTACTACTAATTTCCTTCTCTTGTCTTCTTATGTTGGCCAGAACTTCCACTACCGTGTTGATCAGTCTTGGTATTGCTGGCATCCTTTTTTATTCCCAGCCTACTAAGAATGACTCTGGGTTTGTTAAACATGATGTTTGCTATAGGTTTTTAAATAGCCTTTGCAACGTTAAGGAAATTCCTCTCCATTCCTTCTTTTTGTTTGTTTTTAAAAAATAAAAACTTTTTTTCTGCAATCAAAGAAGAAAAAGTACATTTTCTCCTTTAGGTCACTGATTTAGTGAATTACATGGATACACGTCTGCTCAGGATACACTGTTATTATGAATACACTACATGATTTAGATAATGTGTCAGAGACAGCTAGCTCGTCCTTAAAATTTATTTTCTCTTTCTTCTGTAGGAATATGACCCCCCAAATTTTGGGGGCATGCATGAATTCCCCTAAGGAAAACTATTTCCCACTTTCCCTTACAGCTACATATGGCCATGTGACTAAGTTCCAGCCAATTGAATGTGAGTGGAGATGAGGTAGGCAACTTCTAGATCAGGCCTTTCTAAAAGGAAAGTGTGATTCCTGTTGCTCCTTCACCTCCTTCTGTTGGCTGGAGTGTGGATGTAGTGGACAAGGGGATACCCTAGGGACCCTAGAGCCAAAAGGTAGGAGCCTGGAACCAGGCCAGTCCTAGACTATTATGTGAGAGAGAGATACATTTCTATCTTGTTTACAGCATTGGGTGGAAGGGGAGGAGAGTCTGTTTCAGCATCCAAACTTGTATCCCAAATAAAACAGCCAAAACGGTTCTCTAATATTCTGCTTGGGGGTTTTCATCTATATTCACAAGTTGTACGGACTTAATAACTTTTACACACTCCTTACCTGGGTTAAACTTCAGGTTGTCTCAGTCTCCTAAAATGAATTGGGAAGCATTCCCTCCTTGGGCAGGGTGCTGTGGGGTGGCTGCTCAACATGCACCCCACCTCCCTCTCAGGGCGCCTTGCTGCACTGCCCAGGCTAGAAACGCAGACCTTCTTGCAGCCAGAGTTCTGTCTGTGACACAGGTTTGCAGTGAGATATGTCCAACAGGACCACAGGGGTGGAGGCCCTGCTTCCGCTGCTCTGGGTGGTAAGCACTCAAATGCAAATAACGAGTTTGGCGGGTGTGAAGTAGCTGTGGGACATCAAATTTCTGTAGGTGCAGATCTGGCAGCCTCATGGCACTGGAGCAGATGACTGCAGCAAAAGTGCCTTAGTATTTGCCCTTTTCTGGATTATCTGGGTTTACCCTCTTGACCTTTTTCGAGTTGTTTCTTTTTTAATTTAATTTGAACACAGTTCATTTCTCTTTCTCATTTTCTTGTAATTTCGTTTAAAACAAAATTTCCCTCTAGGTTCTGCTTTAGCTGTGTCCCACAGCTTTCCTCTATTAGTGTAGGGCTTTCATTATGATTCTTCTCTACTCGAAGATTTATTTAATGGTTTGGTTCTAGTTTTCAGATACAAAGAATATTTAAAGCTACCTTTTTGTTGTTTTCTATGTATATTCTCCCTATTTCTTAATTTCTCTTTAAGAATGTCCATCTCTTTATCTTCTCTCAAGGTCTTCTAGGATGCTTCTGATAAAAGAAATGTTCACATATTAAGGTATGGGGAAGTCATTCTGGCTTATACATGACAACTTGAATTTTATGCTAACTAGAACAGCCTGTCGGTGGCCTATCAAACATACCTTATACATCTGCTTTAATTATTAAAGAAAAGGGTGCATTGACCAGAAGTAAAGACTGTCCATGTTAAAAATAAAGATTAAATGCCTCCCTTCCTGGGATGCCAATGCTGGTACTCCTTCAATGATAAGACCACTTCCCAGGTGCCAAAGCCATACTGACTCAATGTATACATGCTGATCTGATTTTTTTTTTAAACCTTCAAGGAGTGTATCCCTGATTTTTTGATGTTCTTTGTTCTGACAAGACATAAAACTGTGCTAAAAACCATGGTTCTCCAGAGCCGTTCCTCAGATTAATCTGTGAGGCTGTCTTCCGGGCTATAGTCCTCAGTTTGGCTCAAATAAAACTCTTTTCTATTCCTATTATAGATTGTTTATTGATTATTTTTGTCCACAGTTCTTTGATTTTATCTTTCGATTTGCTAATTTGTTGAATCCACGTTGTTACTCAACCCATCTACTGAGTTCCTTATGTCAACAATGACAAGTTTCAGGCCCTGTATCTCCAGTTGGTTCTTTCTAACTGCTTCTTCTTTCTTCATATGTCCGGGATCCTCCCTGGTCTGAGGAAATCCTTTACTCTGGCAGTCCTATGTGGTCGGCTTCACTAGCACAATTTGTTCCGATTTCCTCTTTGCAGTTCCCCGCGTCTCAGGTCCCTGAGAACCCACCCCCACCCCCGGCCCAGGGTCATGGCAGATCCCACCTGCCTGGGAAAGGGGGCCCACGTGAGCCTACCGTCAGCTTTGCCCTGATGGTGAGCCTGCTGTGGAGGAGACCACACCTCAGGACTGAGGGCCTGTCGGGTACATTCCAATCATTCCCCATTTTCTCACCCGCCCTTCCCTTACCAGAATTCATCTTCTCTGAGACCTACTATGTGACTCACTCCTAGCTTCCTCCCTGCTCTCACTGCTGTGATTGACCTATTGTGTCTGCAAGCCCTGAGATCACTCAAGGTCAAGGAATTGAAAATTCAAATGCCTAACTTTAAAAATTCATTTTTCCTATTGGAATTTCCCTCAGTGTTTTCTCTCTTGAAAAAATTTAAACCTATAGAAGAGTTGAAAGAATAACATAATAAACGTCCATATACTCTTTTTTTTGGCCATGTCACTCAGCTTGTGGGGATCTTAGTTCCCCGACCAGGGATTGAACCCCAGACCCTCAGCAGTGAAAGTGTCAAGTCCTAACCATTGGACCGCCAGGGAATTCCAGCACCCATATGCTCTTGATTCAGATTCATTGATTATTAAACTTATGCAGGTGGTTATCTGGGGAGAGTGGCGCTCCTGGAGAGGACATGGATGCTGCTCGTCCTTCCCCTGCACCTTGCCCTAAGGATCTCTTCCCTCTGGCTGTTCCTGAGTTATATCCTTTTATAATAAACCAGTGATCTAGTAAGTAAAAAAAATAAATAAAATAAACAAAAAAATAAATAAACTTATGTGACATGATCCCCTCACCCCTGCTTATACAAAAGATAGCTTACTATACACTTTCTTTTGAACCTTGCTTTAGTTGGATAAATAAATACTAGAAATCACCTCATATCAACTTATAGAGATCTTCCTCACTTACACACACACACATATATATAATACATATTATATATATAATCTTCTGTTCCATGAGTTCAATTAATCCACACTTACTAATATAACTGATACTTTGGCGTCAACTCTCTTATACCATGTCATATTCACTCTATATTGTCTTATTTTTATATCATTTCATTCTCTGTATGATTGATTGGTTTGCTTTTGTTTTTGTATTTCTTTTGGAAGTGAGGGGGTTTGTATTTCGGTTCTAGTGGTTATTTTTCAGTTAATTACTTCTACGAGGCCCTCAGGCCCTTGTCCTTATTTGGGTTTCTGCTATTTCATTGGCCAGCTCTGAATGCCATCTTTGGACGCCCACCTGTTCTGTCTGTGAGAATCAGTGAGCTCACTGTGCTTTCCCCTCGCTCTTCCCATCCCCCACTGTTCAGTTACTGTCATACAAGGTTTACATACATTTTCTCCACGCTTCATCCCTTTTTTGTTTTACAGTTTGACCCACAAATAACATATTCCAGGCATCAAGAGTTCTTTTGCCAGTTTCTCAAATCATCTCTTTGTTGAATAAAGCTCATCCTCAAGAAGGACCTGTGAATACAGTATTCCCTGTTTCTGTATTTTTAAAGCTTTTTTTTTTTCTAGGATCTTAATACTTAAAGGATAACCTGGCTGCGTATAAAGTCATTGGTTTACACTCTCGTACACTGAATTTCTTAAAAATGTTGCTCCCATTTGTCTTGCTTTGTATGATATTCCCAAGAAGTCTTTGTCTAACCCCAAAATCACAAAGATTTTCTTCTAGACATTTTATAGTTTTAGGTTGATAATCCATATACAAAATTATGTTTATATATGGATCATCAACCTAAATGTAAAACTGTGTGGCTGTCCAGTTGTTCCAGCACCATGTGTAAAAAGACTATCCATTCTCCATTAAATTACTCTTGTACCTTTGTCAAAAATCAATTGATCACATATGTGTGGATCTATTTCTAGATTCTATTGTCTTCCACTATATGTCCATCCTTTAGCCAATACCACAGTGTCTACTATGGCTACTACTATAGCTTCAGAATAAGTCTTGAAATCAGGGGCAATGAGTGCTCCAACTTTGTTCTTATTTTTCAAAATTGTTTGGGCTGTTCTAGGTCTTTACTGTTCCATTTCAATTTTAGAAGCAGCTTTTCAATTTCTACAAATAAAATTGCTGAATTTTTTGGTGAGATTGTATGCATCTATAGATCAATTTACAAAGAATTGAAATCTTAACAATATTGAGTTTTCTCATTCATGAATACTATATATCTCTTCATATATTGAGCATTTCTTTGATTAGTCCCACAGATATTTTGTAGTTTTCAGCATACAATTCTTACATATATTTTGATAGATTTTTTTTCCTAAGTATCTTACAATTTTCAGCACTATTATAAATAGTACTGGTTTTTATTTTAAAATTCAATTTCCAAATGTTTGTTGCTAGTGTGTATAAATACAACTGATTTTTTTTGTATATGGACCGTGTAACCTGTAACTTTGCTAAACTCACATTGATTTTAGTAATTTTTTGTAGAGTCCTTAGGGTTTTCTAGGTAGGACTACAATCATGTAGTCTGTGTTTTGTATCTTACTTTATAATCTATGTCAGTGGTCCCCAACCTTTTTGGCACCAGGGACCAGTTTCGCCAAAGACAATTTTTCCATGGATGTGGTGGGCGGGCAGGGGGGAAAGGTGGGGATGGTTTGGTTCAGGTGGTAATGCGAGCGATGGTTCAGGCAGTAATGCGAGCGATAGGGAGCGGCAGATGAAGCTTCACTCGCTGGCCAGCTGCTCACCTCCTGCTGTGCAGCCTGGTTCCTAACCTGCAGACCGGTAGTGGTCCGCAGCCTGGGGGTTGGGGACCCCTGATCTATATGACTTTATTTTTTCTTGCCTTATTACATTAGCTAGTACTCCCAGTACAGTGCTGAATAAAAGTCATGAGACTGGACATCCTTGCTTTGTCCCTGAACTTAGTAGAGAAGCATCCAGTCTTTCACCATTAAGTATGATGTAGCTGTAGAAATTTCATAGATTCCTTTATCAGGTTGAAGAAGATCTCTTGTTTCTAGTTTGCTTAGTTTTTTAATCACAAATCGTAATGAATTTTGTCAAACGCATTTTCTGCAGCTTTTGACATCATATGATTTTTATTCTTTGGTCTGTTGATATAGCAAGTTACAGTAACTGATTTTATAATGTTGAACCAACCTTGCATTTTTGGGATAACTGCCTCCTTCCTTTGGTCATAATGTATTATCCTTTTTATACATTGCTGCATTTGTTATTTAGAAGCTTCCATGTTTATTCAGAAGTTTTTTTTAATTTCCAAATATTGGGGAATTTTCCAGATATTTTTCTGTGAATTATTTCTAATTCAGTTCCTTTGTGGCCATAGACCATATTTTCATGATTTAAATTCTTTGTTTCACGGCCCAGCAGTCTATCTTGGTAAATGTTCCACATGTACCTGTTTTCAGAATATGTATTCTGCTGTTTTCAGGAAAGTGTTCTATAAATGTTAGGCCAAGTTGATAGTGTTGTTCAGGTCTTCTTTATTATTACTCTGGGTTTTTTCTGTTTAATTTATAAGAGTGTCTTCAAGTATAATTGTGAATTTCTCTATTTCTCCTTTGAATTCTATCAGTTTTGCATCATGTTTTTTTTTTTGTTTTTGTTTTTTAAGTTTAATTTTTTAAATTTATTTATGGCTGTGTTGGGTCTTCGTTTCTGTGTGAGGGCTTTCTCTAGTTGTGGCAAGTGGGGTCCACTCTTCATCGCAGTGCGTGGGCCTCTCATTATCGCGGCCTCTCTTGTTGCGGAGCACAGGCTCCAGACGCGCAGGCTCAGTAATTGTGGCTCACGGGCCCAGTTGCTCCGCGGCATGTGGGATCTTCCCAGACCAGGGCTCGAACCCGTGTCCCCTGCACTGGCAGGCAGACTCTCAACCACTGCGCCACCAGGGAAGCCCCTGCATCATGTGTTTTGAAGGTTCATATACACATAGGATTGTTATGACTTCTTGATAAATTGATCATCTTATCACTGACCCTAATTATCCCCAGTAATAATCCTTATAATGACATTACTTGGTCTAATATTTATATATCCAATCCAATTTTTTTTAACTGGAATATGGTTGATTTACAATGTTGTGTTAGTTTCAGGTGTACAGCAAAGTGAATCAGTTATACATATACATATATCCACTCTTTTTTAGATTCTTTCCCTGTATACATCACTACAGAGTATTGAGTACAGTTCCCTGGGCTATACAGTAGGTCATTATTAGTTATCTATTTTATATATAGTAGTGTGTATATGTCAATCCCAATCTCCCAATTTATCCCCCCCCACCTTTCCCCTCAGGTAACCAAAAGTTTGTTTTCTACATCTGTGACTCTATTTTTCTTTTGTAAATAAGTTCATTTGTACCATATTTTTAGATTCCACATATAAGCCCAATATTCCTTTGATTAATGTTTCCATCCTCTTACTTTTAACCTACCTGTGTCTACATATTTAAAGTGTATTTCTTGGGAACTTCCTGGCGGTCCAATGGTTAGGACTCAGTGCTTTCACTGCCAGGGTGAGGGTTTGATCCCTGGTAGGGGAACTAAGATCCTGCAAGCCACATGGTGCGGCCAAGAAAAAGAAAAAAAAAAGTGTATTTCTTGTAGAAAGCAAATAGTTGGGTCTGCTTTTTTATCTAATCTAATAATTCGATATGTTTTGGGGCTAGTAATTGTGTTGTTTAGACCATTTACCTTTAATGTAATTAACAGTATTGCTGGACTCAAAGCTACATCATGAAAGTTGTTTTCTATTTGTTCCATCTGTACTTTTTGAATTAACTTCTGAGTTTTTTAAATGACTGTATTTAGTTTCATTATTGGCTTATTATTATACTTAAAAAAAATATTGGTTGCCCTAGGGTTTACAGTATATATATTTTGACCTATCACAGTCTACCTTCAGATAATATTGTGTCACTTCACATACAGTGTAAGAAACTTACAAGAGTATATTTCCAGTTCCTTCCTTCCATCCTTTGTGCTATGGTTTTCATACATTTTACTTTTACATATGGTATCAACTCCAGAATATAGTGTTACTCTTTTTGCTTTGGATAGTTATTTACTTTCTAACATGATTAAAATGAGAAATATATATATATATTTTTTTTACCTTTATTTATTTTTACCATTCTGGTACTCTTCATTTCTTTGCGTTGACCAAAGTTTCTTTCAGTTATCATAATCATACTCCTTCTGCCTGAAGGACTTCCTTTAATATTTCTTGTAATGCGGATGTGCTAGCAATGAATTCTCAGCTGTTGCTTGTCAGAAAAATTCTTTACTTTCACTTTTGTAAGATATTTATACTGGGTATGGCATTTGGGGTTGACAGCTTTTCATCTTTCAGTACTTCAAACATGTTGTCCATTTATTCTGGCCTACATAGTTTCTGATGAGAAGTATGCTATAATTCTTATCTTTGTTCCTCTGTATGTAATGTGTCTCTCCCCCACCCACTGCTTTCCAGATTTTCTCCATCTTTGGTTTTCAGCAGATTTACTACGTTGTTTCTCTGTATTTGTTTTTTATTCTGAAGGGGAGAAGACTTAGCCTGCTTGGGGTTCTCTGAATTTTGTGGATATGTGGCTTGATGTCCCTCATCAGTTTTGGAAAATTCTCAGTCATTACCTCTTCAAATATTTCTTCTGCCACTTGTCTCTCTTCTCCTTTTGGAACTCCAGTCACACAATGTTAGATCACTTGATATTGTCTCATACTCGTGATTACTCTGTTCTGTTGTGATTTTTTTTCCTACCTTTTTTCTCTTTGAATTTCTGTTTGGATGCTTTCTATTGACCGATTTTCAAGTTCACTGAGTCAATCTGACTAGTGAATCCACTGAAGGAATTCTTCATCTCTGCTTTCATGGTTTTTACTTCTAGTATTTCCATTTGACTTATCCTTTTGGTTCTGTCTCTTCTGAAGTTCCCCGTCTGTCCTTGCATGTTGTATACCTTTTCCACTATATCTTTAACATACTAACCATAGTTAGAGTCCCTGTCATCTCTACTTCTGGTCTGTTCACAGCTTTATCTCTTAACAATGGATTGTTTTATTCTCACTTTTTTTGTTTACTAATAATTTTCTCATTGAATAATAAGACATCAAGGGTAAAACAGAAGAGACTGCAGTAGTTTTTATACCTGGAAATGGCCACACCTCTTCTTCAGTCAGGCTATTAATATGGTGACTAAGTCCAGTTAGGCAGGAGTTGGGCTGGGATTGCATTTTACAGTTGCTCTTTTTACCTTAAGTGTACCACAGGTTTCAAATTCTTCTAGCAGAGGGCTGCTGGTGCCTAATGCTTAGAATAATGGTTGAAATGCCAGAGAGGTTTTTCTTAGTATTCCTTATTCCCCCTGAGCTTTCATCTTTTCCTACCCACCTGTGCCACAGAGATGGTCTCTCTTTATCCTCTTGCCCCTTCCTCAGTGATAGGCTGCTATTTCTCTGACTGGATGCTATGCTTGTGGTGGGGCAGGGAGCTCTTCTGTTGTCCTGGTCCACATGCAGACTTAGGCAGGTCCTATCTGCTTGGGCCTTGGGGATGTAGCTTCTTTTTTTTTTAAGTTTTTTTTTTTTTTTTTGGCCGCATTGGGTCTTCATTGCTGTGTGTGGGCTTTCTCTAGTTGTGGTGAGTGGGGGCTACTCTTTGTTGCGGTGCATGGGCTTCTCATTGCGGTGGCTTCTCTTGTTGCGGAGCACGGGCTCTAGGTGTGCGGGCTTCAGTAGTTGTGGCACTCAGGCTCAGTAGTTGTGGTGCACGGGCTTAGTTGCTCTGCAGCATGTGGGATCTTCCTGGACCAGGGATCGAACCCGTGTCCCCTGCATTGGCAGGCGGATTCTTAACCACTGCGCCACCAGGGAAGCCCGAGGATGCACATTCTAAGCATCCCTGGCCCTTCTCCCTGTGGCACTCAGAATCTGCTTAATATTGTGGTTGTTCTTTGGAGGATTTTCCCGCCCCTCCCCCAGTGATAGTAGACCTCTGCTATCTCTTGGGATTATAAGCCCAAGAGTTGCTTGCCTGTGTCAGTCAGCATCTGGCCAGAAGACCAAAACCAAACAGGAAAATGTGAACAGAGAAAGCTTAATATAAAGAATTATTAACTATTTACAGGGAATTAACTACTAATAGAAAATAAAAGAGAATTCTAAAGAATACCCTAGGCTGAGGGAGAATACCTATGGATGGAACAAACTTAGTTGGGGGGATCCTTTATCCAAGGCTGGGATTTAGACATCCTTGGAGAGGGTGTGACTGCATCTCACTCGATGGTGAAGAATTTCATTGGCCTGTCTCAGGCCACAGCTGGTCCACATCCACTGGACCGAGGGTGGTAGGCAGGTAACCAATGGCCAGAACTAGCAAGCTGGAAGCCCATGCTCAGGTCCTGGTGGGCCACAGATGGTAGGCAGGGAACTGTGAGCTGTAACTGTCTACAAAATTTTCTGGAAGGCGAGCGCCACTGAATGTCTTGCACACAAACTGCTGCACTGTTGGAGCAGAAGAAAAAGACACACCTTGACCATGAAGAGAAGCCCCTTCCTCCCATAGTATCTGTCCAGCTCCTTCTACTGACAAAGCTTATTATCATGGCAGAGGACAAAGAAAAATGTTTGCAGGGTCCAGCTCCAATATTCTAAGCAAGGCAATGAAGGCTGGATTTGGAGCTAAGATGCAATAAATTGATAACTGACACGGTCTACCTCCTGGCTACTCAGCTTCCACAGGCAGCCTTCTATATAGATTAAACTTCTGTATGACAACAAATCAACTCTGCATTCCACCAACATACAGCTCTCCTTTCTACAAGGGAAGAAGTTATTATCACTCTTTCCTCAGCACAAGAACAAGCACTGTCCCAACAATCACCGTATCCATTACTGGCTATAGTAATTACTCCTCAAACTCAGGTCACAGCCCCACTGAATATTCTGTTACCTAAAGAGTAAATTGTAAACTTAATCTCCAACCATTTGGACATAATAATTGGAATAAAGACAAACAAGAGGGACTTCCCTGGTGGCACAGAGGTTAAGAATCCGCCTGCCGGGGCTTCCCTGGTGGCACAGTGGTTGAGAATCTGCCTGCCAATGCAGGGGACACGGGTTCGAGCACTGGTCTGAGAAGATCCCACATGCCGCGGAGCAGCTGGGCCCGTGAGCCACAATTACTGAGCCTGCGCGTCTGGAGCCTGTGCTCCGCAACAAGAGAGGCCACGATAGTGAGAGGCCCGCGCACCGCGATGAAGAGTGGCCCCCGCTTGCCGCAACTAGAGAAAGCCCTCACACAGAAACGAAGACCCAACACAGCCATAAATAAAATAAATAAATAAAATTTTAAAAAAAAGAAAAAAGAAAATGCTCCCTATTTCACTTACAAAATTAATTTTGAATTAGTCAAAAAATCCCTATTTATAAAAAAAAAAAAAAAAAAAGAATCCGCCTGCCAATGCAGGGGGCACGGGTTCAAGCCCTGGTCTGGGAAGATCCCACATGCTGCAGAGCAGCTAAGCCCGTGCGCCACAACTACTGAGGCTGCGCTCTGGAGCCCGCGAGCCACAACTACTGAGCCCATGTGCCACAACTACTGAAGCTCACGTGCCTAGAGCCCGTGCTCCGCAACAAGAGAAGCCACTGCAATGAGAAGCCTGCACACCGCAACGAAGAGTAGCCCCGGCTCGCCACAACTAGAGAGAATCCACACGCAACAATGAAGACCCAACACAGCCAAAAATAAATAAATAAATAAATTTATTTTTAAAAAAAAAAGAATTGAAGAAATATCAATTGATTTTTTTAAAATTTATTTATTTTACTTTATTTTTTGGCTGCGTTGGGTGTTCATTGCTGCACACAGGCTTTCTCTAGTTGCGGCACGTGGGCTTCTCATTGCGGTGGCTTCTCTTGTTGCAGAGCACGGGCTCTAGGCGCGCGGGCTTCAGTAGCTGTGGCTCGCGGGCTTCAGTAGTTGTGGCTCACAGGCTCTAGAGCGCAGGCTCAGTAGTTGTGGCGCACGGGCTTAGTTGCTCCGCTGCATGTGGGATCTTCCCGGGCCAGGGCTCGAACCCGTGTCCCCTGCACTGGCAGGCGATTCTTAACCACTGCGCCACCAGGGAAGCCCCTCAATTGATTTTTGATAAGGGTGCCAAGACAATTCAATGGGAAAAGAACAGTCTTTCCACAAATGGTCCTGGGATAACTGGATACCCAAGTGGAAAACAATGGAGTTGCGCCTCTTCCTTACACCATGCACAAAAATGAACTCAGAATGGATCATGGGCCTAGATGAAAAAGCTAACACTATAAAATTCTTAGAATGAAGTTAGGTTAGGCAAAGCCTCTTTAGATATGACACCAAAAGCACAAAAGAAAAAACAAATAAATTGAACTTCATAAAAATTTAAAACTTTGAGTACATCTAGTACTGAGATCTTGGTTTCAAATACCATTCTCCAGTAAAAGGAACCAGGGCTCCTTGGAGAAATTGCTGATTCTAGTACTACCAGGTAGGAATTATACAAGATGAGACTAAAACATCTTATAGTGCCAGAAAGTAAAGAAGTGATACACACACACACACACACACACACACACACACACAC
Organism: Eubalaena glacialis; assembly: GCF_028564815.1. Taxonomy (NCBI): domain Eukaryota; kingdom Metazoa; phylum Chordata; class Mammalia; order Artiodactyla; family Balaenidae; genus Eubalaena; species Eubalaena glacialis. Next base: position 158,230,581 of record NC_083719.1, read on the forward strand.
ACACACACACACAGAGTGATGGGCATAATGTCAAAGGAACCCAGGACCAACTCAAAGCAGAGCTGGAACAATCTGAGCAACAAAATAAATAAAGTCGTATTGGCGTATAAAAATAAATATTGATGAGTCTATACTGATATAAATTAATGATTGAATAAATAAATAAATGAGAAGAAGAGACAAGTCACCCATGCAGAAGCATTCTAAATAATTTATGTAGCTATTCTGCCCTCAAGGAGTTGGCATAACTCCACAATCCTTAAATATTGGCTGCACATAGTGATTTTTTTCCAAAGAGGACAGTGTGGAAAGGGGGTGGGGGAGAGAGCTTTACCTGACAAACACTACCTCAGCCCAGTGGTCAAGTTCAACATCAACAGTGATAAATCATGTTGAGAGTATGTACCCTTAATGCGATGTAACAAAAACGGCACTTTGCCTCTGCGGTTTTCCTCCAGAAAAACACTTAACTCCAGTCTAATTAAGAGAAATACATCAGATAAACCCAAACTAAGGGACATTCTAAAAAATACCTGACCAGTATTCCTCAAAACTGTCAAGATCATCAAGAACAAGGAAAGTCTGAGAAATCGTCACAGCCCAGAGGAGCCTAAGGAGACACGATCACTAAATGTAACGTGGTGCCCTGGATGGAATCCTGGCAAGGAAGCAGGACACTAGGTAAAAACTAAAGAAATCTGAATAAAGCATCAATATTGGTTCATTAATTGTAACAAATGTACCATACCAATGTAAGATGTTAATAACACGGGAAACTGGGTGTAGCGTATATGGGAATTCTTTGTACTATCTTTGCAACTTTTCTGTAAAACTGTTCTGAAATTAAAATTTTATTTTTAAAAAATGTAACAGGGCTTCCCTGGTGGCGCAGTGGTTGAGAATCTGCCTGCTAATGCAGGGGACACGGGTTCGAGCCCTGGTCTGGGAAGATCCCACATGCCGCGGAGCAACTGGGCCCGTGAGCCACAACTACTGAGCCTGCGCGTCTGGAGCCTGTGCTCCGCAACAAGAGAGGCCGCGATAGTGAGAGGCCCGCGCACCGCGATGAAGAGTGGCCCCCGCTTGCCACAACTGGAGAAAGCCCTCGCACAGAAACGAAGACCCAACACAGCCAAAAACAATAAATAAATAAATAAATAAAATTAAAAAAAAAAAAAAAAAAATGTAACACTTTTGTTCTTCAAAGGACATCATAAATAAAGTGAAAGGAAATTGAGAAGATTCAGTATTTTTCCTAGGAGAGAAAGGCCCAGGGAAGCAGGCAGGGCCAACGATGTTGAGTATTTTTCATGTACTTATTGGCCATCTGTATGTCTTCTTTTGTTAAGCATATGTTCAAATCTTTTGCACTTGTATTATTGGATCAATTGTCTTATTACTGCCTTTTGTGTGGAATTTTATTGGCTTAAAACAACACAAATTTATTATCTTATAGTTCTGTAGACCAGAAATCTCACTAGGCTAAAATCAAGGGGACAGCAGGGCTGGGCTCCCTCTAGAGACTCTAGAGGGTCATTCATTTCCTTGCCTTTTCCACCTTCTAAAGCCACCTGCGTTCCTTGGCTTGTAACCCATTCCTCCATCTTCAAAGCCAAAAATGTAACGTCTTCAAATCTGTCTTCCTCTGACTCACCCTCCTGCCTCCATCTTCTAAGGTCACTGTGATTACATTGGGCCCAGCCAGGTAATCTGGGACAGTCTTTCCATCCCAAGATCCTTTACTTAATCACAACTGCAAAGTTCCTTTGCCATCTAAAGTAACATAGTCACAGGTTTTGGGGGATTAGGATGTGGACATCTTTGGGGAAGCCATTATTTAGCCTACAACACCCACAATCTATTTATTAAGTATAAAAACTAGCAATAGAACAATGCATGTAGATTCACCCCACTTATATAAAAAACCCAGTATTATTATTGAGTGTTAAGAGCTCTTTATATGCTCTAGATCAAGTTCTTTGACAGGTATCTGTGAACACCATCTCCCAATCTGTGGCTGGTCTTTACATGTTGCTAAGACACACAACAGCAGAGACGGATCTCAAAAACATTATTCTGAGTGAAAATGGCCTTACACAAAAAATAATACTGTATGATTCCATTGAGAAGAAGTTCTAAAGGAGACAAGACTATACTATGGTGGAAAAAAATCCAAACAGTAGGAAAGGCCCTGATATCTGTGCAGTTTAGACCCAGGGGAGCCTCTGCTCAGGGCAGCTACTCTGTGTTCTTGGCTCTGCCCTCCCAGCAGTTGTTGAATATAAATACTCAGCAGTCCAGGCGAGACCTTTACCCAGGTCTCAGCTTATGGACCATGGTAATAAGAATGATGGTCCCCAGAGATGTCCACATCCTAATCCCTGGCATCACACACGTGAATATGTTAATGTTACATCGCAAAAGGGGAATTAGGATGGCTAATCACCTGACCTTAAAATAAGGTGATTATCCTGGATTATCCCTGTTGGCCCAATGTAATGACATGGGCTCTGAAAAGCAGCAGCAGAAGTCGGAGAGATGTGATGATGGAAGAGATTCAAAGTGTAAGAGGGACTTGTCCATTATTGCGGGCTTTGAAGATGGAGAAAGCAGGTCACGACCCAAGGAATGCGGGTGGCCTCTGGAAGCGGGAGATGGCCCTAAGCTGACAGCCAGCTAGGAAGCAGGGACTCAGCCCTATGTCCGCAAGGAAGTGAATCCTGGCAACAACCTGGATGAGCACACCATTCTCCCCTAGAGCCTCCAGAAAGGATTGTGGCCCTGGTGACACGTTGATTTCAGTCGGTTGAGGTTCACCTTGGGCTTCTGACCAACACAACTGCAAGAAATAAACTTATGTTGTTTAAGCCACCACGTTTGCAGACATTTGTTACAGCAGCAACAGAAAACAAGCACATGAAAAAAAGAAAAGAAAAGAAAACTAGTACATGGACCAAGCTATGTCCTCACAAATCTATTAATTCTGTTTCTCCAGGTATATCATAGACTATTTCTAAGCTCATCTTATGACATACATACACCTTAATAAACCCTAAAGCCAAATATATTCTGTGTGCATTTTTCTTAACCTAAAACACATTTCTCTTCTCAAATGTTCTGTCCCCAGGATATGATGCTGCCCCCAAGATCTAGCCCCACCCCAAGCCCCAAACCTGAGTCCTGTGTCATTTTGCTCTCATCTGGGCCACGTGCTCCTTAGGCCTCTGCCTCTCTGTGGGCCTCTCTCCTCCCACCACTATTCTCCTGGGTTGGAAGAAACAACTAGAGGAGTTTAAAAAGTGGTTCCCTGGGGCTGGAGCATGGGGACCATAGGACTGATGTTTTTCATGCCAGAGAGAACAGCTTCTCTTAAGACTTTCTCCTGAACAAAGCACAAAAAGGCAAGGCTTACAAAAGCCAAAAGATCAAAAACCAAAATCCACACACAAAAGTGAATGGTCCATTAGTGAAGCCCGTGGGTGGTCCATTCAGAACTGGTTGGGTGCAGCAGTGCACAGCTTGGGCTGGTTACTGATCTGTGAACTTGTGGTTTTCCAAAGGACTGTGTTGGTTGATCCAGTCTATTACACTTTGTTTTTTCTGAGAGCTGGGCTGTCTGTTCTCTGCTGATGCTGACAAAGCCAACCCAGAGCAGGAAACCAAGCAAAGATGGAGTCCAACACTTACTGTGGTCAGGGCTTTCCTCAGTTTCCCTTTTTGGTCATATTCTGCATTTGGCAGGGATGGGAACAAGTATAAGGTGTCAGGGTTTAGGCTGGACTAGATGGGCTTCTAGGCCAGGTCCTCCCCACCCTTGAAAGCGGTGGCTGCAGCCAGAGCTTGTGTGCAAGTGGGTTATTTTGAGAAACAATCCAATGAAACAGAAATGGAGGCCAAGGAAATGAGAGTGAGAGGCAGGGAAGTCAATAAATACAAGGGGGTGTCATGGACTTGGTCACCTCTGTAGGCCACTGAGGTTCAAAATAGCCAAGAGGATGGAGGAGGTGCCCTAGGGCATCCAGTACAAAGAGTTGCTCGGTTTCCGTCTGTCCTAGGACTGTGTGCCTGTCAAGGTAGAGGCTCGGACTGAACAGAATTTGCTCAAGGAGATACTATGATCCAAAAGCACATGCAAGTACCTCGGACAATTACAGCTCCATCACCAACAACACTGCTCCTTGGAAAAGCCAACCTGTTCATCCTGAGACCATGTCAGGGAACCAAGAATTCCACCAGTGAGGTAAGAACCTTCACCATGTTTTTCAATGTGTATAATTACCTTGCTGTGCAGTACTATTTGGCATGTTTTCCCTACAGAGGTGGAACAAGAGTTGTTCTTTAATACTTAGAGCCTCTTCAGGCAGTTGACAAAACTTGACCTTGGCACTGAGGCTGGGGCTTGGTAAAGCCCCCATGGTCATAGTTTTCACAACTTCCGTCAAGCAAGAAGTATTATCTAAGATCCTCATCAGTTCCTCGTCTTTCTTGAGATCCCAAGTTCACCAACGTGCCTGTCTTGCCAGGAAGTGACCTCCTTACTGCCCATAGGCTGGGAATTCATGGACCATCAAACCAGCAGCAGGCCTGCTTCCTGAAACACTTTACAGGTACCTTTTCCATGTGTGCTCCCAGGGAGGGCAGCCAGCCCTGAGTGAGTGGGACAAAGCTTGGGCGCGGCATGGTCACAAGTCCGGTCTATCCAGCAATACCCTGCAGGAAGGAGGGCCGAATGACTGGGCCTATGCCAACGGTTACAGCACCATGCGAAGTCAGGTCACCTGTTTGGAGGTTCCTCAAAAAGTTAAACACAGAATTACTATATGACCCAGCAATTCTACCCTTAGGTTTATCCCCAAAAGATGTGAAAGTAGGGACTCAGACACTTGTCCACCCACATTCACAGCAGCCTTATTCACCATAGCCAAAAGGTGGAAGCAACCCAAGTGTCTAACAGCAGATGAATAGATAAACAAAATGTGGTCTATCCATATAATGGAATATTATTTGGTCATCATATTCTGATACTTGTTAACCTTGATGACATTGAAGCCCTAATCCTAACCTTGAAAACATGTGAAATGAAATTAGCCAGACCCGAAAGGATAAATATTACATGATTCCACTAAATGTGGAATCTAGAATAGGCAAATTAAGAGAAAGTAAGTAGAATAGAGGTTCCCAGGGGCTGGGGCAGCGGGGAAAGAGGAGTTACTGTTTAATGGGTACAGAGTTTCAGTCTGGGATGAAGAAAAAATTCTAGAGACGGATGGTGGTGACGGTTGCACAAAACTGTGAATGCAAAACTTAATGCCATTGAGCTGTATGCTGAAAAATGGTTAAAATGGTCAATTTAATGTTCATATACATTTTATTAAACATTTTTTTTTAAGTAAAGTGACTCAGCGCAGGCAGTTTGTTTAACATTTGACCACAAACCTGGGTGGTTTTGTAGATAAAGGCAAGTCAATATGTCCTATTTTCAAAGAATCAATATCTTATTGAGATCTCCCCTGATTATTAGCCTGTAATCTACATGATCTCCCAATGGATATTTTTCCTTAGTACTGATTGTTTTCATTCAGTTGGAACAATATAATCATTCAAAGACTGCTTCATTCTAGTTTGTATAAGGACAGCTTGGTAAACTAAAGACTAGAGACAGACAGGAAGAAAGTCAAGCGCTTCCTCATATGCCTCTCAGAAAAAAAGAACATTAAAAAAATACCACCCTTTGTTATAAAGCAGAAACTAACACACCATTGTAAAGCAATTATACTCCAATAAAGATGTTAAAAAAAAATACCACCTATGGTTATGCATGAATAAAAAGTTATCAAAAATACCAACAGTACTCTAAAACAAACAACCTCAATTGGTTTTTCTCATTGTTCATCACACAAACCACAAAAAGGAAAAATATAGAGTATCTGAGCAATAGAATAAGGTTGATCTAACAAACACAGACAGATCAAGCTCCACCTCTGAAGACCAACATTACGATCACAATGCAAGAGCTTATCTACATTTTACATCACAAAGAAAAGCTCAACTGATTGCCAGAAGAATAATACAGACCAGATCCCGACAGAAGGCACATGTGTCTAATTCTCCCCTCTCCAAAAACCCCATTAAAGTAATTAGAAAACACACACACACCCACACCCACACACACACACACACACACACACCCCGCATAATTTTGAAAGAAATTTCGGGAAGTTGAGTACAGACTAACAGAAAAACTAAAGCAGAAAAAACCAAAACTCCCAAAACCCACAGGATAAGACTGTTCAGAAGTAGATAGCACTCAAGGAAAGAGAACTAAAATAAGACACTGGTTTCCATCTGTGTGGTCTGGGGAGGTGGGCGTGTAATTTGCTCTACAAATAGTGAGCAGATCCTGGGGCAGACCAGAGTAAGTTGGGCCGCAAACATTCAGGGGAGTAGAGGGGAGAGCACTGAAAAACTTCAGGGAAATGGGAAAGGCATGGAAAACAGAAGCAGAAATGCCGGCAGGATTCTGCCCCTGCACACCTGGAAGGGCTTGTGGGAGAGCCAGGTGAGCTGTCTCCCCGCCACCCTGCACGCCGCCCTGCACACAGGATGAGGGGTATCACAGCTGAGTAAAATGCGCGAGCCCTTAGGTGAGACTCAGAGCATACAAGAGATAACTGCAGAATTGTAAACATTTTTCATGAAAATGCAGCGATTCCTTTTCTACTTTCAAATACAGCTTGATCCCACTGTATAGCACAAGAGAACTATATTTAATATCCTATGATAAACCATAATGGAAAAGAATATTCTAAAAAATAATGCATATAGGGATTGACATGTATACACTGATGTGTATAAAATGGATGACTAATAAGAAAATAAACATTAAAAAAAAATGCATATATATGTGTAACTGAATCACTTAGTTGTACAGCAGAAATTAACACAACATTGTAAATCAACTGTACTTCAATATAAATAAATAAATAAAAAACAAATAGGGCTTGAACCTTTCTGAGTTAAGAATTAGCTCCCAGACACATTTTTGGGTAAATGTACATCACTTCATAGTTAACTGGGACTCTTCAGAATCATCCTTTAGGGAAAGCAGTCTTTTCATTAAATAATTGAAGTTTCTCACGCATCCGTTAGAAACTGAGTCAGGCTGCTGGTGACAGAGGCCAACCTGTGGCTTAATCACATAGGGCTTTTAATTTTTTTAAATTGAAGTATGGTTGACTTACAAAATTATATTAGTTTCAGGTGTACAACAGTGATTCGATATTTTTATAGATGATTGCACACCATACAAAGTTATTATAACATAGTGATTATATCCCCTGTGCTGTACATTACATCCTTGTATCTTATTTATTTTATACATAGTAGTTTGTACCTCTTAATCCCCTTCACCGATTTTGCCCCTCCCCTCCCCCTCCCCTGCGGTAACCACTAGTTTGTTCTCTGTATCTGTGAGTCTGTTTCTGTTTTTGTTTGTTTGTTTGTTTTTCTTTTTGTTTTTTTGAGCCGCCGCGTGGCATGCGGGATCTTAGATCCCTGACCAGGAACTGGAACCTGCATCCCCCTGCAGTTGAAGTGCGGAGTCTTCACCACTGGACCGCCAGGTAAGTCCCAGTCTGTTTCTGTTTTGTTATATATTGTTTTTCTCTCAGGTAGAGGAAGTGTTCAGCATCAGGTGTGCGGAGCTGGCAGGATGGCTGCAGCCAGCAGCTCCTTCTGCCTTTCTGCTAGGCCATCCCTAGCATGGGATGTCATTCTGAAGTTCACCTCATGGTCTTAGATGGCCACTGCACTTCCAAACATTAGGTGGGCACCCCAAGAAGGAGCAGGGGCAGGGGCAGAAGGGTGATCTTCCAGCTGAGCCAGCCCCTTCAAAGAACATTCTAGAAGCACCACCTGATGACTCCCACTAACTTCTAACCACCATCAGCAAGAGAGATGGAAAAGGTCACCCCAGATTAAATCTAGGTTTTGACAGGAGGGAAGAAGGAGATAGTACATATCCAGGAGACAGATAGCAGTCCCCTAACTGGAATGTACGAAGCCTTTCTTTCTTTTTCTTTTTAGATAGAAAATCTTTTATTGTTTGAGGGTGATATGATTAGAAAGTAAAAAAGCTACTGGATTCCAATTAATTCAAAACAAAAATTGCCTATTTTTAAAAGAGAGATCAGAAAATATAACAGAAAAGATTTAAAAAATAAACTAGATTGAGTTCAACATACAATAAGATAATTAGAATAAAAGTCATGAGAGGGTTTCCCTGGTGGCGCAGTGGTTGGGAATCCGCCTGCCAATACAGGGGACACGGGTTCGAGCCCTGGTCCGGGAAGATCCCACATGCCGCGGAGCAGCTAAGCCCGTGCGCCACAACTGCTGAGGCCCGCGCACCTAGAGCCTGTGCTCTGCAACGGGACAGGCCACCGCAATGAGAAGCCTGGGCACCGCAACGAAGAGTGGCCCCCGCTCGCCGCGACTAGAGAAAGCCCGCACGCAGTGGCGGAGACCCAACGCAGCCAAAAAAAAAAAAAAAAAAAGTCATGAGAAATAGAAATTTTTAAACAGAAAACTACCAACTTTTCTGAGGGACACAAAACTAATTTGCACAACTGGGGAGTCTATGTTACAAAATAGAAAGAATTAGCACGAGAATAATTTTTAATAATGGCAACAGTTACTGGGGGCTCGGTCTGTAGCAGACAGACATTACTCCGTGTAATGGGTTCATGCGTGCATTACTCTCAGCAGTCCTGAGGCAGACGGTAATATGACCCCCTATTTAAGATTACGCTGAGACACACAGGATTTGAACTTGCTCCTTTCCTACATCTGGAAAAGGATGAAGGAAGGATTCAAGCACAGCCAGATGTCTATAACCACTGCATTTGTCACTATTTCAATCTAAAATTTCATGTAATTCCCCCCAGCTTTGCTGAGGTACAATTGACATAACATTGCATAGGTCAAAGTACTTTCTTTATGGTGTGTTTGGGAAGGAGGGGCCTGGAGCTGTTGGGTGCATGTAACAGCCTGAGGTAGATTGATTAGAGTTCTGTCTGTGGTTATTCTAGAGTTGGGAGTAGAAAGAGAACCCAAGGTCACACCAGGAGTCAGAGTTTAGATTCTAGCAAAACTAGGAAGCTGTGCCTGGGAAGAGAGAGAACGAGGCCCTGGAGAAGTGGCTCCAACTCAGGAGGGCAAAGAACCAAGACCTGGGCATCGGGCAGCCACCCGGGGCCGGAGGGGGAATGACTGGGAAAGGAGGCGGAGACGACGTGAAGGAGCTTTAGGAAGAACTGAGGATTTGTACATGGGAAATATTCGAAGTTAAAAATGAGGCAAGTATCAACTCAAGAAAAAATTCAAAGCTGCACAGTCGGGGTGCTGTATCTGGGGCGCTCTACCTGGCTTGAGAGTAGAATACATTTGCATCATAATTATCATGTGTTTAGCTAAAAATAGGGACATAATCACACTTGGAGGTTGGAGAGAAGGCGGATGTAAAAGAGCTAAACCTCAAGTATCATACAAGGAAGTGAATATATAATGCTGAACACTTACAAATTAAGACAAAACAGGCATATCATTTAGAAATACAAAAGTAACTGCCAGGAGAAAGAGCCAAGAGTTGAAAATCACTGCCCCTGGAGAGCAGAACTGGGGATCACGAGAGAGTGGTCATTTTTGTTGTTGCTACTATGGCCTTTGGTATATTTGATTTTTATTTTATTATTTATTTTTGGCTGCATTGGGTCTTCGTTGCTGCGCGCGGGCTTTCTCTAGTTGCGGCCAGCAGGGGCTACTCTTCGTTGCGGTGCACGGTATATTTGATTTTTAAATAACTGCATGTATTATTTCTGTTTTTAAACACAGAACAGAGTTGATTCTCCCTATAAATTATTTCAATTAACCCACATGATTGTTTTTAGCACAGTCTTTTCTTTCCTTGGTGAAAACTTCAGTTCCTGATATGATAAGTTTCTACTTTGAGAGGGTCTCATCCTTTTTCAGAGTCATAAACATTTCTGGGGCATGACTCTCTCGCATCAGGGGGATGATACCCTCTTACTTAAATGGCAAGCTCGCTTATTTAAGGGAACTTGTATTGCTGTGCACACTCTGGGTGATATTAAATTTGTTTCCAAATCATGTGCAGGGATGAACAGAAACATAAGCAATTCAAGTAATGATGTTAAGAATTAGACTGCATCCTAAAAACGTTTATTTTTGCATTCCAGGTTGAAATTTCTCTAAGTAGATTTTAGAGAGAGTCTCCTTATCAAAATCCTGAATCAGATCGCTCAAGGCTGCGGAGCTGGCTTAAAGTGTAGCTCCAACCCACAACTCTGGGGCTTCAAAAACCAGCCCAGGAAGAACTGGGGGCTCTCCCTCGAATGAAGTTCCCTTCAAGGGAGGCTGTGCTCTCGGAAACTGAGAGAACTCTGACATTGGGTCTCTGAGATAGAAAATATGAGATTAAAATTCCAACTGGATTCCGTCCTCAGTTTGCAAATTTTCTTACTAAGTGATTCCATATTTGACTCTGGAGTGTTAGCAGCAATAAGCCACCAGGGGGCGCTTTCTGGGGCTTATCCCAACCCTGTTCCCTGCACCCACCCTTAAGTGGAGATTGGCTAAGGAGATGGATGGGCTCTAGAGCTTCAATATTGTGCTCGTCTGCTTTCTGGGGGAGAGTAGGGAATACCATTACCAAATGGATTTTGTGTCCAAGATGATGAATATTGAAATTTCCCCCGTTTCATTCCAGACCAGATAAAGCATTACTTTTATTGGATTGTTTTACTATTATCATAGGTTTTCAGAATGCTTTGTGGTGGGTTTGTGTAAGCCACCAGAGAATGCTAACACGGACAGCATGACTCAACCTGTGGTGTGCACAGGCCTCCCCTCACATGCTTATTAAAAATGCAGATTCCCAGGCTCCACCCCCCAACAGTTTGGGTCAGTAGGCCTGGTGCCTCTGGGACCCCACTCTGAGAGCCATAGTCTACCTTATGCTGATCACTTGGATTTTTGTACCCAACCTTCCCAAGACTGGAAAGGGGAACGCTCACGGTCCTCAAAGACCTGGGCTTCGGCACCCAGTGCTCTGAAGAACTTCTCTGGTTACTAGTTGCACAGCATGCTTGTGGTATGTTAAAGTAGGTGGGATAGGTCAGCAGCCACTTATCCTGATAATGCATCCCTGTGGCCCTGTATGTGCAGGGACTGCCCTTCCCTGCCAGAAGTGGGAGGCCAGAAGTGGTGGTGCCATGTCTCCAAGGGTGAGTACAACATTAGTCCAAACATCGCCAATCTGAACGGCAGAGTCAACATAAGGCATTGGCAAAAGGCTCACACCTGCTGTGGGAAATGTCTGTTTCCCAACAATCAGATGACCGCGAGCACAAGACCACAGGATGATTAAGGCCAAGGCCACTTCAACACTTTTTCCCCTAGACTGGAGCTTAGAAGGAGAGAATCAGGAGATGGTGAGGAGGGGTGGGGGTGTGTGTATGCTCCAATTATCTACTGCTGCATAAAAGCCCACCCAAAGCTTGGTGGTGTAAAACAGCAATCCCCCCCCCCTTTTTTTTTAACAATTTGTTTATTCATTCACCTATTGATGGGCATTTGGAATGTTTCTTTTTTTTTTTGGCTGTGTCACATGGCACACGGGATCTTAGTTTCCTGACCAGGGATCGGACCTGTGCCCCATGCAGTGAAAGCGCGGAGCCCTAACCACTGGACCACCAGGGAATTCCCAGCAATCCTTTTTTATGCTCATGGATTCTGTGGGTCAGGGATATGAAAAGAGCACGGATTGCTCCTCATCCGCTCCACAACGTCTGGGGCTTCTGCTGGGATGATCTGAACAGCTGATGTGGGAGCCCAGATGGCTTCTTCCCTCACACATCTGGGCTCAGATGGCTAAGGAACGGGACCAGCTGGGACTGTCACCTGGAGGCCTGCCCAGGGCTCCCCGGTCTGGGGCTTCAGGAGGTAGGCCTGCTTCCAAGGTGGCACCAAGGGCCAGTGTCCCAGGTAACCAGGTGAAGCTGCCTGGCCTTTATGGCCCGGCATTGGAAGTCACAGCGTGTCACCTCTGCCATACTCCACTAATGGAAGCAATCACAAACCCACCAGACTCAAGGAGGGGGAAGGAGGACATGGACCCTACCTCTTGAGGGGAGAAACATCAAAGAACTTGGGGCAGTGTTGTAAAACCAACATAGTAGGTCATCAGAAGAGTAAATAATAAACGATAATAACAGAAGAAAATTTCCCAGAGCTGAAAAAAGACACAAGTTTCAAATCGAAAGAGGGTCCCCAGTGCCAAGGAGGAGAAAAAAAAAGACTCAGATCTGGACACATCCTGGCAATGTTTCAAATCACCGAAGATAACTACTCCTAAAAACTTCCAGAAAGAAGAACCTACTCAAGAGGAACAAGAATCAGAAGATGACATCAGACTTCTACTTGGCAACACTAAACACAAGTATAAGATCAAAATAAACCTATTTTCAGACAGAGGAGAGTTCAGAATGATAACCTCCCCTGAACCGTCTCTAAGAGAGTTTCTAAAGGGCATGTGCCACAAAACAAAACCCAAAAACGCAAAAGGAGGACCTGGGACACAAGAATTGGAGAGCAAAAAGACAAGGAAGGCAAGTCAGTGCATATTTTTAAAGTAGCAGTTTAAAACCAAAATCCCAAATAATTTCTATTGGTTTCCTGTTCCGCCTCTCCCAGGATGGCGGTGAGGGCAAGATTATTACCACGGGATCCCTAGAGGACTCCGGTTCAGGTAAAGCTGAGACTGGGAGGGTCTGCTCCAAGCCACCCAGTTTATTATGAATCATCATCTCCCCTGCAAGGCTTCAGGCAAGGCAGTGTAGGGTTTGCCCCTTTCCCTCCTAAGCTTCCCTCTCCATGAGATCCACTCCCTCCCCCATTCTCAACGACCGGTGAAATTTCTCCTAAATTTACCAACTTAGCCGTTTAATGTCTTTCCTCCTTCTACATATTAGATTCTCCCTCTGATTACACTTGCATGAGTTAGAATTAGGTTCAACCAGGAGTAAAAGGAAACAACACATGCATGGAAGTTGATTTCTCTCCCTGTGAACGCCCGCTTCAGCAGTGGCAGGTCCAGGGACCCTGGTGTGCCACCCTCCAGGCAGCCTCGCGCCCAGCAGCCTGCTGCCTGTGGGTTATTCATCATCGCCTCTAAGCCACAAGCCCACTTTTCTATACTGTTGTGTGATTCTGGGTCTGGAACTCTGTAAATTACGTTTCACAGGCTCCTTAGCCAGCCAGCCTCCTGCTGGGTTCTGCTGTTGGAAAGTACTAGATGCAGATTGGAAAAAGAAGGCAGAAGGGGCTGATTTCCTTTTCTCCAAGGCCAGCAGCAGTAGCCAGCTGGCTCCAGCCTCTTCAGCGGCACAGACCTTGCTCTGTCCATCAGTGTCTGTACTGCACTTCCTCCCCGACGGGGCTGTGCCTCCTTTGGAGTCCAAGTATCTGCTAGTTCCCACCTTCTCAGAGGCCTGAGCACCAACCATAGGGCACTCCAAGCTCTTGATGCCTCTTTGAGGATACAAAGATCCTCCACTGACTAGTAAAGAAACCCAAATTAAAACTTTTGCACCCTGTAAAGCAATTATACTCCAATAAAGATGTTTAAAAAAAAAAAACAAAAAAACTTTTGCACCCAGCAGACTATCAAAAATTAAGCACTCTGATGACATCAAATGCTAAAAAGTGGCAAGTGGCTGGCAGCCAAGATGGGTGCAGAATGGATGCAACCCCCTTTGGAGAGCACCCTGACCTGTAGTAAAACTGAAACGCACATGGGTTACAACAGTAGCTCCTGCACACTTGTGCGTGAAGACTGCTCACAAATGTTTAGAGCAGCGCTCTAAGGGCAAAACCTGGAAACTGCCTAAATGTCCAACAGTGCAGAACGGAGAACTAGAGTCTGCTCAGGCCACATCTTGAGCTACATGAGGTCCAAAGGCTCACAAACAATGCTGAATTTTAAACATTGAGGAAGGGAATTCCCTGGAGGTCCAGTGGTTAGGACCCTGCGCTTTCACTGTTGAGGGCGAGGGTTCAATCCTTGGTCGGGGAACTAAGATCCCACAAGCCGTGCTGTGCAGCCAAAACTAAATAAATAAATAAACGTTGAGGAATACATCTGTGTGACATTTATAGTTTTAAAAAATGAAAAACAATACTATGTACTTAGGGATACATACTTCCATGGTAAAATTTTTCAGAAGCACATAAAAAGTCAGAACCAGGGGCAGTCACCTCTGGGGGGAAGGACACAGGTTTAAGGCAGGGGACAAAGAGGTATGCAAGCATGTCGGCAATGTTTTTTCCCATACTGCACAGCAGCTCCAGGGATATAAATTAATATGTAACTTTCAGATGATCAAATACCTCAATTTTTAAACACACTTGGCAAAAATGTAGGTTACAGCATCATGATCCCACGTGTGTGAAAAGACAGATTAAGAACACACATCTAACCATCTAATCTTCTGAGGAAGCACCTCTGGGTGTGAACTTTGAAAGGGATGCAAACAAGACCCTGAGAGCCAAGCACAGACCAGCACCATCACTTTAAGCTCTGCCTTCAAATCAGTACCTTAACACCTGCTGGTTCTCAAGCCTGGATACTCATGAGAACCCTCGGGCGGGAGTGGGGGTGCTTTTAAAACTGTAAAACTGCCTTTGCCCGGGCCACCAACTTCTTAAACCAGAGCTGGAGAATGAGGCAGGCTCGCTTTCATTCTGCAGGTGACTTTAACACGCAGTCAAGGGTGAGAACCATAGAGTACCAGATGCCAACTTGCCTATTTCAGAAATTCAGGGGAGATCAAGTATGGCGAGTATGGTCCTTATGACATGGCTACTGAGGCCACGGAGGGTTCCAAGCTCCAGGTCTCGGCCACGTGTGTCAGTGTGGACACGGCACTCCCCTCCAGGAGGGAGATGCTCAGTGAGGCGGAGCCACCCTCCCTAGCGGATTCTCCGCCTCCACGTGGGTAAATGGCATGGAGTGAAGTGAGTTAATCCACAACAACCGCTTAGAACCACACTTGGCAGATAGTAAGCACTCCACGTTAGCTACTTTTCAAGTAAATAAACTGTTTTGAGGAAAGTGCTCAATAAAATATTTTAATGAGGATCATGTTTACTCTTATGGCTTCATGAGCAAGCTCCCAGACCCACGTGAGGGAAAGGAAAGGCAGCTCAGACCTCCTGGTCAAGCGTGTGAACAATCTCTCAACACCTAACCTGTGTATGCGCAGGAAACATCGAGAGGGACAGGAGACAGTTAAGAGATCAAAGAAGAGCTCTGGGAGTGAGCCTGAAAGACGGAGGAGAAAATAAGTTCTCACCCTTCACCTCATCTACTTCTACATTATCTATTTCACAACGAAAATCTAACTGATAATGTCAATTACAAAAAGCCTGGCCGCAACAGGGAGCAAGGGTTTGCACTTGCTTTAAGATGGAGGCTCGGGCTTCCCTGGTGGTGCAGTGGTTGAGAATCCGCCTGCCAATGCAGGGGGCATGGGTTCGAGCCCTGGTCTGGGAAGATCCCACATGCTGCGGAGCAACTGGGCCCGTGAGCCACAACTACTGAGCCTGCGTGTCTGGAGCCTGTGCTCCGCAACAAGGGAGGCCGCGACAGTGAGAGGCCCGCGCACCGCGATGAAGAGTGGCCCCCGCTTGCTGCAACTAGAGAAAGCCCTCACACAGAAACGAAGACCCAACACAGCCAAAAATAAATTAATTAATTAATTAAAAAAAAAAAAAAAAAGATGGAGGCTCAGTTGCTTCTGTGTCCTGGCGCTGTGTCGATGCAGAGCCCGTGTGGTTCTTCAGCCAAGACGCTTAAGAAAACCCAGACCCAAGACCAGCCGATGGAGGAGGAGGTTGAGACGTTTGCCTTTCAGGCAGAAATTGCCCAGTTGATGTTACTGAGCATCAATACTTTCTACTCGAATAGAGAGCTCTTTCTGAGAGAGCTTATTTCAAATTCATCAGATGCTCTGGACAAAATCATGATATGAAAGCTTGACAGATCCCAGTAAACTAGACTCTGGGAAACAGCTGCACATTAATCTCATTCCAGACAAGTAAGATCGAACCCTCACTATTGTGGGTACCAAAATAGGGATGACCAAGGATGATTTGATCAATACCCTTGGTGCTATCACCAAGTCTGGGACCAAAGCATTCATGGAGGCCTTGCAGGCTGGTGCAGATCTCTCTGTGACTGACCAGTTTGGTGTCAAGTTTTATTCTGCCTATTTGGTTGCTGAAAGTGGTCGTTATCACCAAACACATTGAGCAGCATGCCTAGAGCCTTCTGTAGAAGGATCATCCGGTTAGGACTGACACAGGCAAACCTATGGGTTGTAGAAGAAAGGTTATTCTGTATCTGAAAGAAGACCAAACCGAGTCCTTGGAGGAAAGAAGAATAAAGGAGATCGTGAAGAAACACTCTCAGGGACTTCCCTGGTGGTCCAGTGGTTAAGACTCCACACATCCACTGTAGGGTGCACAGGTTCGATCCCTGGTCAGGGAACTAAGATCCTACATGCCTACATGCCTCGGGGCACAGCCAAAAAAAAAAGAAACTCTCAATTTATTGGCCATCCCATGACTCTTTTTGTGGAGAAGGAACATGATCAAGAAGTTAGTGATGGCTGAAATGTTGTTTAACTGTGAGTGGGAAGACGCTGGACTGGATGGAGGCCCTGTCCCATGGCGGGCAGTGGGTCAGGGGAGGACCGGACACAGCAGCCAGCTGCACCGGGGGGAGAGCCTCAGAGGCTGCCACACATGGCACTTTCCACTGTGGGCTTTCCTCACTCCCTGAACCGCCTTTGACCCTTCAGGGCACCAGCGGGAACACCACTGCTGACCCCAACCTGCCCTCCTGCACCCACAATCCCTTCCAGATCATCCAGAGCCCCTAGAGTTCCCTTGGGTGGAGGTCACACCCACCACATGGGAACCACATCTTCACCTCACGGGAACCACATCTTCACCTCACTGGATCCTTTCACACAGAGGCCCAGGAAACGTGGAGATGGCGCAGGCCCCACCCCCATGACACCACCAGCTGTGTGACACTGGGCACATTTTGCTTGACCTGCAAGAGCTGTGATTCCCTACCTGGGAAATGGGGACCACAGCACCTGCCTCCTGGGGCTGTGCCGCAGGCCTGAGGGGACGAGGCTAGGAGCTGTAAAGCGTGGCCAGCTGGAAGTCATTTGAAGAAAAGAAAAGCAAGTCTCTTAGGACAGCCACACAGCTGAGGTTGGTTATTTCACTTTATTTAGCAAACCGTCACACTCTGGGCCCCACCAAACTGCTCCTCCAGCCTCCCCCGAGGGTCTGCCTTGGAAAGAAGCTCAGAGGGTGAACAGGAAGGCCCAGGCCCCCCAGCTAGCCTCCTCTTCTGTCACACACACCACACAGCACAGAACAAGATCACTGGTCATGTCCTCAGGTGCCCACCCCAGTGTGGTCTGGGGGCCTCCAGTGTTCAACAGCCACCTGCGGGCGTCTCGGCCCAGCACCAGGCACAGACCCCCTGCTCCTGAGAGGCTGGCATAGGGCGAGGGCCTCTGCCCCCAGCTGTGGGGATGTCAAACCCTTTTTCCCCAGCCCTGAAGCCTGTCCCCACTGGGCAAGAAGCAAAATGTACGAAAATACTTCTTTAATTATTTCTCTGAAATGGTTAAGAAATAAGGTCATCTTATTTTTCTTTTATAATCCTAGTTAAAAAAAAAAGTTCACATTAGCGCCAGGGCCCTTCCCCAAGCCAGCGCCCGCTGCTCAGTAGAAACGCTTGTTCCGCTCCTGCCGCTTCTGAAACACCACAGCCCCCACCACGGCACACACGATGATGCCCAGGAGGGCACAGAGCAGCAGCAGGAACACCCGCCACCCCGTCAGGGGCCCGCTGCGGAAGTTCCCCGTCGGGTCGTCCACGTTGTCTGAGGGAGGAGAGAGGGGGTAATGAGAGGTCGGACGGGCTCCCAGGAGACGGGGGAGCAGGGCGACAGCCCGTTTAGGTCCCCACACCCACCCTAGAGGCGTCAGCTGTGGCCTGCTCACACCGCACCAGTGAGGGGCAGGGGCATGCACAGAGATTGTCCAACCTCACTGGGACCAAGGTTCCCAGGGATCAAGGCTCCCAGGGATCCAGGGTGAGGTGTTTTCTGCTACAAGAAACTGGTGAACACTGGACTCCTGGGGTCTCCTTGACAGCCTGAGGCGGGCCCAGGACCTGCTTTCACAAGCCCACCCCCAGCCCAATGCAGTGGTCTGAGGTCCCCATCTGAAGAAACACAGCCCTGGCCACAGGCTGCCCTCATTCACATCTGGATGCGTTCAGTCGTTGTCTCCTAGGGGGTCTCCCAGGGCCCCGACCCCCAACCCCCATCCTTCTGCTTTGACCCTCTACCCCAATGGGTCCACCCGTCTGAAAACGAGTTAACCCCTGCTTGGCCAGCTGCATGGGGTTGCTGGGTGGGCTGGAGCAGATGATGTGTCCGAAAACCCTTGGCAGCAGAAAGCCTTCAACCAAAGGTCACAAAACTGGTCTATGGCAGGATTTGTTTGGCCCCCAAAACATTTAAAAGCAACTTGAATCTTCAAAAAGTGAGATGTCACATAAAATGTTGGGTTCCACTGGTGCTCTATCACTCGCTGGGCCCACATGCACAACTCTGGGGCTCCTGGGATAGATTTCGCCACACTCACACACACACACACACACACACACACACACACACACACACAGGGGCCTCACTTCCCCCACGAGAACCCTTGCTCCGTGAGGACGAAGTGGTGGCTGACTAGTACTCTGGGAAGAACTCAGGCTTGGGGTTTTGCCAAAACTCAAGTTCACATCTTGCCTTTTTACCTCTTTCTAGCTGAGGAAGACTTAGGATCAGCTCTCCCAGCAGTCACAGGACCTACTTCCAGGCCGTTCACTGAGGCCGCGCACTGAGGTATCAGAGTGCCCAATGCACCACACACACCAACAAACAGCCCCTTTGGCTTCACTGGCCGTTATCCCAGCACTGAGTGCAGGAGGATGCAGACACCAGGTGCTCACACACCTGCTAATGAGCACTATTTGCTGATCCAAGGGCCTGGCTGGACCAGGGAAGGGCAGATGGACCCCAGGCACTTGCCCGAGCCGGCCCAGGCCCCACCGGGAGGGGCTGCAAGTGCATACCTTTGGGCGACTTGAGCAAGTTGACGCTGGGCTCGATCTTGGTCCAGTCAATGTTCTCCTCGTCAGGTGTGTGCTCCACCATCAGCTGGAACAGCTTCATGGAGATGATGTCATGATTGTCTGAAGGATGAGAGTTAGCTTCTAAGGGGCCTGGAGCCGCTTCGGCGCACGTGGCCCAACGGCCGCCCCCCCCACCACATAAAGTAGCTAGGTTCCCTGGGGAGAGCCCAGCAGCCCCCAGCAGGCAGCATTCCAGGGGCTGGAACACCTCCAGAACTCAGCAACAAGAAACCTGGAAGGAGGCAGAGCGGACAAGAAAAAGTAGGAGTTCTACAATCAAAATCATTGGGTCTAATCCTGGCTCTGCTGTCCTCTTTGAGGTTCAGTTTCCTCATTTGTAAATGCAGGTGGTAATCTCCATCTTGCATGATTATCAAGGCATATAAATGAGAAGGTACAGACAAGGCACAGGCGTATTGCTTGCAGATAGTATGTCTTTGAAAACAGAACCAGGTAAGGACCCACACATTGTTCTACGACTGGTTGAGAAGCCTGATCCTCCCAAGGGCAGGCAGCCCCATCACGTTCCTGTCACAGAGACCCAAATACAGGATGCAGACAAACAACTTGGCAGCCAGCTGAAAGCTCGGCCAGACACACAGTCAAGCGACTGTACCTGAGGAGACTTGAGAAAGGCCTGGGTCCAACTAGTATGGGCAGGAGAGAACCTCTAAATGACACTGACAATAACTGACCACCCCATTTTTGAGATGGGGAGGATGAGGCTCAGAACCAAGACAAGGGTCCCGTTCAGCCTGACTCCAGCTATCAGCTCAGCTAACTGACTAGAATTTGAGGAAAGGTCCAGAAAAGGGAGAGCCTAAAGAGCAAGGATCCCCGCGGCCGGATTGGGCAGAGCCCAGCCATACCTGACACCAGTACGTGCAGCCTCTGGAAGCCCAGGGACAAGCACGGACTCTGGAGTCAGGCAGCAGGTCCCATCTGAGCTCTGCCGTTCCCTGGGTGCATGAACTTGACAAGATCCCTTCAACTCCCAAATGCCCGATGGTCCCAGTTGTATAAAAGGGGAAAGAGACCGCTACTTATCTAAGAACACACCACGTGCCTTTACGCATGCGATGCCTGGTGGGAGGCTGGCGTGCACAACCCTCCAACTAACGGTCAGACACTACTGTGTGCATGGCTCCCTCCGTTGCCCTTCCCGGGGCCTCTCTAAACAGCCTTAGAGAATATCCACCTGCCACAGATCTGGCTCTGTTCCCAGAACCTTCTCATGACACCTGCTGAAACACTGTCAGATGGAATTCCAAGTAACCCGGAGGAAGGCTGTAGTGAATCCACAGATGGAACAAGACGGGCCATGAGCTGGTAATTACTGAAGCTGGTTAACAGCAACAAGGGGCTTATTAGAACACCTCCCCTCTTATGGGTATACAATCGGAATTTCCACATTAAAAACTTTAAAACAAACCCCCCCCCAAAATAGACACTGGGACAGGGTGGACCCAGACATTTGCGTGGTGAGGGGCAGGCTCCTGAACGGTGCTGGCTCACAGGCCCTGGAAACATCTATCCTGACAATAAACAAGCCTCTGACTGGTTCTCCACACTGCTTCCTAGCTCTGGTAGGCAGGAGCCAGCCCCAGGCTTGCTGCCTCCCAAGGGCCCTGAGAAGGGACTAAGGACCAAGGCCAAAGGCCACCATCAAGTGCCACCCAGGCCTGGTGGCCCCAAGAGGCCTGTGCAGGCAGGCAGCAACCCAATGCTTACAGCACTCACCGTGGGCCAAACAAGACAGAGCCCTGACTCTGTGGAGCTTACAATTCAGTGAGGGGGACACAGATAATGAAATAAATTACATGGCAAATTCCAGGATGGTTAAGTGCTATGAAGAAAAATAAAGCTAGGAAAGGTGATGGGAAGTGTGCAGGGGACTGGGATGTGTGTATGCGACTTTAAATGAGGGAATCAGGGACAGTCCCACTGAGGAAGTGACATCTGGGCGAGACCTGGAGAAGCCAAGGGAGAGATGCAAGCACAAAGGCCCAAGGCAGGAGGGCAGGGGTGGGTCTGAAGAGTGGCTAGGGGCAGTGTCACCAGGGAGCAGGAAGGATGAGCCAGAGGGAAGCGGGTGGGAAGGCGGCACACAGGCCTGGCAGATCACCGCTGGAAGGGAGATGGGAGGAGCAGCTCTGCTGCTGTGCTGGGAGAAACTGTTGGGGCTGGCCTGGGATGAGGGACCCTCGGGAGGCTCCTGTGGTTGTCCGAGTGAGGGAGGATGGTGGCCCGGACCTGCCGGCAGTAAAGGAAGGGAGAAAAGTGGTCTGAGGCAGGGAGAAGACAAAGCCAGCAGGACCAGCCAATGGATGGGAGGCGGCGTGTGAGAGAAAAAGCAGAGACCAGAATGATACCAAGGCGTTTTGACCTGAGCAACTACAAGGACAGAGGTTCGTTTCTATCTCTGGCTGTGGGTGTGTGAAGGCTGAGAGGCCTGCTTGGCACCAGGCGGAGATGCTGAGCAGGATGCTGGTGATACAGGTCTGGAGATGGAAATCTGGGGGTCCACTGCATCCAGATTCAAAGTCCCCCAGCCCCTAGAGGACAGAGAGAGATGGCGGCTGAGGGACTGCTCATGGATATGGGAAGAGGAGGAAGAAAACCAGGCAAGCGTGGAATCAAATGAAGGAAGATCAAGGAGGAAAGGGACTGGCTGTGTCACAAGCTCCCAAAAGACCAGGGAAGGTCAGACTGAGACTTGACGCCTCGCTCAGCCCACACACTCACCAGACAGGTCGCCGGTGCCGGCCGAGGCTCCGAAGTAGTAGCCAGTGGGCAGGCGCACGCCCGTGATGTCAATGCAGTTCTTCCACTCGTTCTTGTCCTCCAGGTCAGTCATCACCTGCGGCCGACCAGCAGGTCAAGGGCAGCCTGGGGCCGGCCTGCCCACCTTCCCGAGCCCCCCCAGAGCCGCCCCTCCCGCCCACTCACCGTCAGGCGACCCCGGGAGTAGCGCACGGCCAGGAAGGTGTCGTGATCGCGGTTGCGGAAGTCAGCCGTGCAGCCTGCCAGCTCGGTCCAGCGGCCATCCTTGCTGTGGTCGTAGGACAGGGAGCCATTGTTCACCATCACGGAGATGTACGGGAACACACGCTGAAACAAGACGCGGGTTACTCTGAGGCCAGCCCAGCCCGTGGGAGGCCTCAGGGCACCCACCACCCTGATCCCTGGAGGCTCCTCTCATGCAGGGACCAGGGAGAAGTCCCGTCCTGCTCTGCAGGAGAGCAGGGGCCTACCTCTGTGGTCTCATCATTGGGATACGTGTCCAGGAAGATGGCTAAGCCATGGAAGTTGTCTTTGCTTCCAAACACAGGCCCTGGAATTAGAAGGAGATGCTCCTGTAACGGGACAAACTGGAGTTGTCCCATGGATACCTGAAGGACAAAGTAATGCCAGCATGGGTGGGTTAATCTGTGGTCATTCTCCCAGGAAAGAGAAGGTATCTCTAAGTGGGGGTTGGGTGGGGGATTGGAGGGTGGTCTCAGGGGTGTGGCAGAGAGGACTCAAGTTTGAAGCCTGAACTGTGAAGGAACAGCACCTGCCTATGTGCTCTGAGGTGTCAGGTGACAAGGGGATACCCAACCTGTGAAAACCAGGTGGCCATTGCAGTAAGAACCATCCCTTAACCCTTCTGTCCAAGGCCAGACAGCAAACATTTTAGGCTTTGTGGGCCACAGATGGTCTCTATCACACAGTCTTCCCTGTTTTATCCTTTTTAAAATGGTAGAGGGACTTCCCTGGTGGTCCAGTGGGTAAGACTCCGTGCTCCCAATGCAGGGGGCCCAGGTTCGATCCCTGGTTGGGGAACTAGAACCCGCATGCGTGCCACAACTAAGAAGCCCACATGCTGCAACTAAAGATCCCGTGTGCTGCAACTAAGACCCGGCGCAGCCTAAATAAATAAATTAAATAAAATAAAATGGTAGAATGGTAAAACCATTCTTAGCTGGTGTAGAACACCAGGCCACAATGGGGCACAGAGTTGAGCCACAGGGTCATCTTCTAAAAGGATGCTCCCTCCAGTTGCCCCCAGGTTTCCTCAAAGAGGAGCAGCAGCGCCCTAACAAGGGGGTGCAGAGTGGAGGATCCTTGGCCACAGACGCACAGGTCCCACCTGTGCGAGCGCCACCCTACCTGGCACCAGGCGGTCCCGGGTATACCACAAGGCAATGCCGTCACCATGGAGATTCTTCTTCCCTGCGCCATGGACTTTGAAGTGAACGTGCATCTCCCAGTCCTTGAGGAAGCAAGGCTAGAGGGAGAGCAGAGAGGGCTGCTCAGAGCTCCCCAGGCTTGTCTGCCAGATGGAGGTGACCCGGCACAGACCCTGCACCGAGATGACACTCAGAACAGGGCCAGGCAGCAGGGTCACGAGTGTCACTGACCAACTGACCCCCCAGCGTTCTCAGCAGGGAGGGAGGGGCTGCTGGGCCTCCCAGGTCAGGAGTGGGAGGCCACAGAGTATCCCAAGGCTGCTGAGGCAGCTTTTTAACAGAATGAGGGAGATCCATAAGCACTTACAGTTCAAGATCAAGATATTAAAGATACTAAGAGAGGAAAGATAAGTTGCAAAACAGTATCAGCACTATGTGCTCATTTTTGAAAAAGAAAGAAGTTAGGATATGTGTAGAGAAAGAAGGAAATGAAAGAAATATGAACCAACATTAATGAAAGCTAACTCTGGGAGGGGAATGTCTACTTTCTATGTCTGAATCTTCTGTATTGAACATATTACTTCTGTAATTAGAAAAAACTCAAATGAAAAATAAAAACCCTATGTCCCATTGTGGGTGATCTGGCTTGTGCACCACTTATTTACCAGATTCACTGTTCTGGGCCTGGGCACCAGGAGCCCAGGTGAGGAGACCCGGCCCCTGAGAACACAGGGTTAGCAGGCACCTGCACTACAGCCTGACACAGTGTGAAGTCAGCCCTTCAAGTTCTTGACAGTTCATTGGCTCTGGGAGATCCTGCAGATTCTGGAGGGGGCAACTGTGAGGTGATAAGAACCAGGTCTCAAGGACATATGGGCACGGAATCTAAGTCCAAGACCTGATGAGCGGATGGAAGGCCTGGTGAACCAGTCTTGCTTTGGACTGAGACGACAAAAACTGCAACTGAAAAGTAAGAATGAATGAGAAAGGCTTCCCAGGGATTGTAGCTCAGCTATGAGTCCTCACAATCCCTGAAATTAGACTAAACAGACTCACCCAAGCCTCACATTTCAGCAAAAAAATCTTGCAAACACAGGGGCTTCCCTGGTGGTGCAGTGGTTAAGAATCCGCCTGCCAATGCAGGGGACACGGGTTCGAGCCCTGGTCCGGGAAGATCCCACATGTCACGGAGCAACTAAGCCTGTGCGCCACAACTACTGAGCCTGTGCTCTAGAGCCCACAGCCACAACCACTGAGCCTGTGAGCCACAACTACTGAAGCCCACGCACCTAGAGCCCGTGCTCCGCAACAAGAGAAGCCACCGCAATGAGAAGCCTGCGCACTGCAACAAAGAGTAGCCCCCGCTTGCCGTAACTAAAGAAAGCCCGCACACAGCAACAAAGACCCAACGCAACCAAAAATAAAAATAAATAAATAAATAAATTCATTAAAAAAAAGAAAAAAGCTATCTTTCATTCTTCAGGGAGAAGAAAAGTGATCCGGATCCAGATGTAAAGTCAGAGATTCACGAAGGAATGAAGAACAATGACTAAAGTAGATATGAGACTAAAAATCTACATAAATATTTGACTGCATAAAACAATAATGCGTTGCGTGATTTAAAACAGAAAGATTAATAACAACGGGGTAAAAAGAGTTAAAGTGTTCTAAAAGCCTTGCATCGTCCTGGAAGGAGTTAGAAGTACGTGTTATCATTAGACTTTGGTAAAACATGATGTGTGCTTTAAACTCCAGAGAAACAATTAAAATATTGGGAAATAAGCACAGAACTTTCAAGCTAATAGAAGAGTAAAAGTGGAATAAAAATTAGCCAACCCCAAAGAAGCCAAGACCTGAGTGAAGAATGAACAGAGGTCAGTACAAACAGAAAGTAAACAGTAAGATGGCAGATTAAACCCAAATAAACGTATCAGTAATTTTACTAAATGTAGATAGACTAAATGCTGGTAAGGGTACACATGATCTCCCTGTATTATTTTCTTTTCTTCTTTTTTTTTTTTTTAAATGAAGTACAGTTCACATACAATATTAGTTTCAGGTGCACCACATAGGGATTGATATTTACATACATTACGAATTGATCACCACAATAAGTCTAGTAACTATCTGTCACCATAGAAAGTTATTGTAATATTATTGACCACATTCCCTATGCTGTACATTACATCCCCATGACTTATTTATTTTATAACTGGAAGTCTGTACCTCTTAATCTCTGTATTTTTTCTTACAACTGCATGTGAATCTACAACTATCTCAAAATAAAAAGTTTAATTTTAAAAATAAATAACAGATCAAAGACTTAAACTTAAGAGCTAAAACTATAAAACTCTTTAGAAAAAAAAAACGGGGGAAAATCTTCACAACACCGGATTTAGCAATAATTTCCTAGATATTACACCAAAGCACAGACAACAAAAAAATCAAATTGGACTTCATCAAAATTAAAATCTTTTACACATCAAAGAACATGAAGAGAATGAAAAGACAACCCACAGACTGAGAGAAAATATTTCCAAATCATATATTGATAATGTCCAGAATATACAGAAAACTCCTAAAACTGAACAAAAAACCCAATTCAAAAATGGGCAAACGACTTGGATACACATTTTTTCATAGAAGAATATATACAAATGGCTAATAAGCACATGAAAAGACGCTCAACATCATTAGTCATTAGAGAAATGCAAATCAAAACCACAAGATACCACTCCACACCCATTTGGATGGCTATCATCAAAAAAATGGAAAGTAAGTATTGCAAAGATGCGGAGAAATTGGAACCCTGATGCATTGCTGGTGAGAATGTAAAAGGGTGTGGTTGCTATGGAAAACAGTTTGGTGGTCCTCAAAAAGTTAAACAAAGAGTTACCATATGACCCAGCAATTCCACTTCCTAGGTATTTACCAAAAAAAAGTGAAAACAGGCACTACAACAGCCACCTATGTCCACCCATGTACGTAGCAGCGCTGTTCACAATAGCCAAAAGGTGGAAACCACCCAGTGTCCACCAACAGATGAATGGATAAACAAAACGCGGTGTGTGCGCACGCGCGTGCACACACACACACACACAGAGGAATGTTATTTAGCCATAAAAAGGAATGAAGTACTAAAACATGCTACAACATGGATGAACCTTGCAGATATCATGCTACGTGAAATAAGCCAGATATAGACAAATATTCTATGATTCCATTTATGTGAGGTACGTAGAAAACTCAAATTCAGAAAGAGAAAGCAGAATAGTGGTTACCAGGGGCTGTGGGGAGGCAGGGAGCGGGCAGTTAGTGTTTAATGAGTACAGTTTCAGCTTGGGATGATGAAAAAGTTCTGGAGATAGATGGTGGTGATGGTTGCACAACAAGGTGAATGTACTTAATGCCACTAAACTGTACACTTGAAAGTGGTTAAGGGACTTCCCTGGTGGCGCTGTGGTTAAGAATCCGTCTGCCATTGCAGGGGACACGAGTTCAAGCCCTGGTCCGGGAAGATCCCACATGCTGTGGAGCAACTAAGCCCGTGCACCGCAACTACTGAGCCTGCGCTCTAGAGCCCATGAGTCACAACTACTGAGGCTGCGTGCCACAAATACTGAAGCCCGTGAGCTATAACTACTGAAGCCTGAGCACTACAACTACTGAAGTCCGCATGCCTAGAGCCTGCGCACAGCAAAAAGAGAAGCCACGGCAGTGAGAAGCCGGCACACCACAATGAAGAGTAGCCCCCACTCGCCGCAACTAGAGAAAGCCAGTGCGTAGCAACAAAGGCCCAATGCAGCCAAAAATAAATAAATAAATTTATTCTTTTAAATTATAAAAAGAAAAGTGGTTAAGATAGTAAATTTTATGTCATGTATATTTTACCACAATAAAAATTTTTTTGAGAAATTTTATTCTTTTTCATGCAGATACATATTTACAGTAATCAAAGTATTTACATTTTTTACAGTATTTACATTTTTTTAAATATTGAAGATTGATTTACAATGTTAATTTCTGCTGTACAGCAAAGTGACTCAGTTATACAGATACATATACTCTTTTTCATATTATTTTCCATTATGGATTATCATAGGATATTGAATATAGTTCCCTGTGCTGTACAGTAGGACCTTGTCGTTTATCCATCCTGTATATAATAGTTTGCATCTGCTAATCCCAAACTCCCAATTCTTCCCTCCCCCACCCCCTTCCCCCTTGGCAACCACAAGTCTGTTCTCTGTATCGGTGAGCCTGTTTCTGTTTCATAGATATGTTCATTTGTGTCATATTTTAGATTCTACATATAATTGATATATTTGTTTTTCTCTGTCTGACTTACTTCACTTAGTATGATCATCTCTAGGTCCATCCATGTTGCTGCAAATGGCATTACTTCATTCTTTTTTGTAGCTGAGTAATATTCCACTGTATATCCACATCCTTATCCATTCATCTATCGATGGACATTTAGGTTGTTTCCATGTCTTGGCTATTGTAAATAGTACTGCAATGAACACTGGAGTGCATGTATCTTTTCAAATTAGAGTTCTGTCTGGATATATGCCCAGGAGTGGGATTGCCGGATCATATGGAAAATCTGTTTTTAGTTTTTTGAGGAATCTCTATACTGGCTGCACCAATTTACATTCCCACCAACAGTGTAAGAGGGTTCCCTTTTCTCCACACCCTCTCCAGCATTTATTATTTGTAGACTTTTTAATGATGGCCATTCTGACCGGTGTGAGGTGGTACCTCATTGCAGTTTTGATTTGCATTTCTCTAATAATCAGAGATGATGAGTATCTTTTCATGTGCCTACTGGCCATCTGTATGTCTTCTTTGGAGAAATGTCTATTTAGGTTTTCTGCTCATTTTTTGATTGGATTGGTTTTTTTTTTTGTTATTGAATTGTATGAGCTGTTTGTATATTTTGGAAATTAAGCCCTTGTCGGTCGCATCATTTGCAAATACTTTCTCCCAGTCCATAGGTTTCTTTTCATTTTGTTTATGGTTTCCTTTGCTGTGCAAAAGCTTATAAGTTTGATCAGGTCCCATTTGTTTATTTTTGCTTTTATTTCTATTGCCTTGGGACACTGACCTAAGGAAATATTGGTAGGATTTATGTCAGAGAATGTTTTGCCTATGTTCTCTTCTAGGAGTTTTATGGTGTCATGTCTTATATTTAAGTCTTTAAGCCATTTTGAGTTTATTTTTGTACATGGTGTGAGGGAGTGCTCTAACTTCATTGATTTACATGCAGCTGCCCAGCTTTCCCAACACCACTTGCTGAAGAGACTGTCTTTTCCGCATTGTATATTCTTGCGTCCTTCGTGGTGACCATTACATTTAAAAAAACTGTCCCAATGCCACTGAGTATTGTACTGAAGACAATGGTTTCAAAAATTAAAGTATTTAAAAGTAAAAAACAATAAAAGGTTAAATGGTAAATTTTATGTTATTGTATTTTACCACAATAAAAATAAACGAATAACCGCCCAAAAGCCTAATTTTATGCTGTTTACAGGAGACAACTCTAAAACATAAAGAAGTGGGAAAAAGAAAAGGATAGAAAAAGATATTGCAGGCAAAAACTAAGCAAAAGCAAGCTCGTGCAGCTATGCCAATAACAAAGTTTAGAAGGGGACTCAAAGGACTCCATTTTTCAGGAAAATTTTGGTCTCAAAATATATAAAGCAGGGGCTTCCCTGGTGGTGCAGTGGTTAAGAATCCGCCTGCCAATGCAGGGGACACGGGTTCAAGCCCTGGTCCGGGAAGATCCCACATGCCGCGGAGCATCTAAGCCAGTGTGCCACAACTACTGAGCCTGCGCTCTAGAGCCCCCGAGCCACAACTACTGAGCTTGCATGCCACAACTACTGAAGCCCGTGCGCCTAGAGCCCGTGCTCTGCAACAAGAGAAGCCACTGCAATGAGAAGTCCCTGTACCGCAATGAAGAGTAGCCCCCGCTCACCGCAACTAGAGAAAGCCCGTGCGCAGCAACACAGACCCAACGCAGTCAAAAATAAATAAATAAAATAAATAAATTTTAAAAAGTAATAATAATATATAAAGCAGAAACTGACAGACTACCAAGATAAAGACAAATCCATACACAGGCATTTTAATACACCTCTCCTAATAACTGATAAAAACAAGCAAAAATGTCAGAAAGATATAGAGATTTGAACCCAATCAGCAAACATGACCTAAGGACCTAAATGGCACACTTCATTCAAGCAGTAAAGAATCCACATCCTTCACAAGCACACACGGAATGTTTCCCCAAAATCCTGATCATTCGAAGGACCATTTGCAAGTCTCAACAGACCTCCAAGGATTGAAATCATAGAACCTGTTCCCTGACCATGATGAAATTAAACTAGATATCAATAACTTAAAAAATAAAGATAACTAGAAAAGCCCTGATGTATTTGAAAAAACTTAAAAACATATCTCACGTACACAAAAGTCAGCCCAGAAACCAAGATTTCAAATGGGCTCTTCGGTGCCCAGGAGTTTTCTATGCCTGGGAACAATGCACTGAGATAAGACCCCAGCTGGTGGGAGGTGTGCCTCTGAGAAGGGCAACGATGCACTGGAAGGTGGGAAAGGAAAACCTCCCCTCCTGTCCCTGGCATGTTTGCAGGGAGATCAGTTTCAGGAAAGAGTACCCATGGAAGTTGAGGACCTAGAAACCAATACCTCCAAGACTATCCCAGCCTTAGAAAGTCTCTGTGTACTGCAGGTAAGACTGCAGATCATCAGACAGAATACTGTGATACAGACAATATAAAGAAGGATTTTAAGCAGATGAGGTACGGGCTAGAACTGATGTAGAAGCTGATTTTGAGGGCAGAACATGACACGGCCATGGTCCTCCATCCTGGCTGCACAGTTGAGCCACATGGGGAGCTCACAAATCTTAATGCCCTGGCCCTCCTCCAGGCCAACTAAATCAGAATCAATCATTGGCGGTCACAGACCATTTTACAGTTAGGTAGTTTCTGTGTCTTGGCTTGCAACAAAGTGAAAGGCAGACCTAATCCTTTTTTTTTTTTTTAATTGGAGTATAGTTGCTTTACAATGTTGTGTTAGTTTCTGCTGTACAGCAAAGTGAATCAGTTATATGTATACATATATCCACTCTTTTTTTGGATTTCCTTCCGATTTAGGTCACCACAGACCACTGAGTAGAGTTCCCTGTGCTATACAGTAGGTTCTCATTAGTTATCTATTTTATATTGTCTATAGTAGTGCATATATGTCAATCCCAATCTCCTGTAAGTTTGTTCTCTACATCTGTGACTCTATTTCTGCTTTGCATATAAGTTCATCTGTACCATTTTTCTAGATTCCACATATAAACGATATTATACGATATTTGTTTTTCTCTTTCTGACCTACTTCACTCTGTATGACAGTCTCTAGGTCTATCCACATCAAGGCAGAGCTAATCTAACAGTCAGCTGATACATTGTTAAAATTTTTGATGAAAAATCACTACATGATTTAGGGTTTATAAACCAAAGAAGTTCAAAACATTGAGTGACCCTGCTATAACAAAACTCCCTGCATCTCCATCTACTATTTAAGCAAACACAAGTTCTCAGCATTCACACAGATAAAAACAAAAAACAGAAGTCATGCTAAAGCTTCTCATTCTGACAATGACATCCATCCAAATGGGGGTGGGGAGATGACAGTTGGATGAGATGCATTTCAATAAATGTTTACTTTGTGTAATAATTATTCAAAAATTGTGTAATGTGTAAGGCATTTCTTTTGATCAATTGTATACCAATGATAATTATAATAATCTCAAAGAAAATATTAAAACTTAATTTCAAGGTCCCAACAAGGTTAAAAGCTTAAATTATTACACTTATTTTATTTGCAGAGGAACATGATAGTCTAATCAGGAAAATTTTCAAGCATTAAATATACTGCATTAGGATAAAATTCTGGGGGGGCTTCCTTGGTGGCGCAGTGGTTGAGAGTCTGCCTGCCAATGCAGGGGACACGGGTTCAAGCCCTGGTCTGGGAAGATCCCACATGCCGCGGAGCAACTAGGCCCGTGAGCCACAATTACAGAGCCTGCGCGTCTGGAGCCTGTGCTCTGCAACAAGAGAGGCCGTGATAGTGAAAGGCCCGCACACCGCGATGAAGAGTGGCCCCCACTTGCCCCAACTGGAGAAAGCGCTCGCACGGAAACGAAGACCCAACACAGCCATAAAAATAAATAAATAAATAAATACACAAATAAATAAATAAATAAAGTACCTACTCTGCAGGGTTGTTTTTAAAAAAAAAAAAAAAGATAAAATTCTGTGTGGGAAATGAAATGAAAATACAAGTTCAATTTTTTAAAATGATGTACAATTTGGGCTTATTCATAGTCTTTAAAAGAGTGGATCTCAAAAGGGAACCCTCCTGCACTGTTGGTGGGAATGTAAATTGATACAGCCACTATGGAGAACAGTATGGAGGTTCCTTAAAAAACTAAAAATAGAACTACCATATGACCCAGCAATCCCACTACTGGACATATACCCTGAGAAAACCGTAATTCAAAAAGATACATGTACCACAATGTTCACTGCAGCACTATTTACAATAGCCAGGACACGGAAGCAACCTAAGTGTCCATCGACAGATGAATGGATAAAGATGTGGCACATATATACAATGGAATATTATTCAGCCATAAAAAGGAACGAAATTGAGTTATTTGTAATGAGGTGGATGGACCTAGAGTCTGTCATACAGAGTGAAATAAGTCAGAAAGAGAAAAACAAATACCGTACGCTAACACACATATATGGAATCTAAAAAAATAGTACTGATGAACCTAGTGGCAGGGCAGGAATAAAGACACAGATGTAGAGAATGGACTTGAGGACACAGGGCGGGAAGGGGAAGCTGGGAGGAAGTGAGAGAGTAGCATTGACATATATACACTACCAAATGTAAAATGGACGGCTAGTGGAAAGCTGCTGAACAGCACAGGGAGACCAGCTCGGTGCTTTGTGACAACCTAGAGGGGTGGGTTAGGGAGGGTGGGAGGGAGGCTCAACAGGGAGGGGATATGGGGATATATGTATACGTACAGCTGATTCACTTTCTTATACAGCAGCAACTAACAACATTGTAAAGCAATTATACTCCAATAAAGATACAAAAAATAAATAAATAAATAAAAGAGTGGATCTCAAATTGCAATATTTAGATGCCACTGAACAGGAGGCGGGGGAAGAAAGACAGCACAATTATATTCCAGACTGAAAAACTTGATGAAGGCAAGTGCAGAATTCTCTCAGCCTGTGTCACTGCCAACCACCAACTACCTCCAACCATAATTAAGTTACTTGTGACTGAACCAATTTCTAGCAGTTCCAGCACTATTTGTACCTCACTTTAAAAAATTTTTTTAATGTTATGCTGAACTCACTTCCTTGAAAAATATAAGGCTACATTGTAATTTTTAAAAGTTATCAGAAAACATGGGGACTTCCCTGGCGGTCCAGCGGCTGGGACATCACGCTTCCACTGCAGAGGGCCCAGGTTCGATCCCCGGCTGGGGAACTAACATCCTGCATGCTGCACAGTGAGGCCAAAAAAAAAAGTTATCTGAAAACACATGGGATCTAATTAAACTTAAAAGCTTTTCACAGCAAAGGAAACCATAAACAAAACAAAAAGACAATCCACAGAATGGGAGAAAACATTTGCAAACAAAGCAACCGACAAGGGATTAATCTCCAAAGTATACAAACAGATCAGGCAGCTCAATATCAAAAACAAACAACACAATCAAAAAATGGGCAGAAGATCTAAACAGACAATTCTCCAAAGAAGACAGACAGATGGCCAAGAAGCACATGAAAAGCTGCTCAACATCGCTGATTATTAGAGAAGTGCACATCAACACTACAACGAGGGGTGGCTGGGCGGGCAGGCAGGCAGG
Source organism: Eubalaena glacialis (assembly GCF_028564815.1). Taxonomy (NCBI): domain Eukaryota; kingdom Metazoa; phylum Chordata; class Mammalia; order Artiodactyla; family Balaenidae; genus Eubalaena; species Eubalaena glacialis. The sequence goes on from NC_083719.1 coordinate 158,264,083, forward strand.
CAGGCGGCTAAGTGGGTGGCAGCGGCCTCTGGGCAGTAGAGGGGGCTCTGGGGTGGCACCACAGGCAAGGGTAGAGGGGCAAGTTGGCCTCCACCGCTGCCGGCAGGGGGGCGGGGGGGAGGAGAGCCACTTCCAGGTAGGGAGCGGGTGGGAGAAGGAAAGGCAGGCAGCCGCTCGGCTGCAGCACTCTTTAAATTTTTTTGGGTGCCGCAGAGGCAACCCCTGCTGATGTTCCTGATCCCCAGGGTGACAACGGCTGCTGCCTAACCTGGAAAGAGGAATACCAGCTCCTGAGCAGGCCTCACTGGTGGAGGAGAGGCAACCACAGACCCATCAGGAAGCTGCCTCCACTGGCCCAGGCATGGAACCCGAGACCACAGCCACCACTATTCTAGCTTCCATGAAGGAGCAGATAACCCTGTATGTTGAAGAAAGTTGGAAACCTATCATGATTTTTGCTGTGTAATTCCTTGATGGCCTCAGATGACTTCAAAATTTTATCTTTTGGCAAAGAATAGTATTCTGAATGGATGTTTTGTGGGTGAAAGCAAAAGGGGTTCTGGTTTCTCGAGAAAGAAGGAACCTACTTCTGCTCAGGGGCTACCTCTTTCATGAAGCCATGTTCACCCCAGCCTGAAGTCAACAAGTCAACTCTCTCTTGATCTTCTTTAGCACTTTATACCACTGCTCTCTTATCATATGCTCCTTTGAATGATATAATAAAAAGCTACCTAAGGATAAAAAAAAAAACTACAATGAGGTATCACCTCACACCAGTCAGAATGGCCATCATCAGAAAGTCTACAGGGACTTCCCTGGTGGTGCAGTGGTTAAGACTCTGTGCTCCCAATGCAGGGGGCCCAGATTCAATCACTGGTCAGGGGAACTAGATCCCACATGCATGCCGCAACTAAGAGTTCTCATGTCACAACTAAAAGACCCAGCGCAACCAAATAAATAACTATTAAAAAAAAAAGCCTATAAACAATAATTGCTGGAGAGGGTGTGGAGAAAAGGGAACTCTCCTACACTGTTGGTGGGAATGTAAACTGGTACAACCACTATGGAGAACAGTATGGAGGTTCCTTAAAAAACTAAAAATAGAACTACCATATGATCCAGCAATCCCACTACTGGGCATATACCCAGATAAAACTCTAATTTGAAAAGATACATGCACCCCAATGTTCACTGAAGCACTGTTTAAAATAGCGAAGACATGGAAGCAACCTAGATGTCCACTGACATGGATAAAGAAAATGTGGTACATATATACAATGGAATATTACTCAGCCATAAAAAAGAATGAAATAATGCCATTTGCAGCAACATGGATAGACCTAGAGATTATCATACTAAGTGAAGTAAGTCAGACAAAGACAAACATCATATGATATCACTTCTATGTGATATGTAAAAAAAAAAAAAAGATACAAATGAACTTATTTACAAAACAGAAACAGACTCATAGACTTTGAAAACAAACTTATGGTTACCAAAGGGGAAACGTGGGGGAGGGATAAATTAGGAGTTTGGGATTAACAAATACACACTACTGTATATAAAATAAACAACAAGGACCTACTGTATAGCACAGGGGACTCTACTCAATATTCTGTAATAACCTATATGGGAAAAGGATCTGAAAAAAGAATGGATATATGTATATGTATAAATGAATCACTTTGCTGTACACCTAAAACACAACATTGTAAATCAACTATACTCTAATATAAAACAAAATTTTTTTTAAAATTTATATGACAGAATAATGTGACAGAATGTGACTCCAGGGGAAATAAAGTAGTTAATGAAGTACTCTCTGAGTGGGTGGCACTCGAGCTGAGACTTAACAGATGAGAAGAAATCAAGCAAGCATGAAGAGCCTGGAGACAGTGTCCCAGACAGAGGGAATGAGTGCAAAGGTCCTGAGGCAAGAAGGCAGCCAGAGAGGCTGGAACAAAATTAACAGAGCGAATGACTGGAAATGCCAGGCACTAGGGGCCGGACTGTGCAGACATAATGCATGTTTATCCCTTCACAAGAGACCCCAGGCTCTGAGGATCAGAGTGAAAGCTGAACAAAGTATCCCCAGATGCCCCTAGCTGGAAGGAGAGGTGGAGCTGAGGTAACAGGCAGATGAGGCAACACAAGGACAGTGTGGGCTTTCAGAACTAAATGGGGACATCATCCAGAAGGGACCAAAGAGCAGGGTGACAAAGAAAACTAGGACACTAGCCAACAGCTTAGGCCATGGGAACAGTAGGGATCAGGCAGGCTGAGGAAGGAGTACATTCTGCCCCCAATTATTCCCCTTTCACCCCTTTCCTGACCTTCCTTGGTGTGGAGTCTGTGCAGCAGCTGATCTTGGCCACTGCTTATATATGACACACCAGTGTCACCTGAGGCTCCCTAACCTCTGCAGCAAAGGTCACAGAAACTAAACTGCCCATGAGTCCACGGATGACTAGACCCTCAGTCAAGCACTGAGGAAGGGGACTGAGTCTGCAAGTATTTCTAAGGGGTTCCTCCACTGTCCAGGCTGGGTCAAGTGTAGCAAATGAATTGCTGGGCTTGGAGATGAGACAGATCAGAGTTTAAACGTTGTTTATGCCATTCGCTGTCTGTTAGCTCTGCAAAAACTCAGGATAGCCATCTACATCAGTCTGTTTGAGAATTAAGTGCAATAAGGCACGTTAAAGTCAGTGCCTAACACACAAAAAATACCCAATGAAGACCCCACTCGTTCCATTTATCCCACTAATGAGAGGGTTCAGTTCAGGCAGACGACAGCCCCACTACTTACTGGCTATGTGATTTTGGGGAAGGCACTTCCAACTCTGAGTCTTAGCTTCTTAGTCAGTGAAACAGAGATAACATCAGTTACTTCACATGGCTTTTGAAGGAATGAAGTAAGAAGAGTGTACGAAATGTCAAGCACAGCTCCTGACACATGGTTACTTCAATTGTCATTACCTGTTATTACTGGCGTCTGTGAACAAGATGGGGAAGGGGGCGGAGGAGGGAAGGGCGGCCTTCAAACTAAGCTCAGGCCTAGGCTGCTGACTGCAGTGGCTTACTTAATGCTCTGCCTAGCCTCTTGGGAACCACTCACCAGGTGGTTCCAGATAGAGCCCTCTTTGCTGCGCTCGTCAGGGGTCAGACGCACGTACTGGCTCGTGAGCATTGTGCTGCCTTGGAAGTCCCAGAGGAGCGTGGAGCTGGAACCGACCCCTGTGGGCAGAGACACGGGCAGACAGGTGCGTAAAAGGCCAGGCCAGGACTCGCTTTGCCAGAGGCAGGGAACCCACAGAACTGCTCTGACCAGAAGAAAGGGCACCCCTTCCCCAACCCCATCCAGCCTCGCCCTTACCCTGAACTCATTCCCGCCCCAGGCCTCACCGTGGTAGGGCTTGATGAGCGAATGCTCCCGTTTCAGGTGTTCACTGTTGCCGTCAGTTATGTCGGCAGCCACCGGCCCCAGAAACAAGAGAAAAAGTAGAAGTGTAGTGGGGCCAGGGCCGGGGCCGGGAAGCCCAGGCCTCCCCGAGCATCGCCGGCCCCAGCCCCAGCGCCAAACCCAGCCTGCCGCCGCCGCCACCGCCGCCGCCGTCGCCATTCTCCGTTCCTCTCGACCACTTCCGTCTTAGGACTTCCGCCTTCCGGGTGTTCCATCTAATAGCCTCCGGCCGGAAGCCCTCCAACCCTAGTGTCACCTGGGAACTGCCAGCAAAAGCAAAGCCTCGCTGCCGTGGAGACGGCGGCTGTATTTGCTGAGCAGCCTCCCATCCTGGTCGAGTGCCTTGGCGGCTGCGAGGCACCTGTCAGCCAGCCTCAGCAATGGGTTCTTATGAGCGACAAGAGCAGCAACCAATCATGGAACAGCACGTTCGGCTTGTGGGCCAACGGGGAGCAGAGGGATGATTTGTGTCGGCGGACAGCGCGAGGGTCGTCTGTGAAGTGGGGCATGCTGGAACTTGTAGTTTTCATGGGACGCTCGCGCGGGCTGGGAAGACGAAGCTTAGAACGCTCTTGGCCTCTGGCCACTGGTGGCGTCCCTGGAGTAACCTTTCCCAGTCCAAGGAGAAGGGAGTACTAAATTGAAGGCGGAGACCAGAATTCCAACTCCCGCGCCGCCTAGAACTCACTAGGGCGAGACTTTTTAGCCGTTTCTGGCTCCACGCCTTTGGAAACAGAATTCCCTTACTTGATGGCGTCCAGTATTCCCAGTTCCTCAGGCCCAGTTGGGTTTCAGCAGGAGGAGCAGACCCGAATCCCGTCCCAGTGATAGCTGGGGCCCATTCGTATCCAAACGATTGTAGTGCCTGCCTGGCGCAGCAGGAAGCGTCCAGGAAAGGTCCGGGAAAGCTGGCCGTGGAGCAAAGGTGGAAAACTGGTGGCCCACAGCCAAATAGAGCTCTTGCTGATGCTATTTCAATAAATGACTTAACTACCAATATTTTAAATCAGGAGACAAATTCACATTAAAAATCCAAATTTCCAGCTTCTCAGGAAAAATTGGAAGACCCAACCACACTAGGCTCATGGGGCTGCCCTGCTAAAAATGCCTTACTTTTCTAAGCTAGTCTCCACTCTGGCCACTAATTTACAGCACCTGCCTGGCCCTTCTAGACACTTGAATTAATGACCCCTGTTATAGATCACAGGGTGGGATAGTTGGTTTCCTGCTCCTTTAAGAAGTTGTCCTGTTGAATGAATGAACTTCTTCAGGATTAAGTGCTGAGACATCTTTTTAAAATTAGCGATATATATATACGTATATTTCAGAGATTTATCTATATCTGTGCAAACAAGGACAAGTGCATTCCACTAGACCTCCATGAGGACTCAGATTTTTATCAGCTATAGTCACTACTTAATCCCCAGCATCTAGAAAAGTGCTTGGCACATAGAAGTTGATTAATAAGTAATTGGTGAAAGAATGAATGTTTGGTCTAGAGGTCATATTAGGGGGGAGACCTTGTAAACTTTAAAACCCCCTACGAGACTAGGCCCAGATCCATGGCACAGCAGCCAGGCGGGTGGTCTCCACTCACAGCACACACCCTGCCACCCCCCATCACAGGTATATTGACACCATCATGCACCTTATTAAGACCACCATTGGCAATGCTCCAGGCCCAAATGCAACTCCCAATACACACACCAAGTCTGACTTTATTGAATCCCTCTGTCTGGGTGGCCTGCAGCAAGGTGTCTGGAAAGAAGTGAATTAGGACTGGGTGAAGAGGTATATTAACTAGGATAATGCTAACTGCTATAACAAATAGACCCTAATGTGTAAAACAGCTAGAAGAAGTTGATTTCTCTCTCCCTTAACAGTCCAAAGCTGGTGTTCCTGGTTGATGGGTGGCTTGCCTTCTTACACTAATGTGGAGACCTAGGCTCCTTCCTTTTTGTGGCTCCACAAGCCCTTAGGGCTTCATCATCTTCTGTATCCAGTCAACTAAAGGGGAAGGAGAGAATGTGGAGGACACATAGGGCTGAAAAGCCTTGGCACACATCACTCCACTCACATTCAGTTGGCGGGAACTAGTTAGCACATGGCCACACGTGACTGTGAGAGAGCCTGGGAAATTAAAGTTTAGCTGTGTGCCCAGGAGGACTAGGACATGAATTTGTGGTGAAGAATCACTCAGTTTCCGCCTCCGAAGGTTTCGGGTCATGGCCCTAGAAGGGGGCAGTGGAGTAGAGGGTAGAATATGGAAGAGGGGTGTCACCTTATCCTTGCAGAAAGAGGGGTCCAAACTGGAGTGGTGGGTGACTTGAGGGCTCTAAGTAAGCCCATACTTGTGTAAAATACAAGTCCCATAGTGGGTACATGCACATGTAAGAAAGAGGCCAACTGAGGACTCTGAAGAGCCTGAGTTCATCGGGGACTGGGCCAGGCTGAGGAAGCAGGGTGTCCCTCTTCAGTCGACGGTACTACACCAAGGTGGGACTTTTATGTGAATGACTATAAACGCACACGTGTCTTTGGGCACAGATGCGCCTGATCTGTTCCCTGCCCAGGTGGGCGAGCGTGTACATACTTGGTTGAACATGTCACTGGGGTGTCTGAGTTCATATGTGCCTGTGTTCATATGTGACAGGCAGGTGTGCCTGTCACATGCACATGTCTGAAGGGCTGTGCATACATATGACCAAACGCTCAGGTGTTCCTGACGAGGGAGAACCTGTGTGTTTCTAACCTGTACACCTGAAGGGTCTGTGTGTGCATGACCATGCATGCAATGTATCTGTTTGTCCACACCCAGGAACAGGCCTGCAAAGGACAGCCTCGAGATGTCTCAGGACAGAGGTAGTAACTGCACGTGCACAACTGCCAGGGGGAGGGGTGCTGAGTGTGCACATGCCCAGCACACAGCAGGTGTGGGATAGGTATGTGCTGAGTAAAGTACACAAGTGGACACTCAGATCACAGTACACATGTCCCTGTGTCTATGGTAGCCCCTGCAGGGTGTATGAAGTTGCCTAGGTGTGTGAATGTGTACTTCTGTGTGCCCAGATGTGCTCTTGGAACTCCCCAGGCTGGGCCAGACCAGGCTGGGCTCCTTGTTGGGCACACGGAGGCCTCTGCTGTGTGTTGGTGCCTGCATGGGGCACTGCCAAGGGTGCATTGGTGGCATGCGTATGTGCGTGTGAATGTGTGTGTGCGCATGCGCATGCGCGTGTGTGTGTGTGTGTGTGTGTGTGTGTGTGTGTGTGTGTAGGAAGAAGCATTCGCTCTCTTAGACCTTGCTTCTTTCTGTGGTTCGGTTTCTATAGAGACACTTCCTGTGGAAGAGAAAAGAGGTAGTGAGCTGGTGTTTCAGGATGTGAGGGCCCGCAGGAGCGGAGCTAGGCTCTCTCTCTGCTGCCTGCCCTTCGCCGTGCAAGCTCTGGCCAGAGCTGCCCACAGTCCCCATGGTGGGCGCCCCCCGCAGCGGGGACCCGTGAACAGCAGCGGCATGCCAGGGAAGCCCAAGCACCTGGGCGTCCCCAACGGACGCATGGTGAGTGCGGGCTCCAGGCCAGGCCCACAGGGAGGGGGTGGGCACACCCAGGGTGGAGCCCAACAGGCACACCCGGGAGGGCTGGGCTAGAGCCTGCATGCTGCCAGCGGGCGGGAGAAGTTGGGGAGAGGCAGCAGCAGGTGGTAGAACCTGGCACCCTCATCCCAGGACCTTCCAGATGGTTCTGATGGGGACCTGGGGCCACCCCAGGGATGAGGCCAGAGGAGAGCAGGCATAGGCTTCTGGCCCAGTCCCCACTGCTCTCTTACCTACTACTTTGGCACCATCTGGGGCTGCCTGCATCCTAGGGTAGCAGGGAGTCCCGGCATGCCCTTTGCCCCCTGTATACCCCTACGGGGACCCAAGCCCCCATATCTCACTTAGCCTCAGCCCCCTCCCTCACCCAGTGTCCTGATGCCCAAGGTCAGGTAAGGGGCAGCCCTTAATGGGTCATTGCCCTCCACCTAGACCTACTCCAGAGGCTTCCTACCAGAACTAGCAGTCCTTGGGCAGCCTGGGATGGGTCAGCAGGGTCAGGCCCAGTTGGCACAGCTTCTGTCTGTTCTATTCCTGGACTACTAGGATGGGTGGGGGGAGCTGAGCACTAGGGTGCCCCTGGCTGCTGCTAAATCCTCTCCCTGGCTGCTTGGCATCCAGGTGAGAGCTGCCCTTGAAGAGACCCGCTTCAGCAGATGGAACTGGCTGTGTCGGGCTTCTCTTCTCTCCCTAGGACACCAGCCCACTTGGCAGAGTCCCAGCCCCTCCTATAAACTCCGGAAAGTCCAGTGTCCTAGTCGCCTACCCAGCCCCAGCCTAGTACTGTGGGACAAAGCCAATGGGTCCAGAGAGACCTGGGTTCTAATCTCAGCTCTGTTGTCCCTTACTAGAGGGTCCTCTCTGACCCTCAGTTTCTTCATCTATAAAAGGAGGAGTTTGAAATGGATTTCAAAGGCTTGCTGAGACGATTAAGTGGAATAATGAATATGAGCCCCCTGACCCACCGTGGGGGTTCCATAAATGTCAGCCCAATGCCCCCCTTCATTCTCAGCCCCTTTTCAAGGATCCCCTGCCTCACCAAGAAGCTGAGCCACTCCCCACCCCTACTCCTCCTCCTAATTCCCAAGACCTGTCTCCATACCTCTTCCTCCAGCATCTCTTTATTGGGCAGGAGAGAGGCAAATCCCTCCAAGCTGGCCGTTTCCCCCACCTCACTATCTCTACCATCAAACTAACTTTGGAAGTTCGAGCATCCATGGGCCTCGCACTCCCTGGAGGCACGATGCTTGGCTCACCCCTCCCAGGGCATCCAGGCCAAGGAGGAACACGCCCACTCCCACCCCAGAGGGCAACTGGGTTGCTGCTTCTGGGCAATGCCCAGAACTGCAGGGCAGCTGAGGGGGCCCAGAGACAGACCCAGCCTCTGCCCATCCCACATCAACCTATAGCTTCTCTACTCAAGAGTCATTCAGAGCAGGGAAGACCCCCAAGCTCTACCCCCAGCCCTGCAAGCCCACGGACACCCTGGCTTTTCTCAGCGCCTTTCACACACAGGTTTATCTTTGCCCTTTCCGGGCCCATTCTGAACTCTGTGCCACCTCTTGGAATCCCGAGGGTCACAGATTGGCCACTTGCTGGCCATCGGGCAGCCTTCCGAGGCCACGCTCAGCTGAGAGGAGGGACAGACCGGCATCAGATGTGCATAGATGTAGGCCAGCTGTCAGCCTCCTTCCATGAGTTACCTCCTGAGGGAGGTTCAAAGGAATACATGACGTGCTGAGGGCAGCTGGCAAGAGAGGGACCCACATTTGAACCAGGCCAATCTGACTCGATGCCAGGTCTCCTCCACCTCCCAGAACTGCCTGGCTCCGTCCTCCCCCACCTCCTCCTGCCACCAACCCCACCCACCACCACCGTCATTCCTGCTGAGGCAACTTCATTTGTCAGCCTCGTCTTTCTGTCACTCAGCTTGTCAGGGGGTTGCAACGAAACCTGTCACTTACACATGGCTCCCAGCCTCCCTCCCAGAGATGCCTTCACACAGTCCCAATTGCCACTTCATTTGTTCACGCATGCATTCATTCAACAATCCCTCCTTAGGGCCTGCTCAGTGCTGGCCCTGTCCCAGACATCAAGACCAAGGCCCATCGCCCTAGGCCCTGCCCTCAAACAGCTCCTGGTCTGGCAAGGCACAAAAGGCACGAGCGCAAATACCAGAATAAAATTAAGGTTTGGATAAAAGCGGTGGGTCAGGAATAGAGAAAGCTTGAGGAGGACCTGGGAGAGAGAACAAACTTCTCCACTCACTTCGTGCATTGTTGGTGTGGAAGATGTCCTGAAAGGATGTGCCAGCTGGAGGAGGGAACAACATGGGGAAAGGCCTACACGCAGGGAAACAGGATGTGTGTACAGGGACAAGGCCCAAGGGCTGGCGAGCCTAAAGCCTGGAGAGGAGCAGTTATTGCATCCTGTCACTCTCAGGGTGCCCAGTTAGTCTTCCTGCACAGGAAGACCTGCAAGGCAGAGCGCACCGTACCTTGGCCTACATTCCTGGAGTCCAGCTCAGGGCCATAGGTCAGCTCCACAAAGCTGACTCAGGCTGAAGAGCCAGGCAGCCAGGGTTCTCAGTGGGTCTACCCAGAGAGGATCTCTGGGCCTCAGTCACCCCAAGCCAGGATGAAATAAGATGATGATATAGAGGGCCGAGCCCAGAAGATGCTCAGTAAATCAGCCCTCCCTTCGAAGTCACCCCTCCAGGGGGCAGAATTCATCCAGGAGCCCCTGGGCCCTTTACCCCAATCAACCTTGACCATCTATGCCCCAAGAGCTGAGGCCCCGGGCCTCCCAGCTCCCCGGTACATCTCCTGTTCACCCAGGAAGGCAGCTCAGTGGAGGGGAGACCTTAGGTTTCCAGAGTCAGGCACACTTGGGCCCTAATTTCAGCTCAGGCACTTCCCAGCTGTGTGATTTCTTTGGGCCAAGGTTTCCATATCTGTAAAATGGGCGTAATAATACCTGCCTCACAGGATAAGGATGTGAGGATGGAGGGAGGATGTGTGACACGGATGTGTGCCATCCATGTTCTCTCTCTGCCGGAGAGCTCAGGAAAAGTCGGGTCACCCTCACCTTTGTATTCTCAGATACCAGCGGGTCCCCCAGGGCCAATTTCCAAGGAAAAATGTTTGGCAAACTGAGGCCAGACCATGGGTTGGGGTTGCCGCTTGGCCACCACACCCTTCCTCATCCTTTCTTCCCCTTTTCTCCCATTCACTCACCACTTCTCCTCAGTCAGGCCAGGGTGGGGCAAGGCCAGCCCTGCTCAGCACAACTTCCCCAGACCCAGGAGCCTGGGCAGATCAGAGCCCCAGCCAGCGGCAGCAGCAGCATGCCACTCTCCCTGCTGCACGCCTGCCACATTCACAAATGGGGCCTCGCTGACTCACCCTTCCTGGCAGCTCCAGGAGGTTGGGAATGCTGAGCCCTATGCTACCCAGGGGGTAACTGAGGCCCAGAGAAGGGAAGTTACTTGCCTCAGAATGGTCACTCTGGAATTGGACCCCATCCCTGCTCCCTGCCACCTCTGGATCTCCATCCTGTCTCAGACCCAGCTATATGGGTTATTAATATCTAGTGGGGCAAGAGAGGCCCAGGAAGAACTGCATGGGGCGTTCGGAGTCAGAGCATCCCTGGCAAAGGGGGTGCCGGCACCTCCTGTGAGGGCAGCGGAGGGCAACTTGGGCCCTTGTGGCTGCTTGGGAGCACCTGGGCAAAGAGGGTGCTCCTTGAGGAGGGAGTTCAGGCTGATTCCCTCCTACGGTATAGGCCTGCCCTCCAGGAGCTACAGGCTGCTAGGGGAGAGGCCCAGACATAGGTGGGCAGCAGTGTGGTGGGCAGGGGGATTCGGGGCAACTGGTGTTTAGGGAAGACTGATGTCAATAGGCAGAGACTGGAGAGCCGTAGGGTGGGGGGAGCAGGAGCAGATACCAGGCAGAGGAAACAGTAAAGCAGGAAGCAGGAATGTGAAGAGGTGTGGGGAAAATAGAAGTTTGATGAAGTGTAGGGTGGAGGTGAGGGGGAGGGCAATGGGGGAGGCTGAAGGGGTTCATTAGTCAGGCTCAGGCAGAGCTTCAGCGGTAACCCAGCAACTGCTCTGCCTCCCAGAGTGAGGAGTGGGGCCAGAAGAGGGCCTGGGAGCCAGCCCCACATAAAGACACAATCCATTCAACGTGATGTAAAGAACAAAACAAAATAGGAGTGAAGCCAAGCCCAGGCCCCTCTGCCTTCCCTGGGGTCCTGGGCTGCCCACGAGCATCCCGTGCCCCACCCCCCCACACACGGAAAAGTGCAGTGGAGAGCCCTGAGCAAGGGAGAGGCTGAGTCCTGGGTTGGAGGGCGGGCCAGAGAGAGGCCGGTGTGTGCTGGATGCAGGAGGAGGGAGGGCCAGGTGGCCACCGTGGAGTGGGAGGGGAAAGTCAGGATGGTTCCCGGAAACCTGGACAGAGGGAGGTAACCAAGGCTGGGAACAGCCACAGAGCAGCCTGGGGAGGAAGAACGTGGGACAGGCAGGTGCAGGCATGAGGGCAGCTGACAGGAAAGGGAAAGAACAGCTGGAAGGGACCTTGGGCTTCAATTTGTCCCCTTCACACACCCCAGGAGTTGAGACTTTGTCCTGCAGCCCCGGGAGAGAATTCCCATGAAGCTGTCAGATGGGCGAGTGCAAAGGCAGCAGGGCAAAGGCTGGGGCAGCCAGGGGAGGGCGTGCAGGGTGGTTCCATGTCCAGCCTCCCTCTGCACAAGCTTTCCCTCCTCCTCCGTAATGTCTTATCCCCGTGCTCCAGCTTGGAGACAGGCTCAGGGAGGGGCCCAAGGTTGTAAAACTAGAAAAAGACAGGGCTAGGATTTGAATCCGTGTCTGACAGCCCCGATCCCTGTGTTCTTCCCTCTACCGCAGGGCTTGGCAAAATTGAAAGCTGAAGCAGGGCCAGACACCAATACTAATGCGACAACAATAATAGTAATGTTCCTTGAATATTTACCACATGCCAGATAGTGTTCTGAGTTCTCTTTCTATGTATATTTAACTTATTTAATCACAGCAAGGCTTTGAAGTCCTGACCATTATTTGCCCCATCTGTATAGAGGGAGAAACTAAGGCACAGAGAGGCAAAGTACTCTGCCCAAGGTCACACAGCACAAATGTGAACTCAGGTAGTCTAGGGCCTGCCTCCATAAATAACATAAATGCATCAAACTGGCCCCAGAGACCTCTGAGGAGAGTGTGAACCCCTTCTAGGGAAAGTGGTTGCTGCTCAGGGCCAGCCAAGGTTGCCATGCTGGGAAGAAGCTCAAGGTAGCTGGGGCAGAAAGCTGGGGTTTCATGTAAAACTCCTGACTTTCAAATATGGGAAACCCCTTTAAAGTTAAAAAAAAACAAAAACATTCTGATATTAATAATGTCCTACTTATTTGCAGGCCAGCTCTGGCCCACAGATGTGTGACCCGGGTGCTCCCAGGTTGGGGAACAGAGAGGGAGATTCCAGCCGGGAGGGCAGGGAGAGTCTTCCTGGGGAGGAGATGTTTGCAGACTTGTTTCCAGTAGGGATGGGACGAAGGGACAGGTGGCGGAAGCTCCTGTAACGGGACCTAGTGAAAATGTAGGAGGTGAGAGGGAGGAAGGAACTGGGGATCAGTCAAGCCCTGGTGTTAGGAGCCCAGGTGATGGGAGGAAAACCAGATTCAGGGAAGCTGGTTCCATGCCCTGCTTTGGTGGTGGCAGAGGTGGCTTCCATTTGGGACTGGCTGAGTTGGAAGGGCTTGTGGGGCATTTGGGTGGAGATGTCAGCAGGAAGTTGGCTATGTGTGTTTTAAGCTGGGGAGATGTGGGAGGGAGAAAGGGCCCAGAACAGAGTCAGAGAGGGGTAGAGGCCACCTTGCGTGTATAGATGATGAGGAAGCTGGAGGATTTGCTAGGAAGGTAGGAAGACCGAGGGAAACCACTGCAAGAGTCATTTTGAAAGGAGGGTTTTTCTGTTTCACTAATGGTTGGGATTCCCAGAGAAGTCAGAGTTGTGCATGTGGGGGAAGGGGGGATGCGCAGAGGGGCCTCTACAGCTACTCACAGGGTAGTCCATAACCAGCAGCATCAGTGCTTGGGATCTTGTCAGAAATGGAGAGTCTTAGGCTCTCCTGAACCTGAATCTCTGGAGGTTCCCCCCGCCATCATTCTAATGCACACTAAAGTTTGAGAACCACTGCCCTCTACTATAAAATAGCATCCTGTGCCCTGCCCATGGTGGGGTGTTTCCAAGAGGAGGCAGTTGCAATAAGGAGATCATCAGTTACAGAGACACCTCTCCTTCCTCAAAGACAACAGCAAACATTGATATAACACCTGCCACATGCTGGCCACTATTCTAGATGCTGGAAATATATTAAACTGATTTGATCCTCACAGCAGGCCCAGGAAGTAAGTTAACTATTATTATCATCATCCCTCACTTACAGATGGAGACAAACAAGTTACTTGCCCAAAGTCATACAACTAGTAAGTGGCAGAGACAAGATTAAAAGTTCGTGTTCCTACCCACCATGCTCTACACCCAGGCTCACCCAGTGGGTGCTGGGGGTCAACAGGGGTGACTGGGGTGTACCTGGTATAAGTCCCAGTGCACATAGTGGTTGGCACATGATGGAAGGGGAGCCAGGGGCAGCCTGAGCAGAACCCTGAGCAAGCAGTGACCTGGCTGAGAATGCCCAGTGTGGCCCTCCAGGCAGAGAACACAGCTCCAATCCTGGGGGCTGGGCCTAGAACTATCCCTTGAGAATCCACCCTGGGCTCTACTCTGACTTTCTACCTCGGGTTTCTTGTAGGTTCTGGCTGTCTCAGATGGAGGTAAGTGACAGAGTATGTGGAGGAAGCCTGGCTGGGGTGGGGGTGGGGGCTGAGGGGGGTGTATGTGGAAACAGCGTGGGGATACCCCTGCCATTTGCTGTCTTTCCAGGAAAAGTACCTGAGATGGGATTGGGCCAGGGGCTGGGGAAGGCTGCAAGGCTCAGCTGCACTTGTCCATCCCCCTGCAGAGCTGAGCAGCACGGCGGGGCCGCAGGGCCAGGGCGAGGGCCGAGGCAGCTCCCTCAGCATCCACAGCCTTCCCAGTGGCCCCAGCAGCCCCTTCCCCACCGAGGAGCAGCCTGTGGCCAGCTGGGGCCTGTCCTTCGAGCGGCTGCTGCAGGACCCGCTGGGCCTGGCTTACTTCACTGTAAGCCCTGGGGTGGGATAGGGAGGGCGGATGGCAGTGGCCACCATGGGGGGAAGGGTGGAGGGCATGGGAGAGGGCATGGATGGAGTTTCAGGCTGGCCAGAGTGGGACTCCTCTGTCAGCTGCCTCATCTGGCCTTTCTTTGGCACTCTCTTACTCTTCTCCCAGCTGAGAAGTTTCCTTCTCTCTGCCTCTTATTTTCTCTCTGTGCCTCCAGATCTCATCCCATCTGTCTGTCTGACCCTATCTGTCTGGCTTGGCCTCTTGGCCCTCTCTCTATACCAATCTCTTGGACCACATCCCCTGACTGGGTCTCTGTGTCTCACCTCTGTGTCTGTGCCTCCTTCTCCCCACCCCCAGGAGTTCCTGAAGAAGGAGTTCAGTGCTGAGAACGTGACTTTCTGGAAGGCCTGCGAGCGCTTCCAGCAGATCCCGGCCAGCGACACCCAGCAGGTGGGGAGAAGGGGGAACTGAGGCGGCGAGATGAGACCAGGGCCTGAGCCATGCCCCTGACCTTCTCCTGTCCGTCCTGCCCCAGTTAGCTCAGGAGGCCCGGAACATCTACCAGGAGTTCCTGTCCAGCCAGGCACTGAGCCCTGTGAACATCGACAGGCAGGCCTGGCTTGGCGAGGAGGTCCTGGCGGAGCCCCGACCGGACATGTTCCGGGCACAGCAGCTTCAGGTGAGCGGTCCCGGAGGCGCGGCCTGGGATAAGGGGCGGCGCCTTGGAAGGGAGCTCGGTGGAGCAGAGGCAGGGCCAGATCCAGCGGCGGAGCCTGAGCGGCAGAGATGGTGGGGATGGGGTGGGGATGGGGTGGGGAAGAGAGCAAATCTGGATGCTGGGACCCAGCTAAACGTTGGGCAGGACGCGGGTCAGAGGTAAGAAAAGAGGCGACAGTGAAGGAGGGGCTAGGGGCGGGACCTGGAGCAAGGAAGGGCTAGGGGCTCGCTCCCTAGGTTGGGGACGCCGCCAAGCCCCAGGGCCGAGTCTGGGACTCTGGCAGCTCGCAGAGCGCCCTCTCCAGCTCACCGCCCCGGGAACCGGCTCCGCAGATCTTCAACTTGATGAAGTTCGACAGCTATGCACGCTTCGTCAAATCCCCGCTGTACCGCGAGTGCCTCCTTGCGGAGGCCGAGGGTCGCCCCCTGCGGGAACCTGGCTCCTCGCGCCTTGGCAGCCCTGACGCCACGAGAAAGGTGCGGACGACGGCCTGTGGGGGCAGGCGGCCGGGTGCAGATCTGCGAGGGTGTGCCCACGGTCTGCCTGCGGGTGCGGCCTGGCCCAGTGCCAGTGGCTTCCTTGTATCTTGCAGAAGCCGAAGCTGAAGCCCGGAAAGTCGCTGCCGCTGGGCGTGGAGGAGTTGGGGCAGCTGCCGCCTGCTGAGGGCCCTGGGGGCCGCCCGCTCCGCATGTCGTTCCGCAGGGGTGAGGGCAGGAGCGGGCCGCAGAGATGAGCGGGGTCGGGAGTCTGGGCAAGGCTGGAGAACACCCCCTTCCTCCTACTGGTCCCGCAGTCTCTAAGACTGTGAAAATCGAAATGCAGGTCCGTGTGACCCCCATGTTCCCCTGGTGGTTCGGTTCCCACGCTAGACCCCAGAAGTTTGGGAAGCCCCCCTCAGCAGCGAAGCTTCCGGGAACCCAAACCACGTTAGACCCCTGCAAAAGGGCTCCAACAGGGTCCGCCTGGCTGGGAGAGGCCTCGGCAGAGGGGTTGGGGGAGGGGCTGTCCTGCTCATTCTCCCTCTCCCCTAGAACTAGGGGGCGGCGCGTCAAACTCAGCCTTGCGCCGAGAGTCCCAGGGGTCCCTC
Organism: Eubalaena glacialis; assembly: GCF_028564815.1. Taxonomy (NCBI): domain Eukaryota; kingdom Metazoa; phylum Chordata; class Mammalia; order Artiodactyla; family Balaenidae; genus Eubalaena; species Eubalaena glacialis. The sequence continues at coordinate 158,280,163 of NC_083719.1, forward strand.
AACTCCTCTGCCAGTCTGGACCTCGGCTTTCTTGCCTTTGTCAGCAGCAAATCTGAGGTGAGCCCACTGCTGGGGGAGGCGAGGTGTGGGCTCGGGCCACTACTCAGGCCCCTTTGTGTGGCCACCGTCATTCCAAGCCACCGGCCCCACTTCATCCTCCACTTGATCCACATGGCCAACCACTCAGCCTCCTCACTTTCTTCCTGTCCTCACCACATTGGGCCCCATGCATGTTATGGGTGCACATCCTCTTCAGCCGATGTGTATGCACGTGTGGGTGCCCAGGTGTGTACAGCACGTGTGTAGCAGTCAGTGGGTGGACCTGTCTCTGGGTGCCCATACGCTTGGGTGAGCATACATGTATTCCTGTAGGAGGATGTATCCTGCCTGCCTACAAGTTTGCCCTTGGGCATGTGTATGCCTGTGTGTGCCCCAGTGAGCTTACGTGTCTGTGTACCTGTCTGTGTGTCCTTGCATGTGTACACATCACCTCCCTTGACACCTGCTCTGAATCAGAGCCACCGGAAGAGCCTTGGGAGCTCAGAAGGTGACAGTGAAAGCCGACCAGGGAAGTATTGCTGCGTGTACCTGCCTGATGGCACAGCCTCCTTGGCCCTGGCCCGACCTGGCCTCACCATCCGTGACATGCTGGCAGGCATCTGTGAGAAACGAGGGCTCTCTCTACCTGACATCAAGGTCTACCTGGTGGGCAACGAGCAGGTGCGAACCTGGCCTGTTCCCCAACTCTAACTCCCTTCCTGATCCTGAACCCACCCCCATTCCTGTCTCTGCTCAGCCATGACCCCAACACCAATTCCACTTCTAATTCCAACCCCATCCCCTATCCCCACCCCCTTCCTAACTCCAGCCCCCACCACAGCCCCCCTGCCCCATGCCCAACTCCAAATCAACCCAGCACCACCTCCTCACTCAAACTCAGATATCCACTCTCATCCCATGAAAATCCTGTCCCCACCCCATTCCCATCCTGGTTTCCAGCTTCATCCATCATCCTCACTGCTGGAGCTGAGTTTTTCCCTGTCACTCCCAGAGTTCAGACTGCCCATCCCTGAAATGGCCATTTGGGGATCCCTTACTTCCTCTGCCACCAGGGGCACACAACTGCACCCAACCTATGAAAAACTTTCCTTTAGGTACAAACTAGCATAGCTTTAAAAAGGAGGCTAGGGCAAAATTCACTTAAACTAAACCATCCAATAAGGGGGAATCTAAAGGAAGGATGCTGTATCCCAGGGAGACCCGTCAGGATTTCATTCACCCAATAAACAGTCCTAAGCCCCTGCCAGGTGGGGGCAGAGGGAGCCAGGCTGAGTTCTGTCCTCCAGGTCCAAAGGCTGGAGGTGAGCCAGGCAGGATGTGATCAGGAGGAGGAGTTGAAGCTCCAGAGAGTTTCTGGGTCAAGGAAGGCATTTCTGGTTGGTCCCAGGAGGCTTCATGGAAGAGGTGGCCGTTGATGAGGATGAGGACAAGTTTGCCTGGCAGAGCTGTGGGGGGAGGACATTCCAGGCACAGGTGGGTAAGAAGTGCAGGGCAGGTTCAGGGGCCTGGAGTATGGGAGTATAAGGGCCACAGTAAGAGAAGCTCTGCCCACTTTCTTGGGCCACCCAGGCAGCCTCTGCAGCCCTGATGGGTTTTCATGTCTGCTAAATATAACTTCACCACCCACACTCCACCTGTCCCTGCAGCACAGCACAGGCCTATTGCCTGGGAGGGCTGCCTCCCAGCCCTGGGCTTGTGCAGGCAGCAGGGCCTCCAGGGGTGGTAATTACTACAGCTACTTTTATGTACCTACTGTGTGCCAGGCGCTGTGCCAGATGCTTCGCATCCTTCTGGCCTCACAGCTGTCTTGTGGGGAAGAGCCCTTTTTGCAGTGAGGAGACAAGAAGTGTCCTTAGTAGGTGGGGGAATGGAGAGAAGTGGACAAGTGTAAAAAAAAGGGACAAGGCCTGGGTGGCTGACCAAAGGTAGGTGGTGAGGGAGGAAATGCGTCCAGCTGGTCCAGTTGGTTTTCCCACGCCTGAGGGACAAGGGGCAGCTGTCCAGGAGGCAGATCCTGACCTGGCTCAGGAAGAGGTGGCCCCATGATCCAGGACTTAAGCCTGCCCCTTAACCAAGCAGCCCCATTACCATTTCGTGCCCACCCCACCTCCATGTTTCTCATAACTCTGTTCCTTTTCCAAGTCTGTCCAGCATTCTTGCCACTAGGCTCTGATCCAGCCTGGTCTCGTACTCTGTCGGCATCTCTATGGCTCACCCGACCACCGGCCCTTCCCTCTGGCCCTTAGGGAGCCTCAGTGGCGGCCCTGGGAGGAAGTGATGATTGTTCCCTCAGACCCTGGGGATGGGGGAGGAGGGAAGGAGAAGGAATTTTGAGACCCTGCCTGGCTCCTGCAGAAGGCCCTGGTCCTGGATCAGGACTGCACCGTGCTGGCGGACCAGGAAGTGCGGCTGGAGAACAGAATCACTTTCGAGTAAGTGTCTGTCGCTCCAGTCTAGGGTCCGGGGGTCCCAGCACTCGCTTGGGTCCCAGTTCTGGCTGCTGTTCTCCCTCCAAGTCCTGCCCCTGGTGCTAATCCCGCCCCTTAGGCTAAGGCCCCACCCCCAAGAGGTCCCACCTCCCCAGTTCAGGCTCCACCCTCTCTCCGGCCAGTCCCAGGTGGGTTGGGGGAGAGGCGCGGCGGGCTCTCCGACCTTCCGCAGCGCCAGGGTCCCGCGCAGGCTTGAGTTGGCGGCGCTGGAGCGCGTGGTGCGGATCTCCGCCAAGCCCACCAAGCGGCTGCAGGAGGCGCTGCAGCCCATCCTGGCGAAGCACGGCCTGAGCCCGCAACAGGTGGCGCTGCGTCGGGTGAGCCGTGTGGCCGAGGGGCAGGGGCGGAGCGGGGCGGGCTGCCTGTCCCGCGGGCTGCTGACCTGTCCCCTCAGCCAGGCGAGAAGCAGCCGCTAGATCTGAGGAAGCTAGTGAGTTCGGTGGCGGCCGAGAGATTGGTTTTGGACACTCTCCCAGGTAAGGGACGTTGGCCCAGGGGCTTGTAAGGGACAGCTCTGGCCCAAGAGAAAGGGGGTCCAGGCGAGAGGCAGACAGGAACGGTGGCCCTCTCTGCCGCAGGTGTGAAGATCCCTGAAGCTGGCGACATATCCCCCTGCTGCAGCCAGGTGAGCGAGGGACTGGGCACCCTCTTTTGCCCGCCAGCCTCCCCTCCCGGTTGTGGCTCTAACCCCACATTCTCGCAGGGCGGCCAGCCTACAATCCAGGACAAGGCCGCCCACCTCCCTCCACTGTCCCTGAACTCGCTGGCCCAGGCACCCAGTAGTATCACTGGGAAGCGGCAGACCTGTGACATTGAAGGTACATTGGGGATGATGGCGGCTAGGGACCAGAAGGGTTGGGGACCGTTGAGGGTGGGTGGACTTAGAGAGCCTTGAGCTGAGGCAGGGGCCTGGATGTCACTGGGGCTGGAACAGGGTCCACTGGGGTTGAGGGACCAGAAAGGCTGGGACAGGGGGCGGGATGGGGGCATTGGTGCTGGGGTCAGGGAGGCTGTGGCCATAGTAAGGGCAGCAGGACTGTGGTGGGCTAGCATAGGTGGGTCTGCACCCATGGGCCCCTTGACTCTGTGGCCATCCCCAGGCCTGGTGGAGCTGCTGAACCGGGTGCAGAGCAGTGGAGCCCATGACCAGAGGGGCCTTCTGCGCAAAGAGGACCTGGTGCTTCCAGAATTTCTGCAGCTGCCTGCCCAAGGACCCAACTCCCAGGAGACCCCACCACAGACTGAATCAGCGGCCCAGCCCAAGGGGAGCCCCTCAGACTCCACTGTGCACTCGGCCCTCTGACAGCTGCCCAACCGTCCAGGCCGGCTGCATGGCACCTGGCGGGCCAAGCATGCCATGGGCCCGCTCTGCATGCCCTGTCTGTGCCATGAGTGTCCCTGGCCCCTTCCTGCCACGGGCAGGCCCGCAGGAAGAGCTGGGAGGGGATGGAGAGGGGACTCAGAGGAGTGACACTCCACAGCTGCCACCACTTGGTCCCTTACAGGCTTGCTCGTCCATCCCTTGCTGCCAGGCCACCAGGGGGAAGTGGGCCTAGCCCCCAGTGCAGGTGTGCCCAACACGGAGGGGCGGCGTTGGCAGTGCCAGCCTCCCCACCATGTGCCAGGCCTCAGCAGGGAGTAGGAAGAGGGGCCGGCTCTTCCTCGGGGAGCTGGTATGAGTAAGGCCTGGGGGTGCAGGCAGGCAGGCAGCCCCTCCCTCTACCCACAGAGATGCTACTGGACTTTTGGATTTTGCAGTTGGCTTGGGGCAGCTGGGTTTGTCCTGGATGTATGATATTGTTATTATAATAATTATTATTATTCTGCCATGGGGCGTGTTCCTTGTGTGCCAGTCTACCTTGTGTGCCACCCCCACCCCCAAACTGCGTTGCCTCTGTCACCAGGGTCATGCCAGGAAGCCCTTGGGGACCTCAGGATGTACCCCCTGACTTCCTGTTGTCAGAACCTCTCTTCCTGACTGCACAGACTATGGGGTGTGAGTGTGAGAGAGAGACAGAGACAGCCAGAGAGAATGAAGGAGGGAAGGAGGAAGCAGGGGAGGGAGGGAGGAAGGGGAGGGAGGGGTGGACCCCTCTGGGGAGCTGTGCCTCTGCTGGTGTCATTGTGCTGTTCCTCAGTCTCTGAATCTGAGTACAGTGTCTGGTCACTGTCCTGTTTCTACTGGGGACTGAAAGTGTCTCTGTAGACATGGCGGTGGGCTCTTTTGGATTCATCGAAGGCCTCGAGGAGGACACTGGTTTTTATGGTGGGGCAGGTTCTGCCCCCTGCCTGCTTTGGCTGGGTGGTCTTCTCTGTCCCCCGGCAGCCAGAGAAGCCCACAGCCCACACAGGGAGGAGGAGCAGGGAGAACCCCAGAAGGAGAGCCCCAGCCTGGGGGCAGAGAAGCTAGACTCAGTCCCGGTGCTGCTGTGACAGAGGAAACAAGGGGACGCAGGAGCCTTGAGAAGGCACTGAGGGAGTGAGGGGCCCTCTTGACCACCTCCAACAGGTTGAGCTCTCTTCCCCACTCCAGCTCTTTGTACTTGCTGTCCCCTCTGCCAGGGGCTCCCCATACCTGCCCCCTATCTTGTAACTGGCTCCTCACCCGTGAAGTTCCTGGGAGAGATCAGTGCGGTTTGCTGGCCTTTCTCTAGAAGTCGAGCGCAAGCCTTCCTCAGGGGGCCTTCATGGCTTGTAAACAAGAAAAATTTATTTCTCACAGTTCTAGAGGTCGGAAGTCCAAGATCAGGTGCAAACATGGTGGGGTTCTAGTGAGGACCTTCTTCCAGGTTGTAGACAGCCAACTTCTGTGTCCTCATATGGTGGAAGGGGTCAGGGAGCTCTCTGGTGTCTCTTTGTAAGGGCACTAATCTCACTACATCCTCATGACCTAATCACCTCCCAAAGGCCCACCTCCACATACCATCACCTTGGGCATTGGGATTTCAACATATGAATTCAGGGGGACACAGATATTTAGACCATAGCACAACGTGACCAGGAAAGCTCTACTGAGGTGTGTAAGCCGAGACCTTCAATGAAGCGGGACTTTGGTGTTTGTCTTAGAAATCCCACTCAGAGTCACAAGCATACACACACTGAAAGAATGCATTGGCTCGTCTAATGAAGAAGTCTAGGAGTGGCTGGGTAAATTTAGGAGTTTAGATCATTTTAGTCAGGAATCTCCGTCCATCTCAGTCCTGCTTTCTTGTGTTGGCTTCATTTGCACACGTGTTCTCTCCCTGCATGTCCTTTCTGCAAATCCCCAAAGGATGGTAGAAAATGACCAGGATTGGGATTCTGACTGGGTCAGAGGATCATTCCTGAACCACACTGAGTAGCCAAGCCTGGCTCATGAGATGACCTCAACAGCCAGAGGGCTGGGCCAAGCCAGCCACACAAAATGGGCTGAGGGGGCAGAGGCCTGAAGGCCAGGTAGAAGAGCCTCCATAGAGGTCAGCCCCTACAGGAGGAGGAATTCACATCTCCCGAGGTCCCCAAATTAAGCATGCTCCATCCTTTATCTCATTTTATCCTCACAACAAAACAGCCTGGTGGGGATGAAATCAAGGCTTCAGGGGGGCAAGTGACTAGTCCAGGATCATGCAGGGGATTGCTACTGGGGTGTCACCAGCACTCAGGCTGTCTGACTCAGGGACACACACCAAGCAGGGCCTGGATGCTGTAGAAACCCCCGCTGGGGAGCCAGGGCCCTCTCAGAGGAGGGCACGTTGATGTGGCTACCCTGGGGGGGGGCGGAGTTTGGGAATTTCTACTAAAAATTAAAAAGACACAGCATGTGACTCCAGCAGTGCCACTAGAGAATCACTCACTTCTGGGCACGTGGAGGCCCATTGCTGCAGGGTTGTCTATTGCCTGAAAACTGGCAAAAGTGTATAGGGGTGGGGGGTAGGGTAACACAACACATGCTCTGCGATACCACACAGCAGATAAAGAATTGGGTACAGCATGTCCTGCCATGGAAGGTTCTCCAAGACAGTTTGGTAAAAGAATGCAGAGCAATGAACATGGCATGATACCTTTATATAAACCACAAACACACAGGCACTTATAAGTGTATGGAAAAGAGAGAGAATGTTCTAGAAGGATACATACCAAGCTGACAGGGAGATGGGAAGCAGACCAGGAAGGGGTAGTGGTCAAAGGAGACTTTCACCTTTGCTTTAATTTTTTTTTAAAGGATGCAATTAAAAATAATTATAATATCACAAAGAACTCCGCAAAGCCACTTCTTTGTCACTGCTGGCCTGCCATCCCTGTCTCCATAAGTGGTACCCAGCTCTTCCATTAGGGGCTTCAGCCCACTGCCCCCTCAGACCATTTTGACTGGCTGGGTGTGTCCCTCTGCCACAATCCCCTTGTGATCTCCTCCCCATCATGCCCGCTGAAGCAGCCCTGAGCCCTCACTGTCCCAGCCTGGCCAGGCCCCAGCTGCAAGGAAGGGGGTCAGGGGCACCAGCTGGTTAACCCCTGGGGCCATGTTTCAAAGTCACTGCACAGAGGTGGACTCCTGGGTGGTGGGGAAAGGTAGCAGAGCTGCTTCCCCTCATCCCACCAGGTGGGAAGCCCGGAGAGGAGTCGGCCTGTTCACCCAGCACCCAGTGTGAAGCAAGGGAGAGAACACACATCTGCTGACCACTCTGCAGCCTCCAACACCCCCATCCTACAGAGTTCACAGGCTGACAGAGGAGGCGTGACTTCCTCAAGGACACCCGTGGGGCCCAACCCCATGTGGCTCCAAGCCTCTAAGAGAGAATCTGTCTCTTGTCCCCCCACCCACCTTAATAGCCTTGGGGTACGGGATGGACACAGGGTGAGAACAGGGCACACAGTGACCTTGGCTCTGGGCCAGCGTGGGAGCAGGTAGAGGCATTGGCTGCTCACCTGGAGCCGGGCTGCAAGTGCTGATGCACTGTTCTCTGGGGACAGCCACCCCACCCCCAAGGGCGAGCACAGAGTGCACCCGGTAGGGGGCCTGGTCTGGTGATCAGGTGACTCAGACTTCTGGGGGATTAGAGGCTGGAATTCAGCTTCCACAGGGAAATGAAGGCCCAGATGGAGAGGAACACACATGGTTGGTTACAGTGAGTCAAATGCAGCCAGAGCTGGGCACAGGCCCATACCACTGTACAACCACAGGGGGCGCCATTCATGTCCACCATGGTCCTGGGGGTGTCCAAGAAGAGCTAGGGACATGAACATGTGTATGTGTCCTGTGACTCCTGCAGGGAGGGACTGAGTGAGTGGTGCTCTGTGACCATCTCAGCTCCTGTCTCCAGAGAACTGGCTTGGGGGTAGAGCGGAGGCAGAAAGCCAAGGAGGTGAATGAGCGTCCTACCTGCAGGCCAGCCCAGAGTGCCAGCTGCCAGGACGAAGTGGCCAGCTAAGATTGGTGGACCGGGGTAACCCTACAAGCCGAGGAGGCCCCCATCTTCCTGCCCCATTGCCAGGAAGCACTGAAGGAACCCAGAACCCAGACCCAAAACCTGAAGCTTGGAGTGTGGAACTGGAGCTTGGAATCTGGAGCACAAAGCCTGGATCTGGGGCCTGAAGCACAGACCCAGAACCTGGAGGCAAGAGCCGGAAGCCCAACCTGGTGTCTGGAATCTGAAATTGAAGATTAGGGCTCAGAACCCGGAGCCCAGCGCCAAGAACCAGAGCCCCGAGCTTGACATCTGATGTCTCAAACTGGAGCCCGAGACTGCAGCTCAGATACTGGAGCCCACTTGAGGCCAGAACCAGAGTGGGGACCCCAGAAATTGGAGACAAGCTCCAGGCCCAGAGCATGAAGGCCAGGACCTGAAGTCTGAAGCCAACCTGCGAGCTTCAGGTCTGGAACCCAGAAGCCAGAGCCTGGGACCACCAACTGGGAGTCCACAGCCTCCCGTTCAGGCCTGGTCCCTGAGGCCAGCAGGAAGGGCATAGGGCTGGGGCCATGTAAGGAAGGGAACTGCGGGGGAAGAGGTGATTTCTGAGAAAAGCCCAAAGCAGCCTCAGCTCTTTTGGCCACAGACTTTGGCCTTGTCAGTCAATGAGTGACCGGCGCTTGGGCCACAGGATTAATCATTACATGGGGCACTTATCCCCCAAACAAGGACAGGGCATCCTCAGATCAGCCACCCCTGCCCTGGACCCAGAGGATCTAATGCAGCCTTGGGCTCCCCCTCTGGAAAGTGGGCCTCAGATGGGACAACGTCTCAGGGCCCTGCCTGATCTGTGCCGGGCAGCTCAGATCAAAATCCAGGCTCTCTAAGAGAGGGCAGTCAAGAGGGCCAGGGGAGGGACTGCTCTGTTCCCAGAGGGAGGTGACAGGTGACCCCTACCGTGTCACTCAGCCTGCTGGTGAGAGTGGCTGCTTTGACCGCAGATACAGAGAGGATGCATCCGTGTGTGCTATGCACACTCATGCTGTGTTGGTGTGCAGTTGTGCTGGCTGCATGCCGGGCAGGAATGTTGATGCCCATATTCCCGACGTACAGCACTATGCCGCCTCCGTGGGGCTTATATGTTGGTTGAATATTAAATAAACATATTGATGAGAAGAGGCACAAGTTTCTCAAACTGTGCTGATGGGAAACCCTGTTGTCATTAACCAGATCCCCTCAAAAAATCCAGGTCATGAACAGATGGTCTGGAATGTCAATTTTTCCTCCTTTGATTGTCGTTAAACTTTAGGTCCTGCAGAAAACTTACATGCAGCAAATTGTGTGTATTTAAGGAGCAAATGGATCTTAACAGAGAATTGCAGAAAGGGAGAATAACTGGAGCTGGTTGTGCCAGCTTCCACAGATTGCTCCCTTTCTGGACCACACACTTGCTCTTGGGACCATTCTCTACTCCGTTCAGCAATCATGCCGCTCCTGGAGAAATCCTTGTCGTTGGTGTGACGAAATTCAGTGTCTGTCAGCCTGTCCCATGCACGTTAGCCATGCTGTCTCTGCTCCCACCTCCTTTTCCTTCCCCTCCCCCAGCACTGCCCCGACTAGGCTCTCAAGGGTCACTAAATCCACTCTGTTCTCACGTTTCCTGACAGCAGCATTTGATCTTGCTGACTAGGGTATCTCTTTCAAAACGTGGGCAAACCAGGGGTGGGGATGGTGGTGTGCTGAATTGGGCGATTGGGATTGATATGTATACACTAATGTGTATAAAATTGATGACTAATAAGAACCTGCAGTATAAAAAAACAAACAAACAAAACAAAAAACAAACAAAAAAACCAACGTGGGCAACCCTGGCTTCTGGGGCATCTGCTTTTCTGCTCTTCCTCCCTATCCCTGCTGTGCCTCTTCCTGTGTCCTCCCTCAAATGTGAGTGCTCCTCTGGGCTTGGCTGGGTCTCTCCTCACTGTGCACACTCTCCCTGGGGGCACCTTCACCTGAGGTCACGCAGGCAGGAAGCCAAGTCACGCTGCACCCTGAGGCTGTGACAGGATGCTGGTCTTTGGGCTAGCAGGGGTAGGATTTAAAAGGAAGAGGGGTGACATGGTGAGATTTGCATTTTGGAAGGCTGGCTGGCTGCTTTTTTGGAGACTAGATTGAGGGGAGCAATCAGACAGAAAGGCTACTACGATAACCCAGCTGAGAGATGGTGGCCAGGACCAGGGAGGTGGCAAAAGGATTAGGGAGCTCCCAGGAAAGGAAAATTGGGGGAATTGGGGGATGAATTTGAGACCAGGAGGTAGAGGAGAAGCGTGTGTCAAAGATGCCTCCTCCATGTCTGGCTCCGTGTCTGGACCACATGCTGCTCACTGAGGTTGGAACACGCAAGAGGCCCCATTTGGGGAAAGGAGAACATTGCGTGCTTCAGACCCGCAGCTCCAACTGCTCATGCCAGAGACACCTCAGACACAGCGGTACAGTTCAGTACAGATGGATCTTTGCATCTTCCCTCCAAAACTCCTCCTCCTCCTGGGTGCCTTTCTCAGTGTGAGACACCACCAACCACCCAGGCTCCGGGCCCAGAGGTCTGGGGGAGGCCGTGGCCAGAGTGCAGGTGAGCAGACAGGGCAGGACTCACCATTCAGGGGTCACACAGAGTCTGTCACAGACAGAGAGGAGGCAGGCCATGCGCAGGAGTGGGCTGAGATGAGCAGAGGGGCTGAAATGCTTGGGGGCTGGGGTGTGGCCACCTTCTCCACAGCTCTCAAGAGTCCCAAAGGCAGCTCTGGTCAGCTCCCAAGTTTCCATGCTTTTGCTAGGGCTGTGGCAGCCCCACTCCCCACAAAATATTTTTGCAAGTGGTGGAGATCCACAGCATTATGTAATTGTTTCTCTTGCGATGCATTTGATTAATAACTGCCTCCCCCGCTAAACCCTGAGCTCCACGAGGGCAGGGAAGGTAGGCTTCAAAACTGTCAAAGATCCAACCCTTATTAAAAAGGAGACACACCCCCAGCTCATAAGGAGTGCCTTGGATACCGCTGCTCCTGCCCGGCGTCTGACTGGAGCAGGCAGGGGAGAGGACCACGCCTGTGGGCGGGGGTGCACGTACCCAGACAATCTCTGAGTCCATCAGCTCAAGGATGAATCCAACACAAGAACTCAGTAATAATTGCATTTCCCTGGATCAGCAACGCCCCTCCCACCCGTGCATGAACGCCAGTCTTACCCAAATCACTCCCTCCATGTAGGAGAGGTTCTAGGACACCCAAGGGTTCACTATGTAAATTAGGGTTCATGACAGAACGTGATGCAACAATTAAAAACAACATCTGTGCTGAGTGTAAAGACACAGGAAAAGGCTTATGTTATAATGTTAGATGAAAAAAAACAAGATGCAGTCTTCCAGAGACAATAAAATCCAAAGTAGATAGAAAAGGCACAGGGAAAAGGACAAAAGGCAGTGTTTTAAACATCACGGTGATGTTTCTGAGAAGCAGGATTGTCTTTATTTTCCTTTTTGCTATGAATGGAGACCTTTCTAGCAAGCAATGGGTGGCTGATTTCCTGCCTTAGTTCCCCAGAATCTTCCAGAACAAGCCATAAGACTATATTGCTTATTGTCCAAACCAGGGCACTTTGCAGAGTGAAAGGGGACGCTGGGCCAACAGTCATAAACCCGGACTTGGCCAGGCAAACCAGAACTTACGGTCACTCTCCTCAAAACCAATCCCAGCCGCACCTCCGCCCCCCCCAACCCCTCTCTCCCCTGTGGGTTCTGTGGCCTAAACTACCACGGCCACAATGTGGTGGCGCTGGGATGCAAACCCAGGCTGGCCTGTTCTCTGCTCTTAGCCACTTCGACGGACAGTCTGTTGTGAACTCTATGCAGTAGATAACTCCACAATGTGCTGTAAATTAAGCACTAATGTTAAAGGGGGAAGTGTGCAGAAATGTCCATCCTCCCTGATGGAAAAGGCTGGGACTGTGTCGCCCTAAGATGTGTAAGATGTTGAGTGAGATTTGTAGCTCAGGGGACCCTGAGCAAACAGAGTAGCTGGTGAGCCAAGAGTTGTTGACCTGAAACAGGGCTGAGAATCTAGAGGAGATGGGGCCATTTCTTTGGCGGGGACACTTCAGCCATCCTGGAGACAGTGAAAAGGGCACGAGAACATGAACAGAACCAACATGCTGAGGGACTTTGTTCTAGGCACTGAGATGGGTCATTTATCTCATTGAATCCTACAACTCACTGAAAAATTCATGCTCATTGCCATTTTATAAGGGAAGGGACTAGGGCTCAGGGAGGTGAGTACTTAGAATCCCAGGCCGACTCAGGGACTGGACCATTTCTTGGATCAGGAGAGAAGCTGGCCTTGCAATCTTGGTTCAGCATGGAATAGGAACTCAACTACTGTGCTTAGAAATGGATGGACAGACACAAGGCTGGCTGGCTGGCTGGCTGGCTGGCTGGCTAGGTGGATGGATGGATGGATGGATGAATGGGCCGATGGATGTTAGGTCATTCAGACAGTTGCCCAAGCTAGATCTTGAATGGAACTCACCACTCCTGGATCTGAGAAAATCTTAATCCCTTAGAAGGGAAGCTCCCTTCTCATCTCTCTGTGAATATGGGCCACAGCTCAGGCTCCAAGGTCCTGTAAAGAGAAACAAGCTTCTCAAAGACTCCCTAAGACCCCTGTCTGGGTTTCAGGGACTCTACAACAGACCTCATGTCATCATCAGCTTCCTGATCCAGAAGCCCAACTGTGATATATTTCTTTTCCCTCCCACCCTCCCAACACCAATTGTCCTGCCCAAGTATCCCTGGGATGCATCTTCTCTCCATCCCTCTTCTTCCCACTTAGATTCAGACCTCATCCTCTCTCACCTGGACCATCTCATCACCCTTTTAACTGGTCTCTCTGCTTCCAGACTCACTCCCTTTGACACACCCCAACCCCCCACACCTGGGACCATTCTAAAATGCGGACCAGGCCCTGCCCCATCTGGCCAGGGGCAGATTCTCTCAGGCTCACATCGTGGATCTGTGGTCTTGGACCCTCCACAATTCAGCGCTACATAGCCTCTCTGGGTTTGTCTTCTGTTGCTTCCTCCATCACACACTCCCTCTCCAAATGCCCCTCAAGACACACAGAGAAACCCATAGACACCCAGATGCAAGGCAAGGCTGAAGGGTGTTTGTGTTACTCCTTGCAGAGTACTGTCAGGCCAAGAATGAGGGAAAGGGGCCAGAGCCATGGAATCTCTGAGGACCCTGGGAACGAGGTGCCTGAGTGGCATCAGGGTCTCTGCCTAGGGGCATGGGATGCATCTGTGCCCTCCTTGCTGTGTCTGGGTCATGGTTCTGGCTGAGTATCTGTGGGGGGGAGGGGAGAGCCTGTCCACAGACTCCCCCTGCAGAGCTGACGATTAGCAATTAACCGGGAGGAATCTCGGGGGTGAGGTTAATTGGGGAACAGAGGGAGGGCAGCTAGGGTTCTAGGGACTTTGCCCCTGACCCAAGGGTATAAAGAAGAGGATCCCAGCTTCTCCTCAGGCCCCTAGGGCTTCCCTGAGCATCTGAGCAGGAGCTGAAACACAGAACACCAAGGTGAGTCCAGGGTCCCCACACCCCCAACCCCATCCCCAACTCTTAGGCTCCTCACCTCTGTCCTTACTGTGCCTCTGTTTCCTGTCCCCCATAACATCTCAGTCCCAGCCCAGCCTGGCTCACTGCCCCAGAGTAAAACGGACTCATGCTCTTCCAGGGCTTGGAATTCAGCTCTGCATGCCCCCCAACCCCACAGCCAGGGCCCTTGGAATAAGGTTGGGGGTGAAGGGTGGGGTGCTGAAGCAGACTAGGTCACTCCCACCCCGACAGCCGGGAACTCCTGCGGCAATTCAGGGGCGGCTAAAGCAAGTCAAGGGCTTCCCAGACTTGGGGACAGGATGGGGGCCCTCCTTAACTAAACAAGTCCTGGTCTGAGCCTCATTCATGGCAGAAAGGCCCATCAGTGCTTGTTTATTGCTGGGGGGTGGGGGTGGATGGAGAAAGAAGTTCACTTGTGAGGATGAACCCCTGTGCCCCAGGGGCACTCTGGTGGCACCTGCATCTGTCATTAGAACACTTGTTCCCATTGCCATGTTCCATCTATTTGAGGGATTATTTCATTGACATCTGATTCTCCACTAGACTTTGAGCTTCCTGGGGGCAGGAGCTGCATCTGTATTTAGCCAGCTGTACCCCAGCATCGAGCTCAGTGCCTTAGATAGAGTAGATGCTCAATAAATACTTGCTGAATGAATGAATGAATGAATCCCCAAATCTGTGCTGAGCACCTGAGTGTGCATCTCTGGGTGTGGGGGGATGGTGGAGGGTGTGCCTCGCTGGATGTATGTTTGGGATCACACACCATGGGTGTTTGCGCACGTGAGCGTATGGGTGTGTGAGTGTGTGTGAGTTTCCAGGACACGGCAGTTCTCACTCAGTGTTGCTGTGCCCCTGATGTGCAGGGCCCACAGTGTGTACCCAGGATGATGTCCTACGGAGAGAGGTTGGAGGGCCGGGCTGTCTCCCCACTCCCAGTCTGTCGGGGGCACATGATGCGTGGGGCGGCCTTTGCCTACGTGCCCAGCCCACAGGGTGAGTGCTGCTCCCACCCCTGGACCCTGCTTGCCCTCAGTTGCCCACGTCCCGTCCCGGTGGGGAGGCCTCCACCCCTCTGCCCACCCCTCCCAACCTCCCCGGGATGTGGGGCCTCAGGGAACTCCTGACCAGCCTCGCTCCCCAGTCCTGCACAGGATTCCAGGGACCTCAGCCTATGCCTTCCCCAGCCTGGGCCCCGTGGCCCTCGCCGAGCAAGGCTGCCCCTACAGGGAGGTTCTGGAGCACCATGACCCGCTGCCTGCCAAGCTGGCCCAGGAGGATGAGCAGAAGCCAGGTGGGCCTGGGTCGGGGTGGCAGGGGTGTCGGCAGTCACTGGCAGAGCCCTCCAGCCACTGTGCTCATGACTGGCCCGTCTCCAGAGCCTGGGTTGGCCCAGAAGCTGCGCCGGGCTGGCTTGACCCTCCTCAAGGTACCACTGATGCTCGTCTTCCTCTACCTCTTCGTCTGCTCCCTGGACGTGCTCAGCTCAGCCTTCCAGCTGGCCGGAGGTAGGGGAACAGAACCAGAGGAATTATAGAAACAGAACCTGCAGGAGATATATAGAGATCTGTGATTTATTGCAAGGAATTGGCTTACGTGATTGTGAAACATGCTGGGTCTCTTGGGCAGAAGCCAATACTGCAGTGCACAGGTGGAATTTCTCCTTCCCCAGGGAAGCCTCAGGGGAGAGGTAGGGCGGAGGGGAGGGGACCAGGGAAGGGTTTTGAAGCATCTCGGACAACGCTGGCTCATGCTCCCTAGGGAAGGTGGCTGGCGACATCTTCAAGGACAATGCCATCCTATCCAACCCAGTGGCGGCGCTGGTGGTGGGGATCCTCGTGACCGTGCTGGTGCAGAGCTCCAGCACCTCCACATCCATCGTGGTCAGCATGGTCTCCTCTGGCTGTGAGTTGGCCCACGAGGGCCAGGGAAGGAGTGGGGGGCTGGGATTCTGGACCCGCGGCTGGGTTGGGAAGAGCAGGAGTGGGGGCAGGGGCCGCGGGCAATGGGCAGCTCTGGTGTCTCCCACTCTGTTCTCCAAAGCATGGTCTGGAGTCTCAGCCAAGAGGGGCGCCCCAAGAGCTGGGAAGGGTGGCAACTAGGGAGTACACCCTCAAGAAGGCTCACCTCCATGTCGCCACACAGTCACTCATTCCATCAATCAGGGGAACAGAACCAGAGGAATTAGAGAAACAGAACCTGCATGAGATATATAGAGATCTATGATTTATTGCAAGGAATTGGCTTATGTGATTGTGAGGCAGGCTGGGCCTCTTGGGCAGAAGCCAATACTGCAGTGCACAGGTGGAATTTCTTGTTCCCCAGGGAAGCCTCAGTTTTGCTCTTAGGGCCTTTAATCTCATGAGATGAGGCCCACCCAGATTATTGAGGTTAATCTTTTCTCAAGGTCAATTGATGGTTGAGGCAAATCCATCCGCAAAACACCTTCACAGCAACATCTAGATTAGTGTTGGACTGAATAACTGGGTATTAGCCAAGCTGATACATGAAAGTGATGTCACACTCATGTACACATGTGCACACACAAGCACAGAGACACATTTGAATTTAGGACCCGTGCCCTCATGGACATGCACCCACACACTCATTCACATATACACAGGTGCGGCACACATATGTGAACATCAGTTCACATGTATGCACACATGTAAACACACAGCATGTGCCCCCATGTACCTGTGACACTGAGGCTGAGCAGAGTCAGCAGCCTGGCAGGAATGCCTGCTGGGGGCTGGGATGAGGGCAATGGGTCTGACAGGAGAGGTTGTGGGGCAGGAGCTGGGTGGCCCTGATCCAGTTAGTTAAGAGGCGCCCTCTTCTACCAGTGCTGGAGGTAAGCTCTGCCATCCCCATCATCATGGGCTCCAACATCGGCACCTCCGTCACCAACACCATCGTGGCCCTGATGCAGGCGGGGGACAGGACTGACTTCCGGCGGTGAGGGGGTGGAGCAGTGAGGGGCCTGTCCTTGTCGGGGGAGGGTGGTCCCAGACGCCAGAAGCCCCTAATCTGAGTGCATCCTGGCTCCGGCCTGCCCTGCAACGTGGCCTCCCTGCCCAGGGCCTTCGCGGGGGCCACAGTGCACGACTGCTTTAACTGGCTGTCAGTTCTGGTCCTGCTGCCCCTGGAGGCTGCCACTGGGTACCTGCACCACATCACTCGACTTGTGGTGGCCTCCTTCAACATCCATGGCGGCCGCGATGCCCCTGACCTGCTCAAGATCATCACGGAGCCCTTCACTAAGCTCATCATTCAGGTGGAGGCAGGGCTGTCATGGGGTGGGGGCTGGGGGACTGGAGGACCCCACCCTCACTCCCCCCTCCCACACCTTGCCCACAGCTGGACAAGTCCGTGATTACCAGCATTGCCACGGGGGATGAGTCCCTGAGAAATCACAGTCTCATCCGGATCTGGTGCCACCCAAACCCCATGGAGGTGAGTCCCAGGTCTGGCTTCAGTGAGAAGACTCCCTCTTCAGACAGCTGACTGCCAGTGGCATTGTCTGTTCAAAAGCTCTATGTAGACCTAGGAGATCATTTACCCTGGGAGGACAAATATGGGGCACTTTTGCAGTGATACTGTGCCTATGGCAGATGTTGCTACACCCTCCCAGCCTCACACCAGCTTCAGGCAGCCATTGCCAATCAATTAGAGTTAGCATGTCATCGATCTAGCCCAGAGATTGGTTCTCAAAGTGTGGACCAGTGACACACATACCACCTGGGAACCCATTAGAGATGCAAACTATCCGGCCCTTTCCTAGACCCACTAAATCAGAAAAAAAACAGTTAGAGCCCAGCAGCCTACATTTCAACAAGCCCTCTAGGGCTGTTCCACGCTCAAGTTGAAGAACCACTGATATGGCTCAACCCTGTGGTTTCATAGGTAGAGAAATTGGCTCCAAGGGGCTAAGAAACTCTCCAGAGCTTGTCCTACCGCTTCAGGGCCCCAAGCTCAGGTCTTGCAATCTAGGGCTCTCTCTTCCCCCAGGTGCCAGGGGGGTTAATGACTCACTTCTGCCGTGTTTGGGGGCCCAGGTAATGTGCGGAGGTGGGCGGGGAGAGAGTGCTATAAGGATGCCGGGGAAAAATAGGACCAACAGGAAACTGGCCCAGGAGCAGGACAAGTGGGCCATGGAGACCTCACTGGAGACACAACAGCCACTTGTACTGATATTGGGCTCCTTCCCCTGGAGACTCCCACAGGCTGGTGTCCCCTTGTCCTGCTGCACTCTTCCTGCTGCTTTCTGGCTTCTAATGCCTGGAATGAGGCTCCGTTTGGATCAGTTGGACACTCGTGGACCAGCCATTACACCAGGCTAACATGGAAGCTAGCAATTAGCACACTTTCTCACTCAGCCATAAAAAGGAAAATGCTTCATCAAAACCATAATCCACAGTATTTGCTCCCCCTTGATTATAACATACAAGAAGTAACATCATTTAGAACGAAAGACAAGGAAACCAGAAGCCCAGCACACCCTCTTCACTTGCTACTTGATGTTCACAGACTTTATCCCAGTGTGAACAGAGAACATTCTTTCAACTGGCCCTGCGAGGTTCCTTTGCATCTGAGTGGCACACAGCTCCAGCTCAGTCCTTCTGAGTGTTCAAGGCAGTTTGACATCAAAAAGCCCATGCAGACAGCTTTCACGCTGGCTTTGTGACCCCTCTAACACATCTGCCCTTCTCATGAGCACTCTGGGCCCTCTCCAAGCTCTCTGAATGGCCCAAATCCCCTCTGCTTCACAGCAAAACCTGAAAGAGACCAAAGTCACACACTTTGAACTTCACAAAAAGCAAGCTGTGGAAGGGAGCTCCTCAGCCGTGGTGATCCTCGAGTCCTCTGAAATCCTTGCTGCCTGCCTGCAGCTGCATTCACCTGGTCTCCCCTTGAAGGATGCACCAGCAAATGTAGCTCTCACCCAATGGAATCCTCAGTGACGCTGGTCCTGAGGCCCAGGGATTGGAAGCAACCCACCCAAGTTCACTGGGCCGGGGCTGTCCTCACTGGTGCCTCCGCTGCTCCTGCTACTACTCGCCTGAGCACTGTTTTCTCGTCCCAGCTCTCCCGGGAAACCTTCCCTTGAGAGCAGGGTCCAGACTGGATTTCCTTGGCTTGGAGAGTAGCTGGGGGTGGGATGTGAGCTCCCCGTTCTGGCCCTCTCTCTGGGACAGTCCCCTTTGGAAAGTGGCTCACTCAGCCACGTGCACTGGCCGCTCCTCCTGCACTGAAGACTCACGTTTTTCCTCTGGCCACCAAGTCTCCTGTGGCCCCTTCCAACCTGTTCTCATTGCTTCCAGCTTTCACCAAGCTAGGCCCAACCTCGCCTAAGCCAGCCTCCAGGGCACCTATGTGATGACAGTCTGAGGTTTTCCAGATGGTGAAAGAAAAACCAGAGGCAGTGTTTGTTAGCATCCCAACAATTCTTGATGTTCCAGGATCCTGACACTGTCCTGGGAATTACCTTCTTGTGTGGTCACAGTGTGGATTGTCAACCCTACATACCTGGTTTAAACCAGCTTCTTTTGAGGACTTGGGAGGCAGGGATTGTCACAACCCCATTTTAAACAGGTTCAGACAGGCTTGTCCAAGTCTACGTGATTGAGGTAGGACAAAAATCCTGGTGGAATCTGGAGCCCACACTCTTGACTCTCCATTTCGCTGTCTCTTCCAGATGTATATCCCACCATATGTGTCCATTTCCCACTCTGCCTATCAGGCGTGAATGCCACCAGGTGACCACAGCCACTTGGAGACCCTCCAGGGGTGGTAGGTGTGGCTGTAAAAATGAATTCTCCTCTTTGCCACCAGATGGCGCTGCTAGCAGAGCACTCACGCTCTGCTTCCAGAAAAGCAAAGACCCTAAAACACCTCTTCTCCTGGAGGGGAGACTACTGCACACGCCCACATCCTGCACGGTTTTCCCCAGGGGAAGGATTCTTGGAGCCCACATTCCTCTGTGAGCTTAATCATATCCTTCAGTTCCCAGAGGTGTCTCCTTAATTTGGGTTGTCTCTGCAAGCACATAAATCCCAAACTCTCTCTTCCCAGATTCCTCACAACTAGCCCCTGGGGAGAAGTGGGCAGCATTATGGACCTCATGCTTCAGACAAGGAAACTGAGGCTTAGAGAGGTTACGTGTTTTGTCCAGTGTCACACAGCAGGGAGAGCTCAGCTGGGGTTGAGCCCAGGGCTAAGGCAACCCCTCCACATGCCCCTCCCACTCCTCCACCCCCACCTACCCCAGGCCCAGGAGGGATGGGCATATCCTGGGGCTATGCCCCAGACCCTGGGCCTGGCAGCTCTTTACCTAGGCTGGAGCTCCCACCTTCCCCTCTGCTGGACAGGGAAGCCCCAGGGCCTGCTCCTTCCCCTCCCGTCTCTGCCCACCCAGCCTGGCAATGCAGTTGACCCTCTCTCTGCCACTCTTGCTGCCTCCACACTCTTCTCTTGCACTTTAGGGTCTCTGAACCGGCCCTTTGAGCTCAGCCAGGGCCACATAACCCCAGGCAGGAAGGTCAAGTTTCCAAAACTCAGAAGTCCTAGCCCCCAGCCTTGCCCTGCCCCGACATTGTCAGCACTGAGTGGGACCCCAGTGGAGCTCCTCTCCTCCTCCTCCAGCCTCCCCAGGTCCCAGAGACCCCTCCCCCAAGAGACCCCTAGGCCCAGCGCAGTGCAGGATGGTCCACCAATTTCCTTCCCAGCAGGGCCAGGATCTTCAGGCATGTCTGCAGGAGCCATTGATCCTGACCTAGGAAGTCAACCCATACCCACACACCATGTGATACTAGACAGGCCCAGGGAGGGAGGGGGTCTAATTCTTATTTGGAGGCACAATTTATCGAAGGCTTGTCATGATCTAAGCCCTGTTGTGAGTGCTTCACACATATTTCCTCCTGTAACCTTTGCAACAGCTCTTTTCTTATCCTGCTCTAGAGAAAACAGGCTCAGTGAGGCGGCATGACTTGCACAAGGTAGCTGAGATAAAAGCAGGATTTGAACTCAGATCTGCCAGACAGCAAACACCCGGCTGTCTCCCAGTTACCACCACTTTCCCAGCCGGCTTTTCCAATCAAGCCCATCAGAGACTATTTTCTCCTGGTTTCTCGGCCTGCAATTCTGGCCCAGGCTTGAGGGTGCCCCAGGGCCCTGGTATGGCCAACTGGGTACACAGATGAGCACGCTGCCCCCCTCAAGGGAGTACATGCCACTAAAATAAACCCCGATTTAAAGTCAGGTGCCATAAATAGTTCTTATCTCTAACACACATTTTTTAAATGACACAGATTAGAATAAAACATAAAGGAGCTGTAAATCCAAGTGCCAGTACCACACCTGAGCCCTTACCCTCAGCACCCAGGAAGGTCAGAGGGGTGTGGGCTGCGGACTCCCCAGGGGGTCCCACAGGGAATGGGACCAGGGTCCATATCAGCTCCCAGAGGAGGAAGATGGTGGTGACAGGGAGAAGCTGTGGCTCTTTCATTTTGCCTGGGGCCCAAGGAGTAAGGGCCCCTTTCTGCGGCTCAAGTCCTCCTTTGTAACATGGCTTCTTCCTAGCCAAGCCTGGCCCACTTTATACTTTCACTGATGGGACCCTGGGGGAAAGGTAAGGAGCCCAGGTTGCATTTTTAAAAAGAACTCCTTAGGGAATTCCCTGGCAGTCCAGTGGTTAGGACTCCACGCTTTCACTGCTGAGGTCCTGGGTTCGATCCCTGGTCGGGGAACTGAGATCCCACAAGCTGTGCCAAGGAAAAAAAAAAAAAACTCCTTAACCCAAGAAGGCTACAGATGAGTGGTTCCAGACTGGCCAGACTGGCCTTCACAGAATTGTAAAGTATGTCTTTAAGCGGTTGCCAACATTTACAGATTGGGAGATTTTATCTAAACCTTCAGAGCTGTGGTTTCTCTTGTAGAATCAGGCCCTTTGGCTAAGCTGGGCTGCATCTCTGGACAGTGACAGTGGCCTGGAGCTGAGTAGCTGCTGCCCCTTTAGGCCCAGGACACTCCCCACCACCTCCACGCACAGCCTGAGCCCCTCACTTAGGCTACCTGCCTGGCTCTGGGCCCTCTGAGTTAAGGGGCCTCTCCAGGAACCCCCTCCTCTTCACCGATAGTAGATGGGGGAGGGAAGAGATGTTGGTCCTGGGCCCTCTGCCCCACCCCCTCCAGATAAGGAATTGAGCAAGAGGAAAACAGAACGTGGGCTAGGTGCCTGAGGGGAGAGGACAGGGCAAGGATGCTGGGGAAGAGGAGGCCCTGAGACAGGGATTGATAATAAAAGATGGGGAAGGGAGAGTTTTCAGAAGAAGTGGGCCATGGTCAGCAGCCTCCAATGCCAAGGAGAGGTAGAAGAAAACATGGACAAGACACCATCAGATCAGGAGGCCCCTGCGGGCCCCAGTGAGAGCCAGATCAGTGGGTTGATGGGGCTGAATATTCTGAGGGCCGACTACAGCCAGATTCTCCTGTGGCAGATATTTTCAACTCCATTTCATCATTGGAGGAAACAGACTCAGAGAGGGCAAGCAAAGCATCCAAGGGCATGCAGTCAAGAGGACCATCTGTATCCCCTCCATCCCCCGTCTCTCCCTAACCCCCACCTTAGCCCCCATCCCAGGCTGCATTTTCCTGAATTCTCTAAGTCACTCTCCTCTTAATCTAGGTTCCCTCCCGCAGGCCCAGGGCAGAGGCCAACACCAGCCGGATGCTCGGAAATGCCACCATGGAGAAATGTGAGTACCTGCAGCGTGGGAGATGTCTGGCACGGCAGGGCAGAGTCTGGCAGAGGCAGGGCCATCTCCCACCTGGCCACTGCTGCTTCCAGCCCCAGGAGGACAGCTGTCAGCCAGCCCAGCTCCTGGGCTTGGGTCTGGCCCTGCTCTAGAGGTTGAAGAGACATGAGGCAGGGCCTTTGGCTCTGAGCCCAAGAGGGTGGCAAAGGTCGGGGGCTAGGAGCTGGATTGAGGGGGTCAGCTCTCAGAAGCTTGATACCACTACCACCACCCTCCCGCAGGCAGCCACATTTTCGTGGACACAGGCCTGCCTGACCTGGCTGTGGGGCTCATCCTGCTGGCTGGCTCCCTGGTGCTCCTGTGCACCTGCCTCATCCTCCTCGTCAAGATGCTCAACTCTCTGCTCAAGGGCCAGGTGGCCAAGGTCATTCAGAAGGTTATCAACACTGGTGAGCCTCGAGCAGTGGGTGGGCAGGCCCCAGGATGGGCCGTTCTGGATCTTGCTGCGTCCTGCCACTGCCTTGGTGTGTGATCTGGGTAAAGCCCTACCATCTCTGAGCCTCAGTTTCCCCATGTGAACAAAGAAGAGATTGGACGAGGTGATTTTTGAGGCCCCTGAGGTGCTGACAGCTGGGGATCTGTGGCTGCTTCCAGCTGTCGTTCCATTCTAGCAGGTGGCTCCAGAGAGATTCTCAGAGGCCATTGTTTGATTCAATTAATAGTCATTAAGCCCCTACTGTGTGCCAAGCACGGCGTGGTGCCAGGGATACAGAGGTGAGCCACACAGAGATGGCTCCTGCCCTCAGGGGTCTCACAGCCCACAGGGGGAGACAAGCAATAAAAAAGTGATCGAGGGGGGATAAATTCAGATAGAGCGGTAACTGCCAAGGAGAAAGCAAAAAACAGCAAATAGAATATGGAAGAGGCTGCTTTGGGTGGGTGGTCAGTGGCTTCTGTGCAGAGGTGACATTTGAGCAGGGACCTAAATGTGGAGCAGTCAGATGTGGCTGAAGAGCTTTTCGGGTGGAGGGAACCTACCTGAAAGTGCAAAGGCTCCGAGGCAGGACTCAGCTGGCCAGGACTGTGGCACAAAAAGGTGGCCAGCAGTGTGGTGGGAGCTCAGTGAGTGAGGTGGAGAGAGATAGGGAGAGGTCAGCGAGGTAACAGGGACAGAGCAGGTCCCAGGCTGCGCTCAGAGCCTAGACTTTATCCAGGGTAATGGGGGCACTTGGGGGTTTGGGCAGGGCAGTGATACCATCTGACTTTCATTTAAGCCTCATTTTGAGCTTTCGGGACACTGCCTGGCACTGGCAAAGGCAGCATGACAAACGCTGGAATAAGGGGCATCCATGCATCTATGGGAGCTCAGAGGAGGGAGATGCAAAGTCTGCCCAGGGGCTGGGGTCAGGGAGGGCTTTCCAGTGGCAGTGATATCCACGCTGTCCCGAGGATGAATATTTAGGAGTGAGGAGGATGTCCCAGCCAGAGGGAACAAGGGAGCAAAAGGATGATAGAAGCAGGCTGAGAAGGGCCTTTAATCCAAGATCAAAGAGGACCCGGAAAAGCCACCGCAGTTGAGCAGGGGACTGACAAGGTCCCACTTGGAAGCTGACATCGATTCCCCCTCCCCAAGGAAAGTCCCCGCCCCCTCCCAATGCCCTCCCACTGACCCTACTGGGACCATTTGCTCGCAGACTTTCCCACCCCCTTCACCTGGGCCACAGGCTACTTTGCCATGGTGGTGGGCGCTGGCATGACCTTCGTTGTCCAGAGCAGTTCTGTGTTCACCTCGGCCATCACCCCACTCATCGGTGAGTCCCCACGCCGAGTCAGGGTTAGGTGGGGCAGGACTGACAGGAAAAGGGCTGAAGGAAGGAGCTGGGGAGACCATGTCCTCTCCTCTATCCCCAGGCCTGGGTGTGATCAGCCTTGAGCGCGCCTACCCACTCACACTGGGCGCCAACATCGGCACCACCACCACGGCCATCCTGGCTGCACTGGCCAGCCCCCGGGAGAAGCTGTCCAGTGCTTTCCAGGTGCGCTTGGGAGAGTAACCCTGTCAGAGGCAGGACAGGGCTAGGACTGGTGCCTGGAGACTGACCCAACGTAGGACAACACGTACAAATTAGTTTTTGACTGCCTACTAGGGGCCACCCGCTATGCCAGACTCTATGGAAACCATACGGGCAAAGTATACCTGGTGCTGCCCTCAAGACCTTAGTGTTTAACAGGGGAGAGACATTACTGGGAGCCATGCCAATCGAACAAGAGTAAGAGGGATTTGTACTCTGAGGAAGGGGTGCTGGCTCAGTTTGGGGGATCAAGGACTGGGGGGGCAGACAGCAAAGGGGTTGCTGTTCTAGGAGCAAAGGAGTAACTGATAAGCCAGGATGTTGCCCACTCAGAAGGCCAGAGCTTCTGAGCCAGAAACTGGTGTGAATCTTTTAGCTACTGGATCTGGTCAGGATCTGCTGGGGAATTCCTGAGAGGGAGATCAGTGGGGGAAATGTGGAGAGTTCAGGGCAGCAGTTATTTACCTACTGGTCCAGAAGTGTTTCAGTATTTTACTGGGGGAATGTCAGCCCTAAGTGCTGACTTTCCTGCTGCCCAGACCCTGTAGGGCCACTGTTATCTATCTTGACTCAGGAGCTGGCGCCCCTGCCCACCTCCATCCATCCGCCCTCTCCCCTGCAGATTGCCCTCTGCCACTTCTTCTTCAACATCTCAGGCATCCTGCTGTGGTACCCAGTGCCCTGCACGCGCCTGCCCATCCGCATGGCCAAGGCGCTGGGCAAACGCACCGCCAAGTACCGCTGGTTCGCCGTCCTCTACCTCCTACTGTGCTTCCTACTGCTGCCGTCGCTGGTGTTTGGCATCTCCATGGCAGGCTGGCAGGCCATGGTAGGTGTGGGCACACCATTTGGGGCCCTGCTGGCCTTCGTGGTACTTGTCAGCATGCTGCAGAGTCGCAGCCCCGGGCGCCTGCCCAAGTGGCTGCAGACATGGGACTTCCTGCCCCGCTGGATGCACTCCCTGCAGCCCCTGGACCACCTCATCACCCGCGCTACCTTGTGCTGTGCCAGGTCCGAGCCCCGCTCACCCCCGCTGCCCGCCAGGGTCTTCCTGGAGGAGCTGCCCCCTGCCACACCCTCCCCCCGCCTCGCAATGCCCAGTCACCACAATGCCACCCATCTCTAGGCTCCAGCCCAGACTGCTGCCTGGAGTCAGGAAATGCCTGTGCCTGGTGCCCGGGGTAGAAGGGCAGAGGGGTGTGTCTGTGTGCTCTGGGCATGCGCCTGTCCTTGCGCAGGTCCTCAGAGGTCTGGGCTTGTGAGAGACCTGCTCTGTCCCTGTCACTCATTGAGAGACAGTGTTATGTGCACACGTGGGCATGTTGGGGTGAGCCTGTGTGACAGCCTGCATATGCGTTCTGATGCACCAGGGGGTGGGGTGGGGGGGTGCGTGCCAACTGCAGGTTACTTGGGTATGATTTTGAGTCCTTTGCACATGTGTTTGGAGACCTGCACTGTGTCCTTGTGCACACACAACTCTGACTGGGCTCGGTGGGAGTAAGGGTGAGTCTGAGTTCATGACCTACAGCTGTTTGCTCGCGCATAGATGTGGGAGCCTGAGTCGCTGGCTGAATTCTCGCCCCCTCCCTGCCACCTTCCTTCCTCCATGATACCATTCTCCTCATCCTCACCCAGGTTTTCTGTATCATTGTTACAACCCTCTTCCCCAACACTGCTTGATTTAAAAAAAAAAAAAAGAAATGAAACTCTCATTGTGCACTTGGAAGTCTGCTTGCTCTCCATCTAGGGGGGAGGAGAGACCATGGTTTGGGGTTCAGCAGCACTATCTCCCCTCCCAAAGAGAGCCTGTTGTGCCCTGGAGGAGCCAGCCTACAAGCTCTCCCCAACAATCCTCCTGGCCCTGCCTAATGAGTCCAATCCACAATTCAAACTTCCTGAGTCCAATCCACAATTCAAACTTCCTGGAGCCCCGGCTAGGGCCACCTTAAGGCATGTGTAAGGAGGGCTCTTTGCTAACCCCACCAGGCTGACCTCCTCTGGTCTCTATCTGCCTCTGCTCACCCACCTCATTGCCTCCCTCCCTCCCTCTCTCTGGGATAAAATCAGTTCTCCAGAAAACAAGTGATAGGTGGGGGCCTGTCAGGGCCACTGGGGGAAGGAGAGGCAGGGTGGAGATGGGCAAGAGAGGTCATGCCCTGGACCCCAGTGCACAGGGCGCAGAAACTAGCCACTCTCCCTCTCACCTTTATCCTCTACTTTTGGGCAATAAACCAGCCTTCATTTAAACCCACCCAAATTTTTCAATTCCTCCTCCTCCATAGGGCCCCCTGAGCTGAGGCTTGCAGAGGGAGGGTCAAGGGGTGGGGGGTGCCAAAGTTCCTCCCTCTAGTCCAGGGACATATCCAGGGCCTTTGGACCCCAAGGAGGCAGGAACGCTGTAGGGCCCCAGACCTAGTTGTGACGGTCTGCAACATGTGCCTCCCCACCCCCACCTCCGTCCCCTTTGAAGTATGTGCAGGGAGATGCAAGGGCCTGCAAGCCCTAGAGCTGCTCTCCAGGCTACCAGCCCCACCATCACCCACTCACAACCCTCACTAGTGCTTCCTCTTGTCATGTGGAGGGGGTGAGAAGTACCCTGGCCTCCAGCTTAGGGAGTGTTGTGGGAGGGTGGGGAGGGGACTTCCTTTACCGTATGTCCCACACAGATCTGTAGAAAGTTTTGTGGGAAAGGATGCTCAGGCCTGAGTTAGAGGGTTTGAGAACTCCCTCCTAGGGTTGGCCGTCCTTAGGACCCTGGGAAGGCACCAAGGCCCTTGGACTCTGGCCTAGGGAGTTAGGCCACAGGCAGGGCACCCGTGGGAGGGCCTGGTGTAGGGCTCAGGAGGCTGGGAAGCCTCTGGACTCATAATACCAACCTCACCAGATACCCTTTCTGCAAGGATCTTCTAGTAAAGTACTTTCCGCATCTGCAACCCTCCCCAACCCCCTCACGACCGGAGGGTGAGTCTGCCACGCCCAGGTCAGACTTTATTTTGGCGCTGTCTGGCTGTCCTGCTAGGTGCCCTGCGAGCGCAGCCCGTGGATCAGCTCGTGCATCTTCTTGTTGAGAATGCCCCCATGCACGCCCCGCCGGCCCATGAGCACGAGGAGCGCACGCGGCGTGTGGCCCACGCAGATGGCGCGCCCGTCCAGCCCCTTAGTGCGCGCGTCCAGCACTCCGTCTCCCTCGGCCAGCAGGTGGTCTCGGATGACGCAGCAGCGGCGGCCCGCCACGCTCAAGCCCGCCTGCAGGAAGGTGCGCCGGTCCGGCCCCGTGAGTACACCCACCTCCTGCGGTGAGATGGCCGCCAGCAGGCCACCGGGCCGCGATGCCCACACGCAGCGATTGTCCGAGTGGCCCACGATGGCCACGTCGTCGATGCGCTGGTCCCGCAGCACCGCACTGATGTAGCCTTTCCAGTCGCCCATTCCGGCTCAGAGTGAGCCCCTCGCCTCTCACTTTCGAGGGTTGTCCTGCTGCGCCGCGCACCTGGAACGCCCGGGGCACTTTGACGTATTCGGGGGGCGGGGTTGTGACGTTGAGGTGGCTGCTAGGTCACAGAGCGGCTATCTATGCTGGAGAATGGGGTGCGGGTGGGGCGGCGTTCGTATCTTAGGCCTGATGAAGTTCTAAAGTTAGCCTGAAGGAGGGAATCGCACGAGTCAAAATAACTCTCAAAATAAACAAACAAGCGAACACTTAAATGGCCCATCAAGCACAGCACACATGAGTTTAAGAACAAAAAGAAAGGTGCCATGTCTAAACTGCCTGACCTCTCAGCCTGATAACCATGCAACTCCCAGAATGTGGTTCTCAAACATTAGGAGTATCAGAATCTCCTGGAAAGCTGATAAACAGATTGCTGGGCCCCAAGTCAGAGTTTTCTCATTCTGCAGTATGGGATGCAGGCAGAGAATACGCATTTCTAACAAGTTCCCTGGCGATGCTGCTGCTGGTCCAGGAACCACACTTTGAGACCCACTGCCCTAGTGACAGTTGGGGCAGGGGTGAGGGTCTTCCACGCCATCAGCCTTAAGGGTCCACACCACTGATTTAATGTTAAGTACTTCTAACCATGGTTCTCAACCTCCGCTGCAGATAGAATCACCTGGGGAGGTTTTAAAACAAATGGCTAGGCCATTTTAGAAATGGCGGCTCCGCTGGGAGGCATGTTCTCCGGGCAGCCACCCGGACCCCCGCCACCCCCGCCGGGGCTCTTGGACTAGGCTTCGCTTCTTCAGGCCATACCAGGCGTTCCGAGAACTTCTAACAGTACCTTGGTGGACGAGTTGGAGTCATTGTTCGAGGCTTGTTTTGCTTCTCTGGTGAGTCAGGATTATGTCAATGGTACAGATCAGGAAGAAATTCGAACTGGTGTTGATCAGTGTATCCAGAAATTTCTAGATATTGTGAGACAGACAGAATGTTTTTTCCTACAAAAACGATTGCAGTTATCTGTCCAGAAACCAGAGCAAGTTATCAAAGAGGATGTCTCGGAACTGAGGAACGAATTACAGCGGAAGGATGCTCTGGTCCAGAAGGACTTAACAAAACTGAGACATTGGCAGCAGGTGCTGGAGGACATCAACATGCAGCACAAAAAGCCAGCCGACATCCCTCAGGGTTCCCTGGCCTACCTCAAGCAGGCATCTGCAAATATCCCTTCACCGATGAAGCAAACCTGAGGAAAAGCCACCTGAACATGAGCTGGTGGCTGAGTCAGCCCAGACACAGTTTTGTCAAACATCACTTCTTGTAGACATGACATTTTGGGAGAACTCTTTGCCAGAGAATATGATTTTAGTTTTGTGCTCTCATCTAAAATTTTCCCCCTATTTTTATAAGTGTTATTTCTGGAGTACTTTATAAAATGCTTATTGCTTTGGTAAACCAAGTATATTGTCTTTAGCAAAGTTTAAGACTGTTAGTGTGATGCCATTTACAGATTCCTTTTTATGTTTTTGGTTTTTGCTGCTTGTTATTATTTTTATTTTTGAATGAGTGTTAATCTCTCTGTTTCCAGTTTTAGATTATTTTGTATGATCTGAGGGGAAAAGCTTGTATGATCTGATCTGCATATCAAAGGATGAGGATTTCGGTTGTAGGCCTTTTATGATAATTTACCCATCAGTGGCAGTATATAAAAATATGTAAATTTGCTGTTTTTCAAGACTTTGAACTACCTCAAGAAGAAGAGTCTAATGCAACAATGTAACACTTCCAGAACCTCAGAATGAGGATATTTTGTAAATAGGTTGGAAGAGGATTACAATATTGTAGGTTAGTGTAGTAACTGTTATTGTACTGCAGTAACCTAGTGCTATAGGAATCCAGTAGTATCCTTAAGTTAATGTTGACTTTTATTTGGGGTAAGTTTATATTTTGTGTAGTCTTTATTTACTTTTGGGGGGGGTAGGAGCAGTGATATGCTAGTGATATTCATTTCTGCAATAATCAGTTTAAGTAACAGAGCAGACCCTGCTCTCAATAGGGGCATAAGTGAAGTATGAGGGTTAAAGTTTGCTGTGATCATCTCTGAGTTTTGAGTTTTGTTTGTTTGTTCTGCTGTTTGGAGCAGATTTTTCCATTAATGAATTTCTTGCTAATGGGTAGTGTTGATTCCAAGGGACTGGGGCCTTGAGGTGGGAGGTTGGCTGCAGGGTGCATGGGAGACTCGGTGTTTGGGAAGATATTTTACCCTCTGTCAGTCACACAGGCCACCTCAGATTCTCTGTTGAACCGTTGTTGAGAAATACAAACCAGCATTGTGTCTGGTCTGCTGTTGAGAAATACAGACCGGCATTGTGCCTGGTCTCCTTGGATGAGGCTTTCCTTTCTCTGTTGTTCACATTCCCTCATTAGATTACACCCCTTCTCCCTCACCCAGTGCTGCACTGTCTCTTGAACAGGCAGTAATTCTGTGACTCGGTGTCTTGCCTTGCTTTTTCTCCAGCCTTGAAGGCCCTGCCCCACCCACCTTGACATCCACTCAAGTTCCCCTCTGGCCTGGAGGCCACCTGGTCTCTGCAGCCTCCAAAAGCCCTCTCTGTCGTATCCACAGTACACAGGACTTCTTGTCTCTTCTGCCAGCCTTGCTTGGTTCTCCCTCTGGAGTTAGTGATCTGTCTCCTTGTTCCTCATGAGAAGTAGTCATTATTCCCCTCTGAATATACAGGGACCATTTATTATCTTTTATACATAATAACTGAGTACTTATTTTTGTTTGTGTATGTGTGTGTATGGTACACAGCCGGAGGCCAACGAATTCCCTCATTCGGAGTATATAGTTAAACAAAGCTTTTAAAAGTTGTTTTTAATCACATTATCTGATTTCAAGGTTGTTAACCTGGTCATCTCATGCCAATTAGAAGCTCTGATTGGCAGCTTTAGATTTCTTGATTAAAAACCTAACTAAATTGATTACATTTTAGGCATTCTTTCAGTAATGGAGAGGTTCTTAGCGAAAAGTTCAGGAACTGTTCTATTTGGTGCTTAGTAAAAATATTTTGAATTAATGTGTGTACCAGTTATTGTCATTTCTTTATTAACTTCAAAAGTTTTCTGCCAAATAAACATTTCACTTTTTTCTGTTTGTAACAAAACAAAACAAAACAAAACAAACGGCTACCCACCCACCCCCCTTCCCTAGAAATATTGATTTAATTGACCTGAGGTGGATGTTGGGCATAGGTTCAAAAAGCTCCCCGTGGTGATTCTGATGTACAGTCAAGGTTGAGAACTCCTGTTCTATAAACTTAAAATATTAGTTTCATACTTGTGGAGTCACCTTGCACAGGTTTGGTACACAGTGTGGCTTAGTAAATGTCAGCTGGACATGAATCTAAACCTTGCATCAGATCTCAATAGATTCTGTTCTCTGAAGGGGTGTGGAGAAGTTGAGCACCGGTATACTATCTTGGCATTTCCCGACGGGACCCCTGAAGAGCTGTGCCTTTCAAGCATCTTCAAAAGCACTTTACTGAGTTCTATGCCATGCCTGGCGCCGGGCTGGCAGCGCTGGTGGGAATGGAACACATTCCTTGCTATCCATGATCATGCCTCAGCCATGCTTCCATTCCAGAATTGCCCAGGAGGGAAAGACGAGTCCCGGGGCGGTCAGGAAGCGGTGTGCTCCCCGATCCAGGCTAGGTAGTTGGCCACGTCGGTGTATACACCCGGCTTGTGGCGGTCGCCGCAACCTGAACCCCAGCTGACGATGCCTCGCAAGATGAGCTGGAGCTCTGCGGTCTCATCCTCACACACCAGAGGGCCCCTGGAGTCACCCTGGGTCGGGGACACGCGGCTCAGCGCCCTTGGCTTGGGGTCTGCACTTGACCGGGTTGGAGGAGGGCGCCAAGCGGGTCCAAGGGCTCACCTGGCACGCGTCAGTGCCACCCTCGAGGAAGCCAGCGCAGAGCATGCCGGGGGGTGAAGGCGGCTCCGTGCACGTCGGGGGCGGAGCAGCGCTCCGGACGGATGAGCGGCACCTGAGTGCCGCTTCTTCCTTCTACTGCAGGAAGCTGGAATATTCCCCTGACCCTGCGAATCGAGAGCGCCTTCCTCACACCCCTCCCGACTCCTCTCCACCCAGGCCATGGACCTGGCTGCGCCAAGCTCTTTCAAACCCGCTCATCTCCTGCCTCCCTCGCAGCAAGCCCGAGAGGGAGTGAGTTGCCTTTAACACTATTTCATAGACGAGAAAACTGAGGCCAGAGAGGAGCGGTGATGTGAATGAACCAGGAGGAAGCAGGACTGCTTCGGAACCCCACCCCCACTTCCCATCCAGTGTCTCAAAACCTTGGTCCCCATCCAGCCCACCTGCTGCTCCAGCGCGGGCCAGCGTCCTAGTAGCCCTTGCAGCCCTGTGCCCAGAGGGAATCAAGAGAAAGTGCGATTCTCCCGGTACGCCTCAGACTTGGGGACGCCCCCCAACAGTGAATACCAAGCTCTTGGAGAAGCAGACTGAAGAGGCAAGGGCCCTGCACGTCCTCACAACCCACCAGGTCGGCCCCACCTGTCCCTGGCGGTACCAAACCTGCGGGTTTCTCTTGCCTACCCCGGTGGCCAGAGGTCTCCCTCCCGCCCCCAGCCGTTCTGCCTATCTTCTAACTGGTGACCCCAGCCGGCCACTTCGCAGAGCGCGGCTTCGGATTCGGCCGGGCGGGCGGCGCTATTCGGCAGGCACACTGGCTGAACGAAAGGCAACGGGTGCGCGCAGCAGCCTTCAGCGCTCTCCTGCAGGCGCACCAGAGCTAACCCAAGCGGGGAGGAGCATGAGGCCGGGACGCTAGGACTTCGAGCCCTGCCCACCCTTTCCCCTGATCCCCGCGGGGGCGCCCCCACGCACCCAGGTCGTGCTGGTAGGTGATACGCGAGAAGGCCTCGTGCAGGGGGTAGGCGCGCACGGCCAGCGGCGGTCCTGGCCGAGCACCACTGTCAGTTCCTCCGGCGCAGGTCTGAGGGCAGGGTCGGGAAAAGGAAGCGCGCTCAGAGCCGGCCACAGGCATCCTGCGGGAGCCCCCTCTTTCCGAGCCCCTTCTTGGGTTTCAGCTTCCTCCTGGGGAGCTCTGAAAGGGAGAAGGGGGAAAGGTGGGCGGAGACGCGGAGAGGTAGGGCACGTGTTCGGGTGTCGCGCGGAAGCTGGGCACAGAGGAGAGAGGAGCTAGGGATCCCGGGCCGGGAGCTGAGCGCTCAGGCACTCGCCGGTTCTGCAGGCAGTGAGCCGCGGTCAGCACCCAACAGGGGGCGATGAGGCTGCCGGTGCAGAAATTCTGGCCCTGCTACAGCGCGGCGATGTAGGGGTGCGCCCCGGGGAGCGCCACCAGTTCCCCGACGACGCGGCTCAGCGAGGACAGCCGTTTGTGGAGCCGCTGTCCACAGCCCGCCGGGCCCGCGCTGGGCAGGGGAGTCCGCTGCTCGGTCAGCGAGCACCAGCCTGTGGGAGAAGCCCAGGCTGAGGGCCGGGAGACCCACGATCAGTTGGAATGTAGCTCGTCCCGTGATCTCTCTGCTCGGATTCTTAACCTTTCCCAACTACCTGAGGTCAGGGGTCGAAGCGGGGTCTGGGTCGTGGGCTGAGGTTTCTGCAAAGCCGAAAGCGAGGGCAAAGGGAAGTACTGGTACCCCGATGAGATCCGAATCGGAGGAGGGATTTGGGGCGCCGCCGGGGCTGGGGCCTGGCACCGTGCCAGGCGGCAATAATGCCAGCTCAGTCGGTCGCCTCTCCAAACAAAGCACCACGGGCGGGTGTCGTTGTCCTGGTTCCTGTAACCACGGGGTGGGGTTGGTTGAGAAGCCCTAGAGGGCCCTGGGGCGGAAAGAGACGCCCAGCCCTGCCCCACCTGCGCACCGGCAGAAGGCGTGGTCGCCCAGTCTCCGATTCAGCGCTTGCTCTGCGGTCACATTCCAGTAGGTGGCCTCGGAGGCCCACGGCTGACAGGGTGCACCCGAGAGCTTAGTCCGGGCCACGCCGCGGTAGCTGAGCCCGCGGTCGCGGTCGTCGTAGCAGTTCGCCTTGAAATCTGGGGAGAGAGAAGGCTCCCTACAGCTAGGGTATGGAATGGTCTCCTGTCGCCCTCTCACCCACTTCTCCACTTTCCCTCCTCCCTCTCTGCAAGCCCTTCCCACGTGGGGGCGGGGCTTCTTCTTCCCAGACACCCTAACTCACCCACTTCGCACAAGCGTCCAGCGTAGCCCGTGGGGCAACGGCACAGGCGGTGGCCCTCTGCCTGTAGGCAGCTGCCCCCATTGAGACATGGGTTGGTACGGCAGACTGAGAGAAGGAGCATGTTGAGCCACCCCTAGGCTCAAAGACCCCCGCCCCCCCCCGACCCAGAGAGCTCCCTCTTACGCTGGCACACCACCTGGCCTCCTGCCAGCCTTTCTTTCCCACCTTCTGCCCTCCTCCCTGGCCAGCTCCGCACCCATCTACTCACCCTGGCTGGCCAGTGGCTTGCACTGGGCATTCGGACCCTTGCACTGGCACTTGGCTACACCTGCCAGCTCAAGCCTATGCCATACTTCATTCTTCTGGAAGAACCAAAGAAGCTGGGGCTCAAAGCACTTCTCTGGGGACAAAGGGGTAGGGTAGTCTCAAGAGAGTGTGGGACCATGCCAAGTCTCTGGGAATCCACAGGACCTCTTCAGTAGGCCTGTGGCTGCCCCTGTTCCCCAGCAGCCCCTCCCCTGGCCTCAGCATCTCCTTACCTCTCTGGCAGTGCTTCCCAGTGAAGTGATCTGGACAGATGCAGTGTGGGCCGTTTGGCATGTTCACACAGGTCCCTCCTTTCTGGCAGGGGTTGTGTTTGCTGCAGCGATCTGAGAGATGAACACAGGGGGAGAAAGAGTGGGGAGCCTGAATCAAACAGATGGGGCCAAGTCCCTACCCAAACCTGCTTGTCTTTTGACCTTGGCCCTCCAAATTTCCAAGCCTTAGTTTACCCACCTGAAAAATGGGGCTACCCCCTCTTAGAACTTCTCCCTCTGGGAGGGAAGGAGATAGGTGGGCCCAGAGTCCCATATGTTTTAGATCTGATGATACCCAGGAGAGTAGCTAGGGTCGGGGAGAGGGCCCTGGGCCACCCCAAAGGTTGTGTGGCACCTTTCACTTTCTTTGGCTCCAGGCAGTGTGCCCACATCACTGATCCTTCTCAAAGTTGGGGGTGGTAGCACACCTGTAGACAGAGATAAGGCTTAAGACATGGAAGTGACCCAAGTGCCCATCAACGGATGATTGGTTTAAGAAGATGTGGTATATACACAATGGAATATTACTCAGCCATTAAAAAAGAATGAAATATTGCCATTTGCAGTAACATGGGTGGACCTAGGGAATACCATACTAAGTGAAGTAAGTCAGATGGAGAAAGACAAATAATATGTGATAGCATTTATATGTGGAATCTAAACAGTAACACAAATGAATCTATATACAAAACAGAAACAGACTTACAGACATAGAAAACAAACTTACAGTTACCAAAGGGGAAAGCGGGGGTGGGGGGGATAAATTAGGAATATGAGATTAACAGATACACACTACTATACATAAAATAGATAAGCAACAAGGATTTACTGTATAATACAGGGAACTATATTCAATATCTTGTAATAACTTATAATGGAAAATAATCTGAAAAAAAATATATATATATAACTGAATCATTTTGCTGTACACCTGAAACCAACACAATATTGTAAATCAACTATACTTCAATAAATAAAAAAAGAAAGAAAGAAAGAGATGAAGCTTCCTAGCTCTGCCCAAGGGGCTGGGCTGCCCTTCCCTATCACAGCCCCTTCTCTCCAAGCAGGGTTCCTTGGACAGAAGGATGGGCAGAGTCCACCTCCCCCAGACCCCTGCTCCAAACCTTCCGGGGTAGTCTTACCAGGGTCGGGGCCGGGCCAGCCTCTGTGGATACATTTGTGATACAGCTGCCGGTGGTACTGGAAGGGGAAGTGGCAGGGCTCCCTGGTGACAGTGAGAACTGCAGGGGTAACACACTCCTTAATGACTTTCCCTGTGCCCCATTGCCCAGGTACCACCCCTCAGAGTCTGGTTGGAAAAAGGATAGACCTTTGAAAAGATCATTGTGCCTTCAAGACCACATCCTGCTTAAGAGTTGGGTTTCTGGAGTCAGTTGGTGGACTCCTGACTCCACCAACTACTAACTGCGTGACTTTAGACAAGTCTGCAGCCTCCAGGCCTAGAAGAGTGCTTGCCACAAAGTAGGCACTTAATAAATACTTGTTGAATGTTGAAGTCACTTGACCACTCTGAGCCTTAGTTTTCTCATCTGTTAAAAATGGCAAAAATCATACATAGTACAGATGAAGGGTTTCAGTTTTGCAAGATGCAAAGAATTCTGGAGACAGATGGTGGTAATGATTGCACAACAATATGAGTGTACTTAATATCACTGAACTGTACACTTAAAAATGGTTGAGACGGGGATTCCCTGGTGGCGCAGCGTATAAGTATCCGCCTACCAATGCAGGGGACACGGGTTCAAGCCCTGGTCCGGGAAGACCCCACATGCCGCAGAGCAGCTAAGCCCGTGCGCCACAACTACTGAGCCTGCGTGCTGCAGCTACTGAAGCCCGCACGTCTACACGCCTAGAGCCCGTGCTCCGCAACAAGAGAAGCCACCGCAATGAGAAGCCTGCGCACCGCAATGAAGAGTAGCCCCCACTCGCGGCAACTAGAGATAAACCCTGCGCGCAGCAACAAAGACCCAACTCAGACAAAAATAAATAAATAAATACATTTATTTTTTAAAAAACCAGCATGTCAGTATGGTCCTATTTTTGTACAAACATATTTACATATGCATAAAAAATAAATCTAGAATGAAATCTCCAAAATTTGTAACAGTGGTTTTTGGAAGATAGTGGATTATGGGTGACTTTTCCTTCTTTTCTATTTCCGTAATTTATAAAGTTTTTACCAAAAAAATATTGCTATTGTAATTTTTTAAAATAGTACAATTGAGCCTCATTCAGATTCTGTATTTGCTTATCTGCACTTCTTGCTAAAATTTATCTGTAACCCCAAACCAATACTCAAGGTGCTTTCACTGTCATTTGTGGACATGCACAGAGTGGTGAAAAATTTGAGTCACCCCAAGTGCACATTCCCAGCTGAGGTCAAACAAGGTGATGCTCTGCTTCTGGTTTCAACTCCTACTGTAAACAAGTGTCTTTTTTTTTTTTAATTTTTAAATTTTATTTATTTTTTTATACAGCAGTTTCTCATAAGTTATCCATTTTATACATATTAGTGTATATATGTCAATCCCAATCTCCCAATTCATCACACCACCCCACCCCTGCCACTTTCCCCCCTTGTTTTCCATATGTTTGTCCTCTACATCTGTGTCTCAATTTCTGCCCTGCAAACTGGTTCATTTGTACCATTTTTCTAGGTTCCACATATATGCGTTAATATACGACATTTGTTTTTCTCTTTCTGACTTACTTCACTCTGTATGACAGACTCTAGATCCATCCACGTCTCTACAAATGACCCAATTTCGTTCCTTTTTATGGCTGAGTAATATTCCATTGTTTATATGTACCACATCTTCTTTATCCATTCATCTGTCGATGGGCATTTACGTTGCCTCCATGTCCTGGCTATTGTAAATAGTGCTGCAATGAACATTGGGGTGCATATGTCTTTTTGAATTATGGTTTTCTCTGGGTATGTGCCCAGTAGTGGGATTTCTGGGTCATATGGTAATTGTATTTTTAGTTTGTTAAGGAACCAACATACTGTTCTCCATAGTGGTTGTATCAATTTACATTCCACCAACAGTGCAAGAGGGTTCCCTTTTCGCCACACCCTCTCCAGCATTTGTTGTTTGTAGATTTTCTGATGATGCCCATTCTAACTGGTGTGAGGTGATACCTCATTGTAGTTTTGATTTGCATTTCTCTAATAATTAGTGATGTTGAGCAGCTTTTCATGTGCTTCTTGGCCATCTGTATGTCTTCTTTGGAGAGATGTCTATTTAGGTCTTCTGCCCATTTTTCGATTGGGTTGTTTGTTTTTTTAATATTGAGCTCCATGAGCTGTTTATATATTTTGGAGATTAATCCTTTGTCCATTGATTCGTTTGCAAATATTTTCTCTCATTCTGAGGATTGTCTTTTCGTCTTGTTTGTAGTTTCCTTTGCTGTGCAAAAGCTTTGAAGTTTCATTAGGTCCCATTTGTTTATTTTTGTTTTTATTTCCATTACTCTAGGAGGTGGATCAAAAAAGATCTTGCTGTGATTTATGTCAAAGAGTGTTCTTCCTATGTTTTCCTCTAAGAGTTTTATAGTGTCCGGTCTCACATTTAGGTCTCTAATCCATTCTGAGTTTATTTTTGTGATGGTGTTAGGGAGTGTTCTAATTTCATTCTTTTACATGTAGCTGTCCAGTTTTCCCAGCACCACTTGTTGAAGAGACTGTCTTTTCTCCATTGTATATCCTTGCCTCCTCTGTCAAATATACAGTGACCACATGCGCGTGGGTTTATCTCTGGGCTTTCTATCCTGTTCCATTGATCTATATTTCTGTTTTTGTGCCAGTACCATATTGTCTTGATTACTGTAGCTTTGTAGTATAGTCTGAAGTCAGGGAGGCTGATTCCTCCAGCTCCGTTTTTTTCCCTCAAGATTGCTTTGGCTATTTGGGGTCTTTTGTGTCTCCATACAAATTTTAAGATTTTTTTGTTCTAGTTCTGTAAAAAATGCCAGTGGTAATTTGATAGGGATTGCATCGAATTTGTAGATTGCTTTGGGTAGTATAGTCATTTTCACAATACTGATTCTTCCAATCCAAGAACACGGTATATCTCTCCATCTGTTGGTATCATCTTTAATTTCTTTCATCAGTGTCTTATAGTTTTCTGCATACAGGTCTTTTATCTCCCTAGGTAGGTTTATTCCTAGGTTTTTTATTCTTTTTGTTGCAATGGTAAATGGGAGTGTTTCCTTAATTTCTCTTTCAGATTTTTCATCATTAGTGTATAGGAATGCAAGAGATTTCTGTGCATTAATTTTGTATCCTGCAACTTTACCAAATTCATTGATTAGCTCTAGTAGTTTTCTGGTGGCATCTTTAGGACTCTCTATGTATAGTATCATGTCATCTGCAAACAGTGACAGTTTTACTTCTTCTTTTCCAATTTGCATTCCTTTTATTTCTTTTTCTTCTCTGACTGCCGTGGCTAGGACTTCCAAAACTATGTTGAATAATAGTGGTGAGAGTGGACATCCTTGCCCTTGCTTGTTCCTGATCTTAGAGGAAATGCTTTCAGTTTTTCACCATTGAGAATGATGTTTGCTGTGGGTTTGTCATATATGACCTTTACTATGTTGAGGTAGGTTCCCTCTATGCCCACTTTCTGGAGAGTTTTTATCATAAATGGGTGTTGAATTTTGTCAAAAGCTTTTTCTGCATCTATTGAGATGATCATATGGTTTTTCTTCTTCAATTTGTTAATATGGTGTATCACATTGATTGATTTGCGTATATTGAAGAATCCTTGCATCCCTGGGATAAATCCCACTTGATCATGGTGTATGATCCTTTTAATGTGTTGTTGGGTTATGTTTGCTAGTATTTTGTTGAGGATTTTTGCATCTATATTCATCAGTGATATTGGTCTGTAATTTTCTTTTTTTGTAGTGTCTTTGTCTGGTTTTGGTATCAGGGTGATGGTGGCCTCATAGAATGAGTTTGGGAGTGTTCCTTCCTCTGCAATTGTTTGGAAGAGTTTGAGAAGGATGGGTGTTAGCTCTTCTGTAAGTGTTTGATAGAATTCACCTGTGAAGCCATCTGGTCCTGGACTTTTGTTTGCTGGAAGATCTTTAATCACAGTTTCAATTTCATTATTTGTGATTGGTCTGTTCATATTTTCTATTTCTTCCTGGTTCAGTCGTGGAAGGCTATACCTTTCTAAGAATTTGTCCATTTCTTCCAGGTTGTCCATTTTATTGGCATAGAGTTGCTTGTAGTAGTCTCTTAGGATGCTTTGTATTTCTGCAGTGTCTGTTGTAACTTCTCCTTTTCATTTCTAATTTTATTGATTTGAGTCCTCTGCCTCTTTTTCTTGATGAGTCTGGCTAATGGTTTATCAATTTTGTTTATCTTCGCAAAGAACCAGCTTTTAGTTTTATTGATCTTTGCTATTGTTTTGTTTCGATTTCATTTATTTCTGCTCTGATCTTTATGATTTCTTTCCTTCTACTAACTTTCGGTTTTGTTTGTTCTTCTTTCTCTAGTTCCTTTAGGTGTAAGGTTAGACTGTTTATTTGAGATGTCTGTTGTTTCTTGAGGTAGGATTGTATTGCTATAAACTTCCCTCTTAGAACTGCTTTTGCTACATCCCGTAGGTTTTGGATCATCGTGTTTTCATTGTCATTTGTCTCTAGGTACTTTTTGATTTCCTCTTTGATTTCTTCAGTGATCTCTTGGTTATTTAGTAATGTATTGTTTAGCCTCCATGTGTTTGTGTTTTTTACATTTTTTTCCTTGTAATTGATTTCTAATCTCATAGCGTTGTGGTCAGAAAAGGTGCTTGATATGATTTCAATTTTCTTAAATTTACTGAGGCTTGATTTGTGACCCAAGATGTGATCTATCCTGGAGAATGTTCCGTGCGCCCTTGAGAAAAAAGTGTAATCTGCTGTTTTTGGATGGAATGTCCTATAAATATCAATTAAATCTATCTGGTCTACTGTGTCATTTAAAGCTTGTGTTTCCTTATTAATTTTCTGTTT
The DNA here is from genome assembly GCF_028564815.1 of Eubalaena glacialis. Lineage (NCBI taxonomy): Eukaryota > Metazoa > Chordata > Mammalia > Artiodactyla > Balaenidae > Eubalaena > Eubalaena glacialis. Next base: position 158,320,862 of record NC_083719.1, read on the forward strand.
GGATGATCTGTCCATTGGTGTAAGTGAGGTGTTAAAGTCCCCCACTATTGTTGTGTTACTGTCGATTTCCTGTTTTATAGCTGTTAGCAGTTGCCTTATGTATTGAGGTGCTCCTATGTTGGGTGCATATATATTTATAATTGTTGTATCTTCTTCTTGGATTGATCCCTTGATCATTACGTAGTGTCCTTCCTTGTCTCTTGTAACATTCTTCATTTTAAAGTCTATATTATCTGATATGAGTATTGCTACTCCAGCTTTCTTTTGATTTCCATTTGCATGGAATATCTTTTTCCATCCCCTCACTTTCAGTCTGTATGTGTCCCTAGGTCTGAAGTGGGTCTCTTGTAGACAGCATATATATATGGGTCTTGTTTTTGTATCCATTCAGCGAGCCTGTGTCTTTTGGTTGGAGCATTTAATCCATTCACGTTTAAGGTAGTTATCGATATGTATGTTCCTATGACCATTTTCTTAATTGTTTGGGGTTTGTTTTCGTAGGTCCTTTTCTTCTCTTGTGTTTTCCACTTAGAGAAGTTCCTTTAGCATTTGTTGTAGAGCTAGTTTGGTGGTGCTGAATTCTCTTAGCTTTTGCTTGTCTGTAAAGCTTTTGATTTCTCCATCGAATCTGAATGAAATCCTTGCCAGGTAGAGTAATCATGGTTGTAGGTTCTTCCCTTTCATCACTTTAAATATGTCATGGCACTCCCTTCTGGCTTGTAGAGTTTCTGCTGAGAAATCAGCTGTTAACCTTATGGGAGTTCCCTTGTATGTTATTTGTCATTTTTCCCTTGCTGCTTTCAATAATTTTTCTTTGTCTTTAATTTTTGCCAAGTTGATTACTATGTGTCTTGGCGTGTTTCTCATTGGGTTTATCCTGTATGGGACTCTCTGCACTTCCTGCACTTGGGTGGCTATTTCCTTTCCCATGTTAGGGAAGTTTTTTACTATAATCTCTTCAAATATTTTCTTGGGTCCTTTCTCTCTCTCTTCTCCTTCTGGGACCCCTATAATGAGAATGTTGTTGTGTTTAATGTTGTCCCAGAGGTCTCTTAGGCTGTCCTCATTTCTTTTCATTCTTTTTTCTTTATTCTGTTCCACAGCAGTGAATTCCACCATTCTGTCTTCCAGGTCACTTATTTGTTCTTCTGCCTCAGTTATTCTGGTATTGATTCTTTCTAGTGTATTTTTCATTTCAGTTATTGTATTGTTAATCTCTGTTTGTTTGTTCTTTAATTCTTCTAGATCTTTGTTAAACATTTCTTGCATCTTCTTGATGTTTGCCTCCATTCTTTTTCCGAGGTCCTGGGTCATCTTCACTATCATTATCCTGAATTCTTTTTCTGGAAGGTTGCCTATCTCCACTTCACTTAGTTGTTTTTCTGTGGTTTTATCTTGTTCCTTCATCTGGTACATAGCTCTCTGCCTTTTCATCTTATCTTTCTGTGAATGTGTTTTTTGTTCCACAGGCTGCAGGATTGTAGTTCTTGCTTCTCAACAAGTGTCCTTTTCATGCTCTATTTAGTGCCATGTTTTTCAAATTTTGTGCTTTTGAGACATTATTTTGCTGTTGAAAATGGCCCCCAAATAGAGTGCTGAAGTGCTGTCCAGTGTTCCAAAGTGCAAGAGGGCTGTGATGTACATTATGGAGAACACTTGTGGGCTAGATAAGCTTCGTCCAGGCATGAGCTATAGTGCCTCTGGCCATGAATTTAATATCAATGAATCAATAATATATATTAAGTAAGGTGTCTTTAAACAGAATCACACATAAAACAAGGTTATATGTTGATGAAAATGTTGTGACCAGAGCTCACAGGAACCTAACCCTATATTTCCTCTAGGAGCAATGGTTCAGTTTTTGCTAATTCAGTGTTCATGGTGACTTTATAGAACATGACTACCACGAATAATGAGAATTGACTCTATCTATTTCAGAGGAGTGTTGCGAAACTTAAATGAGATCGTGTCTACAAAACACTTACACAGAGTCTGGCACATAGTACATTAGCTGCTATTTTGTATTAGAGGCCCAGTGACACTTGTGCTGAGGGCCAAATCAGGGACAGGACATTAAAGGAAGAGAGAGGGGTCTGAGACGGACCTTTAAGATGCAAATGGAATGGACACAGAAGAGTAGGACCCTAAGCAGGTGATTAGGCAAGGGCAGGGCAGCTAGGTTGGGTCAGGCTAGAAGAAGGAGAGCAGTTTGGCTAGGTGTGGAGTGCTGAGGAGAGGAGGTGAGGTACTCAGGATTGCCTCAGTGCCATGCTAAGGGGCTGGGCCTGATCCCATCAGGGCAGGCTTGCCAGGGCAGGCTCAATCTAGTTTACAATTCTAGGTAAATATTTAGTGCCTGGAAGAATAAAGGCAATGGGGAACTATGGCAGGGGGGAGATGGCAGATATCCACCATCTAAAAGGGAGCTTGATAATAAAAGCAAATATATTTTAAGCATTTACCATGCACCAAACTGTGGGCTGAGTGCCTCACCGGGATTAATGACTCATTTCTCCTTCTCCACAGCCCTAAGAGTTTTACCATTACCAGCCTCGTTTTACAGGTGGGGATTTAAGCTTGGAGAAGTCAAGTCATTGGTCCAGAGCCATCCAGCACATAAGGGATGAAGCTGGGATTCAGAGGCATTTGGGATCCAGAGCCCTGCTCTTGATACTTCCTTGTCTGTCAAGGGCCCTGGCCTCTGTGTGGCATGACTGATGCCTGCGAGATGTATCGAGGAGAGGAAAGGAAGGGGGAGGCTGGGGAAACCGAGGAAGACTGGCAGGTACTGGACCAGACACTCAGATACAGCCCCAGCCTTGCCCTCACGGAGCACTCAGTTCACTATCACTCTGGATCCCCAGCACCCATGTGCACAAGACCTGGCATATAGTAGGCACTCAGGTCTGAATGCCAGCCAGACAACTCTGGGGATGAGAGTGAAGAGCGCCCAGGATCCTTCCCCTCACCCCAAGAGCCAGAGACTAACAATCTGCACACTCCCTGCCATACTCATCCCTGTTCAAGGGTCTCTCAGGAGGCGGACCCAGGCTACTTACCCACTGTGTGCTCACTCTCTATGAACTTATGCTGCTTGGGGGCTTTCCAAGGTGGAGTCTATGGCAGAGAGAAGAAAGCCGGGAATTTTCCCAGAAAGTCGTTGCCTGCCCCGATCCCATGCTAGTCCCCAGCTTCCTTTCACAGTCCAGAAATGCAGAGATTTCCTCAGAAGGCCTGGACCCCTCCTTCCTCCTCCCATTGTCTCCTCAAGGTCCCCCTCCCCCAGTAATGCAGGCTATGTCCTCATATCCACCAGCACTGTCTGTCTCTCTCTCCTCTACTTTGGCCTTATAGGCTTACCTAGTCTTTCCAAACAGGCCTTCCAATCACCTAGACTAAAAGGTCATGGGCAGAGGCCAAGGCTGTGATAGGGACATCCCAGGGCCATCCCAGTACAACCCTCCTGGTTCCCACAGCCCTCACCAAAACCGCTGACTCCAGGCTCACCAGCAGGACCCCCAGGAGCAGCAGAGCCCTCATGGCATCTGTCTGTTGGTCCAACCACTTGCCCAGGAGTCCAGATCAATAGAACTGGTCAAAGGTCCCTGAGGCCTGGGAAGCAGAGATTGGTCGAGCTGCCCTCCTGGGCTGTTTATGGAAAGCTAAGCAGAGAGTTTCCTTGATGGGCCCCCAAGGATGGGAAAGTTGGGAGCTGGTGGGTGGGAGTAGCATAATAAGGAGTGGGGTTCCTCCTCTCTTTCCCAGATAATGGAACTGGAAGCAGGAAGAGGGACCATCTTTGTTTCGGGTCTTATTGGGGATGAGGAGTTTAAGGAGATCCAAGAGAAGCTCCCTACTTTAGGAATCTTAGAGTCCATGGAGAAGTATATTCATTTTCTATTGCTGCCTAAAATTAACCACAAACTTTGCAGCTTAAAATAATACCCATTAATTAGTCCGTAAATCTGTGGGTCAAAAGTCCAGCACTGCGTGACTCAGTTTTCTGCTCAAGGTCTCACAAAACTGAGATCAAGGCTAAGTTTTCTGGAGGCTCTGGGGAAAAATTCCCTTCCAAGGTCATTCAGGTCATTGGCAGAATTCAGTTTCTTGTGTTTGTAGGACTGAGGTCCCTTTTTCTTTGCAAGCCAGGGGTTGCCCTCAGCTGCTAGAAGCTTCCTGCATTTCTTGCCATAGAGCCCCTTCGATCTTCCAAGCCAACAACAGAGAATCTCCCCAACGTTGACTCTCTTACCCTTTGAATTTCTTTTGCCAGGAAGAACCCTGTCACTTTTAAGGGCTCATCTGATTAGGTGAGGCCCACTAAGGAGAATCTCCCTGTCTTAAGGTCAGCTGATTTGGGACCTTACTTACATTTGCAGCATTCTTCTACAGAAGCATCTAGATTAGTGTTTGATTAAATGACTGGGAGAAGGTATGTTTACACCAGGGAACTTGGGGGCCATCTTAGAGTTCTACCTACAAAGAAAGTAAATTATCCCATGGAAAAAATACTAAAAATGCTAAACCAAGGTGTGCTAAAATATGCAACTGGAGCACAAAGGAGGGAGATAGGTTGGGCATGTATTATTTTTCCTGCCCAACAACCATCCACCTTGGTTCAGTAAGGACACCCTGCTTTTTCCTTTGGGAACCACTCCTCCTGCATCCGCTCCATGAGTCTCTAGTGCTGCCCACTCTACCCTCAGTTCTAGGGCTGGGGGTGTGGCCTAGGTCTGGCCAATCAGAGCATGGTATCTCTAGACCACAGCGATTGGTTCAGGGATAAGCTATACACAAGTTTGGCCAATCAGAGTCAGCCTTGGGACTTTCACCAGAACTTTTATGATAAAGGTACTTTCTTCCCCCTGGGGTCCCTAAGAATGCAAGCCTGGAGATGTTGATGGCCATCTCTGTCACTGCCTGGGGAAGGCCTGCCTGAGAATGAAGCATACACATAGGAATAGCAGAGCAAACAGGGAAGGAAGGATGGAGGAATGCTGTAGGAGGCAACCTCCTAGATGGTCCCCATTGATCCTCACCTCCTGGGATTCATGACCTTGAATAGTCTCTTCTAAAACTGATTCAGAGCTGTTCTGTGTGTCCAATAGAATATGGAAGAAATGATTGTGTTTGACTTCCAAGCCCAGATCAAAAAAGGCATTGCAATTTTTGCCTTGGTCTCATGGATCACTCACTCTGGGGGAGGCCAGCTGCCATGCTGTGAGGACACTTAAGCAGCCCTGCAGAGAGGCCCATGAGGGAAGAAAGTAAAGCCTCCTGCCAACAGCCAGCACCAACTGGACAGCCATGTGAATGAACCACTTTTGATATGGATACTGCAGCCCCGACCATCTGGCCTGCAACCTCATTAGAGACCTCAAGCCAGACCATCCTGCTAAGCTGCTCCTGAATTCTTGAACCTCTGAATTTGAGAAAATCCTAATTGATTTTTGTTGTTTTAAGCCATAAATTTTAGGATGATTTGTTACCCAGCATTTGATAACTAATACAGATAAATTGATTACTGATTATTTTATTTGAGAACCTGGATCCTAAAACTAGAGATACCCTCAAGAATTCTCAGTTACATGCACCAATTAAAACCAATTTGAATGGACTTCCATCGCTTTCAAAGAAGTCCTGACTGATACAAAGTAATTTGTGGGAAATGAAGGGAAGACAGAATGCAGCAATTCCTTAATTCTGCTGGAAGAGAGGCAGGCCATGGAAGACTTCCTGGAACAGAAACACAACAACAGGACGGCAGGAGTAGAGGCACCACTTCAACAATTGTTTTCAAAAGTTGATGTGACAGCTATTGGGACTTCTCCGCGGCATGTGGGATCTTCCCAGACCAGGGCTTGAACCCGCGTCCCCTGCATTGGTAGGCAGAGTCTCAACCACTGCACCAACAGGGAAGCCCCTTTCATCAGTTCTTTTTTTTTTTAATTTATTATTTATTTATAAATTTATTTATTTTATTTATTTATTTTTGGCTGCACTGGGTCTTTGTTGCTGCGCGCAGGCTTTCTCTAGTTGCGGCGAGCGGGGGCTACTCTTCGTTGCGGTGCACGGGCTTCTCACTGCAGTGGCTTCTCTTGTTGCAGAGCACCGGCTCTAGGCGCGCGGGCTTCAGTAGTTGTGGCGCACGGGCTTAGTTGCTCCGCGGCATGTGGGATCTTCCCGGACCAGGGCTCGAACTCGTGTGCCCTGCATTGGCAGGCGGATTCTTAACCACTGCGCCACCAAGGAAGCCCCTTTCATCAGTTCTTGATTGCAGTTCTTGAATACAGTCCATGGCCTAGAGCTGGTCCCATGTTGCCTCCTTCTTCCTGATGAGAAGCCAGCTTTCCCTCCAAATGGAAGGGGCCTTTTAATTTATTTTATTTATATTTATTTTGGGCCACGTTGGGTCTTCGTTGCTGCGCGTGGGCTTTCTCTAGTTGTGGTGAGCGGGGGCTACTCTTTGTTGCGGTGCCTGGGCTTCTCACTGTGGTGGCTTCACTTGTTGTGGAGCACGGGCTCTAGGCGCATGGGCTTCAGTAGTTGTGGCTCGCGGGCTCTAGAGCACAGGTTCAGTAGTTGCGGCGCATGGGCTTATTTGCTCCATGGCATGTGGGATCTTCCTGGACGAGGGCTTGAACCCATGTCCCCTGCACTGGCAGGCGGATTCTTAACCACTGCGCCACCAGGGAAGCCTGGAAGGGGCCTTTAAAACAGGTCTTCACAATGAATAGGGCTTTGCAGGTGGGAAAGGGAGAGAACAGCTTCCAGGCAGTGTGAGTACTACAACTTCACAGAAACCTGAATGTAGCATGTCAAATGAAGAATGTGATGAGCACAAGGTGCTTTGTAGGGAATGTGAGATGAGGCATCCAGTCTGTTGGGACTGGAGATGGACATTCATGGGTATTTGGATGTTCAACATCTATTCCCCCTTCCTCTTCCTCTAGTCTCCCAGTTTATATTTGGGGTCACCCCTCCCCCATTGTGTGGGGGAAGGGTAATTTCTAGTGATCACCTCCCACTCTGGAAGCCTAATGGACCAGATCACCCTCTCCCTACATTAACATAGTCAGAGGGGCCTAAACGTGGCCAATGGGCACTCTCTCCCAGGACTCTGAATCCTGAACAGGCCACCCAAGGATGGTGAAAAGAGCTGGGGTTGGAAGTCTGCCATTGCACCAACTGTGCCCCGACCAGATTGTCCCTGCTACATGGCATAAGTCAGGATGCCTTCCAAAAGCCAAGCTTAAGTAGCAAGGAAATTCAAATGCATCATTTCGTATCATAAGAGATCTAGAGTGGAGGGGCTCCAGGAACAGTGCTTTCAGTGGTTTAACAATGTCATCAAGAACCCATGTTCTTTCTTCTTTTTGTTTACTATGGTCCTCAGTGTGTATACCTTCAGGCTGATTCCCTCATGGTCACAAGATGGCTGCCACAGCTCCAAGAATCACGTCTAAACTCCAATGAAGAGGAACCTTCCCTTCCAGTAGATCTTTCTTAGAAATGAGGAAATCTGCCTCCCAAAAAAATCCCAAGCAGACCTCCCCTCATGGCTCAATGGCCACAACTGGGTTACCTGACACTCCTAAACCAATCTCTGGCAAGGGTAAGGGGATCTCCTGTCTTAGGCCAATCAACCCTGGAGCCAAGTCAGGCTGTGAGGTAAAGTGGCCACAGGAACAGAATTGGGACTCTGCAAAAGAGGAAGGGGAGTGGTATTGGATATTAGTTAGACAACCAAAGTGTCTGCTGTAATTCCTGCTTCCTGATCCTCTAGTGGCCCTTAATGCCTTCTTATTTCCAAGCCTATTCCTTCTAGTTGATGCTATGAACCGCTGAGGGCATTCCCATAAAGTAAATTCCCTTTTGTTTAGGTAGCTAGAGCCATGTTCTGTTGCTTGCAGCCAAGGCCTTTCACTCTCCCTTATCCCTCAAGTCTAACCAGCCTCCAAGTTCTGTTCATTACACTGCCCACATATTTCTCAAATCCCTCCACTTCTCTCCATTCCTACTTCCTTTCTTTGACTTCCGTAAAATTAAAGGTATATACAGTGGCGGAACGTAATTTGAGAACCTCTGGTGGACATCTGTCTTTTCCCTTCTTTAGCATTCATTCTCCCTTTATCATCTAGTAAGAGCCCTCAATGTTCCTTTGGGGAGGGGCCCATTCCCCCTTCCATCAAGTGGATATAAGAAAGCTTACCCCATCCCTCAGCTGAGGGTGGAGTGGGCATGTGATCCAGACCTGGTCAATTAGAACACTGCCTCTTTAGGAAAACTCAGGGTGCTAGATCCCTTATTCAAAGAGGAACATTTCTCATATTTGTTCATTCTAGTTTATTTTCATTTAAAATCTTTTAGGTTAAGTTTAAGCTTTTTAAGAATTAGTTTTGGAAATTGAAACACATTACTAATACTGTAGGAATTGGTGAGGCCTTGACTTAAAACTTTCTTTGTACTGTGATTTCCTTTTGGGTGTATTTTGCTAAATGAAACTTGTTAAATTTTTTGTTAACTAAATTTTTTTCTTAAAATAAAGACACTTTTTCACAATGAAGAAAAAAAAAACCTGCCTCTTTCTGTTCTCAGTGATTGGTTCAAAATGAACACCTGACCCAAATCAAACCAATGAGAGGCAACCCCGGGATTTTTGCTGGAATCAAGATAGAGGCTTTCTCTTTCTATAAAAGTTGCCATGTTGGTAGGAAGTGAGGTTGAAGCTGCTGGCAGCCGTCTTTAAAAGCCAAGTCAGAATATGGGAAAGACAAATTTTGAGTGACACCATTTGAGACCTGGGATGCAATGACACTTGAAATCAGAACCACCCCCTATACTTTTCAGTTACTTAAACCAATAAATTCCGGTTTTTTACTTAAGCCGGTTTTAGTTGCAACCAAAACTCCTAACTGACGCAAGCAAGAATTCATACATTGTTACCAGGAAGTTCCTAAAACAAAACAAAACCGCTAGTGATCAGCACTGTAAGTCAGTAGCTTAAAGAATAGGAAAACAATGACCTTAGAAGCAGGGACTGGAGGGAAAAAAACAGCAACGAACTTCAATCAGGAAACCTTCAGTCTATAGAAGTTTACAAAGAAACTTTCCCATGTGGACACCCCCTGCCTCAGCAATTTCTACACGCGTGCCCAGTTCTCCCTGAACATCTGGGTCCCTTCCATCAACTGCTTTGTATCAGAGCAGAAAGGCACCATCTCCTCACCCTGGTTTCTGTCTTTCCATACCTGGGGTGTCAGTCTATGGGATGAGAAGGGAGAAACCATCAAGTTCCTGCTCACAGGTGCCTGGATCCACAGACACACACAGACCCCACTCCTTTGTAGCAGAGACTTGGGGGCGTACATTTCAAGAGGTGGCAGAACTGCCTATTCAAAGACAAGTTTAGGGGGTCAGAAGGTACCCAGCCCATCATCCTTCATTCCTCCTCACTCGGTGGCACCATTTTTATCCCAGTCATTCAGGCCACCATAATGGAACATTTGTACAAATGGAAGCCACTCCTTCCTCCAGACCAGCGCTGCCTGTCAGAACTTCTGCAATGATGGAAATATTCTCTACCTGTGTTCTCCAATACAGTAGCCATTAGTCACATGTGGCTATTGAGCACTTGAAAAGTGGCTAGTATGACGGAGGAACTGAATTTTCATTTTATTTAATTTTAATTTTAATTTAAATAGCCACACGTGGCCAGTGGCTACTGTACTGGACAGTGCAGCTCCACAGTGTGACAAGAGGGAGAGGTGTATGAAATACTGTTGGAGAGCTACACAGGCCCAGATCAAGTTGGGCCCTGGTAGGCCAAGGGGAAGAGTTTGGGTTTTATTTTTAAGTGTAATGGGAAGTGTCTTAGTTATCTACTGCAGCTAATAAGAGATGACAAATTGCTCCCAAATTTAGCGGCTTAAACTACAAACATTTACAGGCATACCTCACTTTATTGCACTTTGAAGAGAGTGCGACTGGGGTAGGGTCCACTTCCAAGTTCATTCACAAGGCTGTTGGCCTCAGGTCCTTCTTGACTGTTGGCCAGAGACCTCAGTTCTGGCCATGTAGGCCTCTCCATAGAGCAGCTTCCTTGAGGGTGAGCCAGCAAGGGGGTGAGAAGGCACCTAAAACAGAAGCCACAGCCTTTTAGTAACCTGATCTTGGAAGTGACATTTCAACACTTTGGCTGCATTCTTTTCACTAGGAGTGAGTCATTAGGTCCAGTCCATGCTTGAGGAAAGGGGATCGCATCAGGGGGTGAATATCAGGAGGGGGGATCACTGGGGTCATCTTAGAGGCTGCCCACCCCAGGAAGCCACCAGGGGGTTCTGAGCAGGAGAGTGACAGGACCAGGTTGATTGTTTCTAAAATAAGCAATAGAGTCACATGATATAAGATTAAAGTCCAAAAGCGTATAAGGGGACTTCCCTGGTGGTCCAATGGTAAAGAATCTGTCTGCCAATGCAGGAGACGCGGGTTCGATCCCTGGTCAGGGAACTAAGATCCCACATGCCGTGGGGCTACTGAGCCCTTGCACCTCAACTAGAGAGCACGCGCGCCACAACTACAGAGCCCACCTGCCCTGGAGCCCGCACGCCACAACTAGAGAGAGGCCCACGCACCACAACAGAAAAAAGATCCCGCATGCTACAACAAAGACCTGACACAGCCAAAAATAAAAATAATTAATTAAATAAATACAAATCATTTAAAAAACAAAACAAAAAACCAAAACAAAGGGTATAAGATGAAAAGCCCCCCTCCAGCCCTGTCCCCAACCACTTAACTCCCCCTTCCTATAGGCAACCAATGTTCCTGTACCTCGTGTGGCCTTCCAGAGGGGGGGTCCATGCGTACAGAAGCAGATTCATCTGTGGGAGTTAGTGTTGTTCACTAAATATTTCCAATTCTATTCTCCTTCCAGGCGTATAGTCGTTATTCCAGAATCTATTTCTGTGTAGCAAACCACTCACAACTTAGTGGCATAAAACACCAACTTATTAGGCTGATGGATTTTGCAGGTTGGGAATTCAGGCAGGACACAGCAGGGATGGCTGTCTGCACCACAATGCCAGGGGCCTCAGCTGGGGCTGATGGGAATGCCCAGGAGCTGGAATCACCCAGGGGCTTCTTTGCTCAACTGTCTTGTGCTCTAGGTGGGACAACTGGAAGGCTGGGCTCAGCTGGAACTGTCAACCATAGCAGAGCACCTACCTACACGTGACCAATCTATTCAGTGTGGGCTTATCACATCACAGCACAGCTGATGAGTCTGAAGGAACATCCTGAGAGAAGCTTCTAGAGAACAAGCATTGCAAGAAACCCAGGCTCCATGGCCTTTTGTGACCTGGCCTCAGATCTCATGTGTATCACTTCCACCATATTCTACTGATGACAAGAGTCACTAAGGCCAGGCCAGAGGTAAGGACAGGGAAATGAGAGCCCACCTCTTGCTGTGTGGGTGGCAAGGTCACACTGCAGAAATGCCTGTGGGATGAGAGTGTATTGCTACACTCATCTTTGGAAAATACATTCTCCCACAGTAGTGTTGGACTTCCACACCCCTCTCAACTTAGTTGTGGCCATGTGGTTGCCTTAACCAATGAAATGTGAGCAGAAGTGACTTGTGTCACTTTCAGATGCAAGCTTTAAGGGCCATCATATGATTCCCCACATTTCCTTTTACTGCCTGACATTGCAGAAGCGCAGATTGACAGGGAGTCCCTAGTGTCCTGGGTCCCTGAGTGACTACTCCTAGTGGAGCCTCCTCACTTCCCAACAACCTGCACTGGACACAGGGTGTACCTGAGAAATAAACTTTTGTTGCTTTAAGTCACTGAAATTTGGGGATTGTTTGTTACTGCAGCATAACCTAGCCTATCCTGACCTTTTGTATACAACTACTAGCAAACCTTACCCACTGTTCTGCACTTTGCTTTTTTCAATTTTTTTAAGATTTTTAAAATATTAATTTAATTTATTTATTTGGCTGCACCAGGTCTTAGTTGCGGCATGCAGGATCTTTTAGTTGAGGCATGCGGGATCTAGTTCCCTGACCAGGGATTGAACCCAGGCCCCCTGCATTGGGAGCACAGAGTCTTAGCCACTGGACCACCAGAGAAGTCCCGCTTTTTTTATTTAACAATATATCTTGGAGATTGTTTATATCAGTACATGAAGAGCACCCCCACAGTTTTTTTTTTAAAGCTACATAGTATTCCTGTACAGGAAAGGACCAAATTTTACTTAACTAGTCCCTATTAAGGACAATTAGTACATTTGGTGTTTTTGGACAATGCTGCAGTGAGCAACCTTGAATATTCATTTCTTATTTTGCTTGAGTGCAATTATATTTGTAGGATAAACCCTAGAAGTGCATATGTCAGACGAATGGTGGCAGACTTCCCTTTTAAAAAGGATCACTTTGGTCATAGCTAGAGAACAGGTTGAAGAGTCAGAACCCAAGAGTTGTGTGTGATACCATCCCCTCCTCACCCAATATCAATCACCAAGTCTTATTCATTTGAGCTCTATGATAGCTCTCAACCTGGCCACTTGTCTGCACCCACTGGCCACCGCCCCAGCACAGTGCATCATTCCTCTCTCCAATGATTCCTCTTAAAAGGGTCTCCCACCTGTCTTACTCAGGATACTTGGCTCTAAACAATGAAGCCGATTCTGGGTAACTTAGGCAGACAAGGAACTGATTGGATGCTCTTGGGTGCTTGCTGAATTCCCCTACCCCAGGAAGGGCCTGGTTCGACCACCTCCCCCTCTTCTTCCACTGCCACCATAATGAACCCTAAATGGTCCTCTGATGTCTTATGTTAATCATTTGCTTTGGATTTCAAAGACCTGCTTGCAAACATTGGAAACGCTCCAGGTACCAGGGACCTTAGAGAGGAAATTCTGCCTCCTGATTTCCCTAGTGGAAAGCAGGGCCTGCCTCTGCATTTTATAGGTTTCCTCCCAAAGGGGAGGGGTGTTCAGATGCTGGGCGTCAAAACAATCAGTGTTTACAAGTCAGCCTAAGCCCCTCTCTCCCCACCCTTCACCCCACCCATAGCACAGTGTGGCTGAGTCAGCAAATATGATCAAACTACTCCCTGGTTTAGCACACCCTGGACAGCTCCCCACTACTCTCAAAATGAAGTCCAGACTCCTTACCTAGCTTCCAAGGACCTCCCTGATCCAGGCCTCTTCAAGACCTCCCCATGCACACCCCAATGTGTACCTGAAACTCTAGTTCAATGCTCTGCCCTCAGGTGCCAAATGCATGAGCCCTTAACCACCTTCCTCTACAGAACTCTGAACATGTGTTGGCCCTCTATCCAGAGGCTCTTTCCCTCCCACTCCAGTTACCTCTGAAACCTGCACATTCTCACCTAACTCTCAGGTCTCACTTAGACACAACACCCTTCACTGGGTGAGGTACCTGCCCTTTGTCCTACTGGCCACTGGGTTTCCTTCCTTCAAAGTACTTTTCTTTATTCCCCAAAGTATCCTAGATCCATGCACTTTTCTCCATCTCCACTGCCACCTTCTCAGTCCAAGCAACCATCCTCTCTCTCCTGGAATTCAGTAGGCTCCCAACTGCTCACTCTGCTTCCACTCTTGGCCCCCTGAAAGTCTACTAGCTAGAGTGATCTTTTAAAAGTATAAGTCAGGAACTTCCCTGGTGGTCCAGTGGTCAAGACTCCGTGCTCCCAATGCAGGGGGTGCGGGTTCAATCCCTGGTCGGGGAACTAAGATCCCACGTGCCACGTGGCCTAAAAATAAAATAAAATAAAAGTATAAATCATCCTTTCAAAGGCTCCACATTTCATTTAAGAAAAACAAACTCCTCTCTGTGGTTTACAAAGCCTTTCAGGATCTACCTAGAATCCCTGCTCCTTCAACTCATCTCAGACTTTTGGGCCCTGAAGCTACACAGGCCTTCTTCCTGTTCCTTGAACATACCAAACTTACTCTAGGCTCAAAGCTTTGCACTTGCTGTTGCCTCTGCTTGAAACTCTGTTCCCCTAGATCTTTGTGTGGTTGGATCTGCTCAAATGTCACACCCTGAGACCATTTCCCCTATTTTGTCTTAATGTCTCAATAGCACTTGTCACTCCCTAAGACCATCCCATTTATTTGTTTACTCATAGGATTACCATATTTATCCCCCTTCTAGCAGGTAGGCAGAGAGATTGACAATCTTGCTGGCACCACTGTATTCCCTAGCACCTGGCCCAGTGCCTGGCACAAAGTGCATGCTCTGTATTTTTGGATGAATGAATGGATAGGAATCAGAGAAGCCTAGTTGAATCGGGCTCTGCCTTACCCGCAAGTTTGGGCAAGCCTCCGTTTCCTGGTGTGTGAAGTGAAGGTGGAGGGAGTAGGATGTTGAGCTAGAAGGTGTTGATTAGCTGTAAAATTTCGGCCTTGTTTTCTCCCTAGTCTTAGGCTGCACCCCTCCACTGGACTTCAGCTCCCCACCTGTATAATGGGTGTGAGCTCATTCCCTACGTCTTGGGGTGGTATCGCTGCCTTATAAGGCAGCAGAGGCCGAGGGCGGACAAGGCCGTGTGGGTGGAGAGAAATCACAACATCCGGCTGTGGGGGCGGGGTGGGGCGGGGCGGGGGCGCCCGCGGTGGCCGGCCTGGAGGCCTGGGAGCAGCTCGGGAAGCCGGCACCCTCCTGTGGGCCTCTCCCTGCTAACGATGTGCGCCCTCCAGGATGGGCCGGCCCAAAGGAATACGGCCGGATACACGGCCCGAACTTGCTTGAGGCCGGCCTGCAGGAGGCCCAGGATACCAAACGCATCCCCTACAAACCCTGGACAAGCCAAGGCGAGCCAAAAGGACCTGGCCCACACCCACATCCAATGGCCCAATCAGAGTGCAAAGCTGAGAATGACTGACGCTTCCTTCATCCAATAAAATACCCGGGATCCGGGGCGTGACCCAGAGGACCCACCTCCTTTGTCCCAGCGGAGGGCTCGGCCCTAATTGGCAGTTTGGTATCCTACGAAGGCCCAGAAATTCGAACGTAGGGCCTGAACCCCACCGCAGACCAACCAGGAAGAGGTGACGTTTTAAGTCCCGCCCCCCTGTTCCTTTGAACGAATTCCTGGCTCTGGGGGCGGGGGATGATAAAGAGGCTATCTAATGGGAAGACGGCGCGGCGAGCGCTCGCCCGGTTATTGGCCGAGTAAAGTAAACAGAGGGCGGGCCGGGGCGGGGCGTGCCGGCGCCGGGGTGGCCCCCGGGAGGGGGCGCAGAGTGCTCGGCGGGCGGCGGCGGCCGGTGAGGCCCGGGAGGCCGCGGCGCGGTCACTGCGAGCCGAGCCGAGCCGCGCCGATCGCCATCCGGCCCCGGCTCCCTCGAGCAATCCCGGCCGGTGGCGCGGCCCGGCGGGCCCGGCGGCGCCGCAGCCCATGGAGCTCGAGAACATCGTAGCGAACACGGTGCTACTGAAGGCCCGGGAAGGTGAGGCTGTTGGGTGCGGAGAACGCGGGCGCGCGGCCTCAGAGCTCGACCGGGCGCCTCAGCCGCCCCATCCCCTAGGGCAGCTCGCTCCGTGCCCCGCACCTCGCGCAGACACGAGCCCTTCCGGCCTGTGGTCCTCTTCCTCCGCACCTGCCCCCCGGGAGCTGGAGCCCAGCAAGGGGTGGGGGTCAGGCCGCCGCCCGCGCGGAGTGGGGGTGGGGTCGTGGTGAGGGGGTGAGAGGAGAGAGGAAGGAAGAGGGAAGGGTGGGACCCCAGCCCTGGGAGAGCCTCTCTGAGCCCTCTCCCAGGTGAGAGGTAAGAAGATGCCCCAGGAAGGGGAAGGGGCAGCCCACACCCCACGTGCCCCGGCCCAAACTCCGGCGCCCAGCCTGGGCCGGCACAAAGTTGGTGCAGGGTAAAAGGTTTGGAAAATAAATTAACCGAGGCTCTGCCGTAGCACAGCCTATGCGAGGTGGGGAAACTGCTGGTCATATATGCTACCAGCATGACTGCCACTTGCTCGGTGCCTCAGGACACTGGGGACAGAGGTGAATGGGTCACAGTTTTTGCCCTCGGGACTAGTGGGGCATATGGGCACAGAAAAAACTGGAAGCTGAGTTTTGAAGGAAGGGAGGCATGCCAGGCTGGTAGGACTGTTAAGTGCAAGGCCTGGCAGAGGGAGCCTGTCTTGTGAACCTAGTGTTGCTGAGCTCCTCAGACATTACTAGGCACCTGCTCTATGAGGGTCCTGGGGATGCACAGGGACCAGACTTGGTCCTCATTGCCTTGTGGTCAGTCTGCCCCTCACCTGCCACTGTTCACCTCAGTAACATAATCACCGAACACCTACTCTGTGCCCTGTCCTGTCCAGGGTGCCAGGGACCAGCAGAGAAGAAGACACTTCTTTTTGGAACTCTAGGGCAGGGAGGTCAGGGCTCTTTGCTGGGCTTTCAGGCTGAAAAAGACATCTGCTTCGCCTTTCTGACCTATTTTACAGGTGGGAAACTGAGGCTTAGATCAGTGACTAGCCCCCAGGACACACAGTGAGACTGGTTGACTCACGCCTAGGACACAGGATGTCCCCAATGCAGTCTGTAGGAAACCCAGAGGAACCCCCAGCTGGCACAGCATCTGGTGCCCCCTGCCTGCCCAGTGCATGTTGACCCTGGGGAAGTGCTGCCTGGAAAGGGGCATGGCAGTCTGGGTCCTCAGTGCCCAGAGCCTTCCTTATCTCCTGTCCGTTATCGAGTCCTGGGGCTAGGCCTTCCTCCCAGCCTCTGGGGGCATCTGCCGATTCTGTTCTGCCTCGTCATCCAGCCATCCAGGGAGGAGGGGTGGGGAGAGCCTGGCCAGGCCTCCCTCCCTAGGGCTGTAGCCAGTTCAGGCCTCAGGCCTGCTGAGAACACTGCCTTGCCTGACCAGAGAGTGTGGGCACCTTCTGGTAGGCTTCCTCAGGCCATGGGTGAGGCATAGGGGGTTATGGTCAGACTGAGACCAATGCCTTCACTGGAGAATCCTTACTCCAACCTGGCTCTGTCCCTCTCACCTGGGTGGCTCTAGACAAGTCTCTTCTCTCTGAACTTCAGTAACTCTTTTTGTGGGATGGTTGAGGGTGGGACCTGAAAACTAAAGGAAATCCCAGTTGTCACTGAGTTCTGAACCCTGGTCTGTAGATTGAGTGCATTGGAATCCCTTCATGAGCTGGCTGACAGCTTGGACCCTGGGCCTTTGCCAGCTTCCCAAGTGATCTGAGGCCCTGAGTGATTTGGGATTGCATGTATTCAATTGACACCTGATGCCAGGCATGTTTGGGGTGGGAGAAGAGCTTGGGTTGTGGTCCTAGGGAGCTGGGTTCGAATCCTGCCTCTGGGACCTCCAGGCGTTGTAATCTTGGACCAATTGACTCCTCATTTCAGGGCCTCAGTTTTCTCATAAAATTGGGCCAGGTCTGGCAGAATTGCTATGAGGATGAAGTGGGACAGCACTGGGGGTGTGAACCCTCACTTAGTCCTCCTTCCTTTCCCAGGCCCCCAGAGGCACAGGGAGGGGACCAGCCTGGGGTGGGGAGGAGCCCCACTGACTCTGGTGGCAGTTCCAGGACAGGATATTTGCATGTGACTCTGCTGCTGCCTTGATGTGGCTGGGAGGAGGGAGAGGAGGAAGTAAGTGATGGGGGTAGCAGGCGGATGGAGGTGTGGGGGAGGAGTTCCCCTTCTGGGGAGGCCTTGCCCTGGGTTGGGGGGTGGGGGTCTGTTGCTCACTCACAGTGGAGCAATGACTGTGGGGTATGCTGGGTGCAGGCTGCAGGAGGGCTGCTAGCAGGTTTCCCAATGGGTACCCTACAACACTTCCTCTTCCAGGCAGCTTAGGTCAGGGAGCCTATTGGAGGACCCAGCCTTGCCCTCTCCCTAGACGGTGGCTCCTCCTGCACCACCTGCCTTCAGTCAGGCCAGATGGAAACAAGGCTGGGTAAACAATAGCGGAAACTGAGGCCAGGCAAGGGATAGTGGTGGCCTGAGGTTGCCATTGAGTTGTTGGAGCTGGGACCCACCTCTTGCCACAGCTCTACTGGGTACTGGACACAGACTCTCCTGGTCACCATCACAATACCTCTGGAGATGGCTCTGGACCTGAAGTACACATGGAGAAATTGAGGTTCCTAGAGAGCAAGTGATGGGCCTGAAGTGTAAAGTGGAGATTCAAACCCAGGTCTGTAAGATTCCAAGACTCAGGCTCCTTCCACCATTTTCAACCTCATGGCCCACAGGCCACATCTAGCTAGATCTCTAACATGTTTTATTTATTGGGCTGCAGTGGGTTTTTTAAAATATAGGAACCAATATTTCATGTAACAGTCCAGAGTCTCAGCTGATTTTGAAAAGTCAGAAGAGCTGGCCACACTGGGCCAGCATTCCTGCCTAGTAACAATCAAGCAGTCAGCCGTGGTTGTGCTGCAGCTGCCCCTGTTCGAAGCGGCACCCCGGGTCCAGTTCCCACACTCCTCACCACTCCCTGTTGTCTACCATCTGGCCCACGTTTACTGTACCTGTCTGGCTCTGTAGGCATTTGAGCTGCTACCCTGGTCTCAGCAGCTACAGATGAGGGGTCAGCTAGGTAAAATGAGGCAGGTAGCAGGACCAGGAAAGCAGGAGTAGGGATCCTGAGTGCCAACCCTCCTGCCACCACTTTGTTTGCATCTCTGATAGCTCTGATGCAGGGCCCCGTAATAGGGGCCTGGAGCCTACCTGGTGACCCAGGCTGCCCTCTGCCTCTGGCATCTCTCAGGCATGTCCCACATGTCCTGGAACATCTCCCTTCTGGGCCTTGACTTACACAGTTCCCACCACTATCGTGTCCTTCTCTTTCTTCACCTGGGAAACTCCTACCTGGTAGGAAGAAGCTGAGGCCTGCCAAAGCTACCTGGAAACCCCACTCTCCCCCAGTGGCCTGGCCTCATGCCCCTCTTGGCTCTTCCAGCCCAGAAGCCCCTAGCAGGAGGGCCTAGGGGCCCATGTGTGTCCTGGAACCCAGCGAGGGCATGTTGCAGCATGCGGAAGGAAGGACTGAGGTGCCTCCCAGAGTGGACTGGGCCTAGGCTGGGCCCTGAAGGCCTCTGGACTGCACTGAGGGTGGAGGGGAGGCACGGCAGTGGCAGGACTCGAGACCCAGCACCTGTTTGCTTCCACAGGTGGTGGCGGGAATCGCAAAGGCAAAAGCAAGAAATGGCGTCAGATGCTGCAGTTCCCTCATATCAGCCAGTGCGAAGAGCTGCGGCTCAGCCTTGGTGAGGCCTGGGTAGAGGCGGGGGGTGGGGTGGAGAGGTGAGAGGGTCCTGCTGGTGCCAGGGGTGCCTCCCCCGAGACCTTGCCTCAGGGTGGAGGGGTAGGGTTGGGGGTTTTGTGGAGCAGAGAAATTGAGGCCGCACCACCAACCCAGTTTCAGTTCCTGGGCTTGGGCTGGGTGGAGGGCAGAGAGCACACAGGACAGCAGCGGGTGGTTGGGGTAGGCGTGGGGAGGAGGACGGGGTCAGATTGGGGGCGATCTGAGGGAAGCAGCGGAAGGGAGGGCCAAGCCTCGGGCGAGCAGGGCTCGCAGGATGGAGCGGAGGGTGCTTCGGGGGCTGGAGTCAGCCCTCACACTGACTGCCCGGGGAGCCCCAGGCCTGTGCTCAGCCCCACCCAGCTGGCCCTGTGGGTGCCCAGCAAAACCTTGACAAGAAGGGCCAGGCCCCCTCTGAAGGCCTGCACGTGGGCTAGGAGTACACCATGGCTGCTTCCACCGCCGGGAAGGAGGCCTAGCCTCGAGCTCGCCGGAAGCCACAGCTTCCTCCCACACTTTCGCCAGGCAGGCAGCAGGTGTGGGCCGGGCCCAAGCCGGGCCGGAACCTCACAGACCGCACCCAACCCCAACTGTGATGTATGCAAGTGGTGTGAACCAGGAGACAGCGGCCGGAAGTGAGGACCCCGGCTCTGGAGCCACACTCCTGGCTGTGTGACCTTAGGCTACTTACTTATCCTCTCTGGGCCTCGGAGTCCCAAGCTATGATGGCAATAACAGTAGTGCCACCTCAGTGCTGTGGTGAGGGTTCTAAAGGAGACAGTGGCCGCCATACTGCAGGGCTGGAAGCTGTTGTTAGGGCCCCGGGCCTGGTGGTGTGGACAGGAGTGCCCTGCCGGCGGGCTCCAGGTCCAGAAATCCAACAGCTCCCACCCCTGCCTGCAGAGCGTGACTACCACAGCCTGTGCGAGCGGCAGCCCATCGGGCGCCTGCTGTTCCGAGAGTTCTGTGCCACGAGGCCCGAGCTGACCCGCTGCATTGCCTTCCTGGACGGGGTGGTGAGTGCAGCCCAGCCCAACACCAAGGGTGGGCAGAGGTCCCGGGCCACATGTTCCCCATCTCCCCACACCTGTTGCTGTACCCAAACCCCAAGCTTCTCTGCCTCCCACCCCGCAGGCTGAGTATGAAGTGACCCCTGATGAGAAGCGGAAGGAGTGTGGGCGGCGGCTAATGCAGAATTTTCTGAGCCACACGGTGAGTGAGCACTGATGGAGGGATGATGGCAGCGGGTAGAGCTCAGTGATGGGGAGAGGACTGACCACAGCTCAGGCAGAGAGTGCCCTGGAGCTGCTCCAGGCTCACCAGCCAGCACTGTGGGCATGGAGCCCAGGAGGGTGGGCTGGGGCTCTGGACCCTGCAGCCTGCCAGCAGCTCTGCTTCACCCTGCCTCAAGGAGAGCAGGAGAAACCAAGTTCAGCAACTGGGCAGGCTGGCGCACCACCGGCCCATAGCCACCCCAGCACAGGCCCGAGGTCTCTGCCATCTCTGCCCTGGGAGTGGGTGGCTGGCCAAGGGAGCCCCTGCACTGACCTGTCTGTGGCTTGTCCCTAGGGTCCCGACCTCATCCCTGAGGTCCCCCGGCAACTGGTGACTAACTGTGCCCAGCGGCTGGAGCAGGGGCCCTGCAAAGACCTCTTCCAGGAGCTCACCCGGTAAGCCTCTCCCTGCCCATAGGCTGAGAATCGTGTCCTGACGAGGGGGCTTCTGTGGACCCAGAAGGCTGTGAACAGTTCAGCAGGTGGTGAGGGAGCTCAGCCTCTCACCCCAGGCTTGCGCCAGCTCTGTGACCTTGGGCAGGTTGCCTCCCCTCTCTGTAGCATCCTGGGCTTCAGCCGGGATACATGTCTCCCACCTAGGTGGGTTAGCAAGAGGGTTGGCCGAGGATGCTGCCTTTCAGGCTGAGCATACACATAACAGGGGGCCTGGCCCATCAAGCCAAGAACTTGGGGTGTCAGGGGCTGACCAGTGGGCTGGGTCTTCTCGATAGGCTGACCCACGAGTACCTGAGTGTGGCCCCTTTTGCCGACTACCTCGACAGCATCTACTTCAACCGTTTCCTGCAGTGGAAGTGGCTGGAAAGGTGAGCTCCTTGAAGGCTGGGCTGGGCTGGGCCGGGTTGTGGGGGCTCTCACGGGCGTCAGGCCCCTGATCAGCTAGTGTTTGCTCCCCAACCCCTTGTCCACAGGCAGCCAGTGACCAAAAACACCTTCAGGCAGTACCGAGTCCTGGGCAAAGGTGGCTTTGGGGAGGTGAGTGGCCAGGCCAGAGCCCAGCAGAGTGCAGAGGTGGGGTAGGGTGGACCCTGACAAGCCCCTTCCCCCTTTGAGCCCCTGTACCCCCAGGAAGGGCACAGCTGGTCCCCATTTGCCCCATCTACCCTGGCTACAGGTGTGTGCCTGCCAGGTGCGGGCAACAGGCAAGATGTACGCCTGCAAGAAGCTGGAGAAGAAGCGGATCAAGAAGCGGAAAGGGGAGGCCATGGCCCTCAATGAGAAGCAGATCCTGGAGAAAGTGAACAGTAGGTTTGTAGTAAGTACAGACAGGAGACCCTTCCCTTTTCCCTGGCCACGCCTGCTCTCCCCACTTGCTGGACTAAGATCTCTTCCCTCCCACAGGCCCCCTCCAGGCACGACTGCCTCCCCTGCCCTCAGAGATGCCTGGGAAGGGTGGGTTTGGGGAATTGACACCTGGCCTAGGGAGCAGGCTGGGCCCCAGGGAGTGGTACTAAGGAGGACTTTTCGGGCGGCTGGCACCAGCCCCGCCACCAGGTGGCCCACGGCCCCTGCTTCAGGGCTCGGGCCCTCTTGGTCACAGGTGAGCTTGGCCTACGCCTATGAGACCAAGGACGCGCTGTGCCTGGTGCTGACGCTGATGAACGGAGGCGACCTCAAGTTCCACATCTACCACATGGGCCAGGCTGGCTTCCCCGAGGCTCGGGCCGTCTTCTACGCGGCGGAGATCTGCTGTGGCCTGGAGGACCTGCACCGGGAACGCATCGTGTACAGGTGCAGGGGTGTGGCCCTCCTTGCCAGGGACCGCAACTGGGCTTGGGTGGAGGCTGCAGAGAGATGTTGGTGTGCTGGAGCTGTCACTGCAGGCACAAGTCTGTCTGGGCTCTGGCTGGGGGCTCCACACTCACCCACACTAGGCAGACTTGAGAGGCTCAGAACCCAGGCTCTGGGGTCTGGTTGACCATGTGTGAATCCCGGCATTGTCACCCCTCTCTCACTCTGTGACCTTGGCCACTCAGCTCCCTGCTCATAATATCACCATTTTCTTTCCTGGGAAGCAAAGACTATAATTCCTGCCTCTCAGGTTGTTGTAGGGAATGAATGAGACAATGCTGTAAAGTACATAGAACTCGGTAGTGGAGAGCTCCTCTTACTACTATTACTGGTGATGATTTCATTTGAGCCTCACAACAGCCCCATGAGGAGATGGATGAGTAGCCTCATTTGACAGATGGAAAAGGTAGAGTCAGCCACCAGAGGGGAGGGAGAGCGGAAGCCCCTTGACACTAGGGGTGAACAAATCTGCTGGTGACGTCTGGGAAGCTTCCCTCTGAGTGGGAACTGCCTTCCACTTGCATAGCGAGTCCCAGGAATCCTGGCTGCATAGATCCTTCATCTGCTCCCTCAGGTTGGGGCTGCTGCCAGGGAAGGCAGGGCTGTCAGTCCTCTGGCAACAAAAGGCTCCCACACCTTGCTGCACATCCCATCCCAGGGGGTGAGCGAGCTAGGAGGGGGTGGCCCTGTCTGGCTGCTGGGCAAACTGAGCAGCCTCTGATCCTGCCCTTCTCTCCCCACAGGGACCTAAAGCCAGAGAACATCCTACTAGATGACCACGGTGGGTGAGGGGCCACAAAGGGTGGGAGAGGCATGGGGGAGGTCTGGCCCACCTGCCTAACGGGCCTCCCTGCTTCTCCACCCACATTCAGGTCACATCCGCATCTCCGACCTGGGGCTGGCTGTGCATGTACCTGAGGGCCAGACGATCAAAGGCCGTGTGGGCACTGTGGGCTACATGGGTGAGTCTCCCTTCCCCCTGGCCCGCCAGCCTCCTGGGTCCTCTCTCTGTCTTGGACCCAGTCCCCACCACCTCTGTTGGGAAGTCTCCTGTACCTCAGGGAATAGAAAGAGTTGATGTTCTTCTTTTATAGATGAGGAGACCAGGACTCAGCCAGGGCCTCACACACTGTGAATCCACAGCGTTCACTCACTGCATATTCATTGAGCTCCTCCTACTGGCTGCGCCTACAGGTGGCTACCAGTGAAAGACAAGAGCCTCATACCTGTTTTCACGGCCCTGGTCCTCCACTCCCGAGACCTGCCCATGCTAGAAGTGGGAGTGCCCATCTGTGGCGGAGGCCAAGATGTGGCCCCAAATTCCCCTTGGGACCACGTGACACAGTAGACAGAGCTCCAGCTATGGGCTCCACCTCTTCCTTGTTATGTGTCCTCGGGCCAGACATTCTGCTTCTCCCAGCCTCACTTTCCCTGACTGTAAAGTGATCATCACCTACTCCCAGGGTTGCCTTGAAGATGAAAAGAGGCAGTAGAGGCAAAAATTCCTACCTGCCTGTCCTGGCAGGCAGTAGGTATCCAGCAAATGAGTTGCTGTCTTCTTTCCTCTCTTTGATATTAAATCTAGAGGTTGCAAACTGGCAGCCACACTAGGCCTAATTTGGCCTCCATCTGTGTTTAAATCAAATTGTTTTTCAAACAATTTGAATTGATCGCCAACATTTGATAACCCAGACAGCTTCATGTTAAAAATACGGATTTCTGACTTCTCTTGAAAAATCAGAAGACGTGGCCCCCTGCAGGACCGTAGCACCTCCGTTTGATGGGATGTGTGCTCTCCTACTCACCTCAGTCCCCACCGGGCTGCTGATGGTGCCTGCCTGGCTGGTACCAGTGGGTGTTTGAGCTGGTTACCCCACCTTGACATGCATGCTGGGCATTCCTGGGGCCCCGGGGCTCAATTCCACCTCCTGCCCCATCTTAACTCCTGTGCTGTCCCTCCCAGCCCCAGAGGTGGTGAAGAACGAACGGTACACATTCAGCCCGGACTGGTGGGCGCTAGGCTGCCTCCTGTACGAGATGATCGCAGGCCAGTCACCCTTCCAGCAGAGAAAAAAGAAGATCAAGCGGGAGGAGGTGGAGCGGCTGGTAAAGGAGGTGCCCGAGGAGTACTCCGAGCACTTTTCCCCGCAGGCCCGCTCACTCTGTTCCCAGGTACAGCAGGCAGCAGGAGGCCCAACCGGCCAGGGCTGGGGCTGGGGGCGCCTCTCCCGGGGCTACCCTGACCACCCTGCCTTGCCGTAGCTCCTCTGCAAGGACCCTGCCGAGCGCCTGGGGTGTGGGGGGGCCGGTGCCCGCGAGGTGAAGGAGCACCCCCTCTTCAAGAAGCTGAACTTCAAGCGGTTGGGAGCCGGCATGCTAGAACCACCCTTCAAGCCTGATGTGAGTGCCGCCCACTCCTGCCGAGGACAGGGCCAAGCCCTGGCTGGGGGGCAGGGGTGGGCGGGAAGGGTTGGGGGCTCTTGGAGGATTGGTTGGGACACCCTCATTGCAAGTGTTAGAAAACTCAAGTGGGTTAACCAACAAAACAGAACTCACTGGGCTCAGAAAAATGAAAAGCTGTGGGAGAGGCCTTGCTTTTGGCCTACCCAATCCAGGGCTCCAACAATGTTGCAGGAATTCCGTCTTCCTCTCTCTCCCCACTACTGGTCAGTGTGCAGGCTTCTCTTTCAGGCAGCTGTCCCCAGGGTGTGGCAGGCCTACATCTTAACAACTCAGCCACCCTGGAAGACAGAGAGTGCCTCTTGCCCAATAATTTCAAAAGAAGTCCTAAAAGGAAATAAAAAGGCCTGAGGCTTATGCTCATTGCCTGATTGCCCAGAGGCCCCTCAGCAGCCACACCTGGATCCTATACCCACTTGAGCCACTGCCAGTGGTGGGAGATCGGTTTCCCAAAGGAAAACTAAGATGCCTTGCCAGCAGGGGAAAGGGCCATTGGGCTGGCAAAACATCTGCTGCCCACTACACCTGGCAACGCTGACCTCCCGTCTGGGAGCAGGACACTCCCCTCTGCAGAGTCTCACTCATTTACTGAGCATCTCAGTGGGTCAGGCATCCTCCTGGCAGAAACATCCTCGAGTCATCAAATTCTAAGTGGCAGAAGCCCAACTCAAACTTACGCCCAACATGGAGCTTATTGGTTCATTTGGCCAGAAAGTCCCAGAGTAGGGCCAATGTCAGGGTTTCATACCATGTTGTCAGGACTCCATCTCTCGGCTCTGCTGCAGCCTGTTGACTGTTCTCCCACTGAATTCAGGCTTCTCTGTATAAAGTCATAGGGAAGGTTCTGATTGGCCAATATTAGGTCATGTGCTTGCCCCCCTCTCATGTGTAAGAGAACTGGGACCTGTGATTGACAGTTCACCAGGAACACGGGGGAGGAAGGTAGGTGATGGGCAGGCCAGGTTGGTGGCTGTCAACCACGCACGTGATTGTTGACACATTCAGTGAATATCTGAGTGCCCATATGTGCCAGACCTCAGAATTAATAGAGTCAACAGGACCCAGTCCTCCCTTCATGTTCTAGTGGGAAGACAGCAAAATAAACCAGTAAGTGGAAAAGGAGTGGTGGAGGGGTGGGAGTATTTCTAGACAGGATGGTCTCTGAGGAGCTGATGGTTAAGTAGAAGCCTAAAATATGTGAAGGACAGAGCTGTACCAGGATTTGGGGCGTGAGCATTCCAGGGAGAAGGAGCAGCCAGGCATTGAGATCCTGGTGCAGGGACCAGCCTTGAGAGGTGGAACAGCAGTGGAGGCCAGTGTGGCTGGCGTGAGCATGTGCAGGGAATGTGGAGCAGGAATGTGAGGTGGGGGTGTGGGCCATAGAGCAGGGGAGCAGGAGCGGGAGTGGGAGGCCAGCTAGCGGGCTGCTGCCTCTGCAGGACTGCATCTTGTAGGTGGGTCTCACCAGCAACCCACGGTTTTAGCCTTGCTGTGGGCAGTTGAACTGAGAGCCTGACTTACGGCAGCCTGCCTCAGGGCTGGCCCTGCCACTCAAGTTTACTCCTCCTTCCCTGCACATCAACCTTGAAAATCAGTGCCCTGGAATTTAACTTTTTTAGAAGCAGCAGATGAAAAATATGCTTGATGATGATATAGTTTTTAACAGCTTTATTGAGTTCACATACCATACAACTCACTCCTTTAAAGGATATAATTAAATGGCTTTTAGCATAGTCAGGTTGTGCGACCGTCACCGCAATCAATTTTAGAACATTTTCATCACCCCTCCCGCCAAAGTACCCCATACTCATTAGCAGTCATTCCCCATTCTCCCCTCCCCTGGCCCTTGGCATCCACTAATCGACTTTGTGTGTGTGTGTGTGTCTGCGTTGTGTCTTTGTTGCTGTGCGCGGGCTTTCTCTAGTTGCGGCAAGCGGGGGCTACTCTTCGATGCGGGGCACGGGCTTCTCATTGCGGTGGCTTCTCTTGTTGCGGAGCACAGGCTCTAGGCATGCAGGCTTCAGTAGTTGTGGCTCGCGGGCTCTAGAGTGCAGGCTCAGTAGTTGTGGTGCATGGGCTTAGTTGCTCCACAGCGTGTGGGATCTTCCCGGAACAGGGATCGAACCCGTGTCCCCTGCATTGGCAGGCAGATTCTTAACCGCTGCACCACCAGGGAAGTCCCTACTAATCTACTTTATGTCTCTCTATATTTGCCTATTCTGGACATTTCATATTAATGGGATTATATAATATGTGGTCCTTTGTGACTGGCTTTTTGCACTTTGCATAATGTTTTCAAGGTTCACCGATGTTGTAGCATTTATTGGTCCTGCATTCCTTTTTTATGACTGAATAATATTCCATTGTATGAATATGCCACATTTTGTTTGTTCATCAGTTGATTGACATTAGGGTTGTTTCCACTTTGGAGCTATGATGAATAATGCTGTTTTGAGCATTCACGTACAAGTTTTTGTGGGGACATATGTTTTCATTTCTCTGGGACATACACCTAGAAGTTGAATGCTGGCTCATATGGTAACGCTATGTTTAACCTTTTGGGGAACTGCCAGACTTTTCCAAAAAGCAGGTGTATGATTTTACATGATGATATTTTGACATCATTAACAGTAGGACTTAGAAAAAAATGTAACGATGAAAAAAGAAGTGGCCTTCTGGAGTGAGGTGGGCTCCTGGCAGAGGGCTGGGGGTGCAGGGAGGTGGGAGGAATGTTCTAATCCTTTGGTTGGCTGTGAAACAGAAGGGAATGGAATATGCCATTGGACGTCCCAGGACAGAGGACCTATCAGCTCCAGGCCCCCGCATGGGGTACCCAGCTGAGATTCAGTCTGCGCTGCCCTCACCAGTTGCACGTAGACAGCTGTATACAGGTGGAGGGGGGTGCCTGTTACTGATTCCGTATGGCACTGTGGGGGCTGGTTGGCCACCGTGGGTCAGCTCTGCAGCCTTGTCAGGCAGTGAGCAGTGAGGGATAATGAGCCCCAATTTAGAGGGGAACTTGGGCCTCAGAGAGAAGGGACTGCCATGCTCAGGAAGTGCATGGGGCATTTGTGTTTTGTTTTGTTTTGGAAGTATAGTAGATTTACAATGTTGTGTATTAGTTTCTGGTGTACAGCAAAGTGATTCAGATATATATATGTACGGGTGTATATATGTGTATATGTGTGTGTATACATATTCTTTTTCAGATTCTTTTCCATTGTAGTTTATTACAAGGGATTGAATATGGTTCCCTGCACTATACAGTAGGACCGTGATGTTTATCTATTTTATATATTGTAAAATATATCTGCTAATCCCAAACTCCTTATTTATCCTCCCCCCTTCCTCTTTGATAACCATGAGTTTGTTTTCTATGTCTGTGAGTCTGTTTCTGTTTTGTAAATAAGTTCATTTGTATCATTTTTTTAGATTCCACATATAAGTGATGTCATGTTAAATATATTTGTCTTTTAACGACTTACTTCACTTGGTATGATAATCTCTGGGTCCATCCATGTTGCTGCAAATGGCATTATTTCATTCTTTTTTATGGCTGAGTAATATTCCACTGTACATTATTTATATACATATGCCACATCTTCTTTACCCATTCATCTGTGGATGGACACTTAGGTTGCTTCCATGTCATGGCCATTGTAAATAGTGCTGCTGTGAACACTGGGGGCACCTGCAAACCAGGAAGCTGCAAGGGTCAGGGCAAACCCAGCCCCAGCTCAGGGTTGAGCTGCCCTCCTGTCGAGGAGGGGTGTGTGTGGTGTTCCTGTCTAACCACTGCCTCTGTCCCCCCAGCCCCAGGCCATTTACTGCAAGGACGTTCTGGACATCGAACAGTTCTCCACAGTTAAGGGTGTAGAGCTGGAGGCCACTGACCAGGACTTCTACCAGAAATTTGCCACGGGCAGTGTGTCCATTCCCTGGCAGAACGAGGTGGGGGCCTGCCCAGCTGATGGGGTGGGCTCCAGAGGGGCACCCTTGGGGGCAGTACTCACAGCTGCCTGTTCTGCGGCAGATGGTGGAGACCGAGTGCTTCCAGGAGCTGAATGTCTTCGGGCTGGATGGCTCGGTTCCCCCAGACCTGGACTGGAAGGGCCAGCCGCCTGCACCCCCAAAGAAGGGACTGCTGCAGAGGCTCTTCAGTCGCCAGGTAACCCCCAGCAGTGTCCTACCTGGGTCCCCCGCCTGGCTCCAGGGGACGGTGGGTGGGAGGCAGAGCCGGTGCCTGCGTGCGCGGGGAGTAGGCATCCTCCAGCCGTGTCAGCGGTGCCCAGGGTCTCTGGCCTCATTCCCGCCTGTCCCCCACCCCCGGCTGGGCTCACGGCCTCTTTTCTCTTTCCAGAGGTGAGCAGTGTGGGCTCCCCATGGGTTGGCCTTGCTGCCCGGCCTTGGGGAGCCACAGACAGCCCTTCCATGGCAGAGGCGAGATGTGGGCGAAAGAAGTCTGGTGCCCGCTCCCTACCTCCCCCTCCCCACTGCTTCCGTGCCCAGCACCTGCAAGCTGCTAGCCTTGCTTAGCCATCTGTCTCCCCATGCCCTGCCTCCACCGGCCCCAGGGGAGAGGGCCCTGGCAGAGCCTGGGATCCACCTGGTCCTCCTTACTTCAGCCTGTTGCCAGCAGCCTCTGCACTGATGTCCACACATGTCTGGCCTGAGCTGCTGCTCTGGGCCCCTCGTGGGGAGCCCCCTCCTTGGAGCACGGAGCTCCTGGTCTGCCCTGGCAGGGCCGGCCCAGGTGACAGCCCTGGTGGCTAACTGCGCCCGCTCTGCCTCTCTCCCTCCGTGTCTTCCCCGCCCTCCAGGACTGCTGTGGGAACTGCAGCGACAGTGAGGAAGAGCTTCCCGCCCGCCTCGAGCTCCCCACCCGCCTCTAGCCCCCAGCCTGAGGCCCCGCTGGGCGGTTGGCGGTAGCAGCTACTCCGAGCGCTGTTTACAGTTTTGCACAGTGGTCTTCCCCATTGTCCACTCAAGTTGTGGCCTGGGGAACACAGCCGGAGCTGTCCCCAGTGCCCTCTGCCCCTCAGCCCCTGGTCTGGCTGAGTTTGGCAAGGCCTGGACTGTCCCTGGGACAAAGGTGCGTCCCTTCAGCTCTTGTCTGTGGAGCTCGGGGCTTTCTGTATTTATGTCTTTGTACGAATGTATATAGCAACCAGAGCGTTCTTAAGACCCACCCTGGAGCCGGCACAGGGGCTGCTGCCACACTCCAGGCACCTCAGGCCCAGCTCAGACGGGCGAGGTTGGGCCAGGCCAGGCCCCTGGGCCCCCAGCACTGTGCTTGCCACCGCCGACCTCCGAGTGAGACTCGTGCCTGCCCCTGCCGCCCTGGGCTTAGGCCGCCACCTCTGGGGCCCAATACTGTCCCTTCTCAGCACTTGTCAGAGCTGGATCTGGGACCTGCGTGTCCCCTAGGCCTGTGCCAAAGTGTGACCAGAGATTGGGCTGACCCTGGGACCCCTCAGTCCACTGCCCAGGCTGTCCCAGATGGGTCTGCCTCTGCCTTCCAGCTCCCAGGTCACCTCGTCCCTTGTGCTGGGCCCTGTCCTGAAGACACCTCGTGCAGAAACACCCCAGCCCAGGCCAGGGGAAGGGTAGGGGTGGGGGTGTCCCTGGCCAACCGTCAAACATTCCAGACTCCCCTCATAACAGACACATGTGCCCAGCAATAATCCACCCCTCCCTGTGTGTGCCTGTGGGGTGTGTGTGTCTGTGTGTGTCTGTGTGTGTGTGTGTGTGAAGGGGGCAGGCGAGGCTGTGGGCCTGTGCCCCAGGCCCCAGCCCTGGCCCTTCCTGGACTGTGATGACCATCCTGGTCCCAGTGTTAGGGTAGCGTGGGATTACAGGGTCCCAGTTTTTCCATATTTAAAGCCAATTTTTATTACCCATTTTGTCCAATATAAGCTGCCACATGTCTCTGTGTGAATACAGTCCGAGCACAAACCTGGCCAGCTGCCCCTGCCTGCCTCTTTCTTGCCTCTGGTGGTCCAGGGGTCTTCCTGCTTCCCTGGCCCTGCTGGAAGTGGAAAGGGATTGGAAGTGAGGATAGTGGGGGCTGCCCTTCCAGCAAGGCCCAAGGGCCCCCAGGGCCGATCTTGGGGTAGCCTCTCCAGGCAGCCAGGCTTTGGTGGCCTTTGGGCCCAGCAGCTTCCTCAACGGGTTGAGGCCTGAGAGAAGAAGCCTTGGGTCCCCACTAGGTATGGGTCTGGCTCTGGAACCACTAGGGTGTGGGCCTGTGCTGGAGAGACGGGCTCAGCTGGCAGTATCCCCTCCGAGGCCAAGGTGGCCTGGCTGCCGCTTGTGGGTTTGGAGCGGCCTGGGGAGTAAGGTGGGAGCTGCTGTTAGGAACACCTGCCCAGTCTGTCTTAACCTGGACACCTGCTGTGTGATTTGCCCAGGGCCAGTACACATGTGTTAGAGCCATTCCTCTGCTTTGCCTTTGAAACAGGAAATGTGGCTGGGCAGAGACAGACACTGGTGATGCTGGAAGTTAGGCTGTGGCAGAGGTGGGTGGAGACCAGCCATGTGGCCATCAGGGAGGATTCTCTGAAGGTAGCAGTTGAGCCAGGTCTTGAAGGAGACATTCACCTGGGGGACAGAGGAAGTTGGGGAGCATTCCACCTGTGCAGAGACTTGGGAGTGGCAGCCTGTTGACCACAACTCTGTCCCAGACTTCACAAATCTGTTCCTGGTCTGTAGCATCCCAGTGGCCCCAGCCCCCCAGGGATGCTCTGTAACCACCATAAGTGTTTGTTCCTTGCCTCTGGGCTGGGTACCCAGTGCCACAGAGGCCACATGAGCTTTGCAGTTGGATAGCTCTGGGTTCAAGTGCCAGCCTGGCCACTTGCCAAGCTGCCTTTGCATAGGCCCTTCCCTTGTCTGGAACCCTGGGTGTGATACCGATCGCCTCACCGGGCATCTATGAGAATCCAATTAAGTAGCCAGTCACCCCCTTGAGCACCTGGGTCACTGGCAGGACTCTTGCCTGTTGGGGGTATGTGGGTGCTGGGGGTCAGACTGATGGCTATCTTAAGGACAAGTCAAGGTTCCAAGTACCAACTTCGAAGGGGCCTCTGGTGGCGGCCTAGCTCTTGGTATGTGGAGAGCGCACCGCTGCTTCTATTGACTTGGGGGAAACGGGGTAGGGAGAGGGCCTTGCCTAGGTCTTCCAGCTGGTGAGCGGCCATTGCAGGGTGGAGAGGAAGCCAGCTGAAGATGAAGAAGCTGGAGGTGAGAGGTTGGGGCCTGAGGTGCTCCGGGCTCTGTTGTGGGCGGTGGGGAGAGATAGGTATTAGTGTGCAGAGGACACAGCCCAGCTCTGGGCAGGTGTGCGAGGGTAAATGAGTGCCAGGTAGCCGGGTGGGTCCAGACCTCCCACCAGACTCCCCTTAGGCTAGGTAGGAACTTCTTGGCTAGGGTTCAACCCACCTTAAAGTTCTTTCCACAGTGGATGCTTGGCAGAGAAAACTCCCAGAATTCACTTCTTAACAAGCCTTGCCTAAGTTCACCTCCTCCCTATCCAGCCCTATGGTAAGAGCTGGGGGACCCAGATGGAGATGAGGCCCCTGCCAGCTTCGAGCTCTGTCTGGTAGGCAAGCAGACGTGGGGACAGTGGGACCCAGTGTGATCAGCACTGTAGCAGAGATGATGCTGGGACTGGGGGCCAACACCAAACAGGGGAGGCCCCTTGCCACAAAGGTGTCAAGTTGGTACCCTCCAGGATACAGAATCAGATGTTCCCAGGGGAGGAGACGGATGGTCTAGAGCCTCTAGTGGTTTAGGATGGCTGAACATGGGGTAGTGGCTGGAGCGGAGGTCAGTGAGACTCTGCCATCCTGGGCTTTGAAAGCTGTGTTAGGATGCGGGGTCTCATCTGGAAGGTGCGGCAGTCCTGAAGGGTTTTGGGTGGTTGTGTCAGGGTGTCTGCCTAGCATGTACAAAAGCACCCCATGTTTCCTTTGGGTAGACTCCCCTCAGTCCTTTTGGTTTATATGAGACTGGGCTTGCACCCCCTGCATACACATATACCTAGAGCATGTGACCCAGGTTGGGCTGTTAGGAATCTTTGGTTGCAAGTGACAGAGCTGTCCTATAGCTAACTTAGAAAGTGTTAAAGGGATATGGAGGGGCTTCCCTGGTGGCGCAGTGGTTGAGAATCCGCCTGCCAATGCAGGAGACACGGATTCAAGCCCTGGTCTGGGAAGATCCCACATGCCGCGGAGCAACTGAGCCTGTGCTCTAGAGCCCGCAAGCTACAACTACTGAGCCCGCGTGCCACAATTACTGAAGCCCGTGAGCCTAGAGCCCATGCTCCGCAGCAAGAGAAGCCACCGCAATGAGAAGCTCATGCACCACAATGAAGAGTAGCCCCCACTCACCGCAACTAGAGAAAAGCCCACGCGCAGCAACGAAGACCCAATGCAGCCAAAAATTAATTAATTTAAAAAAAAAAAGGATATGGAGGAGCTGAGATGGGAAGAACCAGAACTGAGGCGGCTCATCAAGGCACAACCTCCAGAAGCAAAAATGCTACAGCCATGTTTATGTCTCTGCACCACTGAGCTCCAGATCCAAGGAATCCAAATGACCAGGCTGGGAACCTGCCCACTGTACATCGGGGGCAACTAATGGGGTGAAATGAGTCCCCCAATGAAATCAGGGTGCTCAAAGAAAAGGTAACGGATACTGGGTGGCTGAACACATATCCCTTCCCCCATACCTGGATTGGATCACCTATGGGCACTTGGCCAAAATGAATCCAAAAAGAGCCTAGGGGGTTGCTAGAACTCTTGGGGAAGAATTGGGGTTCTCAGTTCCTCTGGGGATGGGTGGCTTGTGCCTAGAGCTGTGGGGTCATCCTCACCACCATTTGGGGGCAAATTTGCCTGAAAATAATGCAAACAGAAGAGAACTGAGTGGAGAGAACAGATAAATGCCTCATTCCATTGCTGGAACACAACTGTGATCACAGCTAAAATCTACCCCTGGACTTCCCAGTTACATGAGCCAAATGCCTTTGAGCTCAAGCCTATTTGTTTTGAGGTTCTGTCACTTGGAACCCAAAATGTCCCAGCCAACATGATGGTGGAGGATGTTTTTGGAAGACCACCCTAAGCATGGTGGAGAATTTGGACTGGAAACAAAGAACCCAATTAAGAGGCTGATGGACAGTCAGGTTCAGACTCAGCCTAGGTAGCGGGGCCCTCACTAGAGCTCACCTCTGTTCCCTGGGGATGAGCAGGGTCCATGAAAGCCAGGGCTATGGATCCAGCACTAGGTTTTCCCTGTGCTACTTCTTACTGGACATGTGGTAGTGTGTGCTGGGAACACAGTGGGAAGGGCCGTGAGTTGGGAGTGGGCTATGTATTTGTGAGTTGGAGCCACATTGGGGTGCCTGCCTGCTCCAGCCCCTGCCTACTGCGTGTGTGCTGTGCCTGTCAGGATGTGGCCAGGGCCTGGACATGTGTGCGTTCTCCGGGTTGAGGTAGGTAGGTAGGTAGGTGTGTGTGTGTGTGTGTTCGTTCTCCGTCTCAGCTCCTTGGCTGAGCATCCTGTGTGCTCGGCTGACGACGGTGTGCACCGGGTCTGCTAGCGTCTGCCGGGTCCGGACAGCCTGTTGCCAGGAGCTGTGCGGCGTGGCGTGGGCATTCCCCGTGCAGGGTGAACCCGGCGCCCTGCCTGCCGCGTCTCGGTGCGGCAGGTGGGTGCCGGGTCCTCAGCCTTTCGCTCCCGGGACAGCATCCTCGGCAGCGAGTGACTGGGGGTGGGGGCCCTCTGCCGGCGGCCGCGCGCGCGCACGCCGGGCTCGGTACGCGCCGTGTACGCGCCCGTGCGCGCGCCCCGCGGCTCCAGCCCAGCTCTCGGAGCCGCCTTCGCTGCTACAGTCCGCTCCCTGGGGCCGCCGCCACCTCCCCTGGGTCGCGGGCTCTGTCCGCGGGGCCCGTGCCGCTCGCCCCGAGCCAGGAGGACGAGCTCGAGGAGGATGCCTGGGCCCGTGAGTACCGCGGCGGCGGGCCGGTCGGGTCCGGAGCGCGGGCGGAAGATGGTGCCGGGGCTGAGCCCTCCGCGCCCTGGCCCCGGGTCGCCGCCCCGGACCCCCGCCCCGGCCAGCCCCTCCCCCAGCCCACACCGGAGGAAGGGAGGGAGAGAGAGGGAAGGCGCCAGTGAGCCAAGAAGCGGGAGCAGGGCGCAAGCCGCCGCCGGTTCGCTTGGAAACGGTTGCCACAGCAACCGGGTTGCGCTCCCCGGCAACGCGGCTGCAGGGCGGCGACCCCCCCCATCCCCGCCCCCACGAGGGGCCGAAGCCCCGGGGGACTCTCCCTCTCGCGGTGGGGGGAACTCCGACCCTCTGGCCCGTCTGGGTGTGCCTGCCTCCACAGCCGTCGAGGGTGGGGGTGGGGGGCGAGCGGCCCCGTGGGCAGGAGCTGGCTCCCACGTGGCTGCAGTCGTCGCAGCAGGGCTCCTGGGGTGGCAGCAAACGTGGGGGCGGGCCAGCCCCTGGGCCAGCCACAGGAGGAGGAGGCATGGGTCCGGGGTCTGTGCCCGTCACCCCAAACCCAAACCCCCCACCACCACCCCCCGCCAGCGAAATGCCCTGACCCGAGTTGGGTGCCCCAAAGGCAATGGTCCCTACCAGGGGAGAGGAAAGACGCTCGCATCCCTCCTCCTCACGGCCAGAGCATGTGCCAGACCGT
The DNA here is from genome assembly GCF_028564815.1 of Eubalaena glacialis. Taxonomy (NCBI): domain Eukaryota; kingdom Metazoa; phylum Chordata; class Mammalia; order Artiodactyla; family Balaenidae; genus Eubalaena; species Eubalaena glacialis. The sequence goes on from NC_083719.1 coordinate 158,356,413, forward strand.
GGCTTGGGCCCGCGGTGGGTCTCTGCTCCTCTTCTCAAGCCATCATTCTCCGGGAATGGGTGGAAGGAGCGTGGGCAGTAGCAGAGGAAAGGACATTGCTGACCCAGGGAAGCTGAAGCCCAGGCCAAATAGGAGCACCCGGCCCCCTTTCTTGTCTGAGCACAAAGCCCAGACTGTGCTGGGTGGCATGCAGGTTGGCCGGCAGGCAGGCCAGCGCCACATGGAGATGTCCTGTCTTCCAGGGGAGCTCCTCTGAGAGGAGAATGACCGCTGAGTCAGAGGAAATGATCTCTGGCTCCCCTCCCAACCTCCCCTCAGTGGATAGCGTGCTGGGGGGAGAAATGGCCCTCCTGCCAGCTCTCCTGGGCCTGACTCAGCAGATGCCAGCCCCAACCGCAGGCCTTGGACCCAACATCCCAGTGACCACAACCACCCTTGGGTTTCCTTTCCCATCCAGGGAGGTCTCCTGGGTACCAGAGGTGACCATTACCTGGTCATTTGAGGCCTTGACATAGATGCCCTTAGATGGGTGGTATCCTAAGTCAGGCCTGAGTCTCCCACAGGCAGGAGTGCCTTTGGAATTACTCACAGGCTCCTTTCATTCTGTTCCTGCTCTGTGTGAGACCTGTGTTGAGCACTCTGCATCCATGATCTCCTAGTCCTTACAACATTGTGCAAGGTAAGTTTATTATCCCCATTTTAGAGATGATGACTCCAAGGCTCAGGGAGGTAAAATGACTTGCCCAAGGTTGCACAACTAATAAGTGGTGGAGCTAGGTTTCCAGTGCAGGTTTCTCTACTGGCATGGCCCCTCTCTGCTATGGTATTGCTACATACTATCTCTTGTGAGCCAGGCAGAAAAGAACTGTAGAGCCTTCTAGAGGAGCATTCTTAACCTTCTTCTGCATTCCTCCGGTGAGGAAATTCCCTATGTCTTTTAGGCCTTGGTACACCTTTCCTTCTTCCAGCAAAATCAGCCAGATTCTTGCCCCCAGATGCTCTATAGGACCGTGCTATGGCTGGGTTGCCTCCTTTCCTCCCTCCTTCCATTTTCTCTCTCTGAGGGAAGCTGAGCAGTGAGGGCTACCTCAGTCCCCTGGGAACCCCCAAGGCCCTATTCCTTGGTTTGTGGGCTCTGTGGCCTGGTCAGCTTGCAGCCCTGGCTGTAGCAGAAGGAATTTAGCAATGATGGGCCCATGCACTGCTGGCCCCTATGGGTGCTCAGTCTAGCTCAGGGGTTAGAAACCCAAATGCCTCCAAAGCCCAGGTGGACTAGGGCACTAATCAGCTGCAGTCTATGTCACCATCTGAGAATGTGGACTTGGTATGACGAGGTTGTCCAGTTTTCAAGTTGACCCAGAAATTTATGTAAAATCTCCTGGTTTTTAAATGTTGGCAACTAATCATATTTTTAAAAAATGATTATGGGCCAACAAAACATGTCCATGAACTGTGTCCAGCCTGAGAGTCACAAGGCTGAGATCTCTAGTCCGTGGGAAAGTGATGGCAGTTTTTGCTAGACCATCTCCAGGCTTGTGTAGATGTAGTGCCATGGGCCAGTTTCCACATTTGAGCCTCTTGAGGCTGCAAGGTGCTGGCATTTGGTTTGTCAAGTGCAGCTGTATATGCTGGTGTATTTTCACATCCCCCATCAGTTCTGCTCCTACCTTGGCACTGCCAGGCAGGCCTCATCGTCTCTATCATACAGGTGAAGAAACTTCACCTCAGGCATGGGAATAGCCGGGATGGGATTACACAGTCCGGGCAGGGCATAAGCAGGATTTGAACCCGGGGATCCCTGCTCAGTGCTCTGCGTGTTCACCAGGCTGCCCCTCAAAAGAGGGTACAATCACCTCCGCTCCACCCCCCCACCCCCGAGGTGTGGCCAACTCCCTTGGAGGGGCAGATCTGAGTACAATAGACACCAACCCACTAGGGCCCCAATCTCTGTTGTCCTGTTTGCAGTTTTGCAAGCCCTGGGTTCCTGGCATTGTGCCGAGGTTGGATCACAGAGATGCTGCCTGCAGGTGAGGGTGTCAAGCCAGTACCTTGGCCTCGCTGGAAATGAGGTTATGGCCAGCTCCACACCTGGCCGACTGTGGTAGCTGGGACAGTTGCCATCATCTCTCTCTGGTTTCAGTTCATTTGTCTTGGTGTGGGAGGAGTGTAAAAATGTCACCAGTGCCTCCCTAAAATGGCCTTCCTGCCAGGACAGTGGGCTTTACAGTCCCCTGGATTTCATAAGCCCGCAGGCTATGTGGGCCTGAACTGGCCCCAGCTCCCTGCCTGTAGAGTGGGGATGGCAGCAGCTCCCTCCTCGCTGAGGTAATGAATCTAGAGAGGTTAGCAGGGGGCTTGGCACGTGCAGGGCACGCAGGACAGGTGACCGGTCACCTTTCCTACCCCACCCTCATTCCACACACCATACTCTCCTCCTTCTCTCCTCTGTCCCCTGGCCTGAATGCCTGTTCCTTCACTTGACCAGCAACTCTGGTGTCACATCCAGGGCTTCCCCTTGTGACCCAGAGCCCCTGTTGCCTGGGATTCCTTCTTTCCACTCCAGAGCCCCTGGTACACATCTCCACGTTGACTTTTCCTTTTATTCACATAGACGTATGCATCCTCAGCTTGCTTATAAACCTCCCTGTGAAGGCTGAGAGCTGCTTTCTCAGTGACATTTTGGTGAATGGCCAACATTTCCCAGGAATGAACTAGATGCAGACCTAGCTCTTGAGGTATTCCTTGTCAGACAGCTAAAAGACCAAACAGGTAACTGGACACCTCCAGTTACTCCTTCAACAAGTGGTTTTTGAGCTACCGTATGCCAGATGATCAAGGCAGATGCAGCCCTCGTGTTGGACACAGGCCACTACAGAACACTGTGATTGATATCGTTGGACTTCTCATCCAGCCCTGCAGGGTGAGGTAGCTGGAGGCTGACATGTCCAGGGAGGTAACAGGTGAGGCCAATAGGTGAGGCTGAGGAGCACGCGCTGGGGCGAGAGCAGCGAGGCTGTGTAGCAGCTGGGTTCAGGAGCGGGCCAGGAGGAAATGGACAGTATGGAGAGTGGCAGGCCAGGCAGAAGCACAGCGTGGAAGTAGAGAGTGGTGGCAAGCACGGTAATGGGGGCTCAGGTGAGAGATGACAGTGACCTGACCCAGCCAGCTGCGGTGTGGGGACAAAAGGAAGTGGACAGATGAAGACACACTACACTGAGGGTTAAAAACAACAGGATTTGGCAGATGGTGTAAACGGTGGGCCCTTTGCTGAGATAAAAGACCCAGCAGCAGATCTTTGGGGTCTAAGGTTAGGGTGCCAGGGTTCTCCATACAGAGGAGTAATGTGGGAGGTGCCCACAGCAGTGCACCAGGCCCTAGAGTAAGAGATCTGTGTGACCTTGGGGGTCATTTAATCTCTCTGAGCCAAGTGTTCTCATCTGTCAAATGGGCAGAATGCTCACCTAGTTTATAGGGTGACTGAGAGAACTCTCGGTGGCGTCCAGCCCGGGGGCACACACCTCTGCACCCCCAGCTCCGAAACTGTGGACAGCAGTGCTCATGTTTGTTGGGCATCTCCAAGCCCTTTGTATGGATTAGCTCACTCTTCTCCACAGCCACTGATGAGGAAACTGAGACAACATGTCACCCCCCAGCTCTCACTCCCATCCCCTGCTGCACTCCCAGTGAGTGTGTGGCCTAAGAAAACCCTACAAAGTGATATACTCACAAACTCCACAAATAAACCAAGATGGAATCCTGAAAAATGTCCAAATAACCCGCAAAAAGGTAAGAAAAGAGAATAAGGAAACAAAGAGAAAACAAATCATAAAACGGCAGACTTAAGGATGAGTCTGGCCAAAGGCTCCGCTCCCAGCACACAGTTGGAGTTGGTATTTACTAGGGACCAGGCATGTGTCTGAAGGGGATGGGGAAGGTGAGTGGCTGTGAGCAAGAGGCAGGGTCTGAGTTTGAAGGGCGCCCCAGACCTGGACAGGAGCATGCACAGGTGTGAAGGGATAAAAGAACAGCCCTTTGGAAAGGCTTTGAGAAACTTGGCTTGGTCAGGAAGAGCACTTGGAAAAGCCTGAATTAATTCCTTGACATTTATATATTGGGCAACTACTGTGGATTAGATGAGATGTTACTGAGCAACTCCTGTGGACCAGACACAGGGCAGGAGGGAGGTTCAGGCAGGATTCCTGCCCTCTGGGCCTGTTGGAGCACCAGGGTGAAGCAGCAGCCCAGGAGGCATTGTCCCACCCCCACCCCCCACCGCCAAACTGGGCATTAGAGCCAGTGTGGGGTCAGAGGGCCAGCTCAGCTGTGAGACCTTAGGCAGACTTCCTCTCTCAGACCCACAGTGGCCAAGTCTGTAAAATTCAGCAATAGTTCCTGCCTCTCAGCTGGAGTTTAGCTAAATTAGAAATAAAAATACCCACCAAGGCCTGTCTACTGTGTGTCAGACCTTGTTCTAGGCCCCTTCCACACAGAATCTTATGTGATCTTCAACACCGCCTTCTCACTGGGGGTCATGCCCATTTGATAGATGAGACAGGCTGAGAGGCGACAGTAGCACCCAGTGGGTCTTGGGTGTGGCCTGTCCCAGTCCTCCTAATGCCCAGCGAGCTGAGCTGGACCCCTCAGGGCACAGTCCCTGTCCTTTGTTCCTTGTTAACCCTAGAGCTGCCATTCCATCTCTCCTTCACCCTGTAGCCTTTCCCACTCTTGAGCTGAGGGCTGGTTGCCAGAAGCATCAAGTTTTGGTGGGAAGGAGTAGGAAGGCGCGTTCTGGCTACAGGCTGGCCAGCCTGGCCAGTGTCCCCACGACTGCCAAATCTCCTGTACTGAGTGCTCACGTGCATTTATTTACATCTCACTCATCACTTAGGGGAAAGTGTTTCAACACAGACTTTGGATTCACACTCAGGCTAAATCCTAGCTCTTCCCCTTATTAGCTGTGTGACCCGGGGCAAGTCACTTCCTTCACTAAGCCTGTCTCATCCATCAAATGGGCATGACCCCCAGTGAGAAGGTGGTGTTGAAGATTGCATTCGATTACTCTGCATGAAAGGGGCCTAGAATGAGGCTTCACACAGTAGACAATCCTTGGCAGGTATTTTTATTTCTAATTCAGCTAAACTCCATCACCTCCAGCCCCAGAAGTGCTTTCCTGACCCAGAGCTGTTCCTACTTTGCAGGCCAAGGAGGCCCCTAGTTAGGGCCAGCTTCCTCAGAGCACTCCTGAAAATTCCTGTGGGCTCAGGAAAAGGAGAATAACAGATTTAATTAACTCCCAGTGACTGGCAGCATCGTGTTTTTATCTGGGCTGCGTCGCCATGGCAGCCTCATGGTGGGGTTGTCGAGGGGGCGGGTGGAGCTATTGTTCCTGCCATTGTCTGTTCTGGAACACAGGCCCAGGAGAAAGGGACTGGCACGGGCACCAATGGCACATGGCACAAAGCAGTCACGGAGTCAGAAAGGAGCCATCTGGGGGAGAACTGTGGGGTGGCCCGTGTGGCCTGGCTTCCCCCCAGCTTGCTCTCAGACCAGTCTAAGTCAACTTAATGTGGGGTCCCCAGCTTGGGGCTCAGGCCCACTGTGGCACCCAGAGCTGAATGCATGTGTGCCTTGGTTGGGTATGCTGAGGATGGGGGGTCCATGGGGCTCCTGGAAGAGACCCACAAAGTAGCTCAAGCAGCAGCACTCTCCCACCCCAGGCTAGGGTTTTGTGGCCAGGCTTGGGTTCAAATTATGGAACCGTCAACTGCCATCCACACAGCTAATTGTGTAAAATCTGTAAAACAGGTATAATTTGTTACTCCAAAGGGTTGTATGTGAAAAACCCTGGGTATAAGGCAGTCAGGAAGGGGTCATTCCTGTTCTGAGGGGGTGGTGAACAGTCGCCTGTCCCTCCTCAGTCAGGGCTCCCTCCTACATACCTCTTAGGATGCAAGGTTCCCCTCTCAACCCTGGCTGTGGAGAGGAGATGGAGCTAGAGGTGCCCATCTGGAGTGATGTGGAACCAGGTGGTACCGATTACTTGAGCTAGTTTTCCTACCCTCTGCAGAGAGGGAAAGGAATTGGGGGAAGAGACATGGCGGCCTGGAGCTAGAAGGGCAGGGCCAAGTGGGGCTGCGCATGGGTAGGAGGCTGAGGACGCGGAGACGGAGCTGGGATTCAGCGAGCGGAGGCGCCTAGAGTAAAGGAAAAGAGGGAACGGCCCACGCTCGGCGGCGCGTTGGGCTCAGACGAAGACAGGCTGGTAGCACGCAGTAGCCGCGGGAACCACCCGCCCGATCCCCCCCTACAAGAGCTGAGACAACCAGGAAGCCGCGGTGCGGTCCGGAATGTTCCACGCTTTGTACATCCAGGGTTGGGAGCGGATACAAGGCCTAGGGCGCCAGGGGCTGCCAGGTGTGTATGCATAGGGCTGAAGCTGGGCACCGGCGGGCTGCTTGTGGGGCCTAGGATGTGGACCACCTTTTCTCCGCCGCAAAACAACCGCGCCATGGCTCCCCTTCAGCGCCCTGGGAGTCTGCCTATGGGCCTCTCAAGCCCTTTCGGAGCTGGGGTACCCTGCACCCCGGGGATGCGGATGGTAAATCTCCCGTTCTCACTGAGGCCGAACCTGGCCTTCACGCGCCCCCTGCTGGCCTGCCTGGAGTCACCTCGACTGGGAGGCGGCGGCGACCGGGTCTCAGATACGGGAAAGCCCTACGGGGGAAACCTCGGAGCGTGACGTCATCCCGGTGACGTCACCGGGGCCCCGCGGAGTGCAGAGGTTCCGCAGAGGAGGCTTCCCCGGGATTGCGCAGGGCACCGGCGCGGGCAGGGAAGTCGTCCGGGGCTACAGCGCGCCTTCACTGCGCCCTGTGTCTGTCCCACAGGTCCCGCGCGGCCCCGGGTGAGGCCCGCCAGCGTGCCTGCCGGCGCCATGGGAAGGAGCGGGCGCCGCTGCTGCTGCCTCCTGCCTGCGCGCGCACGACTTGAACCCAGCTGCGGGCAGCCCCCGGCCGCGGGTCCCCGAGTGACGCTGGCGGCATCTGGGAGCTTGGCGCGGGCCCGGGGCCACGTCGAGGAGCCCATTGTCCAGTGAAACAGCCGAGGACCCGCCGCCCGCGCCGCCGCCATGGTTATGTCCCAGGGCACCTACACGTTCCTCACGTGCTTTGCCGGTTTCTGGCTCATCTGGGGTCTCATCGTCCTACTCTGCTGCTTCTGCAGCTTCCTGCGCCGCCGCCTCAAACGGCGCCAGGAGGAGCGGCTGCGTGAGCAGAATCTGCGCGCCCTTGAGCTGGAGCCCCTTGAGCTCGAGGGCAGCCTGGCCGGGAGCCCCCCCGGCCTGGCGCCCCCGCCACCACCTCACCGCGGCCGTCTCGAGGCGCCGGCGCACGCCCACCAGCACGTGCACGTGCACCCGCTGCTGCACCACGGGCCCGCGCAGCCGCACGCGCACCCGCACGCACACCACCACGCGCTTCCGCACCCACCGCCGCCGCACCTATCAGTACCGCCGCGGCCGTGGAGCTACCCGCGCCAAGGTAAGTACCGACCTCCGCCAGAGGGCAGCCTGGGCCACTAGGGTGGGCGAGGCCTCGGCAGGGGGCGGGGTCGCTGCTGACCCGCGGGGCTTCCACAGGACAGCCTCCTTGAGAACCCAGGAGGAGGGAGCGGGTTGGGTCTGGGGTTGGGGGCTGGCCAAGGCCTCTGCGGGTGGCTGAGGACGGAGAGCCTCACGGCCTCGGACCGCTTCCCACTCCGCAGCGGAATCGGACACGTCCAAGCCACCGTGCTACGAAGAGGCGGTGCTGATGGCCGAGCCGCCGCCGCCCTACAGCGAGGTGCTCACGGACACGCGCGGCCTCTATCGCAAGATTGTCACGCCCTTTCTGAGCCGCCGCGACAGCGCGGAGAAACAAGAGCAGCCGCCGCCCAGCTACAAGCCGCTCTTCCTGGACCGGGGCTACACGTCGGCGCTGCACCTGCCCAGTGCCCCGCGGCCCGCGCCGCCCTGCCCTGCGCTCTGCCTGCAGGCGGACCGCAGCCGTCGGGTCTTCCCCAGCTGGACCGACTCGGAGCTCAGCAGCCGAGAGCCACTGGAGCACGGAGCTTGGCGCCTGCCGGTCTCTATCCCCTTGTTCGGGAGGACTACAGCCGTATAGAGGGCGCCCGGCGTCCCGAGCCCCACCCGCGGACTCCTGGCCTGATTGCGGGGCTTTTTAAACGCTTCCCTTGGACTGCGGAGGGGGGTGGGACGGGGGTGGGGCGGGAGGGAGGGATTTCTTACCCCGTTTGTTACATTTTGAGGATAATAAAGGTGTGTGATCTGGTTTGGTACAAGCGGAGGGGGCACCCACTGCTTGCACCCAAGGTTCTGGCGGCCAGGTGTGCCCGGCCTTATCGGGACCGAACCTTGTTGCGCCTTTCAGCTACAAACCGGCCTGAGGGTATAGAACTAAACCTGAGGTCTGCCTGCTTCAAACCACTGGCCGGTTCCCCAGGGAGCCTCATACCCCACCTTCCTTGCCCTTGAGGTCTTGGTGAGGGTGCCCCCCGCAGCCTTGGAAGTGGGAAGAGTTGGGAATGGGGTCGTGGCAGGTGGTCCACCCCAGATCAGCCCCTGGAGGCCCGGAGCAGCAGGCCCAAAGGGATCTGGATTTCTTTATTAACAGACATGAGCACGACCTGTTACAGAAGTTTGTGCTTTCCAAAAAACAGTTACTGAACGTGAAAAAGGAACCCAAGCAAAGAGGGAGGAGGTGGAAAGGGGCCACCCATAGCCCTGACCTGAATCACGCCTAGGGCCTCCAGCCTGGGACCTGCCCAGCAGGAGGGGGCAGGAAAGGGCCAGGAAGCTGAGAGGCCCCAGCTGGGCCTGCTACTTCCTTCGGGCCAGGTGGGGAGGGGTCAAGAGAAGGGGGGAGGGGGCGGGTCCCAGGGAGCCAGAGCCCACGAGCCATTTATTGCCATGTTTTAAAATTCGTGCAAAATATCTGAAGCCCTGGACAGAGAATACAAAGTGATATTTTTCCAAGAAACAGAAAACTAGGAAAAGAGGTGGGGGGAACATTTTCCCACCAGAACTTCCCCCCACGCCAGGCCCCAAGCAGGGTGAGGCCTCCACCCCGGCCAGCTGAGTGAGCAGGGAGGACTAAGAGCTACAATCTGGACCGGGTGGGAAGGGGGTGGAATTTGCAACAGCATCTCAACTACCAACGGGAGGAAAACCAGTCAACTGTACAAGTCTCCTATCAACTTTAAAAAAGAGAGAAAAGCTGTAAAAGTAGGGCCCTGTGGGTAGGGAAGCGGCCAAGTCCCCGGCCAGGGCCGGAATCCAGAGTGGGTGCCAGGCGGAGCTGCTGCAAGTGCAGGCACTGCGGGCCGTCTGGCCAGAGGCCGGCGCAGGTGGGCGGCCTTGGCGAGGGCAGCCTGAGGGCAAGCATCACCGCTAGTCGCCACCCTCGAAGCCCTCCTCCTCTTCCGGTACTGGGTCTGCATCCCAGCAGGTGATGTCGATTTCTATGGTGTGCAGAAGGGAGGGGAGTTAAGGAGATGGCCCAGCAGATCCATGCCTGTGTCCCTCCCAACCCTGGGGAGCTGTGCCAGCTGTGCAGCAGGCGGGGGGAGGACTGCCTGTCCACACTTGAACACAGCACCGCCACCCAAATTCTTCTCCATCACCCATCACAGTACTACCTGGAGGCTTGTTGTAGAACATAGGTGGCGGAGCCTTTGCACACAGCTCTTCCGATTGGGCAAACTCCTCCTCCTGTGATTGGCTGAAATACCCCTCACTGGCCTGTAGAAGAAAAGCTCCATGTCACTGGGTCCCACCCAGCAGGACTAGGGCTGACCTACCAGGCACGTTTCCCCAGCAACCAGCGATTATATCAGTGGTTGCCAGGCAAACACAGATGCCTGCCTTGGGAATAAAAGCAGAGCTGGCCCAGGGAGGGGGAATGAAATACAGCTTCCCCCCCAATGATGTGGGTCACAGAGAAGGGGGGCAGGGTACTGCTGCAAGCCTAAGGAAGGCAGGGTCAGCCCCCTGCTCCAGCCCTGACCACCTCCCCTCCCATCAGGCAGCCCCAGCCCCACCTGGGTCCCCTCCTTCTGGGTGGTCTCGCCATTGGTCAGCAGGTGGGGCTCTGGCTCCAGCTCTGGCTCCGGCTCCGGCTCCTGATCCAGCTCCTCTAGAGCTGAGGGCAGAGTTGGAGCCTGGGGAGCAGCCAGGGGCTCCCCTTCTACTTCCTCCCCTGGGTCACAGAAGGTGGCTGGTGGCTCAGGCAGCTCATCAAAATTGAGAAGGTTGGCACTGCCTTCACCTGCCGGCGGCAGTGGCTCCTGAGCCACCTCGTCCAGCAGGGGCACTTCTGCCAGAGTGACTTCGGCACCTGAGGGTGGTGTGGGGGCCCTAGGCTCAGCCTGGGGTACAGAGGCCCCTTCCCCATTGCCAGGCCATAGGTCAATGAGGCTGGCAGTGGCAGGGGTGACGGTGTTGGCAACACTGGTGTCAGCAGCGGCAGTGTCGGTTTCAATGGCATCAGCTGCTGGGGTGTCAGCTACAGAGGCTCCAGCCATGGCAGGCTCTAGAGAGGCAGCCAGGACTGCCTGCTCTGTAGACGCCATGAACATCAAGTCCTCCGTGGGGCTGCCTTGGCCCTGGGGAGGCTCTGGTGCCTGAGGGGACTCCTCCAGGGGGCTGGCCCAGGCCTGAGGGTCTGCTGCTCTGGCTTCCTTGCAGGTCTCTGCACTATCCAGGCCGGGGCTGGGCTCCTGGGTCTCTGTCAAAGCACAGATGGAGGAGACATGTGATCAGCTCCCAGGAAAGGATGCGGGCCCTGGGCAGGCACCCTACAGTACCCTGCCCACCCACTGAAGAGTCCAGGAAAGAAGGCCTCCACTAAGACTTCCATGCAGAGTGCCTTCTAGCACCCACTGGGCCCCACTGCCCCTTTACCTAGTGTCTTTCAACCGCTCAGCAGCCCTGGGAGGAAGGCACAATCCCCACTCCAGGGAGACACTGAGGTGCAGAGAGGGCAGGTCTGACCAGGGCTCCTCCCTGCCCCAGCCACTTCCAGGGCAGTACAGTCTGGCCCAGGTCCCTGGGGGGTTGTTACCATGGCCATTTGGAGTTCCCAGCCCAGGGGCTAGGGCCGTTCACACACCTTGGGCTGCTGGGGGTGGTGGTGGCAGTGGTGGAGGCTGCGAGGACATAACCTCATCCAGGGCCCGCTCGATCTGCTCAGTGACAGGGGTAGAGGCCATGCTGGAGTCAGATGGGCTCCGGGCAGGGATCGGGGTAGGCACCATCCTCCGGTGGCTGTCCAGGTGGCTGCCTGTGGAACAAAAACCCCTAGGCTGGTCAGTAAGGGCCAGGGAGCCAGGTGGAACCAGGATCGTCCACCTTGGGGCCTGACCAGCCCCTCCTCTCTGGAGTCTGGGTCCGGGCTGGGAGCTCCCCAGGCCCCCCAGGGGCCAGACCACAGCTCCAGACCCTGTAAGCCAGGCCCCTAAGGGCCAGTGTCCCTTCAGGGCCAGGGGAAAGAGGCGGGCGGTACCTGCTCTGGGGACAAACACCAGAGATCAGCAGTCAGGCTGGGGGAGTGAGAGCAGGGGGGCTGCTGGGAAGCGGGGGGCCCTCCTTACCCCCCCACGGAGGCCTGGGGCTGCTACCTACATGGGAGGGAGGAAGAGAGGTTTGGGGTGCGGTGACAGGTGATATAGGGAAAGGGAGTCCGTGGAGGGGAGGAGGAGGAAGAGGAGGAGGAGGAAGGCCCACTGTCCGATGCCTTTATGAAAGGGCAGTACGGACGACCTGCCAAGAGAGACAGAGAGAGAGAGACAGAGGACAAGAGAGGGTCAGTCTCCCCCACCCCCACCCCGAGGCCTCATCCACCCCCAGCCTGGCCCTGGATGTCTAAGCTGCCTTCAGCCAGGGCGCACGTTCAGCCAAGCTGGGCCAGAGCCTCAAGCCAACAGATGACTCCACCACACCAGCCACACACAGCAAAGAGCCTGATACGCCACAATGCAACCAGCCTCAGGGCAGCCCACGCCTCGGAACAGCCTGCCCCACCCCTGGAACCCTAGCACAGGGCCAAGCACACAGAAGGGGCAAACAGACCAGCAGACAGGGAGCGGAAGGGGGCTTCAAGGAGAGGTGGAAGCTGCACAGGGAGAATCCAAACAGGGAACCCTGGGTACAGGCTCCAGGCTGCTCAAACTCAGGACCAGGGAAAGAGCCCACTCCTCATGCACCCACAGCCCTTCAGATAAGACCTAGTTCAACCCCAGCAGGGCTACTCCTTGCAGCCAGGGGCATGCCTTAGCCCTTGTGAGAAATGCCCAGATGGCTCTAGCACAGCCAATTGCTCAGCCCAGGCCCAACACCGGCCCTGCCCGAGCCCTTCTCAGCCCTGCCACCTGGAGGTGGTGGGTGGAAGCACACTTGATGATTGGCCTTGCCTTCTCCAAGGGGTCCTTGGGCAAGGTTTCCCTTCCAAGAAAGGTCCCAAAGAGGCTCAAGGCCAAAACCTGAGGAGTGGGGATTGGGTGGGGGTGGGAGCTGGGACTACCTGGTCGGTGGTTGAAGGGTGAGGGCACATCACAGCTGCCTACGGAGGCCGATGCGACTCTTTCCTGCTGCTTAAAGAACTCCCGTGGGTTATCAGGTCGCTGGGCAATAATGGCTGCTGCCTCCTGGGGGCACATGGAAAGGGTCAGGCCAGGCGGGGCCCAACTGAGGCAGCCCTACCAAACTCAGATGTCTGGTCCCCCCGGCTCTCACCTCTACCTCCGATTCTGACTTCTTCATCTGGGTCTCTTCCTCCTCATCCCGCTGGTCACCCTGGAAACCAACAGGGAAGGTGTTCTGAGCACCCCACTCCCACAGGAGCTCTTGGCTTTCTTACAGCCCCCATGTTTCCTCCACTATCTGGAACCACTTTCACGACCCAGTCACACAGCACCTTCTATCTGCAAGGTCCTCAGCCACCTCATCTCCAGTCCAGACAGGCCCCTGGGCACCCAGGGCCATCCAGGAGCACTCCCTGCATTGCAGCTTACTTTTCTCCAACCTCCTACCACACCTACCGCACCTAGCCAACCACACCTCCATCACTGCTGCCTGGATCTTGGTAACACGAGTGAGGCTTCTTCATTAGTCCCCTGCCTCCTTGTTCTCTTTCCCCCCATTTCTTCTCTACAGACCTGAAAGGATCTTTTCAAAATGTTAATTAGTCGCCATCACTTAAAAATCAGGTTTTCTTACTGAGATCAGGGTCTCCAGTTTCTCTTGAAATGCCAGAAGCCCTGGCAACACAGGCCAGCGTGTCCCAAAGCAGCCATTGACTAGAGCTGCACTGTAGCAGCCCATAGGGCGTGTGTTGTCCAGTTCACCACAGTCCCCACCACTCCCTACTGCCCTTCGCATGTCCACTTCACTCTCTGTTTTGAGATTGCAACCCCAGGAGTAAAGGTAGGTGGGGCCCCTTTGCTTGGCCCACGTTCCCTTCTCCCTGCCTGATCTAGTCCATCACCTCTCACAATGCTCCCCTCCCACCCTGACTCACCCACACCCTGTGAGATGTAGGCATAAATTCCTCAGCATGATGTAGCTGCAGTTCCTGGAACATGCATACAACTTCCCACCTCCGTGCCTTGGCATGGGAGATGAATCTCTCTCCCCAAGTGCCCGACCCCCACCCCAGGTCCAGCTCTTCCTGCTTCCGGCCTCAGCTTGGGCACTGCCTCCTCGGGAAGGGGTCCCTGGCCCATTCAGGTCATTTCCTTCCCTGGGTCCCCATGAGGTGTTCCAGGCATACACCACAGATTACACTGTGTCATAATTTCCTGTTTCTGGATCATCTCCCCACCCTTTGTGGGTGATACAGGATAAGAACTCAAGTACGTGTGTGAGTGGCCAGCCCAAGGTTCAGTTCGTACCTGTTTCCTCAGTTGAACTCATCACACCAAAAGCCTCAAGAGGGTTGTCACCCCAACTGCCACTTTGTGTCTTCCAGAATGAAGTCTAAACTCCTCCTCTGACCTTGCTCTCTCCTCCCAAATTTCCCAGCGGGCTCCAGTCATTGGGGAAGGCTCCTTGCCTTCCCCAAAAAATGTACATCCCACCAGCCTTTGCTGTTACGCTGCCCCTGCCTAGTATAACCTTGCTAGGTTCCTCTGCCTTATTCAAAAAAAGGACCAGAGGCAGCTTACCACAAAAACCTTAACTACATAACACTGTGAAAACCACTGAAACAAATTAGAGCTTGGGGTTGGAGAAAGACATCAATATACTAACCATAAAGGTCAATAGCATTGCTATCCCTGAGCATCTTCAGATAAATGGAAGCTCCCTGGCATCCCAGGCAAAAAGGGAACTCACATAAGGAATGCAATTCTTATCAGAAGAGAGAAAGCAGAATAGCTCCTTAAGCCAATATAAAGCACTTCATGGTTCTAAATTCCAAAGTTTCTCATGTGGGAACTCCCTCAGAGGACCTGAAGTTGCAGGGTAACCACAGTGACCTGCTAAAACACCTACTGTCACTGTCACATAAGCCACACTTGAAGGGTCAGATGAGACTATAAAATAATGGTGTGACACTGTAAGCCTTTGCCCGAAACACTGGTAATTGGTGAAGATGAGCAATCAGTTCAGTGGGTTCACTATACTATTCTTTCTACTTTTGTGTACGTATGTGAAATTTTCCATAAAAATAAGCTTTTTCAAAAAGAACTTGCTCTGAACGGATGAACAAAATCTGGTATACATATACAATGGAATATTAACAGCTTTCAAAAGAAAAGACATTCTGACGCATGGATAAACCTTGAAGATGTTATGCTAAATGAAATAAGCCAGTCACAAAAGGTAAAATAACTGCATGATTCCACCCATACAAGGTACTTTGAGTAGTCACATTCTTAAACACAGAGAGCAGAAAGCAGTTGCCAGGGGCTGGGGGAGGGGGCAATGGGGAGTTAGTGTTTAATGGGTACAGAGATTCAGTATGGGAAGATGAAGAAAATTCCGGAGATAAACATTGGTGATGGTTGTACAATATAAATACACTTAACACCACGGAACCGTACACTGAAAAATGGTCAATATGGTACGTTTTATGTTATGTACACTTTGCCGCAATTAAAAATAAACTAATTCATCAATTAATTGTAAAAGAGCCTTGTTCATCTTGTTCTCCACCATGTTTCTCACACCAGCACGTGGCAGGTGGCAAGGGTTTGCTGAATGAATGAGGCTGCAGCTTACTAACCGCATGTCCTCTCCACCCCCAGGGGCTAATGTGAGTGGAATGACCTATGACAGCCGTTAATGCCAGTGCCGGCAGGGCTGTCCGGCCAGCTCCCTCCCAGCCCCCTGTGGGCGCGACCTTGGAGCCTGTTTGAGTCCCCAGGGCCCAACGGCTACCCGTCACAGTCCCAGTCCAGACGACTACTGCCCACCTCCTGTCCTAAACTCTACCATGCTCAGCTTTGAATGATCTTAGCTATTGCTCAAGTATAAAATTCAATTCAAAGCATGAAGATTTGACTCCACTGTGATTTTGCAAGGGTCAATCATGATGACCCTATGGGCCATCCCAATGTTTGGAGGTTCAGCTAGCACCCCTGGAACAAGCACCTGTTCTCAAAGAGACACTACACACACTTGTATATAGATGCTCAGAACACCAGCCCAGATTCATTCAATGGCTCTGCAGCATTCTTGCTGTGGGGACCAGGCCTCGAGCCCCATAAGGGCAGGAAGCATGTCTAATCCACCTCGAGCCCCTCAGGCCCTGCTGGGAGGGGGCAGGAGGAGCCTGGTCAGTGAGGGTCTGGGTCAAGGTAGATTTTCTCTTTCAGTCTAGAGTATTAGCTTCTCCAAGGAGGTCTCTTTCCACAGCCAGGGAACAGAGCCCCACACGATCAGGTACCAGGCCTGACACTGCATGATACCCCGTGCCCATGCAGCGGTACCCAGAATGCCCAGCACTGTCCCCAGGACACTTACTCCCCCCGCAAGAGGCCCAGGAACACAGGGACCATCCTCACTTCCCTCACCAGGAGACAGGAACCCCGACTAAGAACTTACAAAGATGGACTGCTCCTTCAACCGCCTCTTGGCCTCCTCTGCTTCCAAAGTCTGTTGTTTCCTCCTGGAATGAAAGGCGCAGGGAGCCCTTCAGGACGGGCCACGCGGGGCCGGCGGCCCAGGGCCCGGTGAGGGGGGGGGGGCGGGGCGCACCTGTGCTCCTCGATCTGCTGCTCCCGCTCCCGGTAGCGCCGCTCCCGCTCCTCCTGCTCCTGCCGCTCCTGCTCCATCCGCTCCTGCTCAAACCTGAGCCTCTCATCCAGAGCCTTCTTCCGCTCCTCCTCCTTCCGCAGCTCCTCCTCCTTCTACAGCACCCCGTGCCAAGGCAGTGCAGGCCCTGAGCCCGGGGCCCGCCCCAGCCCTCCAGCCCACCTCCAACCCAGGGTTCTG
Source organism: Eubalaena glacialis (assembly GCF_028564815.1). NCBI lineage: Eukaryota > Metazoa > Chordata > Mammalia > Artiodactyla > Balaenidae > Eubalaena > Eubalaena glacialis. The sequence continues at coordinate 158,372,905 of NC_083719.1, forward strand.
AGAATTCAGGGGCTTGCTCTCTCAGTAGGGGAAGCACGTAGGACGGGCCAGGCTGCTGAAGGGAGGCGCTTAGGGAGAGAAGGCAGAGCTGCTCCATGGGGTCAGGACAGGGAGGGGCAGCTCAGCCTGCAGGCTGGGGTCAGGGTCCACACCTTGGCCTGCTCCCAGAACTGCTCGCGGTTAATCCGCTTCATCTCCACAGCTGCATCAGTCTTCTGATAGGTGGTGCCCTGCAGAGTCAAGCGGCCTGGCGTGAGCGCAGCCCACGGGCCGAGTGCTCAGGAGCCCCCACACGCAAAGGGTGAGGACTGAGAGGAACCGGACGGCGGAGCCCTGGGCAGGGCCAGCCTGCCCGGGGCGCACACTGACCACCGGCTCGGCGTTCTCATCCTCACGTAGCCGCAGTCGGTGCAGCACGGGGCTGGAAAGCCGTGCCAGCCCGTTGGAGAGCCGCTGCCCGATGGCGCCCGCATCTATGTCTTCCACACTGCTGGCGTTCACGATCACATCGACACCCTGCAGCAGGAGGAAGGCGTGTTCAGGCAGCAGGGCTCCCTCCCATCACCGCCCCCATGAGCCCTGACCCCACTCGCACCTGGAAGAACTCGGCCACCTTAGCCACGTGACTGGCACAAGCACATTTGCGGGCATCAGGCACATCTTCGCCAACCTGCAAAGTACCCAGCAAAAGGGGGCGTCGGGAAAGGACAAGAGTTGGCGGCAGGCTGAGGCCCAGGGCTCTCTTCCCGGGACTAGTGGGGTTCTCTCCAGCAGTGTCAGTGAGTGGAGTGGGATGGAGGATAACCGTTCTTGGGCCTTCGGCTCCCTTCCCCAGCCCATAGCTGCATACCCAGTTGATGAGCACGTATTTCGGCAGAGCAGCCTGGGAGTCCTTGACGCTGCAGAAGCCATACATCACCTTCTGGTTCTCAAAGTGGCCAGAGAGCTCCTGCAAGCCCCCATCTGGGGGAATCAGGAGGGTGTCAGGCCCCATCTCCTGAATCCCTCCCCCACAAAGGGCCTGGAACCCAAAGCAAAGACTCCTCTTGTGGGCTCTGCAGGCACCGCCAGAGATCTGGAAGTCCCAGAGTTCTGTGTTGGTGTGAAAGAGGCAGCAGGCAGGTGTGAGCTTTGCCTCTGAATCCCCCAGGACCTTGGGGAAGAACTGAGGAAGTGTTCTTCACACATCAAGTCTCACGCGGGGCCAGCACCCACTGAGGTAAAGTAAAACCTTTTAGGGCTCTCAAGAAAGTGGGGTGATCTGGGCCATCCCTGCCAGGCCCGTTCCCGCCTAGCTGTGTGACTTTGGGCAAGTCACTCTTCCTCTCTGAGGCTCAGTCTTCTCGTAATCAAACAGGAAACAAGTCTCCCTCCCTCCCCACCCTGGGGATCTTAGGGATAACCACAGGAAGGACACTTGGCCAGACAAGTGTGGGTCTGCTGGATGCAGGCAGCGAGGTGGCCTGGAGCCAGGCGGATGGGGAAGAAAACAACCGGAGGAGGGAGCGGAGGGGAAAGCAAAGGAATGGCTGGAATTCTTACCTCCTGACGCTGCAAGCTTGAGGTCATCTGAGCCATCCTCATATGTGTACAGAGCCCTGGGGAGAGGGAGGGGTGGCTGGGAGAACTGTCAGGGCCCAGGCAGCCAATTTTGGGTGGAGACAGCTCTCCGGGGTAGGAGGGACACAGAGGGGGCAGGACAGGAGGGGGGTTCCAGCCCAGCACTTAAGCCTTGTCGCTATGACAACAGGGCTAAGCACCATTTCAGGCTGGAACCCAGTGGGGGACAGTCCGGGATCTGATGGAGGGAGGCCTGAGTCAGGCGGGGAGCAGGAAGTGGGGAAGAAATAGCTGCCCAGTCGCTTGCTTCCAGTGAGCCAGTGTGTTGCGTCCTCGGAGCCCTGGCCCTAGCAGCCTGCAACCCAGCCAGCGGAGTGAGATGGAGATTCCAAGGCGACGGTTCCTTGGTTACCGTTCCCTGGCTACCGCTCCTCATCCCCATTGGCCGTTGCCAGGAACCTACCTGGCGCGTGCCTCGGTACCCACTGCCCCTCCCCCCACATCGAGGAGGATGGGGAGAGAGAACCTGATGCTGTTCAGCTCTGGGCATCCCCTGGTAACTATGGCAACCCAGCAATTGGCACGCGACTGGCCCACCCCAGCTGCATCCTCCTGAACACAAAGGACCCCAAGGGGACACGCCCTCAGTCTCAATCTCAGTCTCTCTGAAATGGGGATGAGGTCACCGTGGTCACTCCTGCCTGGACTCTGGCCCCTGGGTGAATGTGCTCTCCTGGCCTTCCAGCCCTAGGCCTCCTCCGCCCTAGCTGAGGCTCTGGCCTCTTGGGACTGCTGGCCTTTCCTTCCCTCTCAGCTTTGGCAGAAAGCTGACCTAGCAGCCTTCCTCCTTCCTCCTCCTCCCTAGCTTTTTCTTCACAGGTAGCAGTGGCACAGCATCCATTTCACAGAAGGGAAGAGAGAGATGTCTCCTCCCCAGGACCCACTTGGAGGACAGGCTTGGGGCCAGGAATAAAGGTCATGTTCCGGAGGTGCAGGAGGCTCAGCCCCTCCCCCAAGCTCCCCTTTCCCTACTGCCAAGGTAGGGGGCTAGGAGGAGAGGAGGCAGGAGCACCAGGGAGATGCAGAAGAGAAAGCGAGCAGGGAGAGGAGGCAGAAAGAGAAGACAAGAGAAGGGAGGGAAGTGAAGGGATGAAGAGAAAATGAAGGAGCGGGGAGAGAGGAAGGGAAATGGGAGGGAAGGAAAGAGGGAGGAGAGAAGAGGGAGGAAGGGAGGGAAGAGGAAGGAAGGGGGAGAGGGAGGAGGGAGGAGGGCGGAGCAAGGAGGGAGCAGGGAGGGCCTGGTCCAGGCCCAGCCCCATGAGGTCAGCACAAGTCACTGCCAGAGCCAAATGGGCCCCCAGCCCCCTGCTTCTCGGGATCCCTCCCTCCTGAAAGGGACACAGGTGGGCTGTGGGGCCGGAAGCTCCTGGTCCAACTGTTGCCCAGGCTACAGTCCTGGCAGCTGCTTCTCAACACAGCTGTCCCACCACCTGTCTGGCTGCCCTAACCCACCACTGGGAACAAAAGGCCCTTCGAGAAGCAGGGTCTTCCCTTCTCCATTCCACAGATGAGAAACTGAGGCAGAACTCCAAGACCCTGGTTCCCAGACACTGCTCTGGCCATCACACCTCCCTGGGGTGGCTTGTCAGCCTCTCCTAGGCTCTCTGAGGGACCCTGGCTCCTCCTAGGACCCTGCCCCTTCCATTCTTTACTCCTTGCCTACCCACCTCCAGCCACCTTTCCTGCTGCAGCCCTGGCCCTTACCTGGTGGAAACCATAGCTGAGTTCAAAGGTTTCAGCAGGCCTTCAACCCTGAGCTCCGCCCACCTGCCTTTCCAGCCAGACCTCCGTATCCATACCGTACACTCGGGTCACATTGGATGGCTCCCTGATTCCCAGCACAGTTCTGGATATTTCCCACCCTGGAGCCTCTGCATATGTGGTTCCTTTCACAGGGAGGCCAGACCTGTTTCTCCACCCCATGCCCATCCCTGACTGCAATCTCTCAGGGACCCAATGCCAGCTCCCATGAAGCCCTGCCCTGCGCTGCACCTCCTCAAAGCGCTTACCACACTCCAGCAGGGACAGGAAGAGGCACCTGAGCCTGCCCCAGATCTCACTAGACCACCAGTGCTTCTCAAACACATTCGAGGTGGCCTGAGCCTTGGGTGGGTGGGACCTGGTGAAACTGCAAGGAATCAGGATGGAGCGGGGCAGGAATCTACATGTCTCACCACCTCCAACCCCTGGAGACAGACACTGTCCTGAACTATAAGCTTCGTGAAGGTGGGACATCTAACTCAGTCCTTCAACAAAGAGCACAGAGCAGCTCCAGAAGGTGTTTGCGATATTGAGACAAAACTCTGAGAAACCATCTCGGCCAGAGAAAGTGGACTGGGGTGAGGTGGGAGCTGGAATGTAGCAGCTCCAGGGAGATCCTGGGGTCAGCTGAGGATGGGGGGCTCAGGGCAGGTGGATTCTTCAGGACAATCACACTCTCAAGATATTAGAACTGGAAGGACCTTGGGTATCCCAGGTATGGTTGAGCCCAATCCCCTTTTCCTCTTTTCAAGAGGACCAGAGAGGAGCAGAGACTAGTGTGGTTACATAGCGAGTCCGGTCACATCCAGGACAACACTAGTTCTTTTCACTACACAATCTGACTTCCTGGGTCCCCTGCTGCCAGCATCAGGGCAGCGGTCCATTTCAGAGTGAGCCACCTAGGAGTGAACTCCCCCACCCCTACTCCCCACTCAGAGGTAAGGTAAGGGAGGGCAGTGCCAAGCCCCGTTTGCCCAAACAGCAATTTTACCCAAGACGCCCTCTTCCAGCCTCTGAGTGCAGGGTCTGCCCCTGAATCTTGAAACCCCACTGTACCCCTGGTTCTGTGCTAGGTGCTGGGGACCCTCATGTCCCCTTCTGCAGGGTGATCCTCACATCCTTTCTACCAAATGTTTATCTGGGCCCTTGGGAGTGAGCAAATGTATGTATGTATGATGGTGCACGTGTACATCTGTGTGTGTCCCACACACAACGCAGACTGGGGTGGGGGAGGGGTGAGGCACGCCAGTGATGAATAACTCACTTTGGCCACATGGATGCTGCTGGGTGGTGGGAGCCCAGGCCTCTGCTGAGCAGGATGTGGGCCAGCAGTGGCTGTGGGAGCTCTGCCTTTGGGAAGGTAGGGGTAAATGGGGTGGTGGCAGGCAGCACCCCCAGACTGGAAGGCAAGGGTCCCAAGGTGGGCTGTGCCTCTCTCCAGGCATGGCCCATATCCCAAGGCCAGCTCCTCCACCAGGCCAAGCCGGCCACTTGCCCTGAACTCCTCCCATGATGTCAGTCCCCCTGGGGCAGGGCTAGGACAACGGATGGGCCGCTTGCCCGCTTAGCCTGTGCTGGCCTCTCCTGTGACTGACCCGCAGGACAGGAGAGCTTGCTTGTCTCCCGCGTCCATCCCTCCAGGCCTGGCCGCCCGCCAGTGCTGCAGTACTGTGGCATGGATGCCTGGCCATCTTGTCCCCTCCTCCAGCCCCCAGGTCAGTGTCCTCCCAGCATGAGGGTGAGGCCAGCCCAAGTGAGGTCCCTCAGACCTGCCTTCACTTTGTGTTTCCTGCCTGCCAAGGGGAGAAGAGCCCTAGGTAACAGAATGGGCATCTGCCCCAGGAGAAGAGTATCTTGGGGGGATGATGATTCCTGAATGGGGCAGTGTGAAACCCCCTGGCTTTCCTGCCACCCTGGGGACTCCAGCCCCAGAGCAGGTGGTCCAACCCCTCCCACAGCCTAGGGGGAGACAACAGCTGGGGAGGGAGGAGAGGGCAGCCCAGCTCCTCCCCCACAGAGGAGCTGAGAGCCCCTTGCCCCTGGGCCAACGAGCTAGGGGCTCAGTGGATCCACTCACCCCCTCATCCTTCTCTGGGAACTCCCTGCAGAGTGGTGCGCCTGGGGGCTTCCTCCCAGGGACCCCACCTGGCCCCCTAGGCAGGCAGTTCAGTTCCTTTGGCATGTCCCAGCCCAGCTGCCTACTCCCTGCAATCCCCTTGGCATCGAGGAGAGCACTTATCCTTGCCTCCTCCTCGACCCCTGAGGGGAACAGGAGTCACTTGGCGGTGGCCCTGTGGCAATGAACGTCTTTCCATCACACCCCAACTCCGAGAGGCCCCCCGGTGGGCGGGGCGCCCCGGCCCCCAGCCCGCTCTGCTCCTCCCCCGCCCTAGCTTTCCTTTGTGCTGTGGCCGGGGCCGGGTTGGGCCGGGTAGGCTGCGCTGGCTCTGCTAGCTCGGTCCCTGCCCGGTCCTCGCCCGCTCAAAGGTGGCAAAGGTGCCCTTGGCCGCCCGTGCACACCTGTCCGCCCGGCCCGAGGCAAAGGGGAGGGGGCGGGGGATGGGCTTCCACAAGGCCGGGAGGCCCCGGGCCACACATCTGGACCCTGCGTCTCTCCAGCCCGCGTCCGGCCACCGTTCCCACCGCGCGGCTGGGGCCGCCTCCGGGCGCTTGGGGCCCGCCGGTGCCCCGCCTGGCCCGGCCCCTCCCCCGGCGCGCACAAAGGCAGCCCCTCCCTGGCCCTCCCGGGCCGCTGCACCATTTCGGGGTCTCCCCCTCCCTCCCGGCTGCGGGGCGACGGGGCCGGGTGGAAACAAAGGCGCGGCGGCGCGGGGACAAAGGGGCTGGGGGGCGGGGGCGGGGGCTCACCAGTCGGCCGCGCTCTCCTCCCGAATCACCTCCTCGTACGCCGCCAGCAGCTCCAGGCGGTGGCCGCTGAAGCTGACGCCGGCCATGCTGCGGGCCGGACCGAGGCCGAACGGACAGACGCACAGACGGACGAAGAAGGAGGGAGGGAAAGAGGGAGTCGCCGCGCCGCCGCCGCCGCCTCGGAGCCTCTGCAGCGTTGCGAGCCGAGCGAGCCAGCGGCCGGGGGAGGGGAGCCGGCCGGCGGGGGGCGGGGGGCGCTGGCTCCGCCCGGCTCGCTCCCTCTGCGCGCTCGGTCCTAGCGCCGCCCCGACCCGGCCCAGGGGAGGCCCGCCCCCCCTTCCCGGCCTGCCCCGGGGCGCCCCCACGCCCCTCGCCGTCAGTCTCTGCGCCCCGCGCCCGGGCGGGTGTATTCTTCTGCGAGGGGCCATTCTTCCCGTGTCCCAAATTCTCACCTGTGGTGTCCCCAGCCACAAACCTAGCCCCGTCCCCACCTCTCCAATCCCTATCCAGGCCCAGCTTCATCCCTCTCCTTTCCAGCTCCCGGTCCCAATCCCAAATCCACTCCATTCCAATCCGGCCCAGCCCCACTCCGTCCTTAATTTATCTCCACCCAGCCTCACCCCTATCCCTGGTCCATCCCTACCTCCAGCCCCAACCCAATTCCCGTGCCAGCCACCCCTGGCCCATCTGCAGCCCATCCCCTCTGAAAGGCCCATTCCTAGTCCATCCCCATCACTGTCCACTGCTGTCTTCATCCCCAAATCCAGCCCATTTCTGTCCCCTCCCAGCTCCAGCCCCACTCCCAACCCCATGCTTAGCACACACCCCCTACCCATTCATCAGACCCCATCCCTAGCTGCACCTTCCTCTTTCCAACCTATCCTGTTCCCATTCTGATCCCTGTTCCCAACCACACCCCTCCATCCCTGCCTCCTAGACCATTCTCAGCTCCTTACCCCAACATTGCCAACCTCTACCCCATCCCTGCCCTACCCTATGCTGAGCACCCCTCCCTTACCAGCTGCCCCCTGAGTCCTCTCAGGTGGGGCCAGACTAGGAAATCCTTTGCCTTCTCTCCCAAGCCTCAGGCCTCACAGAGGAATCTAACCCCAGACTCTCAGGGCAGGGCTCCTCCAAGGACACTCCAGGGCCAGCCTCCTGGCACCTTAATTTCCCAAAGCTCTGAACACAGAAAACACTGGGGCCTAAGAGGAGTCCCTCGAGGCGAAGTGGACACCACTGCCAGGGCCTCCTGGAGCATCCCTGCTCCTGTCTGAGCTGGAATCCTGAAACCCTCTGCAGCTCTCAGAAGCCTTTACCACCACCTACAAAGCCTCCCACCCCTGTCTTCCCAGAGGAGGTGACAGAACCTGAGCAAACTTTACCTGGTCCAATCTGGGAGGTGGTGGGGCTGGGCCTCTGAGTTCTGAGTTGGGTAACCAGCTGGGCCAAGAAGAGGAGAGCAGTATGTGCACTGATCTCCAGCAGTGGGTCCCAGCGCTTTGGGGTAGGAAGAACCTCTTAAAACTCAATACATTTCATGGGTCCCCCCCTGGGGAACTCTCTGCGTCCACTATGCCCATGGACCCCTGGCCCTGGCAGTTTCTCCACGGCCCCCACTTGGAGCAAGTCCCAGGCAGAGTCAGTAGGATTCTGGGGAGGGAGGAAGACCCCACAGCAGGGCTGAGGGGTGCCTGGAAGCGGTAGGTAGGGGGATCTCCGGCCTCAGTCCCTTCCTGCTTCGACTTTTCCCAGCCCAGAACGCCTTCATCTCCCCATCCCGAAGCCCCCTCCCCAGCCTCCTGCTCACTCAATTTCACATCCAAAAAACAGAAGCCCTACCTGCATGCTCTCCCTTCCTCAAATTCCTGCTTCCCCCCAGACACCTACAAACTCCAGCCACACCCACTCTTACCTCTTTGCCATCTATATTTTTAAACAAACTTAATTTTAGAACAGTTTGAAATTCACAGAAAAATTACAAAGATAGTACAGAGAGTCCCCATATGCCCCATGCCCAGTTTTCTCTGTTTTCAGGGGAGCAAGAAGTTTCCCTGCTCACACACCCTGGAGCCTACCCTTCACCCCTCCACATCATTATCATCCTATAATTTGTACATCGGTAGTCTGTCTCCTTCCCGCATTTCCCTGGCACTGCTCTGGCCAAGGTCACCAGAGACCACTAAATTGCCAAATTCAGTGGCCCTGTTGTAGTCCTCAGTTTCCTCAACCGGTGGGAGCAGGGTGACCAATGATCACTACCTCTTCTGCAAATCTGCCTCCCATCAGCTACCTGCTGCCCCTGAAACCCACACGCTCAGCCTTGGTGGGTGGGTGCTGGGTGCCTCCTTGGAGGCCCTCCCACCAGACTTTCATGTCTACCACTCCCAGCACTGATCACCCTTCAAGTCTCTCCCACTCCTAGATCTCGAGCTCCTCTCTGCCCCTCCCCCCCTCAGCACTGGGAGCCTAGTCCAATGGCTTCTGGGTCCCCAGAGTGGAAAAGCCAAGAAAGAGGGAGGATTCAGATCCAGAAGTTGGTCACTTGCTGTGTGACCTTGAGTAAAATGCTTTCCCTCTCTGAGTTTCCTCTTTGATAACATGTTGTGAGGATAAGATGTGACTGGATGAAGGCTTAGGAAGCGAGAACCCCTCCCCCTTCCTCCTTGCAGCCCCGCCCTTCCACGCCCACCTTCCTGCTCTGTGCTCCCCCACACCTCTCAGAGAAGGCTTCAAGGCTGACATGTAGGTTTCAGGACTTTTTCAGCACCAGCTGGTGGAGCCTTCTCTGCCCTCACCCTCCCTCTGCAAGTTCCTACCAAGCACACCTTCAAAATTTGCCCCCTCATCATTACAATGCTCCCAGCACTTTCCAGGTCTTGCCCCTGGCATGGGGCCAGCCACTTTCATCACTTAGCTCTGCTCCTGAGCTGCACAGACTACCCTGTGACTTTAGACTCTGCTTGGCCTTTCTTGTCTCACTATAAAATGGGGATGATAATGATGGTACCCACCTCATAGGGTCTATTTGAGGAGTTTTTTTTTTAAATAAATTTGTTTATTTTATTTATTTATTTTTGGCTGCGCTGGGTCTTTGTTGCTGCGCGTGGGCTTTCCCTAGTTGCGGTGAGCGGGGGGGGGGGGGGGGGGGGGGGCGGCGGGGGGGCTACTCTTCGTTGCAGTGCACGGGCTTCTCATTGCGGTGGTGTCTCTCCTTGTGGAGCGCGGGCTCTAGGCGTGCGAGCTTCAGTAGTTGTGGCACACAGGCTCAGTAGCTGTGGCTCGCGGGCTCCAGAGTGCAGGCTCAGTAGTTGTAGTGCATGGGCTTACTTGCTCCGTGGCATGTGGGATCGTCCCAGACCAGGGCTCGAACCCATGTCCCCTGCATTGGCAGGCGGATTCTCAACCACTGCACCACCAGGGAAGACCCTGTTTGAGGATTTTTTTAAAGTATCTAGAAAATGTTTAAAATGGTAACTGCACATAGTAGGTGCTATTGACGCGTTGGCCATTATTACTATTTCACAGCTGGGAAAACCGAGGTTCAGAGAGGGGCAGTTACTAGCCCTGTAACACACAGCTGGTGAGTGGCAAAATCTGTATGGGAACCCCAGTCTGTCCTGTATCACATCAGCATAGCACACACCCTCCCTGCTTCCCCTTCTAGCACCCCCATTTTTGCATCCAGGGGCTGGCCTGGAATTTGGTAGTAGCTCCTGAGGCTACAGCTGTGGGGTCTAGGGAAGGAGTCAGGGGGCAGGGATCCTAGGCGTGGAGAGCAGGATGTCTGCCCAGTGCAGTGGACGTCCATGGTCAGGCATCCCTGCCTGTCTTCCAGTTGATTTTCCACTGCAGGCTCCAGAGGGGAGCATGTGATTCAGGCCAGTGGGTCAGAACCAGTGACTGCTTCAGGAATGGACACATGACCCAAGTCAGTCCAATGGGAGCCAGCCATGAGCTGGCCCCACTGGATGTGGGCCTGGAGCTGGCTGAGGGGTGTCTTTGCTGATAATGGGGAGAGTTGCCTGAGAATAAAGCCAGCACTGAGAAAAGCAGAACTGAGAAATGGAGGTAGGGGGAGATCTGGGGGTGGGGGTTGCGGAGAGCGCACCCGGGGGCTCAGAGACTCCTGATATACATCCATGGGTACTGGATCCTGCCATGTCTGAAGCCATTAAGCTTTTAAGTTAAACGAGACAAATTATCCCTGTTTTTTTTTTTTTTTTCTTTGACAGGCAAACATAGAAGTACAGAAAAGAGAGAAAGAAGGTAAATAATTCCAGCATTAAGTCCTCTTAATAACGTGTCTCTTTATAATCATTGGGCTATCCCTGTTTTTGCTTAAACTAGTTTGAAATGCGGCTGAGAGTCCTTCCTAGTTGACCTAGTCTCCAAGTAGTAGTCATTTTTGTCAGTGGCAAGGGACATGGGTGAAAGCTGAGTTAACCTTCTACTGCCCCCGGGCCCTGAGTGGGAGAACCTAGGCTGGTCTTGGGACTCTCCCTGGCCACTCTGTAGTGACCCCACTGCACAATCTCCCAGGGCTGACCCCAGCCTCCTGAGTTCACCGCAGGCTCCCAGCAAGCTTCTTCTTGCCGCACCATAGCTCCTGGAACCCTAGGGTCGCCCCCGCACGCCCTACCCTTCCCCACTTTAGGTCCCAGATGGGGAGGAGCCCTTCCTCCACTCTCAGGTTTGGCTTTGGACTCAGGCCAACTCAGGTTCGAATCCCAGCCCTGGCTGCTGCCCCCTGTGTGCCATGGGGCAGGGCCCTTTAGCCCCTAGCCTCAGCTCCCTTCCTATAGCAGGACCCTGTGTACCCTGTGAGTGTTCCAAGGCCCAGGTGGGGCCCAGCACCAAGAAGGCAGCACCAGAATCATCAGTTCCTGCCTGTGTACCCTGTACTCCACCGCCTGTCTCCCTGCTGACTTCAAACGAGCTCAAGCTGCTCAGAGCTGGAAAATGCCCCTCCCTGGCCTGCTGTCTCTCCAGTTGCCCACTCAGCCCCCCTCCAAGGGCTCTGCCCCCTCGGCTGGGGGGACTGCACTCTCCAAGGGAGCTAATGGCCTCCCATGCCCGGTACAAAGACATTTCCCAGTACCCTTGGCCTCCACCTGCATAGCCTCACACCCAAGCTTGAGAACACCGTGATCCCTGCAGTTCTGTGTTGGGGAGGGCGGGTGCTTGGAGGTGCGGTGGGGAGCACCTTGGCCTTTGATCCATGGAGCAGCAGACCCGGGCCATTCAGGCTGGGTGGCTCTGGACAGGTCACTTTCCCTCTCTGAGCCTCAGGTCCCTCATCTGAAACATGCCTTTCATGACATCTCTCTTAAGCATGTTTTGATGATTAAATGACATCTAAGAGATTGCTCTGTGGTTCCGGCAGAGAGAGAGGTGGCTGTTCAGAGCAGGTGCCCATGCTTGTTTATACTTCCATTCAGACCAGCTCTGCTTTCCTGAGATTCAGTCCCCAGCTCTCTGCTCTTTGCTCTACTCTCCCTTTACATCAGCCCTCCAATTTCTTCAACCACCTTCCCTTGGCAGGAGCCTCCAAGCTGCCTCCTCCACCCGTCTTGGCTACTCAGCTGACCACGACGGCTAGTGGTCCTCTGGGCCCACCACAGCCAAGCCTCTTAAGACAGCCGTCTACACTCTCATCTACACAGTCTCTACACCCTCCCCCTTGATCTTCCAACCCTGGCATCGGAAGTCACCCAGTTGCAAAAGGCCATGGGGACTCCTCGGCCTTACCTGCCTGGTTGACACTCTTGGCGACTTCTGGAAACACTCCTGCCCCACCCGCAGGCTGTGATCCTCCACTTCTGGCGGCTCCTTCTGCTTTCTCTGCCCTGTGCTGTGATGTCGCTACTCCCCCATCTCTCATGTCTTCTCTATGCTGCGGCCCTGGCCATCCTCACATTGGATTTGGTCCACGTTTATTTTTTTTTAATAGGATTTAAAAAATCTAACTTAGTTGCCAACATTGAAAAACCAAATTTCACATAGAAGTCTGAATCTCTGGACGCTGTTGGTAAACTGGCAGATCTGGCTACAGCTCAGCATTCCCACACGGCTGCCCCCAGAAGGCCCCCCACAGACGGCTTCCAGCAGCACTCACCATCCACCCCTCTCCATGGAAACCAAGGATGGACTGAGAGAGCTTCATGGTTCAAGAGAAGTGGGAGAGAGTATATTTCTTTGTGGAAATGAAAGATACTCTGCATTTAATATGCCAAGGATGTCTAGGGACTTCCCTGGTGGTCCAGTGGTAAAGAATCCGCCTTCCAATGCAGGGGACGTGGGTTCGATCCCTGGTCAGGGAACTAAAATCCCACATGCCACGGGGCAACTAAGCCTGAGTGCCACAACTACTGAGCTCACGTGCCTCAACGAGAGAGCCCATGTGCCGCCCACGCGCCCTGGAGCCTGCGTGCCACAACTAGAGAGAGAAAACCCGCACGCCACAACTAGAGAGAAGCCCACGTGCCACAATGAAGAGCCCACGCCGCAATGAAAGATCCCGCACGCCTCAATGAAGACCCTGCATGCCTCAACTAAAGACCCGACACAGCCAAAAAAATAAATAAAATAAATAAATAAAATAAATATTTTTAAAAAGGCAACAAGAAATTCTTTAAAAAAAATAAGCCAGGGATAACTATGTTGAAAGAAAACCACATCCTACCTGCCTTACTCCTGATGTGACCTGCCTGGGCCCCTCTCCGGGCATCAAAGACAAGTATCTATGATAACTGCCCCAAACTCACTCCCAAATTGAATCCAAGGTGAATCTAGACTTGAATCTTCTGCTGCTCCCTGAATTGGTCTCCTAAATGTCCCATAGGCACCTCATTCAGTCATTCAACAAACATTCATTGGGCATCCACCATGTGCTAGGTACTGTTCTAGGCTCTGGAAAGACGACATGAAATTGGAAAAACCCGAATGAACTTTTTGGCCAACCCAATAACACAGGAAGCCCTGCACTCATGCTCCAGGGGTCCTCGAGAGAACACAACAGAGAGGCCCGTCTCTTCTCTTAAAGAGGACAGGCCCAAGCACCTGTTGAGAATGCCAACAACTTTAGATGTGCTGAGGTTCCTCATGCCAAGGGAGCCCTGGAGGACAGGTGGCCATGGGCGCACTGAATTGTCTTGGCCTAGTTTGGGGCCTTTCCTCAGTCCCTCTCCAGTCCAAACTTGGAACAGGAGAAATGACAGTCCCCCTGGGGTAGTGGAGGGCACCAGTGGGAAGCAAGAGACCCCAGGGAAAGATGGGGCCACCACCATAGCCTCCAGGTTTTGAGGTAGCAGGCAGAAGTAAGCTTCCGAAGGAGCATCCCTGGAGCATGGCACTCAGTGCCGGCCAGTCCCAGGACAGTGCAGCCAGCTTTGTGCCTGCCTTCTAGTCTGGCTCATGGCTCAGCAGCTGTGCGACTTTGGTCAGGTCTCCTAAGCTTTCATCCATAAAATGAGAATAACTGCAGGCACCTCACAGTGTTGCTGGGAGGATCATGTAAGACGATGTGAGGAATGACTGGTATACTCCAGATGTCTAGCAAACCTGCCTTCCTTCCTCTCCTCACCTCTCATCCCAGGTCTCCACTCTGGGCTCCCTGGGACCTGTCACTGGATCCCATCTCTGCCTTTTGGCGTGTTGCTCTTCTCTTCCCCTGAGTCCTGCCCCTCCTCCCAGTCTCTCTCCTTCTGTTCACCCCACTCACGGCTCTCGGGGTTTTTTCTACAACACAGATCTGAACACTTCTGTGCCCTGACCTCCCCACCGCCACCTTGTCCTCAGGAAGCAGTCCTGGCTCCTTGTCCTGGCACTTGTGGCTTCCCAGGACCGGAGGGCTGCCCTCTCCAGCCCCACCTTCTTTGCCTGCAGCATACAGATGGCAGCGGTCCCTCTAGGCCCTCACTCTGGCGTACTGTTTTCCATGTCCCATCCCTGAGGATGCCCCTCAACTCCTCTTCTCTGACCTCCATGCCAGGCCAGCCCAGGCGCCCCCCACTTCTGCGGGTCCTGGGCCCAGCACATGCGATTCCCCTTTGCCTCCTCCTGCTGACTGAGAGTCCTCCATGTCCCCATCACAGGACCACCAGGATGGTAAGCCCTGGAAAACTTAATCTCCACCCTGCTACGTGCCTCAGATCCCACCTTTCTTGATGCGTAGGGGGAAGTGCACACCGGACACAGCTGGATACAGGTTTATTGTGGCACTGTACGTGAAGAGGGGCCGGTGTGGCCAGCACCAGTGTGCAGAGGTGGTGGAGGGAGTGGGGGGAGGTGAAGCGGGTGGGCAGGGGCTCAGGGAACCGCAGGCTCAGGCCAAGAGTCGGGGTTGGGCAACTTTTGCTGCCCCTACCCAGAAATCTGGGGCGATGACTCCAGAACCAGCAACCCCTCCAGCTGGACAGGGCGGGGTGGGCAGCAGTGGGTGGGAGGGGCTCACACGTGGGAGAAGGCGTGGCTCTTGCAAAGGGGCTTGTCCTTCTTGGAATAGAAAGTCTTTCCTTCCAGGTTGATCTGACATATCTGGGAATAGCCAAGGTCCAGTTACATGGGGTTGGAGGTGGCAAGAGAGGCCCCTTCCCAACCACTTAGGAATCCCAGAGGCAGGGGTGGGAGGGAGGGTGGTGAAGAACACAGGGCTCTGGGGGCGGGGCCTGAGTCGGAGGAGGGGCACTCACCGCGCACACGAAGCACGTATCGTGCCAGCTGAAGCCCAGCGCCTCCAGGAAGCGGTCCCCGGCATCGATCTTGAAGTCACAGCCTCGGCATTTTGTGCCAAACATCTTCTCATAGTCTGGAGACACACAGAGAGGAAGGGGACCCTGGGTTCTCCCCTGCCCGCGCCCCGCCCCCTCACCCAGCCCCGCCTCTTTGCCTGTTCCACCCCATACCTCGCTCGCAGTAGGGGGCCCCTTCCTCCATATAGAAGGCCCTGTTCCGAATGGGTGTCTTGCAGGCCGCACAGGTGAAGCAATGCACGTGCCAGGTCATCTTCAGGGCATGCATGATCTCCTGGGAGGAAGCGACAGTCACTTGGCAGCTCAGCACCCGCCTCTCCAGAGCCGGGGACACAGGAAAGCAGGCTTGGGTCCTCTTTCTTTCAGGGTAAATGTTACGTCTGCACACGCATTGCTGCTACTTTCTCTCTCCAACCCTGAGGTCTCCCCGTGGCTGTCCACCACGCCATGTCTAAAGCTCAGCTCCCTATCTCTGTACCCCAAACCTCTCGCATTCCCACAGCTGTCTCCATGTCAGTTGATGGCAACTCCATCCGCATGGGCCAAATTCCCTGCTTTCTCCCACACCTCACTTCAGGTCCACCAGGAAATCCTGCTGGGTCCACCTTCAAGATGCGTCCAGATTCTAACCACTTCTCACAGCCTCCGTGATGTGAGATGTGAGCCTTGGGCACCTCTGACCTGGATGACTGCATGAAACTGGCTTCTGTGCTCCTTCCTCTGCCCCTACAGACTGATATCAACCTGGGCCAGGCCACATCCTTCTCTGCTCCAATTCCTGCCTAGTCCACATTTCTCTGAGCAAAAGTCAAAGCCCTAGGAAGGGCCCAGAGGCCAGCAAGTCTGGCCTCTGTCCCTCTGCTCTCCCCACACGGCCTCTCATCCATGGCTGACACACCAGACACACCGTCTTGGGGCTTCACACCAGCTGCCCCCTCTACCTGGACTGCTCTGCACCAGATACCTGCAAGGCTTACCCCTCACCTCCTTCAAGTTTCTGCTCAAAGGTCACCTTCTCCATGAGGCCCACTCTGACACCACCAGTTCATAGGCCAACCCGCCTTCCCAAAGCCACACTCCCAATAGCGCTTTCCTTTTTTCCATACTAACATACTACCAGGTAATTTACCTATTTTGTCTAACGCTTATTGTCTGCTCCCCACCCCCTTCTTCCTGATCCAGTGTAAGGTCCAGGAGGGCATGAAATACCAACTGTTCTGTTAGCAGGTATATCCCAACAGTGCCTGGTCCATGGGTATGCATCACAAGTGCTCGTGAGTTGAGTTAACCTGCTCCACTGGAGGCCTGCCAAAGCAGAGGCTGCTGGTGGGCTGAGCTCTCCCTGGGGCTGGGACCCTCGGGCCAACCAGGGCAGCAGCATTCCTATCCGGAGCAGGCAGAAGGCAGTGTGGAGCTCGGAGGGGGGATCAGATCTTTGGGTTCAGCCAGACCTTAGCTGCATGGCTTGCCCAACAGCTTTACCTTCTCTTGACATTTGGCTCCTTCCCTTTTGAACTAAGAGCCTAATCCCAGCTTTGCAGGGGTGTTATAAAGATGGTCCCAAATCTGAAGCCAGGGGTCCCAGACCCAGTGCCTGCCAGGGCCAGGTGGGGACTGTGCTGTGGGAGAGCACCTGTTCTCCCTGCAGGGGTGGTGCTGACCACTTCATTTAGGAATGCCTGGAAGGCTCAGGTGGAAATCTAGGTGTTAAAGTCAAATCCAGTTTTTCAATGTTGGCCACTAATTTAAAAATGAAACAGTGTGGACCAAGTAAGACATAAATGTGGGAAGCACCTAGCTCTCAGCTGGCCCGTGTGACCTCTATAAAATCTGTCATGGGAATTCCCTGGCAGTCCAGTGGTTAGGACTCCATGCTCTCACTGCTGAGGGCCCAGGTTCGATCCCTGGTCAGGGAACTAAAATCCCACAAGCCGTGTGGAGTGGCCAAAAAAAAAAAAAATTTGTCACATCTCACATATACCTCTCAACCACCCTGGCCAGGAAGTTACTGCCACCCCCATTTTAGTGAGGCCCAGAGAAAGTGACTTGCCCCAGGTCATACAGCCAATAGATGGTGGAAATGTGTTTTGAGCCCAAGTCTGGCTCGCTACAAAGCTGGCTCTTCCCACTGCCTGGTGTTGCCTCTTTGCAAGGATAAGACAAAGGGTTGGGGGAAGGAACTTGGCTGGAGCCCACAGAACAGGGCCTTGGCAGGAGCATGGGGAGCCCAGAGCTGGGCCCAGTGGGAGCATGGGCAGGGAGGCAGGTCTCTGCCAGTATCCAGAAGAACCCATGAGCCAGTTTTCCCTATCTTATGCCCAAAGCTTCCTAAATCTATCTGCCTCTCCCATCCCACCATGCTGACCCAGGGCCAGCAGCTCAGTTCTCCTCCTCTAGCTGTCTCCCCCTGCCCCGGGGAAGCTTGCCAGGCACACCTGACCTCAGCAGTCCCCAGCTCTGAACTTCTAACACGGCCCCTGCCCCCCTCTTCTGCCTCATCTCACACCCTCCCTGGGTGTTGCCTTGTGACACAGCTCTTCCCTCCTCTTGGAGCACTTTCCCCTGATCCTTCTCCATGCTAATTCCTACTCATGTTTTAAGTTCAGCTTAGAGGCCACTTCCATCCACTCCTTCAAGTCTTAATTGACCACTTCCTATATATGGGGCACAGCATAATGCGTGAGCAAAACAGCCCTGGCCCCAACCCATGAAATTCACCCTGGGGAAGAGATGGGACAACAGGACTGGAAGGTAGTGAGCAAACAGTGGGGAGCCTGGGCTGGTGGGGAGGGTGGGTATGAGGGAAAGTGCCCCTGAGGAAGTGCTATTTGAGTCCCGGATGAGAAGAAATGAGGTAAAGAGAGTGCTAAAGAGTATTCCTAGCAGAGGACAGCCTGTGCAAAGGCCCTGTGGTGAAGGGAACAGCACACTGGCAAAATGGAGAAGCCCATGTGGCTGGAGCACAGAGTGAGGGGGGCTGGTGGTGAGTGGTGAGCCTTGAGAGCATAGTGTTCCAGAGGGTCCCCAGACCAGGGGACAGGTCCCCTCTAATGTGTCCCCTCCAACACTGCTGAAACAACCTGACTGTCCTGTGTTTCTCTCCCCATGCTCCACTCTGAGCTCCGAGAGCAGGCATAGTCCCAAACACCAGGCACAGGCAGAGCCCAAAGCGCGTGGTAAATTGGGAAGGTTAGCTTCCTGCCCCATGGGAGGGTGAGGTAGGAGCTTCCTGGGGTCTGTCAGGCCCTGGAGTCCCTGCAAGAGGGGAAGCTGAGGGCCCCTGGGCCACACTGTGGAACCACTGGCCTAGGCTGGGGCAGGAGCAGGGCTTGCCACCTTACTCTGGGCTTAATCTAGGACCCAGGAGCCAGTCAGGCTCTGTGAGCCTTGCCCCCTCATCTGCGGCCTGGGTGATAACCCTGCCCACCCAAAACTGGGGCAGGGAGGGACAAGAGTGCCGTGCAACACAGGCAGGGCCATCAGCGAACAGAAGGGCCTTGATCTGTGGGAAACAAACCCAGATGCCAGCTTAGGAAAGGTCCTGGGATCCAGCCCGTTCTGCTAGAACAGTCCAACAGGGTATGGCCTAGGCTGGTGGAGAAATTACTGTGATCTTGGGCAAAATTTCCTCATCTGTAAGATGAGAATAATCAAACTGACTTCGTAGTATGATTAGCTGGATGCCTACACATAGTAAATGACCCACAACACAAGACTGTGATAATATCCTTTCTTCCCTTCCAGTCTACTGATGGAACCCCCATTTTTTGCTGGGCACATAGCTATACCAGACTATATTTCCCAGCCTCCCTTGCAGCTCAGTGTGGTCATGTGATTGAGTTCTGGGCAATGGGATGGAAGCGGAAGGGTTGGGTGGCAGCATCTTCTAAAGATGGCTCCCAAGAGCCTTCCACCCCTTCTTCTCATTCCAATATCCTGCTGGTTGGAACGTGGAAATTTTGCCTGAAGCTCAAGCGGCATCTTGGACTATGAGTGGTAAGTAAGCCAATGTTGAGAATGTCCGAGAAACAAGATACAGGAGCCTGGATCTGCCTACAAGTCCCAGATTGCCCACCTCTGGACTTTCTTAGGTGAGTAATAGCCGCCATTATTTTTTCTATCACTTGCGGTCAAGGTAATCGTCACTAACATGACCATCACTACAGAGCTCTCTAGCCATATCTGGAAGCTCTGCCTATGAATCCAGAAATGGGGAGAAGCATGAGTGGCAAGAAGAGCCCAAGCGGAAAGTCAGCAGTGCCTGGGGCTGCTCTGGCTCGGCCCTCATGCTCTGCAGCCTTGGGCAATTTCTGCCTCTCTCTGGACTTCAGTTTCCATACAGGTACAACTGAAACCCCCTCAACTTGTCACCCTGCCTGTTATGCTCCCCTTTCCTCAGGCTGCTCAGCCCCTGACACCCTCAGAGTCCCCTTCCTCTGTGTGAGCTCCTGGGGGCAGGGCCACACCTGTCTCTTCACGAGGTGCCCCTAGCGTGGGGCATACTGCCCACACTCAGTAAAGAGAACGAATGGGAGAAGGTAGATAGTGCATCACTCTTAACCCATGACATGTGCTGACCCAAGTCCCAAGCCCAGCTCTGGGTGGCAGCTAGGTTGCCCTGCAGGAGACCAGGCCAGGCTATGCTGCATATTTAGCCTCAGCGGGAAGAATAGGATTTTGAATCACAAGTTTTTGAGCCTAAATTTCTGGCTTTGCAAATCAATAGTCCTGTGTCCTTCAAGCCCATCAAGTCATCTTTCACAGTTTCCGTTTTCCTATGTACTAGGGGCGGCAGACACTGTGCATTAGCCTCCCAAAAGCCTGTCACAACCCCCTTCTCTTTTGCCTTTCTCTCTTACAGAGGACAGAAGCTAAAATACTGGATTTGCCAGCTTCCCCCATGGCCCAGGTGCTCACAGGATAACAATTCCAACAACTGAGATAAAGATGCAAGTTCCTGGTTTTTCTTCCAGAGTCAAAAGGCAAAACCTCATTAAAAGAAAGCATCTGCCCCAACCATTTATCTGGCAACCATGATACAATACACTTGAGGACAAAGATCTACATGCTAAGGATTTCAGACCTTAAAAAGAGGAAAAGCCTGAAGGCATCCTTGAGCTGCTATTCCACCCCTGGAATCCTTGTGATTGAAGTAAATATTACTCCTTCTGTTTCAGCCTCTGTAGTGGGGTTTTCTATTACCGAAGCTGAATGCAGTCCCCACACAGCAGCCATCTCTTGTTTTGGCCTGACTAGCACTTACCTCCCTTCTTTGGGTAATGTCATCCTGGTTTTATTTTCAAGGAACCAGTCCTGTGGTTCAGGCAAAGCCACCAGACCCCACTCCAGGAGGGGGTGTCACCCAGGCCTGGCCAATTAGAGTCATGGGGCTTGGTTCAGAGATGGGCATGTGAAGCAAGCCAGGCCGATGGGCATCAGCACTGGGACTCTTGATACATCAACTGGCACAGAGATGCTCTCTTTCACTTTGTGGTGCTAACCTGGGGAGATGTAACCCTGGAGCCACTGTGGCACCATCTTTGCCGCTTTCTAGGGAAAAGCATGCTGGGAACGAAGCCAACAAAGATGAAACCAGAGGCAAGTAGTAGAAAGACTCCTGATGACCTCGGGATACACATTCAGCTGGGCCTGAAGTTAGCACTCCTCAGCCTTTCTGATTATTTGCGCCAACACTCTCTTGCTTGAGCCCTTTTGAGTAGGATTTAGGTCATTTGTTAAGAGGATCCTGATTAATGAAAAGTAAGGTCAATATAGCAGCCCGACTGTTAGGCTGGTAAGGTTCCAATAGGCTCCTGCAGGGAGAGCTCCCAGGCTCAGGAGTTGCTCAACAACACTCCTCAACACTCAAGGGTCAGACTTGCCTTCCCAGCCACCCGCCAGCCCCACTCACGCCAGTGATCTTCTTCTTGCATTTGGCACAGCTGGGTGCATAGCGCACGTCATAGCAGGGCGGGCAGAAGATGGCGCCCTTTTCCTCGAAGAAGCCACCCTCTTCCAGGACCTTCCCACACTGACTGCACACAAACTCCTCAGGGTGGTACGCGTGGCCCAGCGCCACCAGGTAGCGGCCCCTGGCGGGAGGCAAGGGCAGTGAGCGGGAATGGATGCAAACGAAGTTGGGGCTCCTGGCCAGAACCCCACGGGGTTTACCCAACACCTACTATGAAGCCTTGCAGGGAAAGTTCATTCTCTACATCTCCAAATAGGGCAGAAACAGGCTTGGGAGGTGACGTGACCAAAGTCACACAGCAAGAGAGACAAAGCTGCACTGTTTTGATGACAGGAGATGAGGGAGAGGGGCAGTGTTAGAAAAGGGAGGAAGGTTACACTGGGTGAGACCTGCTGATTTAGGCCTAATAAGTTGAACCCAAGGAATTGGTGCCCTGGGTGGGCAGGAGGCCTGGAGTGCCCGTGAGCCCTGAAGACCAGTGGGCACTTGAGCTGAGCCTGGTGCCCACCCTGTCCTGCTTGCCTGTTCCATCTGGCCTGGGGAGGGCCCTACAGGTCCCAGATAAATGGGGATGTCTGAAGAAAGGGGTGCTTCACAGAGCCTAAGAGCTGACAGGAATCTAGAGCAGTGAAGGGCCTCGGATGAGAACTAGGAAGGCACACTGTCACACTGATTCTGGGGGGCTGTGTGACTCTGCCAGGCCCCGGGGAGCAGTGCAGAGAGGGAGGGACTTCAGAGGCTTAGCAGAGAGAGACCAAGCAAGCAGGAAGGAGAGAGGCAGAGGGGCTGGGAAGGGGAGGCCCTTCCTTGCCCAGAGAGCAGCGAGTCTAGGGCTGCAGCTTGGCTGTGTCATTGGCACTTCCTCCATTTCACCAGGGCAAATGCTGAACAGAGGCTAATGACGGGTGGGCTGCGGGTAAGGAATGCGGGATTCAGAATCTGAGGAACCAGCCCAGGTCCCTACCCTCACTCCAATAGGGAACCGAATCCTCATCCTCCCGCAGGCGCGGTTGAGATGAGTGGGGAGATAGATGGGGGAGCAGAGATCAGAAAGACACCAGGGCTGAACTTGAGGTCAGGAAAGACCACAGTAGGAAAGGAACAGGGCCACCCACCGGATGACCTTGTGGCACTGGTGGCACATGGGAGTCTTGCCATTGCTGCCACCGCTGCCTCCAGCGCCCCCTCCAGCGGCAGCCTGCACAATGGAGGTGCGGTTCTGCATGGGCGTGGGTGTGGCTGGCTGCGTGTGCCGGGTCAGCACCGTGCTGGTCTTGTCCGGGGCGTAGCGCTCAGCGAACGCAGGGTCCACAGCCCAGGGAGGGCGGCTGGTGGGGCTGGGGGTGGTAGGGCCTGCCAAGGCCAGGAAAGTGACTCCAGGGGGCTGCCCAGGGATGCCACAGGACCGTGGGGAGACCCCGGGGCAGCTTGGAGGGGCCCACCCCCATGCCTCTGGAGGCTACCCACCCTTCCCCAGGCCCGAGCCCACTCTCTCTCACCAGGCCAGGGTTCCTGGGGTGTAGCTGAAGCTGGGGCTGGGGCTTCTGTCCTGGGCACCTGGCTGTAAGATCTGCCATTCAAGGCCCTGCACGGCTGAGGCTCCTGGCATGGCTCCACCCCCCAACCTTGGTCCTGCTGGCCCCATGGGAGATGCATGGGTGCATGAGAGCTGCTGGGTTGGACTCCAGGTCCCACTGGGGTAGGGATGGGTAGGGCAGCTTCTCCTAGCCAGGTTCCAGCTGGCTGGTCTGTGGCACAGGGCTGGGAGGTGGAGCAGGGCTCTCACTTCTGGGGCAACTCGGGTCTCCTTCTGATGGCAGGGCCCCCTTTGCTGGGTACCCCCACCCACTGAGACCCAGACTGGCAGGGCCCATACTGGATCTTATCCATCTAACACCCCTTTACCCCAAATGCAAACCAAGCCCACAAAGATAGAAGACAGAGGCAGAAAAAGCAGGGCCGAGCATGTTTATTTTCATGCCTAAGCCAGCACAGACCTGGCAGACAGCAGTACCATAGGGCAAAGAGTGAAGACAGTGTCAGATGGAGCCAGGCCCTGTGCCAGCAGGGCAGCCGAGGCCAGGCCAGTAGGAGGCTCAGTCCAGGGGCAGGAAAGGGAGGGGTGAGGTAGGCAGAAGCTGGAGGCACCAAGAGGGGGTGCCCTGGGAGGAGGAACAGAAAGAGAGAGGCAGACAGGGCAGCCGGCCGGCGAGGGCCAGGCTACGACTGCACGTTGAGCACGTGGGCAGAGCGCTGGTGGTGCCAGTCCCGGAGGCGGGTGTAGCGTGGGCTCTGCAGCTCCAGGACATACTTTTCCCTGAGGGGCAGAGAGAGAAGGAGGAGAAAGTGGAAGGAAGGAGAGATGGAAGGGAGGAAGGGAGGAAAGGAGGAAGGGAGGAAGGGAGGAAGGGAGGAAGGGAGGAAGGGAGGAAGGGAGGAAGGGAGGAAGGGAGGGAGGACTGAAGAAAGGAAGGAGAATGGAGAAGCCTGGCTAGGGACGGCCAGGAGCAGACACAGGGTGGTGGGTGGAATGGGAGAGGCAGGAAGTGAGAAAGAGGGGCTGGAGCTTGTCCTGTTACCTTGATTTCTTCAGATGCTCCTCATCCGGGTCTTGCACTGAGAGGGCAGAGGCAGGAATTGACCAAGAGCAGACAGAAGGCCACCCCAGCCCTGAGCCCTGGCAGAGGGTCACGGGGTGCCGGAGCAGGCTCCAGCTAAGCCCAGGCCCGGGTTGGGGGCCAGGAAGAGAGTCTGCCCTGCCCTGGGATGGCACTTACTGAACTCGGTGCCCGTGAGGTGGGCGAGAATGCGGAAGGAACGGGACTGGCCTGTCCCAGGCCTCGGCCGCCAGTCCTCCGTGTCCTCCATCAGCCGCTGCTTGCTGGCGTCTGGGACCAGCGGTCGGAGCGGCTGTCTGTGGGGAGGGTGTGGCTCAGAACCTCATGCTGGGGTGGGCAGCGGGGGCAGCCCCTTCCCAGATTTGGTACATGTGGGCTATGGTGATGGCAGAGTGGGGAAGGGCAAGGCCAGGGCCCTGCTGGGTGGGAGGTTGGATAGGTAAGTGAGAGGGGAGGAGGGCAATCAAGGTGAGAGGAGGGCAGCCAGGGTGGGGAGGGGCCACCACCCAGAGTGCCAAAAGGAAGAAAGAGAAGGACAGGCAGAGGGGGCTCACTGACTTGTCAGGGGTCTGCACCTGTGAAGGAAATAGACACATGGACAGATAAAGGGACAAAGAAGTAGACAAGGGGAGGAAAAAAGATGGCAAGGGATCAGAATAGCTCGAGGCAAGGCTGCACTGTCTAGGGCTCAGACGACCCGACACTAAACCCCAACCCCAGGCCACCAGCGAGGGGGCGCTGCCTCGTTCAGAGCCTCCAGGAGGACAGTGCCCAGGCAGGAGCCACACCCTCGGAGGGGCCCTGTGCCTGCAGTCCCCGCCCTGGCCGCCAGGGGTCGCTGCCGCACGGTTCCGGCCCGGGCTGGGGCGCAGCGCAGACTGAGCAGCAGCGGGCAGCGGGCAGCGGGCAGCGGGCGGGCGTGGGGCTGTGGACAGATGGTGTGGGCGGTGGGCGGGCAGGAGGGGTGTGGGCGGGCAGGGTGGACGTACCCATTCTGCTGCGGGGCGCTGTCAGCGGGCTGGGGGGCCCCGAAGGGCCGGGCCGTCTTGTTGAGGGAGGCGCTGGGTGCAAAGGTGTACCGCGGGGGGTCCGCGGCGGGGGCCAGGGCCTGGGCGGAGACAGAGCGGGCAGGGAGGGCAGGGGCGGGGACCTGGCTAGAGTGGGGTGCCCCCCTGGCGCGGAGAGGACTGCGGCGCTCCAGCCCCACCCCCACACATCTGGCCTGAGGCTACGGGGAAGGGGCGACTCGGGTTTCAAGGGGCCCATTTGGGAGCGATGATCTCAGCCCACGCGGCCCGAGGGCAAGGGCGGACTAGTGCAGCTTGCAGCACAAGCCGGCGGGAGGCAGACAGGCAGACGGACAGACAGGCAGATACGCGTGGTACCCTGACCGTGCGGCAGCCCCCGGCCCAACTCTCAGTCCCCAGACTCCCCAGCTGGCCTCCACCCTCTACACGCGGCCAGGGATGGGGGTACCAAGGCTGCACCAGGGAGGGCAGGTCAGCCCGTACGTCCAATCCCACCCCGCCTGCCGCCCAGATGTCCCAAGCCCCTCACATACCTTCTGCGGTTTGCTCTGAGGCGGCTGGGCCCTAGAAGAGAAGGGAAAGGGGTGTTGATGGGCAGCCCCAATGGCGTGCCCACCTGCCAGGCTTGCTCAGCGCCCGCATACCTGCTGAGACCCAGGCTGAGGCGTTCCCCGCAGGCACGGATCTTGTTCTGGGCTTCGATGTGTGTGAGGCCCCCCGCATTCTCGCCATCGATACTCAGCACCCAGTCGCCCACGGCCACACCGGCCTGCGCAGCTTTACCTCCAGGAGTGAGCTATGGAGAGACAGAGGATCATGGAGGCCCAAGGCTCTGCAGGCCAAACTCAGGCCAACAGCAGCCAACCCTGCCTTTCCTTAGCTGCTCCACTTGCAGAACCCAGAAGCCTCTTCATTCAACATATTTCTGGGCAGCTGCTGCATACTAAAGCCATCTGGAAGGGGGTGGGGCTCACCTGAGCTTCACCATCGCCCCAATCACCCTGCTTAGTTATTCGTTCACCTCCAGGGACCCTCCCCACAGTCCAGAAACTGCTGACATCAACAAGCAGCCACCTTCAGGCTAAAACCCAAGCTTCTCAGCTCCAGCCGCAGCCTTTTGAGGCCCCTGCTGGCCTCTCGCCCAGGCCATTCCACCCACCAGACATGCCCTCTGGCTTGTGCGTGTGGCAAGTACCTCCCTGAGCACTGTTGGGTGCTCTCACTGACCTCTTACACTCCTAGCACCCTGTCCTGGGGCCAACTGCAGGGATCTACCGGAACACTTTGAGCGCCAGGAATAGGCCCCATCACCTCTAGGTTCCCAGTGATCAGTGTGACTGAATGGGGTCCAAAATGTCAGCTGGGGCTTCATAGGTTGTAAATAAATATGGATGTCACCCTCAAGCCCTCAACTGCCACATCACCCTCTCCCACCAATCCTTCAGGTTCTGAGTTGTGAATCCCTGGTTCCCATGGCAAATGAGGAGCAATAGCAGGCTGGAAGGAATGGTCACCACCAGTATGAGCTGAAACTATCAGGATGACTTCTGGGAAGTGGTGGGCTTTGGCGAAAGGAGAGTGGGATGGGCTGCCTCTGGTGTGAGAGAGTCCAGCTATTTATGAAGGCCTCAAATGCTGGAAGGAACCAGGATTTGGCCTTGAGATTAGGAAGAACCAACAGCAGTTTTAAGGCCCGGGGTGGGGTATTTGCCAGGGTCCAGATAGAGTGACCCTGAAGAACCCAACCGGGCCCTCCCAGCCCTCTAGCCTAGTGGCAGCAACACAGGCAGGAGTAGCACTGCTGTTCATAAGTCTAAGCCCACAGGGCTGCCTGGCCATCTGGCAAGGGGCCTGGCATCGAGCAGGCTTGGGGGGAAGTGCTGGGAGGCAGATTCACATTGTGAGATTTGAGGGGTACAGGCTGCCTGTGGCCCCATGAGGCTCATCAGGTAGGCTGATGCTCAGACTCAGTTGAGGTAGGGAGAGAGGAGGTAAGGGGTTCCAGAGAGATGGCAGAGGGACCATATGCAGAGACTAATGGCACTAGGGCAAGAAGGGAGACCTGGGTTTGATGGCTCTATTTCATGCTTGGGAAGTTAGAAGGGTAAGACAGCTGGGTGGCCCTTTCTTCACCTGCTAAATGGTAATAGCAGCTTACATTTATTGAGTACCTAGTACTGCCACACACTGAATCCTTCAACAACCCTGTGGAGTAGAGTCTGGGAATATACCTATTTTACACATGGAAAAACAGAGAGGTTAAGTAACTTGCTTCAAGTCGCCCAGCTAGCAACTCAAGAGGCAAGGCCAGGACCCTGACCCTAAGGCCCCACCCTACCAGGCCATCTCTGCTGAGAGCTGGGGCCCAACTCAGAGGTCAGCCCTCTGGCTGGAAAGACCCCCTGACCTCCTAGCTGGGTTTAGGGCTTGGATCCCCTATCTTACCTCTAGTCCAATCCAACCCCTTATAATGGGCATGGGGAAGTGACGCCCTTGCAAGGAAGTGACTTACTCAAGGTCGTGGTGAGTCAGTAGACGGGAAACCTGGTCTGGCCACTCCCTACCCACACTGGCTGGCTCCTGGGAGGTGTGGGCTAAGCTTGAGGTGGGGGTCTCAGGTTGAGCAGGAGCAGTTGGCTCCCAGAGAGGGGATGGGGAGCTGGGGACTACTTCCTTCTCTGGAGTGAGGAGGATAGGAAGCACAGGAGGGATAGGGGAATGATCAGAGAGGTGGAGACAGAAGCAGAAGGGGGGGGGCAGGGGGGGCGGGGTGTGTCTGGAGAGAGAAGCAAGAGGGCCCAAGGGACCAAGGAAAGGAAAAGCCAGGGGGCTGGACACTGCATGGAGTAGGGGGTGAGTCAGCCTGAGGGCTCCACTGAGCAGCCCAACCCCCAAGTCCCAGACATTACCTCATCTCCCAGGCCCGGGCCTACAGCCAGCCCTAGCCCCTCCCTGCCCCCCTCCATGCTGGGGTCAGGGGAGAGAAAGGGTGCCAGCCCAGCTCAGAAAAGACCACCTCACACACCCACCCACCAGGGCCTAGGTCCAACTCCAGGGATGGGCTCAGCTAGTGGCCCCACCCACATGCTAGGGCTGCTGACAAGGGAGCCTGGGCTCAGAGTGCCCCCAACAGGCCACATTTGAAAGTCCATCCCTTAGGCTACTGTGTTGCCCATCCCCACCAATGAAGAAACTGAGGCGCAGAGGTCAGCCAAGGCCCCAGCCACATTGGCCAGCACTTTCCCAGGGAGGGGAGTATAGGGTAGGTTTCCAGGGCTGGCAAGGCTTGAGTATTGTGTATGGGGTGGGTGTATGTGGTAGGGACACCACTGCCCTTAGCTACCTTGCTGGTAGGGCAGCTTCCAGGGAACCCTGTGGAAGGGTCCCTGGGAACAGTGACTGCCTGCCTGCCCTGGCCACCAAGCCCAACTCTGACAGACTCTGCCTTGGGACCCCCTCTAGCTGGGCCCTCTGGCCCCCTCCAGGCTGTGCTTGCCCTGGGCTTCCCGCCAATAGCTGCCTGCCCACCAGGAGCCTGGGTGGGCCTCTCTGGACAAGCGGATATGGTGACAGGAAGTCCCCACCCCCTCCTGACCCCCAGGCCACAGTCAGAGACACCAACCCAAGGGCTGGCCTCGTGCTCTCAGGGCAGGCAGTTTGTTCTGTGTCCCACAACTGACCCCACAGCTGGAGCCACAGCCTGGTGGTGATCAGCTGAGGGGCCCACTCATGGGGTTCAGGGGTCCAGGCCTAGGCCAGCTTTTTTCCAGCTCTGCAGACTCCAGCCACCAGTTGGCCATCCCAGCATGGGGCTGCATTCTTGGGCTTATAAGGCAATCCCCCTGCCATAGGGAGGAGCCAGCCCCCAGCTCCGCCCCCACCAGAACAGGCTCTTGGGAGCTGAAGTCACAGCCCTAGAGCCCCCGTCCCAACCCCTGCTTGGGGTCAAAGGCCACTGCATCCTGAATGGGACCAGTGGCTGGGATATAGGTCCTCACACAGGCCTGGGGAGAGGCGCCCCACCCACCCACGAAAACTGCAGGCCACCCCTGTGCCTGAATTCCAATCCCTGCTTTGCCATGGAATCGCTGAAGGAGCCCCTTCACCTCTCCAAGTTATCTCAACTGGATAAACAGGATGAGAGTTGCTATTCCTTGGGTGGCAATGAGGATGAAGTGAGATTCTGCAGTCAGAGTGCCCTGCCTGGGGTCCAGCTCCAAGCATTGCTCCCTCAAGCAGCTTAGACCCTTCCTGGAGACCTCAGGCTCCCCTCCTCCAGACATGGCATCTCCCTGAGCCTCGAAGGTGGCCCCAGGAGCTTCGTGGACTGGCATCAGGTACAGTGCAGTGCTGTGGAAGTGTGGGAGCTCCTTTCCTAGTATCTGCCTAGTTGGGAGTCCTTGTGGCAGGTGCCCACATCTCTGGACCTGGACACCTCCTGGCCTACTGGCCTCAGCTCACTCCTGCTCAGACTCCTCCCATCACTCACTGGAGATCTGAGCACCCAAAGATTCCTGAGGGAGCCCCTGCCTCAACCTAGGCTCACCCGGGAGATGGAGAGGGGCACATTGAAGTCCTTGCCCCCCTGCAGCCGGAAGCCCCAAGGTGCTGGCCCCTCTAGTACCACCTTGAAGGAATCCATGGTGCCGCTCCTGAGAGGAGAGAAAAGGTGAGTGATACATAGTGGGTGCACAGGCAGGCCCATCACGGGACACCAGCCTCGGACTAGTGCCAGGCAGGCACTGGCAGACGCTGAGCACACCCAGGGGGAGGGTAGGCGGGCACCTTGTTAGGTTTGGCTGGGCTACTAGCTGGCAGACCTCACTTTGGAAAGACAGGGGCAACCCCCCTTCCCTAAGGAACTGGGAGGGTGAGGGGAGCCCGCATCCAGTCTTGAGGTTCCTCTCATCCAGGTGTGGACCGCAGGGCTAATTTGGCACGGCCTCCTCCCAAGCCAACCTTGAGCCTCGGACTGGACGGCAAGGCCAGTCCGGGGCAGGCGCTCCTCTCCCCCGCCCCCAGGTCCCGGCAGGCAGGCCTCGACTGGAGCCTGCTCGGACTATATAAGGCGTGTAAGCTGACACTATGCGGAGAGCCAGCGGAGGGAGCACACGGGGGCTCGGGACGCGAGGGGGAGGGGTGGGGAGGGAGGCGGCTGGAGCGGGTCCTAGCCATTCCAGGACCAGTCGAAGCTGCTGGGAGCCAGGGCGGGACCCCTGGGCGCTGGGGGGCACTGCGCGGGGGCGCGGCCCCTGCGGAGGCTGGTGGGGGCTGGGACTCCAAAGCGTGGCCAGGAAGGAGATTCATCCTGGAGCTCAGTGGGGGTGGTGCCTCCCACACAGGCCTGCTACCATCCCGACGTGACTCAGTTTCTCCCGCCCGGGCCCCATGCACTGGCCGAATCCGGGGAGTAGGGAGCGGCGCAGGCGCCAATCAGCCCCGCCGCAGCCGGCTTTGCCGCAGGAAGGCGGGGGCGGGGGTAGGGGCTCCGGCCCACCGGAGGAAGCGCAGAGCTGGCTAAGACCCCCAGTACCCCCTGTGGTCCCCAGTAGGCCTCTGCCCCCCGCCTGGTCCTGCCCGAGACGCCCCGCGCTGTCGCATGTACCTGCTCGGCCCCGCCGGGGCGCTGCTCGGCAGCGGCCTCCAAAAACCCGCGTTGGGATCCGCCGCCCGAGTTCTGACCCCGCCCCCGTGGCCGCCGTCCGCTTTGAGCCCGCGAAAGGGGGCGGAGCCAGATACCACGCCCATGTCAGCGTCACGGCCTCTCGGGCGGTGGGAAGCCCCACCCAATCCTTCCGCTCCGCCCAATCACGAAGTCCCATCTCACTTTGAGCTGTAAGACACGGCCCTCCTGGGTCCCCTTGGTGGGGCGGGGCCTGGACGGGGCCTGGGCGGGGACTGGGCTGCTGGACACCTTCCTTGCCCCGGAGCCCGACCCGCCGCTCTCCTGGCCCCTTGCGCCTCCCGTTGGAGGAATGAAAAGAAAGCCGCCTTAGAAACCAGACAGATCTGGACCTCAGTCATCTCTGAACCTTAGTTTCCAACTCGGAAAAGTGGGACAATGATACTCGCCTCTCAGGGCCGCCGTGTATATAGACACAGTTTGGCGTAAGGCACAGCCATTGGCAGTTCCAGAATTTCTAAATCGGACGGATTTGGTAGAGAGTTGCGGGGTGGGGGTACCTCGAGGTGGGGTTAGTGGAGGAGGACAGGACACAGGGGAGCTTGAAGTTAAGTTTGCAGAACACTCCACCGAAGGCAGAAAATAATGGCAGCGGACGGAGGTGGAAGGGCCCTTGGCTCGGCCCCGATCCTGACCTGTGGGCCCTGCCCTTACTCCTACCCGCTGACCCCCGGCAGTCAGCAGCCTGTGGCCCTGCAACCACGGCTCAGCGCTGACTGTCGCGATGGGCTGTGTCCTGGTATCCCGCTCCAGAGCGGGCAGCGCCTCCAATGGTGGTGTCAGCGTCCCCACTTTGCCCCAGTGCTCAGCCCCGGCGGCTAAGCGCAGGCGGCGGGGGAAATTGAGCAGGGACCAAAGTGTGTGGGTGGACGAATAGGCGTCCACCCCTCAACTCCTTCTAGGGCATGGCCCATGCTATTCTCCCCCCTCCACCATCATCTTCTGCATCATCCCCCTCACTCCAGAAATCGGTGTAAGCATTCTCATCTTTAAAGAAATTCTCTCTTGATCCCACATCCCTCTCCAGCTATCTCTCTTTTATTCTACTCCCCTTGAGAGTAAAATTCCTCTGAGTTGTCTATCGCCCTGCCACCCTTGCTTTCCTCCCGTTCTCTCTTGAACCCACTCCAGTCAGGCTCTTGTCCCCACCAGTCCTCTGAATTAATTCCCTCTTCAAAAGGTCTCTAATGACTTCCAGGTTATCAAATCAATGGTGGTTTCTCAGCTTTCCTCTTACCCTGTCTAGCAGCAGCTCTGGTCCAGGTGCACTCCCTCTTCCCCATGGCTTCATGCCTTCCTCCTGCCCCACTGACTGCTCCTTCTCCACCTCCTTTGGCAGCTTCTCATTTACTTCCCAAAGTGGCCATCAGATGTTTCCTCTCTACATTCACTCTCTGGGACCCCATCCTGTTCTGTGGCTATCAATAACACCTATATGCCAAAGACTCCCAACTTATATGTCCAGCTCTGGCCTTCCCCCAAGAGCCCCAGACTCTAGTATCCAACAGCCTGTCAAACCTTGGATGTCTACTAGATATCTCAAATCATCATGTCCCAATTTAAACTTGCAATTTCCCCAGCTCCCTAACTCCTTCCTCACCTCGGTTAAGCAAAAAAAACCCTGCAGTGCTATTCATCTGCCTGGTCCAGTAAAAATTATGGTTTTCCTTCCTTTATCTTCTGTGTCATACATAAGATTCTGCAAATTCCACCTTCAGAATCTGTTCCACACCTGGCTTCCATGGTTGTCCCTGACACTTGTCTCATGCCTGGACATCTTAACAGTCTCCTGATAGAGCTCCCTGCTTCTACCCTTACCCAGTCCAGAGTCTTCTCCATGCAGCAGCCAAAGTGGTATTTTTATTTTTATTTTTCTTAAAAGATGTATTTATTATTTTATTTATTTTTGGCTGCATCGGGTCTTAGTTGCGGCACACAGGATCTTCATTGAGGCATGCAGGGTCTTTAGTTGCAGTGCACGGGCTTCTCTCTAGTTGTGGTTCGCAGGCTCCAGGGCATGTGGGCTCTGTAGTTTGTGGCACACAGGCTCTCTAGCTGAGGCGCACGAGCTCAGTAGTTGTGGCACACGGGCCTAGTTGCTCCGCAGCATGTGGGATCCCAGTTCCCTGACCAGGGATCAAACCCGTGTCCCCTACATTGTAAGGTGGATTCTTTACCACTGGATCACCAGGAAAGTCCCCAAAGTGGTATTTTTAAAGCAGAAATCACACCACATCACCCTCAGCTTTTAGCATTCCAGTGGGCTGGCATTGTGCTTAAAACTAAAGTCTTTCAGACATACATGACACTGATAAACTGGGTCCACCCCCCCATCACTCTCCTCCTCGCTCACTCCACTCTAGCCACTCTGGCCTCCACAAATCCTCCAACACAGCAAATGTATTCCTGTGTCAGGGCCTTTGCACTTGTGACTCCTTCTGCTTGAAACACCTTCTCCCAGATATCTAAACAACAGCCTGTCGCATTGTGTTCAGGTCTCTGCTCAGATGTTGCCTCCTCCTTCCTTGATTGTCCTATCTAAAACAGCAGCCCCCTGACACCTCACCTGCATAATGCACTAGTCCCTTATCCTGCTTTATTTTTCCCTATAGCGCTTACCACCATTTGACATTATATTAAGTGTTTGTTTCTTCATTGCCCTCTGTCCCCATTAGAAAGTCAGTCCTATGAGAGCAGGGGCTTGTCTGTCTTGTTCACCATCTCTCCAGTGCCTGCACACAGTGGATATGAATGAACAGATGAAGGAAGGACTGAGAAAGTGAAACAGCAAATGAGCAAAGGAAGAAGTGGCAGCCTGGGGCTCCGGGCAGTGCTCCAACAGAGAGGGCCCTGGGATCCCATTCCTTGGACCCCTGCACGGCTCAGACCTAGATGGTGCCACTAAGAGCTCCCTGCACAGACAGCCCCTGGGTAGAAACAGGCCTTGGGCTAGGACACAGTGCCCCCTGGTGGTCAGGACACCTGCAGCTCCAGGGCCAGTTCCCTAGATGTTTCCAAAGACTTTCTCTTCCACAGTCTGGTTGGAACTTCACAAAAATAGCCATGAAACAAAAAGGTTTAGATTTGTAATAAAAAAAAGTATGCCAAAACAACAAGAATCTACTGTATAAAACAGGAAACTACATTCAATATCTTGTAATAACCTATAATGGAAAATAATTTGAAAAAGAATGTATACATGTAACTGAATCACTTTGCTGTACATCTGAAACATTGTAAATCAGCTATACTTCAATTTAAAAATGAATATAAATGGGCTTCCCTGGTGGCGCAGTGGTTAAGAATCCGCCTGCCAATGCAGGGGACACAGGTTCGAGCCCTGGTCCGCGAAGATCCCACATGCCGCGGAGCAACTAAGTCCGTGCACCACAACTACTGAGCCTGCACTCTAGAGCCCTAGAGCCACAACTACTGAGCCGTTTGCCACAACTACTGAAGCCTACGTGCCTAGAGCCCGTGCTCCGCTACAAGAGAAGTCACCGCAATGAGAAGCCCGCGCACCGCAACGAAGAGTAGCCCCTGCTCGCTGCAACTAGAGAAAGCCTGCGTGTGCAGCAACGAAGACCCAACGCAGCCAAAAATAAAATAAATAAATAAATTTATTAAAAAGAAAAAAAAGACTGCATCATTGTGAAGTGACAGTGGAGTGTCACTCTCATAAATGGGATGTACCAAGGGTGTGAGCAGCTGAGGTGGAGTTGAGGTCAAGGGGCCAGGAGGCCGGATCTTTGGGGACACGATCCTTGTGTGCATGGTGGCCCAGCGTTGGTGACAGGAACAGCAATAAGGGGAGGACAGTAAGGCAGGCACTAAAGTCTTCAAGAGACTCCTTATTTCCCTCTGGAATGAGGACTCCTTGAGAACAGGACTGTGGCTGTAATGAACATGGCTGTGACCTCAGTGCCTGGCACAGAGTAGGCACCTGATCAAACTCGAATGAATGTATGCTTGGTATGTAATTTGATCTTTATCCTTGACAGTTGAGGAAGACTGAGGCCAGGGGTTCCACAGAAGTGTCTGCGCATTTTTGAGTCTCAGTGGGGAGTGTTTTGGGTGTGCGCACCTTTGAACTCCCTTCCACCCTCCCGTCTCCCCCCCCACACACACTCCTCCCCAGCCCAGGCTTTCTGGTCCCTCAAAATCAGCCTCCACACTGCTTCCCTGGCTGACTATGTCCCTCTACTGAGGATGAGACCAAGTTCACTGTAGGATGGTGAGGCCTCTCATGTGTGGCCAACTCTCCCTCAGCCCCTTGGAGCCCTCCAGGTCCATGGTCTTCCCTTGCTCTCTGCACCCACCATGCCCACCTTCATCCTGGAAAGCTCCAGGGCTCACTGCCAGCCTGGTGAAGCCCTGCCTGCCCTTCACACTCAATTCAGGGGGCACCTCTCCCATCAGCAAGCCTTATTTCTCCCTCTGCCCTACTGTCAGAGTTATTTCTGCTGAACAGGACCACGTGGAGCCGTAATTATCTGCATCTCACCCTCCTGCTCCAGGAGACTTGAGCCTACTGGTGGCAGAGGTCAGGTCCAGGTCACGTGTGTCCCTGGAACCCAGCACAGGGCATTGGTGTTTGCTGCAATGCCTGTGTTTGAGGGTCTGTGTGGACCTGGGCAAGCCACTGCAAGGAGCCGTAGGGAGGAGGTATGGACTGTGGGCCACAAGGTGGGATGGAGAGGAGAACTAAAAGGCTTTATTACCAGCAAATCTGTACACTATACACTGGGGGCCGGCAGGGCACCCCAGGCTGTCTGCCTTGTCCCTCCAGGCTAGAGTGAGTGTGGGGGTGTGTCTGCAGATGTCCATTGTTCCCCCGCCCTCTTGTCCCAGGGAGAGCGCCTTCCTCTCCTCCGGCCACCACGATACTCGGTCAGGGCCTGTCGCAGGGAGCCGGGCCCTTCCTGCGCTCGCGGCTCAGCAGCGTCACCAGCTTGGCCTTGAAGCCCAAGTGGGCGCCGGCGCGGGCGGAGCCCCCGGCCTCGTCGCCGTTGTCGGCCAGCTCCAGCTCCAGCAGCCGCCGGTACTGGGCCTCCAGGCTGCTGTCGTGGGCCGCGCCGGGCCAGCCCAGGTCCTGGCTGTTGTGGTAGATGGGGCTGGCCAGGGGGCTGCGGCCGCCCGGGCCCTCCTGCTCCGGACAGCCGGCGTCGGGCGCGGGGCCGGCGTCCAGCACGCACAGGTTCTCGTACAGGTGCTCGGCGGCGTCCGGAGGCCGGCTGGCCCGCTTGCACACCGACGCGTAGAGCGCGGGCGCCGGCTCGTCCGGGGCTACGGGGCCCAGCAGAGCGGGCAGGCTCTGGGGCCCGGGCTCGGCCGCGCGCGCCCTCCGGGAGCCGGGCGCCTCGGGCCCCGGGGGCACCTCCCGCAGCTCCCCCGGAGGCTCCAGCGAGGGCAGGGAGGTGGCCCGCGGCAGGGGGCAGGGCTGGGGCCCCGCCGGCTCCGGGAGCCGCTCCCGCTGGCGGGCGATGGCGGCGGCTACGGCCCCGCATAGGTCGCGGGAGCGGGGGCTGATGAAGGCGAAGAGGCCCTCGCCCGAGTCACAGCGGCGGCCAGCTTCAAAGGAGAACACGCCCTGGGCACGGGCGGCACGGGGAGTCAGCGGCTGAGGGGCCGCCCGCCAACCGCTACCCTTCCCTGCGGGACCAGTGGGGCAGCCGCCCAGCACCTCACCTTGTCGGAGCCGAACTTACGCAGGAAGCGGTAGGGCCAGGTGTAGAGCGCCTGGGGGCTGGCGGGCTCGTTCAGCAGGATGGAGTCCTGGCCCAGCAGCAGGAGGTAGGGCCCCTTCAGCTGGCAGCGGGTGGCTGCCTCCGTCCTCTGTACCATCACTGGAAACTCGCCCACTGCAGGCACGGCGCCGTGAGGGCCACAAGCACAGCCCTCGGGGGTCCCGGAAAGATCCCAGCCCTGTTTGTGCTAGGGCTGAGGCTGCCCCTGTACCTCCCCGACTCACCTTCCTGCCAGGAGGAGTAGATGGAGTTCTCCTCCATCTGGACCAGGCCCCTCTTGGGAGCCTCTGCCTCCCCTGATCCTTGGGAGCTCTCCCCTGTGCCCTGGGGAATGGGACAAGGTCAGAGGTTAGTGTCCCATCCACTCCTCTTCCCACATCCTTTCTCTGGGGTTCGTGACAAGCGAGGGCACCCAGAGACCTGAGTGCCAGTCCCAGTTCTGCCCCTGACACACTGCAAGACCCTGGACACCCCTCTGAGCCTATTTCCCCACCGGCTCCCCCTTGAGGGTGCTGAGTGCTGTAAAGCAGAGGGCACAAACGAGGCTGTCCTCCGTTGCCCTTGAGGTTGGCCAGCGACTGGGCCGGCCTGTGTGTGTCCCTGACAGCTTGGAGCAGTAAAGGGGTGGGAGCTTCAAGGGTGGGACCCATGAGTGAATGGCCACTTGTTCCTCCCATCTCTGGCCTCTTTCCCCATCTCCCACCATGTCCTTTGGGCTCTGACCCTGAGCATCTCCATCATGACCACCTTGGCCCATGATACCATGGCCAGGGTCAAATGCAATGGCTTTCCACTGGTCTCCTTGCTCCTGTTTATTTCCTTTTTTTAATTATAAGAATTGTGGTAAAATACACAACATAAAATTTACCATTTTAACCATTTTAAAGTATATGATTCAGAACTTTTTCATCACTCCAAATGGAAGCCCCGTACCCATTAACTGTCACTTCCCATTCCCCCCCTCTCCCCATTCCCTGGCAACCCCTAAGCTGCTTTCTGTCACTATGGATTTGTCTATTCTGTATTTCACATTAATGGAATCATACAACGTGTGGCCTTTAGTGTCTAGCTTCTCTGACTTAGCATGTTTTCAAGGTCCATCCATGTTGTAGCATGTATCAGTGCTTCGTTCCTTTTTATGGCCAAGTAATGTTCTGTTGTATGGATAGACTGCATTTGGTTTATCCATTCATCAGTTGATGGACATTTGCGTTGTTTGCATCTTTGGGCTGTTGTGAACAATGCTGCTCTAAAGATTCTCGTACAAGTTTTGTTTTAACACCTGTTTCAGTTCTCTTGGGTATACGCCTAGGAGGAGAATTGCTGGGTCATATGTTAACTCTATGTTTAGTTTT
This sequence comes from Eubalaena glacialis, assembly GCF_028564815.1. Taxonomy (NCBI): domain Eukaryota; kingdom Metazoa; phylum Chordata; class Mammalia; order Artiodactyla; family Balaenidae; genus Eubalaena; species Eubalaena glacialis. Next base: position 158,410,309 of record NC_083719.1, read on the forward strand.
TGAGGAACCGCCACTCATTTCCTTTTGGTCCATCACGGACCCTGTAAAGCTTTAAAACTCTCAGCTTCTGTGTCCAACTCCCCAAAGGCTTCTCCTCCCACTCAGAATAAAATCCCAGACTCCACATGTGGCCCAACGCAGTTTCAGCTGGCTCCCACCGAACTCTCCACTGTTGCCTCCTCCTGGGCCCCCTCTCACTCCTTACCTTCCAGCCACACTGACCTTTCTGCTGCTTGAACATCAAGCTTTTCCCTGCCTCAGGGCCCTTGCCCATGCTGTTCCATTAGTTCAGGGGACTCCTCGGACCTGTGTTTAGGACACTCTTTCCTCAGATCTTTGCCTGGTGGGTTATTTGTCCTCAAGGATTCAGGCGCACTCTCCTCTCCTGAGAAGCCTTCCTGGACCATCCTGTCTAACATCCCCCTACTCACTCCTGGTCCCACCCAGCCTCTCATTTTCTCCATAGCATGCATGGCCATCTGAGATTTGTTCTGTGGGCTTCTGGGCTGTTTCCCAGGCTTCTAGGTGCTTGGCAGGTGCTTGCTGAGTGATGAGATGTGAATGAGCATGGAGATGAACGAGGTGTGAGTGAACTGGTCTCCCTGGCTGGCCCCTGGATGCCTTACCCGCCCACCCTGTGCTCACCGGGAAGGCCAGCTGGCAAATGGGGCCCATCCAAGACTGGCGGTGCTGTGCAGCCAGCAGGTGGCTTCGCTCCGTGGTGGTGAGCAGGAAGGCACCAGTGTCCCGCGGGCAGCTCTCGCCGTCAGCCGGCAGCACGGACACGCAGTCAGCCAGGCGGATGACCCGCCGCTCTCCTCGCCGGCCAGGCCCCACAGACCTGTCACCTGCTGGTCCCAGGCCACCATCCCGGACCTCCCAGCTCTCTAGCCGTGCCACGCCTGATGGGCCTCCTGCATACAGTAGACCCCATACCTTCCGCCAGGACTTCTGCAGGAGATGAAGATGGGGGAGATGACCCTCGGGTGGCAGTTCTCCCTGCAGCTCAGCCTAGCACAAGCCACTTAGCAAACACTCCTGGCCACCCAGGCTGGCCTCTGCCTCGCAGCTCTTCAGGCCACAGAGGATGCCTTGCCAGAGCCAGCCCGGCAGCAGGAAGCGTCTGTGCTTGGAGTCAGTCAGCCCTAGCTTCAAATCCACCCCACGCTTTCCTAACTGTGACCCCCCCCCCCCATAAGCACTAGGATTCTCGTCTCTCAAAAGGTTATGAGAACACGGGGTTGGGGCTTCTACTGGGCAATGTCTGTAAAGTATCTAGTGGCCGGAGCAGATCACCTGACACTACTGCTTTGTTGGTGCACCCACCCCCTGTAAAGAAAAGGTCGACTGGGCCACGGGACAAGGGCTGGGGCGGGAGGGAGGCCTCAGTCTCATGATGGCAAGGAAGGAAACATGCAAATAGCGTCGAGCAAAGGAAACAGACGGTTTATCTGCCTGGGCAGCAGCTGCAGCTGAGCTGTGGGTGTGCAGGGCCTGCTACCCCAGGACAGGGCTGGGAGGAGCTGAGCCCTCTTCTGCAGGATGGAGCTCCACTTCTGGGGGCTCCTCCAGCTCAGCCTCCAGCCCTCTCGAGGGGCCACAGTGCCACTAGTAGATGGGATGGAAAACTGTTGGATTAACCAGCCTCTCAGCTCTGCCCTGCCCCAAGGGTTCCATTCTTGGCTCCCCACTCTTGGCTTCCCATCTGTAAATGAGGCAGGGTCTCGAAAAGGCCCACTCAGCCCAACCCGCTCAGGCTGAGAATGGGGCTCTGTTCCACCTCCCCACACCTGGGTTGGATTCCCCACCTGGATTCCTACCCCCATTCTCCCAGGTTCTCGTGGGCTGTCCAAGGCTGCGGCAGAGGCCCACCACCTGTCCTAGGCAGCTGCCTGGCAGCCAGGGTCCCCACCTTGCCAAACTTGATGTGCTGCTGGTAGAGGATGCCGTCCTTGATGGGTGTCTCCAGAGGCTCCATGGCCATGGCCGCCGCTCCGAGGGCCTGAGGAGACTGGTGACGGGCCAGAGGGGAACTCCTCACACTTCCCCTTCTGGCCACTTCCCCCTCCCTCTGTCCAGAGAGGCAGCTGCAGGGTTGGGGGAGGGGAGCCCTGTCTTCGGAAAAGGAGCTAGGATGGGGGTGAAGGGCATCACATGTTTCTTCCTTGGGGTTCCAGCTGGCCCAAGGTACCCACTAGTGCCAGGCAGCAGCCTTGGACCACCTGAGGGCAGATGACCCGTGCCTGCCCGGGTCAGCTGGGTGTGAGCCTCTGACCACAGGCTGGCTCCCGAATCAGGAGCTCCGACCCCTCCCCCATCCTGGGGCAGTTGTGTACCCTGGGGCCTGACATTCCCACAGCCTGGTCCCTGCCCCAGGACCTTTCTCTAGCCAGACTGGCAAATTCCTTGCTTTCCCGCTTGGAGTCCTGGTTGGTCTGCTTGTCTTTATTCTGGAAATAGTTCTAATATTCACTTGCTCCTCTCCACCTTCACAGCCCCTATCCATTGCCAGCTTTGGCATCTCCCCTTTGAACCACGTCCCTACCTGGGCCCACCGGGCCCTCTCTGCTAACCCCAAACCAACCTGTCTCTCCCCTCCCTAAACACTTCCTGGCTCCCAGTGCCCTGAGGTCTAGCTTGGACTCCTTGGCCCAGCATTCAAGGTGCTGAGTATTCTGGCCTCCACCTCCCCCAGCCTGGCCCCTTCAGGGCACCTCTCACCGTGCTGCTCAAGGCTCTGGGCCTTCTTCCTCTGGGAGGCCTCCCCAGACCACCCCACACTATCTGAGAGCACAAAGGCCCCAGCCCTCATGGCACGGCCCCAGCCACGTGAGTGTGGGTGGCACGCCCCCAGCGGGTTCCCTGGAGAGCTCACAGGCTTTTTAAGCTTTGCTTCTTGCTGGAGTCCTGTTTCGGTCTTGTCTTCCTGGAGGCCAGTATGGGAGCTCTGCATATGAATCTGAATCCTGGGGACAGCCTCATTTCAGTTATTCAGTGCCACCTCTGGGAAGGAATGTGTAAACAGGCTGAATACTGTTTGGGGGTCACATGTGGGGTGTGTAGCTTCTCGGGCAGGAAATCTTTTCCAAGGGCCTCATTCACCTGGCTTTGTGCCCACTGTGGCCCCAGCAGCCCTGAGCTCTGGCAGCCTCAGACACCATGTCCTTTGCATTCTCATTGCCATTTCAGCGATGAGGAAATCAAGGCTCAGAAACATTAAGTAACTTGCCCTAGGCCACACACCAAGCGACAAACATGGCTTGAGCAACTGCTGTCCTGCTGGGATAAGCATGTGGCCTTGCACGTGAAGTGCCTGGACAGAGGAACTATCACCAGTGCTTTTTCTGTCTACCCCTTGCAAGATGTTGAAATCCTGGCCCATTTGCCAGCAGTCCCGTGACCGCCGCCCACATTTATTTATGGCTGATCTGTCTGTCCCACTCACCTGTGAACTCCTCAGAGGGCATCTGCCTGGCTCATTTGTGTCCTGAGCCCAGCAGATACCTGGGTACAGAGCTGGGTCAGTGGGTGCTTGTGGCGTGAGTGGCAGTCCTGTGGCATCTGCTGCCCCCTTGGCAAACAGAGCACAGGGTTCCCTACTGGGAGCCTGTGTGGGCAAGGGGCCTGAGGCAGGAAGTCTCCTCCTAAAGGGCCTTAGAAGAAGCCCCAGGACCTTTACACAGTGACAGGAAGAGGGAGGTTGGGGCAGGGCTGGAGATTGTAACAGCCAACCAGAAAGACCAGCAGACCCAACCAACCATTTCCCCTTGGTCCATCAGTGTGGTCCTTCTCTGAGTCATAAATCCAGGTAGACTAGAGGAAATACCCTAAGCCCCCAGAGGGGAACCCGGGTGGGCAGCTCCTTCCACAACTGAGTACCAGCAGGGGTGTGGCAGTAGTGGTGGGAGATGCCAAGGCCCTACCTGAGAGGGGCTCTGGAGGTCAGAGGGTGAGGCCTGCCCAGGAAGCACGGGGCAGACGAGGCAAAACACAGAAGCTGAGACCAAAAAGGCTGGTGTTTTAATGGCAGCTGGGGTAAAGAGGAGCAAAAATAGTAATTCTGGGGGGCACAGGGAGCAGGCAGCCAGGTCCAGCCTGGCCCAACCCAGGCCAGCTGGGCCGAGGATGCTGGCTTCTTGCCCACGGGGCAGGGGTGTGTGGGAGGTGGCTGGAGCCCCAGGGACGGAGGCCCCTTGGAGAGAAAGAGGGATGACAGCCAGTTCAGAAGTCCATGGAGCTGTGGGCCAGGTAGTCCTTGCGACCGATGTTGCTAACCTGCTTCGTCTGCATAGCCTCGAGTTTGGGGCAGTCGGTGATCCGATGGCCCAGGCCCCCACAGAAGGCACAGCCACGCTCTCCTGGGGGAATGGGGTAGCGGTGGGTGGGGGAGGAGGGTCAGCATGGTGATGGGGCCAGGCTCTGTGCCCCAGACCCTGGGCCCCCATCAGACCCCCAGACCGCTGAGGGGCAGAACGGACTTGTTCCGTGGTGTTCCCGTCACACCCCCACTGGACTAGTGTCTCCCACCCCGTGTCACCTCCAATGTCCAGCATGGACTCGTCCCCACAGTGCAGTACTTGCAGCACGGGTGGAACCTTCTGCTTGGCCTCCAGCAGCAGGGCTTTGAGATCCATCAGCACTGACTCGTCTGTGGGGGAAGCAGTGAACCATCAGGTCCAGCCCTGGGCCCTGTAGCCAGGACCTGGCTGGTCATAGGTGGAGGACCCGGGGGGACAGCCAAAGGTGGCCCTGGTGGCAGACTCACCACAGGCCTTGTTGATGAAGGTGGTGGCAATGCCTGTGTTTCCTGAGCGCCCAGTGCGGCCGATACGGTGCACTGCAGAGAGATGGAACAGAGCATCTGGCCCACTGCCCAGGGGCTGGGGCGTAGGCCGCAACCCCAGCCCCCTAAACAGCCCACCATAGTTCTCGATCTCCTCAGGCATGTCATAATTGATGACGTGCTGGATAGCAGGGAAGTCCAAGCCCTTGGAGGCTACGTCTGTGGCCACTAGGACATCCTTCTTGCCCTCCCGGAATGCCTCGATGGCCTTGGTCCGTTCCTCTTGGTCTGGGAAGGGTCAGGCAGGAGCTATTAGAGCGACAGCAGGAGTCTGGGGAGTAGTGGCAGGCCGGCCAGGTAGGGGAAGGGATAAGATGAGGGGCTGCTATGGCAGCGGGGTCCATGCCTATGCACGTGCCACCCTAACCTTTGCCCCCATGGATGGCCACAGCCTCGACCCCCTTGAGGAGCAGGTACTCATGGATGGCGTCCACATCTGCTTTCTTCTCTGCAAAGATGAGCACCTGTCCAGGAAAGCCAACTCCAGTCACAGGGGCTGACTCCTGGGCGCCCCCGCAACCTTCCACCAGCATGCTGCCCCTGGGCTAGCCTGGCGGGCAGCACTCACGGGCGGTGGTGTCTTCTGCAGGCACTCAAGCAGGTACACCATCTTGGCTTCCTCCTTCACATATTCCACTTCCTGCCACCACAGGATCAGGTTAGGTGGTCCTGAGAACAGGCTCACCAGCCATGGCCCTGCCACAGAGGATGGGCCCCCAGTCCCGGCTAGGAGGTGACCAGAGAGCCTCTTGCCAAGGGCTGGGTACCATGAGAAGGCTTCCTGCTAAGGGCCGTGGCTGTGAATGAAACCCCTAGTGCCCATAAGGTGGCCCCCCACCCGGCTCCGATCAGCTAAGGGAGCCTCGCCAGATCCAGCCCTCACAGGTGAGACTGCCCATCAGGAGTGCTTGCCCACCTGGATGACATCCAGGCTGGCAGCCCCGGCACGCCCCACATTGATCGTGACAGGCTTTACCAGAGCACTCTTGGCAAAGTTCTGAATCTTCTTAGGCATGGTGGCACTAAAGAGTAGGGTCTGTCGCTGGCCCTGAGGAAGAAGAGGGCTGGGGCTGAGGGCACGTGGGAGCTGGGGAGCCTGAGGGGCTGGGACAGGGGGTGGGCAGCACAGGGCCTTAGGGCCCTCCAGAGTTGAATGTGGTGTGTAGGGGGAAAGTGGCAGGAGTGTCCCGGCCAGGTGGGGAAGGGCACCTTGAAGTAGGAGAAGATGGTACGGATGTCACCCTCGAAACCCATGTCGATCATGCGGTCAGCCTCGTCAAGGGCCAGGTAACGACAGATATCCAGGCTGACCATCTTCTTCTGCAGCAGATCCATGAGGCGCCCAGGGGTGGCCACCATCATGTGCACACCACTGGGGACCAAGGAGGGACACTGACGGCAGGGCCACCTGCTAAGCCCTACCTAGAGGCCGGCACTCCACCTTGTTCTGCCCTCCGGCCTCTTTCCTATTTCTCCTCACCTGACCCTCCTTGTCACTGCCACCACCTTGCTCTATGGACAGCACAAGACTCTCCTGGAGAGTGCTGCAACCTTCTCAACCACGACTCTGTTCCACTGCTCTACCCCAGCCATGTGGTCACCTCGGCCCCACACACCCTTCCCCCAGGTCACTCCTCTTGCCCCCAGGAGGACGGTCCTGAATCTTCAGATAGGCCTCAGCCTGTGCTCCCACAGCTCCCTTTGTAGGCCTCAAAGGCTCACTTTCGTGGTACAATGAACTCATCTTTTCCATGTCTGCATCCTCCCTGACTAGCAATGCCTATGAAACAGGAACTGGGTTTGGCCTGTCTGTAACACTGGACATCTAGTGAAGTCTGTTGGGAACTGCACTGTGTGGAAAGGGCACAGGGCCAGCCATGCCCCAGAGCCTCAGCCTCCTCGATGGGTCACACTGAACAACCCTGACCATCCTGGACACCCCGGGGCCCCCACCTCTGTGCCTTCATGCCTGGAATGCCCCGATTCCTTGACCTCCCAGATGCCCCCATTCCATCTGCTGTGTTCCCAAAGTACCTCACCACATCCCTCTGTCCCACCCCAACCAACCTCCCCATTAGACTGGGGGCTCACTGAGGGCTGGGCCCACGGGAGGCCTCCACAAGGATCTGTTGAGTGGCTAAAGTAAAGCGTCCTTTAGCTTGTCTAAGGGCTTTGGGGAAGTTTGGGCGGGGGTGCCTATACTCACTGTCGGATGGTCTCCATCTGCTCTTTGACGGACATGCCCCCGATGCAGAGAGCACAGCGCAGGAGTGGAGAGCTGTCCTCCTGCAGCAGGCGGCAGTAATACTCCAGGATGCCGTGGGTCTGCCGGGCCAGCTCCCGCTGCAGGTACAGGGGCAGTGGCTGGCACCAGAAGGTGGCCCCATCTGCGCCCTGCCCTCCAGGCCAAGCTATCTTACCGAGGGGCAGATAATGAGTCCATAGGGCCCTTCACGCTTAGAGAAAGGTAACCTCTTCTCTTGCTCCAGGCAGAACATGATGACAGGCAAAGTGAACACCAGTGTCTTGCCTGAACCCGTGAAGGCTATGCCTATCATGTCACGGCCAGATAGGCTAGTGAGAGAAGAGAGGCCTGAGGGTCAGGTTCAGCGGAATACAGGGACTGCTTCTCATCTAGCAACCACTCCTCCCCAGGGCTGCCAGGTTCACACTCACATGGTGGGAATTCCCTGGATCTGAATGGGTGTTGGGTGGTGGATGCCCTTCTTCTTCAGGCCTCTCAGGATGGCTACAGAAAACAACACTGGCATCATCCTTGTGTCTCATAGGTACTTCAACAGGCCCCCAAAGCCTATAAAATTGGCACTATGTCCTTCAGGTTACAAATGATGAAACTAAAACCCAGTAAAAAAAAGAAAGAAAAACAAACACACAGACTTGTCCAAGGCCTCTAGGTTAAGCAGAGGCAGGATTCACACCCAGGTCTGTTTAAGGCCATCATCACTTGCCCACCAAAGCTCCCTAATGACAGAAGTTGGTAAATATGAACAGTTGCAACAACTGAAAAAGGAGCACAAAGACAAATCCCTCCTTCTCAAATCCCTCATCCCCACTGACTAGACCCAATGCTGCAGCTGCTGGGATTGGTGGGGGCTAGGCTGCAACCTCACAGATGTTTCCCTATCAAAATGTGGTGTTGCTCCCAGCTCCCAGGCACCTGCAGGAAATTTCATTTCCTTGAAGCTCTTGATGGGTGGCGGGATACCATCTCCTTCCACCAAGATGTGGTACTTCTTCCGTACACGCTCATGCCGCTCTTCAGACATGCTCAGGACGTAACGGGGTGGTGTCCAACTGTGGGTGGGTGGCAAGAGTCAAGAGAGCCCCTGGGCACAGCTGGCTTTGGGGTGTTCCCGCCAGTCTCCACCACATACCGTCTGAAGTAAGAGTGACTGACTTTCCAGACCGGAAAGACATACCTAGTTTTGATTGGATCGTCATACGTGATTCCCTTAGCCATCTCCTTCACTGACATCAAGGCTGAGGAAACAGATGTGGCTCAGGGCTGGCTCCTGCTTCCCAGAGGCCAGGCCCTTTGAAATATAACATGCCTAGGACTGGGGGAGGAGGCTCAGTCCACCTCCTCTCTGCCCTAGCTACAGCCATACCTCGACCCTCAGCCACACTCTCCAGGATCTTCTCCTCTTCCTTCAGCTGCTTCTCTTTGGCAGACTCCTTGCGGGCTGACCAAACAAGCAGAAGGTGTCAGAGAGACACCGAAGCAGTGCACCAAGCTGAGCCTCCCGCCTGCTGCCCAGCCCACCTTCAGCCTTCTCTTTGAGGTGCTGGTGCTGATCCAAGAGGCTGACGTTGGACTGAGGGCCCAACGGGATGTCGTCCTCATCTCCCCGGGGCTCACTGCCGCTGTCCTGCTGCTCCTCTTCCGCAGCTCCCTTGCGCCTTCGCTGCAGCAGCTTCTGGAGCTGAGGTTCCACCAGCGCCCCTCAGAGCCGAGCCCAACGCACAGTGGGGCATCGGGCCCAGGGACCTGCGTCAGGATCCTGGCTTTGGGGAGAGGGTCCTTGTGCCCCGAGGCGCACAGCTGCCCCACCCCTCAGATCAGGTCGCCAGTTCCTCGTTTGCCTGGGGACCACGCTCTCGTGTACTGACACCTCACTCCTTAGACCGGGGGCCACCCCCCATCCCACCGCCAAACCCCCATCCCCTGCCCTCATTCCTCCCTCGACCCGGGGCCCTCACCAGCAGTTGCCGGCGCTGTCGCAACGGCACGTACGGCACGTAGTCCTCGTCGTCCTCATCCTCTGCCTCGGAGCGGCTTCCTGTGGCAGTCGCCTCGTCGGTGCGAGCCCGCTGCATATACACACGAGTCAGACCCGGACCCCCGCCCCCTACTTCACGATCTCTCGCCACCCGCGCGGACCCCCGCCGGGCTCCCACCTTCCGCTCGGGTTCCGATTCCTCCATCCTTTGCTGCAAGCATGCGCACCACGGTAAAACCCCGCCTCACCTATGATGAGATCCAATCAGATGTGAAGGAGCGGACGTCGGCGCCTAGCAACGACCTCTAAGTGCCGGATCGCGCAGAGGGACAAACTTTCTCCTGTGCCCCTGTCTTGCGGCGTGGCGTCTCCGCCCCCCTGTGGGCGGCTACACAGCTGTTGCCAGAGCTGAGGGCGAAAGCGTCAGGCAAGGCATTGTGGGACGCTGGAGGATTTGGAGCACGCGCTGAAGGCGCAAACCGAGTCGGGTTGAGTCGTGGGGACCGCTGATCCCGAAGACGTCGGTGTGCTGGGTCCCCAGCCTCGCCCAGGGCGTGACGTCACCCGGCACGCCCCCGCCGGCGGACACTGCGCCCTCTCGTGGCCGGGGAGCTGTGGGACCCAGCCAGCTGGGATCCCGCCCCGCTCTCTATCCCGCCCCCATTAACCGGCGCGGGCCAAGGAGGGCAGGGCGGGGCTTGCAGAAAAAGTGACTCAACACACGCTGCCGCTGACCGGTGTTCTCATCTGTGTGAGACACCTGTGTTCAGAGTGGTGAGGGATAAACAAAATAATGATGACGGTGGGTTTTAACTGAGGGCCTGTATATGTGTGTAAACGATTATTAATGTAAATGCTGTAATAGAGCTCAGAGAGTGACTGGGGAACCAGAGAAGGCTTCGAGGAGACCTGGATCTGAAGTTACAGGGAAGTGTGGAATCTCAGAGCTGGGAGTGCAAGAAAGGGAGAGGCTTCCTGATAGAGGGTCTAGCAGGAGTGAAGTTCTGGCCATGTGCAAGTTCCCAGGGAACAAAGTGATCACGTGGCCCATGTGGGGTTGGGTAGTCAGAGCTAAGGCTTTAAGGTAGACCCAGAGCATGCAGGGCCGAGACTGTCAGGGTGATTTCAACTTCACTGGGAACTTTTAAAGAGGAGTGATGGGTCAGTGCTGTTTTCTTCCTTCATATATTAAATATGAGTATGTGCTGGGCATTGTGCGTAGTGTCGAAGCAGGTAAAAGATGAACATGACACAAACCTGGCTTGTGAGGACCTTACAGATTAGGTGAGGAGACAAACATAGATAACTGGTCTTGAGATTAAGAAATCTCCTCTAAGACACAAAAGATACCACTTTTGGAATTAGCATAAACGCAGGGCAAACTTGATTCTCACAGTAAAAGTGGCTTCTCAGTTGAAAGAAAGGGATGTGAAAGTTAAGGTGGAATTCATGAACAAAGTGTTAACTGGGAAGAGGGAAACAAGTGAGCAAAAGTCAGAAGCCTCGAGGGTGCCAGGCCTAGCTGGAGACTGAGGTCATCAGGTGTGGAGAGAGTGTACCAGAGGCAGGGGCCGGGCTTAGAGGACCCTCAATGCCATTCTCAAAAGTCTTTCTCTGTAGGTAAAGCGGCTGCTTGATCAGACCTGCAACTTTGAAATGATGAAGCAGAATTTTAGATAGTTGTGACAATTCAATTGCAGGGCAGGAGCCTAGTGTAAGAGCTGAAGGGAGAGAGGAGCACAGGTAATAAATATACAGAGAAAAGTTTCACAGAAGTGTCCACACTTCCTTGGGGATTGGCCAAGGGACCAGGAATTGTGAGCCTATGGTCAATGCTGTTTCACCTCTTTGGAAGAGGAAGCTTGTACTGCCAACCCAGTGTGTGTGTGGGGGGGATGTTCAACCTGGGAGGAAGGAGGGAGTGGTTTCCGATCCTGCTCCCAACACTCCACAAAGGGCTCTTAGTGACTGTGTGGCCACTACCGCTGTTGCTCCGCACATTGAGCTCAAGCTAAGAGCTGGTTATAGTAGGAAAATGACATTGGAGGTGAGGATTCGGGACAAAAGTGTGTGTGAGGCATTTCTAGCAAACTATTATATTAAAATCTGAATTCACAAACCAGATCCACGGTGGGGAGGGGGGGATGAGATAGTTCATTACTCTCCTAACTCTCAAGTACTTAGGCTACACGTCCATTCCCATTGTAAAGTCAAGTCCAATTTATACAAACTCCATTTACCACCAACTTCCCCTGACAACTCCAATCGTCCAGGCTATAGATGCACAGTTCACAAAGGCCTCAAGCCTTCCCCTGATACCTTCTCACATCAGCTGCACAGAGATCAAGTCGCACCCCTCCAACTCACCCATCTTGGAGGGAGGGAAACAGAGACAGTGTGGGGAAGGGGTTGCTCAGGGTTTCCATACCAGAGTCCTCCCAACGGGAGGAAATGGCACAGATGCTGCTGGCATACAGGCCTATGCTCTAATCCTAGTTGGCCAAACTGAACTCAGTAGAGTCACCTTCTTGTCTGAGCTTTAATTTCCGCATCTGTAAAATGGAATAACAGTCCCACTTAGCATTGCTTCGAGAATTAAGCAGAAACGATGCTAACCTGTTGACAGGTAGCACATGCTCAAGAAGGTTAATGACTAAGAAGGACTCCAATGCTTCTGAGTACATCCTTCACCCTCACTCCCCACCCAGACAAGGGAACCACCAACATACCAACTCTGTGTCCAAATGTTGCTTTATCTTTCGGCAGGAAAGATCTTCACAGTATCAAAAAGAATTGAAAAAACAAGTAAAACAAAAACAAAAAACCAAACACAAAGAAAGCAGTGTTGGGCCAGCAGTACCATCAGCCCCCAAGCCCAAAGGCCAGCCCAGCCCCCGGGCTCTGAGTGTGGAGGCTGCGTAGCACCAGGAAGCGGTTCTGCGGAGGTCCTGAGGGGCCCCAGCACACACGGCATCTATTCAGCTTTTGGTTGGTCCGGGATGGCAGGGAGGGTCTTGGGCAGGTGGGTGGCGATGTGAAGGAAAAAGGTGTAGACCTTCAGCTGGCAGTCAGGGTCTCAGGACACCCTGAAGAAGCTTGATCTGGCAGGGGCTGAGAAAACAGAAGAGCGTGGCCACATGGTGAGCAATGGCCCCCACCCTAGCCTCCCCATGCTGGCCCTGAGTCTCCACAGGTGCCCATGGAGGCAGGAACAGCTGCCTACTATTTTTGTCCCCTGGGCTGAAAACGTTGAACAGACTTTCTCGATCACCTCCAGCAGGGGATGAAGGTTAAGTCACAATTTGGGGGACAGAGCCCCGGCCCCAGTGAACATCATCCTAAATCTCAAGGAATGTGGACAACACTCGAGGAGCCCACAACGCTCTGCTGTAGGCTAGAGTGGAATAAGAGCCCAGCCTCTAGCATTGCGCTCCTGTTGACAGTGAAGAGGCCACCTATGCACTCAAACTCCTGCCTCAGGCTCCAGGTACATGGCCTGGGCTGGGTCCCGAGTCTGTGCCAGCACTGCTTTCTTACGCACCTGGGGCTCACAATCACACTATGAGGAGGGTGGAGAAGGTCAGAGGAGAGCATTCACTGGAGGGGAGCATCCCCTGTCTTGAGAAAGAGATCAGCGAAGAGGGAGTGGGAGAAGATTATGGCTGGATGAGGTTTCCTAGATGACAGGGGCATTGGGCTGTGGGAGGAGGTGTGACCCGTTTTCTCTCATGAAGGGCAACAGATGAAGGTGCCTGGAGTCCTTGTAGCTCCTGGTTCTTGTGGAGGTGGTGAAGAAAGGCAGGAGGGCAACCCAGCCCTAGCAGAAGCTCCTGGGGGCATGGATGTATCAATCTGGCAAAGGATCAGGATGCCCAGGCCCACAGAGCAGAGGGGATGAGGTGAGTCTGAGGACAGTCCTGACTCTGGGGTAGTACAAAGGTGCCATAGGGAGCCCAGCCCTGAAGGCTGCCCCTGGGAAGCTGAGGTCAGTGTCAAGGGTGGGGGGATCCTGACCCAAAAGGGGACTCGGGGACTCAGCCCAGGGTCCAGGAAGTCTGTTTCCCTGGCACTGGAAAGAGAAGGAAGAGGACAGGTGAGGACATCCTCCTGGGGGGTCCCTGAGCTCGGCCCACTTGCCCCAGCTTCCTGTTGCCTTGAAGGCAGCTGTGTGGTTGCCAGCCAGAAAAGGCCTGACCCCAGGGATGCATCTTAGGGTGAACTATGGCACTGCACAGCCATTAAGCCCCAAGTCCAGGACCAAGGCCTGCCAGCCAGCCATCTCTTTTGCCCTTGGTTCCCAGCCCACCACTGCCTTCTCAGTTTTCAGCCTGGAACATCATCTGATATGTCAATATTTCAGACAAAAGGACCCTTGCAGGTGACTGGGACAGGAGGTCAGAGCCCAGCTGTGGGGCAGGCTCTTCTTCCAGGAGGCAGTTTCACTACCAATTTCCTCATGGAATCTGTCCTGTTTGGGGAAGAGGGCCCACCTATTCCTCTATGCCTAAATGACCTCCAAGGCCTTGGTCTAGCGTGGCTGCCCTGTCCCTGTTCCCTTGGGGCTGGGTCCTTTTCGCATGGCTTCAACTGCGAAGCACCTTGGTGGCCTGCATGGAGAAGCCAGGCCAGGCAAATGAGATTCAACCCTCAGGCTGATAATGTCAGGCGTGGGAGCAGCTCTCTGAGGCCCATGGCCTCCTGGACACTTTGGGAGGCAGCTGGTGAGGGAAGTAGAGGCCTGGCAGTGACACCCCAGGAGATGGCAGGGCTGGAAGGGCCCTTCAGGAACACAAGCAGGAGGGCTCTCAGGAGAAGAGATGTGGCCGGCCGAGCACCTAGTCCAACTCTCTGTGCCCCAGAGCATGAAATGGCCTAGCAGGGGCACAAAAGGTGGCACAGCATGGGATGAGGGGGTGCATGCAACACTTGAGGGGGGTCTCTATACCTCACTGAGCTGTGCTGGGAGTGGTTTTCTTGAGGCTGAAGTTGGTCCAGTTCACGGCAACTTTCTGACGCGTTTGCTTTGCAGAATCCAAACAGAACCTGTTAGGTTCGGGAGATGCCAGAGAAGCACAATCAGAGGTTTCCTCCTCTCCCCACTGGACCCTCTTCTAGACCTGTGTATCGTGGTCACTAAAGAAACCAGGTCAGCTCTGCACAACCCCTCTGGCTCCCAGGTGTTGGGGTCTAGCAGTATGGGGCTTCCTGGATGAGATGCCCACAGGCCCAGGGGACAATGTGTAAAGAGAGTGACACTGCCTTAGGATACAGCCTCCCTCCTCACCCTGTATTTTACTCTAGCTATACTGAGATGCCTTCTGTTCCTTCAAGGATGATGTGTTTCTTCTGCCCTCAAACTCTTTTCGTTTTACTTGGCCCACTCATTCCTATTCCTCAGGTTTCAGCCTGGTTACTGCCTTTTTTGGGAGGGCTGCCCTGGCCACCCCACCCTTCAGCTTGGCCATTCCTAGGCCCTAGCCCCATGCCCTTACTCCTCGGACAGCACTTATCACTGGATTGTATGTTAATGGCTCTCTCTCCCCACCTAGATGGACTGTGTTTGATTTGCCTTTGCCCCCAAAACTCATCCCAGGCAGAGCAGAGGAAGTGCAGGTGAATAAAACTGGAGAAAGCCCTTGTTCTTGGGGCCTGACATGCCTCCTGCTCCCTGTCCCTTGCACCTTCCCAGATGACCTGTCCTGCCAAATCATCCTGGCTACCTGTGTCCCAGCAGATAGGTGGGAGAGGGCCTGGAGGGGCTGGACAAGCTCTCCCTCCAAGGGCACATGGCTAAGCGTGAGGCCTTTCTGAGAGGCTTGAGTGTGTGTGTGGCGGGGGGGGGGGGGCCTGGAGTCCACCGTGAGCGGGAGAGCAGGCAGCCTCACACCTACCTCTTGAAATACTCCACCTCCCGGTCAGTCTCATCCATCTCCACCCCATCCATGTCCTTGGGCAGGAACACATCGTCTAGGAAGACACAGCCAGGAGGGCTCAGTGCTCACAGCCAGGCGTCTGGGTCATGCTTTTGGGGCAATGCTGCTCACATGTGAGGACTGCCCTCCACCCCATGGCCTGGCTGGGTGGGGGGTCAGCCACTCAGTTCCTGGTGCACTCACCCAAGGAGGAGGCTGACTTCTCCTGCTTGTTGCGGCTCCGGCGGCTGCGGGCCTTGCCCTGTGGCAAGCTCTGTGGCCTTGCTGGGCCTGGGGGCTGCACAGACTCCTGCTCCAGAGGCCGTGCCTTGGCTTCACCTGGCCACTTTTGCCAGGAGCTGCCCTTCTCCTTGTCAGCTTTGGGGCTGCTAGCCCAGCCTGGTCCTGGTTGGGTCCCCTGGCTCCCTTCTCCAGCCTCGGCACAGCTGTCCACTCTGGGAGGCTCTGGGGCCTTGCTTGGCTGCTTGGGGCTGGGGGTCTGGCCCTTGGCACTGGGAGTCTCAAGGCAGGCTGGGGACTGGGGAGCTGGGCTCACCTTGCTCTTCTTGGCCTGACTACCCTGTCTCTTGCCCTTCCGTGGCTTGCCACCTGAGGCCACAGGCTCAGGCAGCTCCTGCTTGCAACCAGGGACCTCCTTTACACTTAGCTCCTCAGAGATAGGGTTACCTGGCTTGGGTGTCTTGACCCAGATCACCCGGGACAGGTTGGGCACGGTGTTGAGTCTCCTCACCAGCCCGTTCTCAGGGATGATACCAGGAGGGGGGCCCCTCACCTCTGTCCATGGTGGGTGGAGACTTCTCATTTCTGCCCATGGTGGGGCTGGCTCGCCTGGAGCGTGTAACATATGGTTCTGAGGGGAGCCCAAAGTCAAAGGGGACAGGTCAAGGTTAATGTCAGGCCGTTGCTCTGAGGAGCCATTGAGGTTTGAGGGGGCTAGACTCTGAGGCTCTGGCTCAGCAGCCCCCTCTTTAGTGAAGCCATTGCTGTTCATGCTGAGCTCACACACACTGAAGCTGGCGCGGATGGAGTCCTTGACAGTGTTCTTGATCTCCTGTAGACGGCTGCTCAGAAAGCTGTTGACCCGATCCAGCTCCCGATCGGGCCACTCCAAGAGCCTCTCCCTGGCAGGCCTCAGCTCCCGGCTTCCAGAAACACTACGATTTGCCTGCTTTAGAGCTTCTGCTGCCAACTGGGCCTTCTCCTTTTCCTGCCAATACAAGAGGCAGTTTCCGCAGGGCCTTGGCAGCTGCCAGGCACAATGCGACACCTGACACATCTGCCTCTGGCCCAGCTTTGCCACTAACTGGCTAGAGGCAGGGCCTGGCAATCCTGGCCTGCTCACCCTGCAGTAATGAGGATGAAATGCAATCAGATAGGTACATGTCCTGGGGATGGAGGCAGTTATACCCACAGAGGGTAGGGTTTTTACATCTTGTTCATCCAGGGCCCCAGTATCAGTTCTAGGGCCTAAAAAGGCTAAGGCGGCTAGGACTCAAAAGGGATAGGATCTGCCTCCCAGGCATAGGCTTAAGCAATTCATTCACTTGCTGAGTCTCAGTGGACTCATCTGCAAAATGGGGACAATAATTCTGGAGTGAAGACCAACGTGGGGGTGCATTAAGGAAGATGGCTGCTACAGAGGCATTCTCTCCAATTCTGCAGATGGTAGGGGAAAAAAGGCCATGACATCAGGTAGGTCTTTCAAGAAGGAAGATGTGGGGCTGTGAGACTGCCATGGTAGATCAGACTGCTCTGGGTGGCTGGGAATGTGTGTGCCCTCCTGATGCCCCATAAGGGAGGCTATTGGAGAGGGCCAAGTTCCCATAGGAAGGCCACTCGGTGCTTAGTTGGCCTCAGGCAATCAAGGCCATGCCTAAAGCATGCCCAGTGGCATACAAGAGACAGCCACATGGGGCCCCCACAGCAAGATGTAAAAGCAGCCCCTTTGCCCAGGTGAGGACCAGGAGGCTGAGGAAGGCTGGACCCTGCCACTCAGCATTGACAGAGTCAGATCTGGAGAGCGAAAACAAGTCTGTGGGCTCTGAGTCAGCCCACCCCTCTGCCTAACCTCAAGGCACCAGCAGGTTAAGGAGGCCTTTAGAGGGAGATGGGAGACAATTGTCAAAAGCCAACGGGAACGAGGTGGTAGTGGTGTGCTAGGGGGCCAGATGATTTCACCATTTCACCTATTTCCAGCTGATTTGGGAATGGAGAGGGAGAAACAGGATGAGTAAAGCGAGAAAAGAGGTCTTGCGACCACCTCAATGTCAACTTAAAGAGGGTGACCCTGTGCCCCAGTGGGCATTTATTTATTCTCTCATCTTTTTAAAATACTAGCTCCACAGCTGACTAGGACCACAACTGTGGGACCTTGGACAAATCACTTACTCTCCCTGAAGCTTAAAATCTCCATTTGTAAATTTGGGAGAAAAACTGCCAACCTATATACGTCAGAGGGTCACTATGAGGACACCTGAGTGGGTGTGTGCCCCTTTCCCTGGGCACTAATAAGGCTTTGCCTTGGCAATGTGGTACTCAGGTGAGGAAGAGAAACAGTCTAGAGCAGCTGTGTGCCGTGGAGTTCAATGCTACAGAGCTCTGAGGCCATGGGGATGGACAAAGAACTGGAAGGCCCTTCACTCTGCTCCTCCTCTGCACCAGAACAGCTTTGCTTTTATTTGTTAGGAATTGAGGTTCCATGGAAGATTTCAATTGCAGAAAAGAGTTTTGCTCTCTACAAAAGACTGAAAACTACTGGTGTAGAGGGAGTGATGTGGAATCATGTATAATTTGGTAGTGAGAGAAGGAGAAAGCACAGATCCACGCATTTTCTGCTATGTACCATGAGCCTGGTACTTCCCCATGTTGTCTCACTTAATCCTCACAACTGCCCTTGCTGTGTCGTTATCCTCAATTTACAGATGAGGAAACTCGACTTTGGAAAGAATAAGGAACTGGCCCAAGATTACATGCTAATTAAGAGGCAGAGTCAGGAAAGCACACCCAGGGGTGATCTTCAGAAGTTGTGTTTTTCAATATCCTTCGACATTCATTTTTTGACTTGTGACTCTGTGAGGCACTGGGAATTCAGCCATGCATGAGACAGTCTCTGCTCACTGACTTGAATCTGCCAGGGGAGACGGACATGCAAACAGGCTGTTTAATTCTGAGTGCCAGTGACAAGAGGTACAGGGAAAAAAGCACAGAGTGCTCTGGGAACCCAGACTGGGCCATCAGGAGGTGGTTGCCAGAGAAGGTAGTATCTCCTGAGCACTGAAGGGTGAACAGGATTATCCTGGGAAGTGTGAGACAAGCACTTTCCAGACAAAAGGAAATAGAAAGGCTGGGAAATGGGAACAGGCGAAATATTTAGGGAATGCAAACATTCAGAGGGACAGCTGGAGCACAGATTTCTTCTGGTGGGGGGGAGTGGGCAGGAAGGCCACAGGGGCAGACTGAGAGATGAAGCTGGAAAGCTAAGCAGGGGCTGGATCCTCAAGAGCCCTGCAGGACATGCTTGAGCCTGGATTTGGCCCTAAGGGCAATGTTCAGCCACTGAAGGCTTTTTAAGCAGTGGCAATAGGGTGTGAGCTCCTTGCGAGGTAGCACAGCCAGGACTTTTGGTTACGGGTGGGGAGAGAGAATGAGATGAGTCATGAAATCAACATCGACAACCACTACTGCTGCTGCAGCAGCTACACTGACCAAGCGTTCACTCTGCCCAACCTTTCTGTGCATCACTCCATTTTATTCTCGCAAAAGCCTTGAATTAGGTTCTACGGTTATTCTCATTTTATGGAGGAAGAAACTGAGGCTTAGAAGTTAAGTGATTTGCCCAAGGTCATACAGCAAGTATGGCAGAGCCAGGTTTCAAACTGGGGTCCAATCCAAGGCCCGCTGCTCTCCATCACCATGATGTAGTCCTCCCAGGATGGCACCTGGGGTTCTGGTTCAGGCAACTGGGTGGATGGTAGTGCCGTTAACTAGACAGACAACGGAGAAGGAAGAGCGGGCTCTTTGGACAAAGATGACAAGCTCAGTTTGGGATATGCTGAGTTTGGGTACCTGCGGGACATCTGTGAGGAGGTGCCCAGCAGCAGTAGATGTCACCATGAAGCACAGGGAGGAAATAGGTGGACATAATGACCTGGGAGGCAACACTATCTAGATGGCTGTTTCCCAGGGACCTGTCCTCAAGGGGGAGGGCCAGGCAGAGGAAGAGGCACTCACAAAGGAGACAGGACAGAGGGCAGAGAAAAAGTGAGAAATGTGGAGAATGTGGCCTCCCCGTTGCCCTTTCCCCACCCCCACTTGGCTGAAGTTGGAGGAGCCAAAGAAAACAGTGTTTGAAAAGGAGAACAAACAAAGTGTGAGATGTTGCCTAGTGCAAAAGAAGATGGAACAGGAGAGAATGATATGGCAACAAAGAACTCATTGGTGGCTCTGTGGAGCGGTGGAGGTGGAAGACAATTTGCAGTGAGCTGACAATTGCAGAGTAAATGCAGATGACGTCTTTCTGTGATGAGGAAAGAGACTGGGGTGGTGTGAGGTTGTATGCTCAAAGGACAGTCTGCTTTCAAAAAAAGAGAGTACTGGGCACAGTGAACTGCTGATGGGAAACAGCCCAGAGAGGCTGGAGCCACACAGCAGGAAGCTGGTGTTAGACTGAGGAGGCAGGAAGGACTGCACAGGCCTTAGGTAGGAAAAGGGCTAACTCTTCCCTCATGACAAGAAGGAAGTCTGCAGGTGGGGTGGTAAGACACTGAAAGAGTGCCTGTCCACTTGGCTTTTAATCCTTGTTGAAACAGTAAGGTTATCCTGCCAAAAAATAAGGTGGGGGTGGGGAGAGCCTGGCAGTTGGAGCAGAATGGAGGTCTGACAAAGGGACTGGGGAGAATGGAAGTGACGAGGAGCCAGAAGACTAGAGAGCAGCAAAGTGGGGGCTCAGGCACGCGGGAGACCACTCGGCCTGGGTGCCACAGATAGATTCGATCCAGTGCCTTCCTCAAGGTGTAGAAGGGGAGAGGCAGGCTTGGGTCGAACCCAGGACTGTGGTTTTTCTGAGTGGGTGTAAAGGAAGGGCAACGGGGCAAGGAACTAAGGACTGGTAGGAGAGTGAATGAATGATGGTCAAGGTAAGAGAAGGACAGGTGACAGTCTTCAGTGGATGAAGAGTGGTGGTGGGAGGTTGTAGATGACACAGCCAGGGGTTGGTTTCAAAGGAGCAAGGGTTAGGACATGAGAGAGAGAGAGTCATGGTCCGGAAATCGTATGAGGGAGCAGAAAAATACCCAGCTTTACCTGTCTCCCCAGGTGGGTAGTGGGTGGATGGTTCTTGTGGAAGCTGTGTTTTTGGTGGACTGTAGTTAAGTTTGGGAGGTGGAGGAGGGGTACCGGGGAGGAGGCTGATGTATAAACAGATAATGACCATGATCGCTAGTTACAGGACATCAGAACTACCCGCTTCTGCGTTGTATCTTGGCCTCTAGACTGGGTAGGGCAGACAGTAGCTGTGCAGGAAGTTTCTAAACGAGTGAGTAGAGAATGATAAAAGGCAGACTAGAGAGATGTGCGAGGTGCGGCCGTAGCACAGCGGAAGATGTTACCTGAGGAAGACTGCAAAGAAGGAAACATATGAATTGGGCTTGGGAGGAGGTTTTCAGAAGGAAAAGGAGGGGGCAGACATGAAGGAGAAAGGATATCCAGGCATAGCGATTTATGAAAAGCACACCAGGCCTGGGAAATGTGAAGTGTGCTTGCTGGGACCTAACTGGGAACCACTGCCTTGGGAGGCCAGGAAAGGCCAAAGAGACCACTGCTGCCCACTGCACACTTCTGGCTAGGCAACGCTGGCTAGGAGACAGAAAATGCTGACCATTTTCTGAAGGCAGTGGTGGGACCCTTTGGTTTACTACTTCAGGCTGCAGGGAAGGGGTCCTGGTTTGTCCTTTGGTTTGGAAAAAGATGGAGAATCACTGCTGCTTTCCAGAGCACCAGGGCTGTTTGACCACCGAGGACCTGGAGCTAGCTAGTTGTCAAACCCATTCTCTTCGGCTGAGCTCCTGAGTGTGGCACTGTGCAGACAAAGCTGAGGGCAGGCAGGCCAAGAGGTAATGAGGTGGCAGGGGATGAGCCATCAAACTCTGGTGCTTGCCTGGCAGCAGGGCTGCCCAGGAATAGCTCCCCCAGTTCTATCCTCAGCCTTCTGGGAGGAGCTCACTCAGCCCTCAGGCTGGGTCATTCCCATGGCTTCAATTACATCCCCATGCCAGCAACTCCCAGCCCCACACCTCCACCTCCACTTGGACGTCTCATGAGAATCTCCGAGTCACCGTGTCCCAACTGAATTTCCAGTCTTCTGCCAATTCCACCCTTGCTCGTTAAAGGTACGCCACCCTGACAGTCACCCTAGCAAACACCTGGGAGATAATCCCTGACTCCGTCATCTCCTTGTCCTGCAATCAGATCACCTGCCTCCTCTGAAAAACCCATCTCTCTTGCTCCAGGCCCACTATCAATCATCTCTCCCCTGGTTCTTGGTTCTCGAGCCTGGAGTATCACCCCTCCAGGCTACCTTCCATACTGCCACACAGTCATCTTGGGATGCAGATCTGGCAAGTGCATTCTGTGATTAAAGCCCTCCAGCAACCACCCCCCCGCCCCCCGCAGCTGTAGGATCAAGTCAAAGCCCTTAAGCAGGGCCCAAGAGGCCCTTCCCTCACCTCCACTCTCTCTCCTGCCTCTCTTGGGTTTGAGCTCTGGCTTCACAAAGGTGCTGTGGATGTGCTATTCCCGCTGCCAGGAGGGCCCTCCTGATGAATCTGTACTCACTCCCTACGACTCAGCTCCCAAGGCAGCCTCGTGGTACAGCCATTTCCAGCATGCCCAGGCAGGACGGGGGGCTTCCCTCATCCCAGCACTTGTCACACACTAACGTGCTTGTCCAGTTTTGTGTCAGTCTCTCCACTGGACTGAGCTTCTCCAGGGTGAGAACTTAACTGCATCGTATTTTAGCTCCCAGTATTTGCAGAAGTGTTTGCTGAATGAATACCTGACTTAGGCAAGTCCTGGGCTTTGAGGAATCCAGCAAGCGGCTTCTGACGCTATGACTTGTTTTTCCTCCAATCACTGGCCCCCAGGCTCCCTCACCCTGATGCCTCCCAAACTTATTCAGACCTTCCCAGAGCAGAGAGCCGCCAGCACCATTCATGCCCCAAAAGTCCTGGGGGTTGGGGCGAGGGATTCCTCGGGGAGAAGAGGTGGTAGAGCTGGGCTCCCGCCACACCCACCTTCTTTTTCAGTTTGTGCCGGGCCCGCTTGGCGGCCCTGGCGCTGTTGGGGACTTTGGGCTCCGTGCTGTTGATGAATTCCAGCAGCTCATCCACATCTCGGTGGTCCACGGCGGGCTCCCCAGGGATCCCGCCCAGGGCGCCCCCCTTCATGGGCAGCTCCTCTTTCCGCCTGGTCAGCCTTGAGCGGAGCTTCTCTCGGATCTCGGTATAATTCCGACTCGTCGGGGCAGCGGGTGGCTGGGGGAGGGGGAGGTGCTGACGTTACACCCTGGCCTGGGAAGCCCGTAGCACTCCCACCCGCTGGCACCAAACATGTGGTGAGAAGCGAGACAACTGTTCTTTCTACCACAGCCACTAAGACCAAATGGCTTCACCCTCAGCCAGGCCCGGAGCCAAGGCAGTGGTGGGTGGAGGGAGTGAGAGGTACGCAGCAGTGTTGGGAGCACACTGACTTGGGAGCCAGGAAAGCAGGTTTGAGCCCAGGCTTTGTCACTCAGAAGCTGTATGACCTTGGGCAGGTTCACTGAGTCTTTGTGAGCCTCAATTTTGTCATCTCTAAAATGAGGATAACAACCGCTAGCTCAAAGGTGACCAGCAATGTAATTACTTTCATTTCTTCTGTCCTCAACTGCTCTCCCTTAGCCAGCAGCCCTTTCCTCTTCACCTTATGAGACTTCTGAACTGCTTTCTCCCTGTCCAGAGACAGCATGTACTCTGCTCTGAGCCTCCTCCCTGGCACCACCTGTGTTCACTACCTGTCCCTCGGCTGGCTCTCACACTGGGGACTGAGAGCCTTTGCTTCCACTCTGCCTTCATCATGCACGAGCCTTCACTTCTCTGTGATTACACACGTATACATACTCATCAGAATCATAGCTTTCCTCTGCCACCTCCTTTCTTTTTGCCTAAGGAAAAAAAGTGAATCTTAAGAGAAACCATGAGAAGAGCAAAGGCAGCAAAATGTTGAGAAATCTCTACCTCACCAATGTGCTGTGAGGATCAAGCGAGTGGACGCTGGTGTGAGGACTCACAGGGTCCAAGCGCAATTATTAGCCCCATGAGCAAGGGGGCCTCGGGGAGAGCAGGGTGCTCCTCTGGCTCCCCTTGGCTGGCCACAAGCCCGCTCTGGCCTGGGCAGGGCTCACTCACCGCATTGTGGCCGAAGAACTCACAGTAGCAGCAGTCACAGAACTTCCCATCTCTCTGGTGGGTGGAGGATGAGGTGCAGGAGCTACGCTCTGAGCTGCTGTCCTCTTCCTCGCCCAGCCCCTCGTCTGCCTCGCAGGGCTGGGGCAGCTGGCAGGTCAGGCCACTATGGGTAAACTTGTGCCCCTTGCACCCAGGGTCCCTGCTGATGGGGGAGAAAGACAGGCCCAAAGGTGAGGAAGGGCAGGGCAGGAGCAGGCCACGAGGAGCCCAGGAAGCATCCCCACCATCACCTTCATCTGCCTCATCCCACAAAGGCCAAGGCAGTCAGACTAAATCAGAGCCTCACAAGAACAGGGCAAACACTCTCACTGTCCCTCAGGGCCCAGCTCAATGGCGTTATTCTGGAAAGGTTCCCTGTGCCTCCCCTGCCCACGCCTACCATGTGAGCCTCCTGGACTCTGAGGACGCCAGGTATACCTCTATCCTACTATCACGCTTTATAGCGATGGTCTGTTTACCCATCTGTCTTTCAGACCAGAGTGTGTATTCCTCAAGAATAGGGACTATGCCACTTCTATTTTTGGGTCCCAGTGTGCAGCATAACCACCTTGTACACAGTAGGTGCTCAGTAAGTACGTGTCTGAACAGATTAGTGGACTGATGGCTCCCTGGAACATCCAAAGGAGGTCAATGTCCTTTTACTAAGGTCCTTTTTTCCCTATTTTGTTTGTTTTTGGCCATGCCACGCAGCTTGTGGGATCTTAGTTCCCTGACCAGGGACTGAACCTGGGACCCTGGCAGTGGAAGTGCCGAGTCCTAACCACTGGACCACCAGGGAATTCCCTCTAAGGTCCTTATGATTGAGTCTGAATCACTGGACAGAGCTGCCTTAGCCATGGGGCCTTGAAGTTAAGAAAGCAAATGTGCCTTGTGGACCACAGACTCTAAGAGCTACTACTTGCGCCAGATACTGTATACAGCATATTACTTCTAACAATCCCCCAAATCCTGCAAAATAGGTGCTGCCATCCCCACATTGCAGTGGAGGAGGCCAAGGCTCAGAGTGCTTCACTGCTTTGCCCAAGGATCAGCTAGGACTCAGTCTGTGTACACAGCTCACGCTCTCTCACTGCACTGCTCTGCCTCTGGATTTCCGGAAGCATCCTGTAATATAGACTGTTTTCCCAGGGTAAGGAAGAGACAGGCCTGCAAGGTCCCAGAATTGGAGCCAGAAGAGTCAGAGCCCTGGGTTGGCTATCAGCAGTAGGAGTGCCCCAGGGCTAGGGCCAAGGGAGGCAGGAGGAAGGGTGGGGCAAGGAGCAGGGGTGGGTCAACACTCCTACTCAGCCTTGAAGCAGTTACAGAAGACAGACCACCGCCCTTCTGCTTCCCATAAGAATATGGGAGTAAAATCTCTGAGCAGGGGAATGAAACAGGAGGGAAGGGGGCAGGGCGCAGCCTTTGAAAGAATGACATAGCCCAAGGACATGACATAAACTGATCAGAATCAAATGGGTCCAAGATGGCACACAAGTCAACTTCCACTAGACCTTGAGCCTCTGTATATGCTTACTGTAACACATCAGCAAGCTAAATGACACACCAACAGGCACCATAACAGTTCCAAGATGGACCAAAAGGATCAAAAAGTGGGCTGTGGCCCAATTCCTGGAAATCCCCGCCCCTTCCCAAAAGAGCTGGAACACTCCTCCCACTCATTAGCCTATGAAATTACCCACCCCTATAAAAACTGACAACCCCCATACCCTGGCGCCTTTCTTACCTTCTGAGATGGGAGAAGGTGAGGGAGGTTCCATGGGGAAGGAATCATTATCAAGGTGCTTAGAGGACTTCCCTGGCAGTCCTGCGCTTAAGATCCTGTGCTGAAGACCCGGAGCTTCCACTACAGGCGGCACGGGTTCAATCCCTGGTCAGGGAACTAAGATCCCGCATGCCGCCAGGAGTGGCCAAAAATCACACACATGTGATTTACAATATAAAAAGATAAATCTATCTTCTCCAAAAAATTGTATCTTTCATTATATTAATATAAACTTTCTCAGTACTTAGAGTTACTTCTAGGAATCTATCTTAAGGACAGAACTCCTGACTCAAACAGATTTGTGTGCAAGGATGCTTATTACAGCCTAGTCTATAACAATTAAAAACTAGAAATGCCTAAATATCCAGGAATAGGGGAATGATAAACTATGCTAGAGCTGTACAATAAGACATTATGTGGCCACTGAAAAGTTTTCTGAAGAATTTTAACTGGGGAAATGATCATGGTATAATGTTAAAAAATAACCACACAAAAATATATAGAATGTGGACCTCGTTTTGTTATTTATATATATTATTTATATATAGAAACATCACAGGACTTCCCTAGTGGTCCAGTAGCTAAGACTCCGCACTCCCAACGCAGGGGGCCTGGGTTCGATCCCTGGTCAGGGAACTAGATCCCACATGCCACAACTAAGAGTTCGCATGCCGCAACTAAAGACCCTGCATGCTGCAGCTAAAGATCTCGCATGCTGCAATTAAGACCCAGCGAAGCCAAATAAATAAATAAATAAATATTTAAAAAAAAAAAAAAAAAAAAAAAAGAACATCAAGAAGAAAATGTACTGCAGTGTTAAAGTTTAGGTTGCCAGGAATTATTTTCTTCTTTTATATATTTTAAATTTTTATACATTTCTAAATTTTTCCAAGTTTTTAAATAATAAACACATATTTCTTTTATAATTGAACAAACTATGGAAAAAACATAAACACAGTCTACCCTTTAATTTCTATCCCAAAGGTACCCTTTGCAAAGTTTCCCAAAACTCTTTTAAGTTCAAGCTGTCAGGGAGTTTGCTCTTTGCGCCACTCACTTACCTGTGAGTGCTAGTGAGCTGCTGAGAGCTGGGTGGTGGGAGGAGGGGCCCGCTGCAGTGCCCGCTGCAATGCCCACTACAGGGGTGGCTGCAACCCGAGAATGGTGGAGGCATCTTCAGGAGCGGCATGCTAGTGGAGGGAAGGTGGGGGCTCTGACATGGCCCTGGGGTGTGGGGGGCAGCAGCCACGGCAATAGGGCATTCTGAAACCTGGGCAGGGAAAGGTGCTGCCGGGGTGGTGGGCAGCAGGTGCGGGTGGGGTGGTGAGCCAAAGGATCCGGGGTGAGATGGGATCAGCAGCGCTGGCTGGGGGTGGTGGCCGGTGGGGCTGTTAGGTGGAGCAGTGAGGTCTGAGTGCCGGTGGTGCTCCGAGATGGGGAAAACCTCACCTGTGGGCGGATGGGGGAGAGAGGTGTCAGTGGGAGCCCAGATCTTGGGAAGGAAGCCCAACGGCTCATTGCTGCAGCATCCTGCTTACTGCGACCAGAGGGAACATGCCTGGGCACAGCCTTTCAGCATGGTGGACTTGTGAGCTTTCGGAAAAGCCCAGCAGTACCTTGGGCTGGAGAGATTTCTCTTCAGGCAGCAGCTGGACAGGCTGAAGCCCAGGCCTGAGACAGAAGGCACCAGGAATGCCAGCCCCATGCAAGGCCACAACACCTCTGCTGGCATAAACAGGGGATACATGTTCTGTGTCTCAGTGCCTCTTTAGGACCTGCCTGTCAACAGGCATTCCTCAGGCCCAGGGCAGGATCTACAGAAGCCAGTGGAGCAGCAAGTTGAGGCTCTGCCTCTGGGCCACGTGGACTGAGGCAGCCAGGGTATGCCAGACTCCCGGGTGGCCCCAGATTTCAGAGGACAAGTGGGAAAAGGCTTTGATGACTCTCTCTGGCTTATGCACCAAAATAACTGGAATTATGCATTACTCAACTCACAATTCTGGGGGCAGCACCCCTTTGAAGAATTCAGGTCCTCCATTTAGAAGCAGACAGTAATTCATATTTACACAGTACATCAAAAACCCGAGATTTTTTCTTTGGGTCACTAAGCGTTATCTCAGGGTCTAAAAAAGGCTTACACAGCTGCAAAACTGGCTAATAATCAAGGCAGCTCACACTGCCAATCTCTTGTGGATGGAAGTGCAGTGCTTTTATAAAAGCACCCATCCTCTAGATGGAGAAAAGGAGGCACCCAGGCCCTCTGTGCTGCTGCAGGAGTCAGGTGATCTGATTCCTAATTCCCTAAAGGCCCTTCCAGACTTCACTTTCTGTTCAGCCAGTGCTTACCAGGTCCCCTCTTGGATCCAATGGGAACAGCTATCAGAGCCAGTCCTGGGGAAAGGATTCCCACCAAGACAGTCAAGGGCTAGATTCCCTGCTTGGCTTCCACCAGGACAGCTCCACTTTTACTTATTGGGTTGGCCAAAAGAGTTTGTTTAGGTTTTTCCACAAGATGTTATGGAAAAACCTAAACGAACTCTTCTGCCAGCTCAATATTTTAATAACCAATCTTCTGATTTGTTTGAACAAAGCGGTTAGGAAAACAGAGCTCTCTCCACTTATGGGGCCTGGCTGTCTTCCGAGCTTGGAGACTCACCAGGGATGGAAGGAGGACTCCCGAGCGAGCTGCCTGGCACGGCCCCACTGGAGTGCGGGGAGTTCCAGAGGCCCGAGAGCTTATGTGCTGACAGGAACGAGCTGGGATCCCAGTCCCCTGAGTTCCCATGGCAGGAGGAGGACGAGGATGAGGACGATGAAGAGGAGGACGAAGAGGAATGAGAGTCACCCCCACAAGACTGCGATTTGCAGGATGTGTGTGACAAGGAGATCTGGGGAAGGGGGAAGAAAAAGGCTCATGGTAAAAGAGGAAACATCAGAGCTAACCCTCTGCTGCCTCAGTTTCCCCAGGGACACCTCCTCCTCCAGGCCCCTATGCCATGGCCAAAGCACAGTTCCCACAACTAAAGGTGCAAGGGCAAATGCGGGCCAGGCCTTTGCCAAGAGGGGCTGTGGTGCTCCCAGTGAAGTATGTGGATATGATGAGAGAGATTCTGGTAATGGCAGAGACTGCCTGTCAACTGTGGGCCTTTGGGGAGTCCTGAGAGCTGGCAAGGAGAGGAACAGTCTTTAAATTAGGAGTCCCGAAGCTGAACTGATTCTGGGTAAAAGAGAGGGGCTGGGGGGAATAAGAAACGAGAAGTCCGACCTCTGTGATTCAGGAGATGGCACTTAGACAGCTCCTAGGCATCTTGGAAGCCTTCTAATGGAGGCACATTGCAGACCCTCAAACTGACCTTTGCCCTCCATATCATATTGGTTGGCTTTTGAGCTGCCAGAGAGCTGAAGGCAGCACAGTCACAGGGAAGGGTCAGGATCTCAATCTACCAGTACATCTGAGCCGGCCCTCACACTGTGAACTGTCCTCAGGTGCTGGTGGGCTGCCTGAAACCTCTCTTTTCTTCCCCCAAATGTGAACCCAAGCTGCTAATGCTGTGTGGATGCAGCCCAGCAGCCTCTTGGCACCTGGGCGTAGGTGCTGCCTAAGGAGAGCCACCTGAGAGGACAAGGCAGCAACAGCTCAGCAGCCTGACTTCTTTGGGCAGGCAGCGCTCCTGCATTCAGGGACCCCTTCTCAGCGGTTACCTACCGCCACTGCATGTTCTCGACCTGTCTGCCTTTCATCTTCCTCCATGCTCTTTCGGCAACTCTGGCAGACCCATAGAGGCATCTCGCCTAGGAGATTCTTGACGAGCTTTGGCATGAAGTCAGGGGGCAGCTTCTCACCCTGCAACACCAGTCCATTTTGGGAAGGGCCTTCTTCCCAGCCTTTGCGTTCCCGGTGACACAGCAGGCAGCAAGTCTGCACAGACTGGCTGGAGGTGGGGGGAACCTGTCCAACAGACAGAAACAGGGTTTCCCAGAAGGGGAAGGGCTCTGCTTAGAAATAATATTAACAATACTAATGACGTCACTTATTACGTGCCAGGCACTGGGTTAGGCACTTTATTTACCTAATTTTAGTCCTTGTAACAGCTCTGCAAGCTAGGTATTATCATTCTTCTCTTTTTTTTAAAAGAAGAAACAGATTTCAAGAAGTTAAATAAGTTGCCCAAGGTTATAGAGTTAGTGAGTGAACTAGGATTTGAACCCTAGTGAGGGTGACTCCAAAGCTCATGCTCAAATGCCCTAATGCCCCAATGTCCCCAAATCTTGAAGGTTAATGAGAAGATGGCCCTTCCTTCTCTGGCATGTCTGGAAGACGCCACAATCCTTGGGTGTCTGTGAAGTCTATAGACCAATCCCCACCTGAAAGAAAAAATGTTTGTTAACGCAGTTTGGGGGAACATGTAGGTTTCCTGAAGAGCTGCACACTTCCATTAGGATCACAGCAGCATTTTGGAGGAGCCAGTCAAAGAGTATCAACTCAGCTGAAAACTGAGTTGGAGGGTAAGGCAAACCCTGGTGCTTCTGAGAGGCAGTGAGGTATGGTGAAAAAACCCTGGGCTTTGGGGGTCAGACTGACACGCATTCTAATCCTTCCCTGACCACAAATTAGCTGGGTGACCTTGAGCAAGTTATTGAACTTCCTGAGCTCTGATTTCCTACCTACCTTGCAGAGTTGTTGTGAGGGTTGGTGCCTAGATAGGGAAAGTGCCTAGCCCTGTGCGTGCCGATAGCATGGTCCCAGTACACAGTAATTATTATTTGGATTTTTTTTTCCCTTCTAGGACAAACTTCACCTAGAAATATAAGTCTATAGGTTTTCTATCACATTGAGGGGTACTGACTGGGAGACTGATTGTGTCTAATGACCCCAATTAATGGCTTTCCTATATCCTGCAGCTTTGTACTATAGTCCCTTCTCACTCTGACAGTCATGTCACTTTCTTCAGCCAACGGGATGTTAGCAAACATGCTGCCAGCATAAGCTTGAAAAGTGTGTATGCATTTCTACTTGCCTCCTTGCATGGCTGGTCTTGCTCGCTCTCGCACCCCTGCCATGCCATGTAAGCATGACCAGGCTAGCTGCTGAAGGGATGTGAGAGACATGTGGGGAAAACTGAGTCTTCCCAGCTGATTGGCCAGCAGATCAGATACACGAGTGAGCACAGCTGAGATCAGCCAAGTAGGCCCCGATCAGCAGAAACACCCAGTCAACCCAGAGACTCATGACAAATAATAAATAGTATTGTTTTAAGCCACTAAGTTTTGGGGTGGTTTGTTACACGCAGTAGTTAACTGATATACCTTCCAAACTTACCCACCACTAGGTAACAGGTATTTGCAGAAGCCTAAGCAAAGGCATTAATAAGGGTATCATTTTCATCCTACTAATAAAATAAATGGCATCATCTTTTTCGAATAAAATCACCTTCTCACAATAAGTTGGCATCAGGGTATCCTTAAATCTGTAATGTTACAATTACACTGACCTGGGTCCCTGGTTTCTAGAAAAAGAAAGGAATCAAACAGCAGTACCAGGAGCATACTGAAACATTTACGGAAGTACAAGGACCTTGGAAAAGAATACCAGAGAGAGAAAGAAAGGAATCTTACATATGGAACTCATGTGAGATGCTGCCTAAACAGTCTGTGCCAAGGGGACATTTCAGTGAGCAAGTCAGCTGCTTAATGGCAGCTGCAAAAGAATATAGGTTTCTAGAACCCATTGGTGATGAGTATCTCATGGAAAGGGTGGAAGGCTGATGGAGAAGGATGGTGTTCAGATAAGTTACGGCAAGGGAAGCCTTTCTGAGATGTGTACCCAGGAAACTTTCCATAGCTACAAAATGCCACAGTAACTCCAGAAGGAGGAGGTGAAGTCAATGCCCAAGTCCCTTTCCCTGTGAGAAATAGAAAAGTGACCATATTTTTAAGGCAAACACCAGGACGTGTAATTTTACTACAATGGAGTTTCATTTCATTTCAGTGTTAGGTTCTATAGTTATTACATAAGATGAAAATCTTGTATGAGTAAAATTATTCTCGAAATTTTTTATATAGCCTGTAAAGTACAGTATATATGGTTTTGTAGGTACAACCAAGAATTCAAATGTATAATGTAAATGACAATGTGTAATAAGTGATTTTTTCTGTTTTCTTTTAAAAGTGAAAACAGAATTCTTATAAGTTAAATGTGTAATCAATGTGACTGTACTTAGTGCCAGAGTACTTGTGGGAGGTGCTGGGGTGTAGTAGAAATAACACTCGCTTTGGCATTAATCCTGGGCCTCCATCACTTACCAGCTGTATAATGCTGGGCAAGTTCTACTTATTCTACGTCTCTCCAACTATAAAATGGGATTAAGTCCTGACTTGCAGAGTTGGCTGTGAGCATTGTGATAAAGCACCTAGTGCCAGGCATATATGTTGCTCAACATATGGCACTAATTATGAACATGATGGGGGCAATGGGAAATAGTATTTAAAATCAGGATTATGATTGAAAATATAGAATATACAATCACTGTATTTTAAGAGAATGCAAGAGTCTCTCACATGCAATGAACTGAAGGTGATTTTTAGGCATCTTAATCTGTCCTCACTCCATGAAGTCATTCCTTAAGTCCCCCAAATACTTTCTGTACTCTCCTATGTCATGCCTTTGCTAAAGGGGATCCTCTGCCTAAAACCCCCTTCCTCCCCACATTTACCAATAAGTAGAAGGGCAAGGCTTAAATAAGGCCCAGCTTAGGTCCAATCTCACCCAAGCTTTCCTAGAGATTCCCTCTTATAATTCACCTCTCCTTCCTATATCCCCACAGCACATTGTGCCTTTGCTACAACATCTGTGCCTTCCACTTAACTTATTTATCTGTCCCTTCTACTAGATGTGCTCTTAGAAGGCAAGTACCAGATCTGATTCTTGTCTGGATCCCTCACAGTACAGCACAGGGCACAGGCTCAGCTGGGCACATAGTGGCTAAATCAGATTTGTTAAGTGTCCCCATGGCAATACAGCTGGCAGGCAGTTTGGTGAGACATTGCTTGAAATTACTGTTTCCCACAGAAAAAGGCCATCTCCCCACCCTGGACCTCCACCCAAATGGTTCCAATCTCAAGTGTGGAAGAGTGGAAGATTGCATTCCTTGGGGATTACAATGAGTTTCCACATTCATGGAAATAACATGACTTTCCCTAGAGCCAAAATGGTACACATGATAAATAAGAATAGCCATCAATGGAAGTGAATTTACAGGGCAGGCTGTCTTTCTAGTTAAAGGAAGAAACACAGGGCCTGGAAAGCTAATTAAGTACAATCTGAAGCAGGGATATACCACCTACATTGCATAAGGTTGCCCAGAGGATTAAGTGACATTAGAGATGCAAAGCACTTAGCTCAAGGGATCCATACAGGAGGTATTCAATCTATTATCTAGGCCCCTTGGCTGGTCTGTTCTTAATAAGTCTACACTGGAAACTAGCTTATCCACTGTCTTGAGTTTGGTATACTAGATTCTTTCTTTCTAGGCCCAGGTAGTTCTGGGGGCCACCCTCAAAGCTGTCTTAACTCTAATCTTTGGTGCCTACCCCTGGGTAAAACTCCCAGTGGAGCCTGGGGACTTTTCCCTCTGACATTTTCATCTCTACTTTAATTGCCAGAGGGTTGTGGGAATTCCAATCCCTGGAGATATTATATACAGTTAATACTACCAGATTTTTCAAATTTTTGCTTTGGCAGAGAAAAGCTCTTGGTTCACAGTTCCCTTTGACTGCAATCTCCTGCCATTTTCCAAATTCCTGGCAATCATGACTTCTTATCCCCTGTAGTCAATTCAGGCTTTCAACTAGCTGTTCTCAAGCTGTACTTTTTAGCACCTGGCACAGGATTCCCACATGAATAACATAATCAATAAATGTTTATCGAATGAATGAAAATTCCAACCATGTTTCTTCATCACAAAGGCTGATGGAACTGATTCTTAAATCCAGCAACCCTGGGCAACAGCTACTTATTCCTTCTTACCTCAGTTTAAATTCAGAGCCTCTCCAGATTCCGGTCTAGCCTTAGGTAAAACATGGAGGAGAGAAAGGAAAGGTTCTAGTGGTTCTCTAGATTTGGGATCTGCTCAAAAAAGCTCCAAGATAATTCTGCTTCATTCTCTGAGCAAACCCCAAATCTCTGGACAGTGTGGGGTTACTCACACAGGGGATCGGTGTTGTAGCACGCACATCCCCAGAGCAGTCAATGAGCCAGGGGAACCCTAGACTGTGGCCACTCCCAGCCCAGGAGGCTGGCATGTGCAGCCATTAAAACCAGTACCTGCTCCCTCACCTGACCAGGCCCAAGACTTTTCTGTCTTTGTCTGAGAAGCATTATGCTAAGACATTCTAGTTTTTCCTGTGAAAAAAGAGATAAAATCAAAGAAAGGGGAAGCCAATTTTTTCATGGAACACCATTTTTACTTCAAAGAATGACTGACTGACAAACTACGGTTATTCAAACTTGGGTTATTGGCAGACATTTTCTCAAAAAATGACCAAAACGAGACTGTCACTTCAAGGAAAACAACTCTGTATTTATGGTCAATGATAAAATTCAAGCTTTAGGAGAAAATTAGAATTTTGGAAAAGTTGTATCTACAACAATGAGCTTGACAGCTTCCCAATACTTAAAGACTTTATGATGAAATTGATGGTGATATTAACAAATGTTATCTTCCGATATTATAAAATGAAACAGGAAAACATTTGGAAGATATACATAACTCAGTGAACCTACTTTCCAAATGATCAAAGCATAATGTTACAGAATCATGCACTGGTGTAAAGTCCGCTCAAAGTGTTAGGTGAACCAACAGATTTTAATGTAAATGAGTATAAAGACTTTACTGCTATGGTCTCAGATTCCACATTGCAAAGAAGAATACAAACAATCATCTGGAAAGGCTATCAAAATACTTTTCTCTTTCCAACTACGTATCTGTGTCAGGTTGGATTTTTTTTAAAACATACTTCAATCAAAATAATGTATTGCAACAGATTGAATACAGAAGCATATATGAGAATCTAACTTCTTTCTATTAAGGCAGACATAAATTTGCAAAAGTGAAAACAAGACCATTTTTCTCACTAATTTTTTTGGAAAATTGTTATTTTTAATTTAAAGTTATTTATGTTAATGTGATAGGTTTAATATTGTTATTCTGCAATGAATTAGTAACTAAATATTTTTGAACTTTCTCAGCTTTAATACTTAATTTGGTAAATATCAATAGTTTAACCAACAAAAGCTCTTTCGGGTCCTCAAAGTTTTTTAGGAATGTAAAAGGGTCCCAAGACCAAACACTTTGAGAACTGCTGATGTAAAGCATCTAACAGTGCCTGTCACCCAGTGGGTGCACTATAAGCAATAGTGATTATTAACAACCATATAGCAGTTCATGGCATATCTGGATAGCTTTTTGGGGGCATGAGTAAATTTTGCACTTCAGACTTTCTGGCCACAACTTGGGAATTATGTGTCACTAGGCCAGATGGCTGTCAAGGACTGCTCTTGAAGCTGGATCTAATTTCCAGAACCAAACCTGCTCTCATTCCTTTCATGGATTCTTTTTACTCCCAAGAGTTTGTGTATGTTTGAGAGGATTCCCCCAAGACACATGCTGTATCTAACCAGCAGCCCTGCAACAGTTTCCAAATTCTATTCTGAAGTGGCCCAGTAGAGCACTCTACTCTCAAGTCACCCAACTCCAAAAGCCTCCTTGTCACTGAGGCAGGCAGAGGACAACAGTTAAAATTCCCTTCCAAAAGCAGAGAAAATGATTAATCCCCAGCCTAGAAAAACTTATCAGCTCAGTCATTACCACTCACTCTTCCATTCACCCATTCACTCCCTCATTCAACAAACATTCTCAGGGCCCCTACCTGGTGCCAACCATTGTGCTAGGTGCTGGGAACCATAGAGTTCCTGCCTTAAGAACACATGCGTAAACCAGGCAGGTTCATGCACGGGGTTGTCAATGCTCCCAAACTCCCAGGATGCCTCATATTCATTTTGGAGAATCAGGCAGGAACGCATATTAAAATAACATACAATTATAATTAATAAACAAAATAATACATAAATTAAAAACTGATTAGGACACTGGGCTTCTCTACTTAATATAAGCTTATTATGTGCCTTCTCACATACCTATCCAGTTTGAGGATCTCTTTCCTTTACCTCCTCTTTCCTACCTTGGTCTCTCTTTGATCTCTAGGCTCCTTTCTGGTGGAGCTCGCTACCATGGCACCCTTTGGCCCCTGGCATTTATAACTCGGCCCCAGCTGACCTCTCCATACTCCATTTCCACGCTTAACACCTGAGAGCCATAGGTTCTACTCATACTGTTCCTCAGATACACCTTGCCCCTTCAAACCCCAGCACCTCAGCTTTACTCCTCACGAAATTCCTACTTATCCCCTAAAATCTTGGTCAAAGGTCGCTGAAGCTTTTGCTGGACCAGGCTGAGTAGAATTATTTCAGTATAGCACCTATCACATTGTGCCATAGACATATCCTTTGCTTACTCCAAATCCTGGTAGAATGGGAGCTCTTTGGGGGCAGGGAGTAGACTGCGGCCATTTAAGTGTGTCCAGGAACTAGGCTTGGCTTGGGCCCGGCACATAGTAGGTATTCATTGAATAAATGAACGAATCCTTAAAGCCCATCTGGCTCATGTCTCAGCTGCTCTACACAAAGGATAGAAACTAAAACACAGCCAAACAGCCCCTTTCCCGACATACCATGTTGAAAAGGCATGGCTGCGTCACTCCAGGCCACTAATGGGAGGGCATCAGTGCTAAGAATCTCAGACCATTCTACTGCTGGCCATCAGAGGTGTAGTTAATTCTTAGGGAGCTGATACAACCTCAGTGCCCTGGAGCTTTCACCCAAACTCCCACTCAGGCTGTTGGCTCAGGTCCTTCCAGGAGGTAAGACAGTAGTTTCACAACATAAAGCCACTTTGTGGAGAACTCTCTTCAGTTGTACAAGCTGAGTCAAGGATAGGGCAGTGAGTCTTTCTGACCCCAGGGGCCCTCTACCCACCAAGGCTAGTTCATCTGTCAAACCTGCCTCCTGGGTGCAATCAGCAACAGGAAGGCCTAAGCTGCTTCTTATTTACCTGGAACCTTGGGCAAACCTTATTACCGACTACTCTGTAATGGCAACACAGAGTTCTCATGGGTGGAAGAGTATGAACTTTGGAGACAGACTGTTGTGAGTTCAAATCCCAGTTCTGCCATTTTCAGTATGATCTTGGATTATTACTGAATTTCTTTGAGCCTCAATTTCCTCATTTATGAAATGAGAATAAAACCATACTTCACAGAGTTGTGAGGACAGAAGGAAATAAATTATATAAAGTACCTGGCCTGGGCCTGGCACACAGTAGGTGCTCAATACCCGTTAGTTTCTTTCCTCTTCTGTCCTGGAAGAAATGACAGGGAAACTTACTAAGTGAGACTTGCCCAATCCAAAGTTATTACTTGAAGCACAGGACAGAAGACTAGACAGGTGACCTTCAAGGTCTCTTTGACCCCCGCCCCCCCACCCCTCAGCCCACATTCTCTTGCTGCAACTTCCTAATAAGAACCTTCAATATTTCCGGGCCCTTCTTTCTGCCTTAGTTTCCCTATATCTATTCACTTCAGAATGGAGGGGGAAACCACAAAGGGATCTGGATAGCTAAGAGCCTTGGGTAGGAAATAAAGGACAGGTGGCCTATAGGACTGCACCATGTTCATCCACCTAGAGTCTGAAGGATGAGGGTGGGAACATGGGCACAGAACTGAAGGGTGCAAACACTGGGCCTTTCCCGGGACACAAGCATGCCTCTCCTCAGTCCTTCTCTGCTCTGCATATTCTGCCACGAAGAACCATTAACCACTCCTTTCCACAATATCCATTCCCTTTCTCCAATACATAAGCACTCACATCTTCACTCATACTGTTCCCTCTGCCTCTTCCTTTTTAGGCTCAATTTGGGTGTTACATTCTCCTAAGTCCACAGGCAAAATAAACTGTGCTTTGCTCTGGGATGCCCTAACATTTTTTTACATGTCTCTTGTAGAGAGCTTATCACGTGTATCCTGATTATTAAAATCTGTCTTCTCCACAGAAGACAGCTTTTCAAGGGCAGGGCCTGTGTCTCATGAATCACTGCATCCCAATCATTTAGTAGAGGTGGCAGCATGTGTTTCAATACACGAAGAAAGATTAGCAGTTGGAGAATATGGGCAACAACTGGAGAACTGGGAAAAGTTTGTTTTTTAAAAAACTAAGGCTGTTTCTTCTCCTGCTTATGGAAAAGCTCTCTCCTCCCCCAGGAAGCCCCATTCTTTAAAGAATAGCCTAGGCCTCCGCAAAGATCCCCATGGCACCCTCAGTTCAGCAATTCCCAGACCCAGCCACACATCAGAATCACCTGGGGCAGTTTAATAACAATAGATCCTGGGCTCCAGACCTAAAGACTCTAGGTCTGGGATAGGGTCCAGCAAAGCACAAAGGATCTGATTATTAGTTAGGCTGGGGTGAGGGAGAGGTAGAATCAAGCAATCACAGCTGCTTCTCCCACTGAGAATTACTTCCATGCTATCAGAGAGAATTTAATGAAGCACATCACACTTTCCTACTTAAAACCTTTCATTGATTCCTCATTGCCTACAGGATAAAGCCCAAACCTCTTGGTTTTCAAGAACCTGCTAAACTCTCCAGCCAGACCTCTCACCACTCTCCATGACCTGGGCAGTTCTGGCCTCTGGGTCTTTGTCTATGCTGTTTGCTTTGGTTAGACACTTTCTCTCACCTTCTCTGGAGGACCTTCTACTTGACCTTGAAGCCTCAGCTCTGAGAAGCTTTGTCTAGGCTATCACGTCTGTGCATCCTCAGAACAAAGCATCTATAATAATCACAGCTACCACTTGTGCTCAGTGCTTGACATGCAGTACTTGCTGAACCCTAGTGTGAGCCCAGCATCACTGTCATTTTACACATAAAAAAAAAACCAAAAGGCTGAAATACTTCTAAAGGCGTGTACTAGGATCTAGGATTTGACTCAACTCAGAGGAAGTGATGCTCTTCTAGCCTAACTGCAATTATTATATGCATGTTCTTTAGACCATGAGCCCCTGTGGGCAGGGACCATGTCTGATTCACTTCTGCATTCCCAGCTAGCCCAGGGCCTGGCACAGATCAGGTGTCCATTAGTGTTGGTAGAATAAATGAACGCCAGGTCAGGTGAGAGGAAGGCTGGGCATGGTGTGTGTGCAATGTGCCTGAATGAATGAGTGACTGCCAGCCTGGCCTAGCAGTGCGGGCAGATAAGAACAAAGTGCTAGAAACCTAACATCTCTTTTATTATACTTTAGTTTAACAGCCATTCATTAAACACATAGGACCATGCGTAATAAATACACCAAAAATAAATTAAAACATAGCCCATGCTCTCAAAAATTCTAGGTTTAGTAAGTAAAGGTGTTAGGATCTTAATAGTACATCTGATATCATTTATTTAGCTTATAGCTCTGGGACATTTTAAGGAAATTTAAAATTTTAATTACTTTTTTTTTTTTTTTTTTTGCGCTGTACCACATGGTATGTGGGATCTTAGTTCCCTGACCAGGAATGAACCCATGCCCCCTGCATTGGAAGCTCGAATCTTAACCACTGGACCACCAGGGAAGTCCGGAAACTTAAAATTTTAAAATCTTAGTAGGTAAGTCTTCATCTTAAAAAGACTTTTGGCATTTCTACATAGTGAATCTCTACTGGCTTACAAAGAACCAGAGGTGACAAGGATCTCTCCTCAGTACCATTTCTTCCTAACTGCAATGAAAATGGCTGGGTGGGCAGTGATTTTAAGGGGGAAGTCTCAGGGTATAGGGATTATCTCATTCATCTGTGTGCCCCAAATAAAGGCCTTGGCACAGAGGTCGTTAATACTTGCTGAGTGGATTAAACATAATGAGATGATTTTAATAAAGATACTGGCTGATCATCTGCTCCAGTCCCATGAGGGAGCAGGTTTAACTCTGAGCAGTGGGGGAGCCAGGTCTCTACAGTTCCTTTAAACTAGGCTGGGCAAAGTCCCAGGTGATGCTGTAGAGATGAGAAATGGGAAGGGCAGGATGAGCTCAACCCCCACCAAGTAAATGCCAGTTTACAGTCTAGCAAGTCTCCCGGGGGTTTACTGAGTGTGCACCTGGACTACAAGCTGAGTGGTCCAAGAGAACTAGAGACAGCCAGCAGAGCTGGCAGGTGAGAACACTCAGGCTTTGGATGGCCAAATGGCTCCCTGCCACACGCCACATCCAATTCTAGCTCTGGCGTGAGGAGCACTAGGTGCTATGTGGGTTGCTCCACATTCTCTGGTGAAGCTGTGGAAGAGGCTTAAAGAAGGGAAGAAACATGCCCACAGCAACAAAGCTAGGAGACTGAGCAGGAAGCTCACCCCAAGTCTGTAACATTAAATACTACGTCTCACTGCCTCCTCCAACTGCTTTGTAAGTTGGGTTTGTTTTTTTTTCTTTGCTAAGAAGGCTGTAACTGTTTTAGTCTTCTTGTGAAATAAATGAGGATTTGGGTTTTTAGTGAATGTATCAATGTAGTTTAGTGGTCTAATCAATTAGAAGTAAGGACTTTTGGGATTCCAATTAAGCTCAAAGTCCTGCATTTAAATGTGTACAGGTTATGAAAATGAGCAAAGGAAACTGGATGCAACCAGAGTGGCCTATGAGCCTTAACTCAGAGGAAGTAATGATCTTCTAGCCTCACCACAAACTACTATATACTTGTTCTCTAGACCAAATGAGCCCCTTGTGAGGAGGGACCACGGCTGATTCACTTCTGCATTTCCAGCTGGCCCAAGGCCTGGCACAGATCAGGTGTCCTTCATATGATAAAGAGGGCAGACACTTCTCAGAGACTGCAGATTACTGCCTCCTGGAAATGTGGGCCCAGGAGCACCAGATTTTGTTTTAAGAGATGGCACAAATCCAGTTTTGCGGGAAACCTTTGATTTTTAAAAATACTGGCTCAAATCAAAACAAAAACAGAAACAAAACTACATGTGACTTGAGGCATTTAAACCTGTATGTGGACTGAAAGTGATCTCATTTGCCATCTTTGGCTTCGGTTTGGCATATGACACTGAATTTCACCTTACTTACCCACTCTAAGTTTTTAAGATAGGGTTCTAAGTGGTGGTGGGAGCCAGAGATCCTCACCAAAGGTATGCCTGTGGGTAGAGCAATGACTGATCCCAATTCTTTCAGCAGGTGCTTTTCACCAAGGCACAAAGGCCTGCTTCTGGCACCCAGAACCCCCTTCCCCAACAAAAATGGGGCACAATCAGAGGAGAGTTTGTCAGTTTGTTTCACCTATTGTGGCTAGAGTAAAAAAATGCCCTGTTAAATACCCCACAGTACACAGAGTGTCCTGTTTTTGGTGGTAGTGGGGGCACCTATAGTAGGAGTTATTTGGGCAAATGTTTAGCTTCTCTGAGTTTCTGTTTCTTCATCTGAAAAATGGGGTTAATAGTATTTATATCCTTCAGTTCATTCATTAAAATTTGTTAACCGCCAGGCATAGGGGTACAATGGTGACTGACTTGGTTCCTGCACTCTCAGAGTTTACACAGCAAAAGCAGACCAATAATTACACCAATAGCTAACTCATCACTTTGTGCTAAATGCTGAGGAGAACACAGGGGTAGTGGGAAGGTATGTAAAGTGCCTAGCATGAATAAATGAATGAATTGGCAGGTCAAGCAGTGGAGTAGGTAGGAACCTACATGTTAAAGTTGTGTCCTATATAAAAACTAAATGGTTAAGCCATCAACCAAACTTTCTGGCCATGAATACTATAGGCTGGTTAAGTGGCAGGAGACCCTGAATGGGAAAGAGAGAAGACAACTCCCTGGCTCTCTCCTCCCCCACTATCCCCTTCTGGAGAACAGCACTCCCAGGGGGCCCAGAGAAGGGAAAGAGAAGGCTAGAGGGGAAAGCAGCTTCAGGGTGGGACCTCAGACCAGGCAAGGGTGGGGTCCAACCTGAGGAGTCAAATCCTTTGGAACCAGTCTCAGCCCAGGGTAGGGGTGGGGATGAAGGTGGGGCTTCTGACACTCAATAAGTGGTGACATCTTCATTAAT
The DNA here is from genome assembly GCF_028564815.1 of Eubalaena glacialis. NCBI lineage: Eukaryota > Metazoa > Chordata > Mammalia > Artiodactyla > Balaenidae > Eubalaena > Eubalaena glacialis. Next base: position 158,451,783 of record NC_083719.1, read on the forward strand.
TAAAAATCTGATTGTAATCTGAGACACAAAAAGGAGACCAGTATCAAAACTGGGTTACAATAAGTACACGTTCTCAACGGATTCATTCTCTCTCATTCACCTAATTATTCCTACTCTGTGTCAGCAAGGCCCAGGGCTAGGTGTGGAGGATCAGGGATAGATGGCATGATCTGTGCCCCAGGGGAGTTCAAAGTTCAGGGAGGGGGGGCGGGGCACAGACACATCAACAGACTATCTCATTGTAGAATGGGGAGTGCTACCACTATCTCATTGTAGAATGGGGAGTGCTACCGGAAGGGAGCACACGGGGCTGTGGGACATAGGGGGCACCTCACGCAACTGGGGAGGTCAGGGAAGGCTTTCTGGGAATGGTACCCCAAACAGCATCCCCACTCACATGCACAATTCCAGAGATTCTACTAGAAAGCTGTCAAGAGCCATGCCTTCTGGCTGCACCAGCCTCCCAGAGTCCCCTGCTGCCCGATGCAGTGTCTGCAGAGCCAAACGCATCTTCTGCCACGCCTCATCCTCATCCGGCGCTGCATCCGACCCTCCAAGACTCCTGCAGGAGCCTGCCTTCCTTGGCAGGCTCATCCAAAAAACCAACTCAAAACTCTTTTGTCAGAGCAAGCTTAGGGCGAGCCACCCAGCCCCAGATGCCATAACCCTCCCAGAGCAACTGTGGCTCATGCCACCCCAGCTTCGCAGTGAACACCGGCAGGGTACCTCCTATTATCTCCTTTGCTCAAATCAAAGTGACCTTCTCCCAGGTGGCAAACTGGAAGCTTTGGAGAGTCCTCCTACTGCTCACTCTCAGCAGGATTCGCCAAACCCAGGGATCTGAGGGTCTGGGTGGGCCGCCTTGTAGGTCGGGGGTATACAGGGGAGAAAGAGCAGGTTTTGCTGGGTTTCCACCTCGGTGCAGGAGCCCCACCAAATAGTCTTCTGGGCAGCCTGACTGTCTGCTGCAACTGCTCTGCTGGGCAAGGAGAGGAGGGAGGCCCCGGGAGACATATGCTGGGGGCACAGCTGCTGAGGGGGCAGCGAGGGGAAGGGGTGGAGCCGCTCCCGGGGGCAGAGGGAAGAGGCTGCAGCCTTCCAGGCCCCAGCGCCCCGAGGTGGCCTGTGGGTGGGTGGGGAAGCAGGTGGGCCCAGGGGAGGTAAAGGGCACAGAGCTAAGCTGTGGCCTCAAGATTGGTGCGCGGTCCCAGTGTGGGTGGGCGACCAGAACGTTTCCCGGAGGCGGCCGGAGAGGGCAGGAAGCCTGGTCTCAGGAGAACAGGACGTGCCGTGCCTCGGCTTTGGACCAAAGGATCCAGACTCCACTCCCGCCTTGGGGGAGAAAGCCTCAGCCCTGGCCCAGGGGGTAAGGCTCTGGCCCCAGCCGGGGGAGGACGGTCCATCCCCAAACCCGTCCCGGCCCCGCTCCGGGGAGGTGAAAGAGCCCGAGCAGCCAGACTCGCCTCGCTCGCTCCTACCTGGGGACCGGGAGCCAGATTGGGGTCGTCCTCCTCCCTGGGGCCGTCGCGGTAGGGCTCCGCCGGCGCCTCCGGGGGCCCTGCACCCGCTCCTGCTTCCAGGCTCGGCGGCGGCGGGGGCTCCGGCGCCTGGGGCTTCTGCGGCCCCGCGGCCCGCGCCCGCTCGCGCCGGCCCGCGCCACCACTCGGCCTGCTCCGCCTCCGAGTCATGCTGCTGCTCGCGCCGCTCCCTCGCTTCACTCGCGCCACCGCCTCCGCCTCTGCCTCCGCCTCCGCCGCCGCCGCCGCCGCCGCTCCCCTTGCAGGACAACAGCCAATATGGCGGCGCCCGACTCCCCCTCCGCCGCTGCCAGCAGGTCAGAGGGCACGCGGAGTCCGCGCCGCCGCACTAGCCCCCGAGGCTGCCTGCGCCATTTTGAGTAAGGTCACCACCCGGAGTTCCGCGGAAGAGTGAACCTGGTGAGGAAACGCCCTCCCCATCCCAGGATCCAAGGGATGAGACCTGCGCGAGGGGAGGGTGTGCGCTGTAGTAATCGTGCTGCACGGCCCTGGGCGCTTAATAACTGTTAAATGGATGAGTGAATTTGTAATTTCTATAGTGCTACGCTACTTTCACAGCCATGACCTGAGTCCTCGGACCTACACTGAGTGGCAGGTACAGTAGTTCCCATTTTGCAGCGGAGAAAACCGAGGCTGCAAAAGGCGAAATGGTTGCTCAACATCAGCCAGCCAGAACTCATGGGCTCGTGGACAGCCTGAGCTGAAAGGGACAAAGGGATTGTCTAGAATCGTATTTTCAGTGTATGGTCCACGGGGAGTCCAGCGTTTGGTGCTTGGGACAGCGAGACACACCTTCTCAGTCTGTTGGGGAGAGTGGACACTTAAATACACAATTACAAGTGTGATAAAGATGAGATGACTGGGGCATGTACTAGGTCAGTGTTTCCAAAAAAGTGGTATGTGCGCGAGAGGATTTTGAGTGGTACGCAAAGGAACATTAAAAAAATGTAATGATTATGTATTTAATTGTTAAAATTGGGATATTTTCCCTCCCTTTCTTTTTTGAATATATGACATGCGTATAGTACAAATTTTTTAAAATAGTTTTGAGTGCAACTTGTCTCATGCCAGGGCCAGTGGTGTCCTGAAACCATATGGTGGTTATATGTAGAGTTGCTGTTGATCCATCAACAAGGGCAGATTTCTGACATTGGCCCAACCCAAGGGAGCAAGGACTATTTTGAGAGGAAGGGCTAAATGGAAGGCCCTGGAGCTCTCCCTAACTGCCAAATGAAAAAATAATACTTCATCTCATTACAGGGATTAGCGCCACCATCAAAGATTTGAAAGATTCAGGGTGATTCCCACTATATCAACATTACCTCTTCAGTTTGGCCAGAACAGAGGATAGATGGTATTTTTTCCCATTCATTTATTTTCATTGTGGTAAAATTTGTGTAACATAAAACTTACTGTCTTAACCATTTCTAAGTGTACAGTTCATTGGTATTAAGTACATTCATATTGTTGTGCAACCATCACCACCGTCTATCTCCAGCACACTTTTCTTCTTGTAAAACTGAAACTCTGTACTCATTAAATAATAACTCCCCATTCTCCTGTCCCTTCAGCCCTTTGCAACCACCATTCTACTTAAAAAAAACCTTCCCCTTTTCCCTACACCCCAGCCTCTGGTAGCCACTATTCTACTCTCTGTTATTATGAGTTTACCTTTTTTTTTTTTTTTTAATATTCCACATATAAGTGAGATCATGCGATATTTATCTTTTTGCGACTGGCTTGTTTCACTTAAAATGTCCTCTAGTTTCATCCGTGTTGTTGCAAATGGCAAGATTTCCTTCTTTTTTAAGGCTGAATAATATTCCTTTATATTTATATTTTATATATATATACTTTTTGTATATTCCTCATATATATTCCTATATATATTGTAGATATTTATATATTCCTTTATATACATATACATATATACAGATATCTATCCATCTATATCACATTTTCTTTATCCATTTATACATCAACAGAGAAGATCTATCTATCTATCTATCCATATCACATTTTCTTTATCCATTCATACATCAACAGAGAAGATATGGCTTCCCCGGTGGCACAGTGGTTAAGAATCCGCCTGCCAATGCAGGGGACACGGGTTCGAGCCCTGGTCCGGGAAGATCCCACATGCTGTGGAGCAACTAAGCCCATGCACCACAACTACTGAGCCTGTGCTCTAGAGCCCACAAGCCACAACTACTGTGCCCGCGTGCTACAACTACTGAAGCCCTTGCGCCTAGAGCCCGTGCTCCGCAACAAGAGAAGACACTTCAATGAGAAGCCTGTGCACCACAACAAAGAGTAGCCCCCGCTCGCCGCAACTAGAGAAAGCCCGCGTGCTGCAACGAAGACCCAATGCAGCCAAAAATAAATAAATAAAATAAATAAATTTATAAAAGCAATAGTAAAAAAAAACAAAACACAAAGCCAGAGAAGATAGATGGTCTTAAATCATGACCGAGCATTATGATAAACTCATTCTGGTAGGGAACCCAACTGAGGGACTTTTTCAGAGTGGTCATTCTTGGAGGAGACCAGTGCAATTGTTGGCCCACAATTATAGGTCTGATCAATGCTTTTTTAAAAAAGATATTTACTTGTTTATATGGCTGTGCCAGGTCTTAGCTGCGGCACGTGGGATCTTCGTTGCTACATGTGGGATCTTTGTTGCAGCATGTGGGATCTAGTTCCCTGACCAGGGATTGAACCTGGGCACCCTGCATTGGGAGCACGGAGTCTTAACCACTGGACCACCAGGGAAGACCCTAGTCAATGCTATTTATTCTATACCAAACCTCAGGAAAAGTTTGTGTTCCTCTGGCAGGGGCAGCAGTAGACCTTTACTGTCTTGCTTCAGGGGTATGTCACTCTCTGGACACACTCAGTTTACAGGAATTTTTGACCAAATCACCATTTCAGTGGATATCAGGCTAATCTACTGTGATGCTGATGACAATATCCTGAAGGACCTTGAGAACAGGAAGTAGCAGATACCCTAGATGATTTGGTAAGCATGATGTGTGTGCCAGAGGGCAGATAATAAATCCCACGAATATATAGGGGCCTATCTACTCAGTGAACTATCTAGAGTTCTGGGGTGTGTTTTGATATTCTGCACCAAATAAAGGACAAGCTGCTGAACATCACACTCCTGACCACTAAGAAAGCAGTACTGTACTTGGTGGGCTTCTTTACTTGGGTATAAAATATACCATATTTAGGTATATTATTTTTACCTATTACTGGGTCACTTGAAAGCTATCAACTTTAAGGGGGACCATACAAGAAGAGAAGGTTTTCTTACTGGATCAGGCTGCAAAGTAGGTAGTTCTGCCTTTGGCCCTTATATTCAGGCATTGGCTTTTGGAGCAAAGTTATGACCTCGTTCAACAGTTGTTTTCCTTCTGAGAAACATCTCCTGGCTTGCTTCCGGGGTGTGTGGAAATTGGATGCCTGACCATGGCATAGCAGGTGACCACGTGACCTGAGCTACCATGTTATCTGATCTACCTAGTCATAGAATTAGGGGTGGCTAGCAGTACTCCATCATGAAGAAGAAGCGACATATATGGCCTGGGTCCAGCAGGCCCTAAAGGCACAAGTAGGTTGCCTGAGCAAGTTGTTTACATTCCTCTCCTTCTACTGATGTTCATGGTCTCCTGGAGAGTTGTTTGTGATGGGTTGACTAAGTAAGAATAATCTAAAGCCCTGTTTATAAACGGCTTTGCACATTATGTTGGCTCCGGCCGGAAATGGATTGTTGGGGTCTTCCAGTCTTCCTCCGAGAAGGCCTGAGGGACCTGGAAAAGGGAAGTGTGCCCAAAGGCCCCAAAGTAAAGATGCACTGATTCCTAGCCGTTGGATAATGGTTTAGTCTGTTGGTCAGGGACTTGGAAGGAACCAGACTGAAGGCTTAGTGACAAGAAGTTTTGAGGAAGATAAATGTGGATAGACTGCCCAGAATGGCTTCAGAGCATAGGGTTATTAGTGTACCAGATGAACATTCACCAAAGGGTCTCACTACAGAAGAACTTCTTAAGAGCCTGGTGGGCAGTTTGGCTCCTTCTGTGGCTATCAGGCAGTCTCCTTGCCTAGCCATCTTAGGACTTGTTCTATGGGTTTATGAGAAAACTGGCCCAGTATTACGGACTGCTCCCTCCCACAGCTGGCCTACTCTTTGTGCTGAACCCAATTTGCAAGCCTCAGGGAACCAGCCTGAGCCCCCAGGTGGAGCCTTACTTTGAGGGAACCAGCCAGCTATCTCGTGGCAGGGAGATTACATTGGACTCTGTATTAGTCAGGGTTGACTAACTGCTGTAACAACTGACCCCAACATGTCAGGGGGTTAATACCATAATAGTTTAGTTCTTGATCATGTCACAAATCAATGCTGGATGAAGGGGACTTTGCTTCATGCAGTCATTCAGGGGTCCACTCCCTCTCTGTCTTGTGGCTCCGCCCTCATCCAGGTTCTCTCCATTCAATGAGAGGATGGTAAAGAAGATAGAGCGAGGGTTGCCTGGGCTGTTTTTATGAGCAATACCTAGTAATGACTATACATCACTTTCACTCACGTTCTGTTGGGGAGATTTCAGCCACATGGCTCCACCTGACTGTAATCTTTCCTTCCCACTCCTTCCCCTCTCCCCAGGCAACCACTGATCTGCTTTCTGTCTCTATGAATGTTCTACATTTTCATACAGTATGCGCTCTGTTTTGCCTGACTTCTTTCCCTCAGCATAATTATTTTGCAATTTATCCATTTTGTAGTGTGTATCCATAGCTCATTCCTCCTTAATACCGAGTGGTATTCCATTGTATGGAAGTACCACAGTTTGTTTATCCATTCAATATTGATGAATAGTCATGACAGACCTTTCTCATACATTTAATTAACTTATTATGCTGCTCTGAGAACTGTAAGAAAATATTTTTAAAGCATGTATGCAAGGTACTAAAATCACATCTTTTGCAACTGCTTACATTTATATATTTTTTTAACATGCTAGCCTTAAAATGTGTGAGAGCAAGCCCAGCTTCATGGATGTACAACCTGCACACCCACTCAGGGTCCCTTATTCGGAAGGGCTCTGAGCTTGGCTTAACTTTCTGCCATCACCTTCTTGAAATTCTCTCTCTCTCTCTTTTTTTTTTTTTTGGCCGTGCTGTGCAGCATGGAGGATCGACCCTGCGCCCCCTGCAGTGGAAGCACGGAGCCTTAACCACTGGACCGCCAGGGAAGTCCTTTGAAATTCTTAATAATGTTTGAGCAACGGGCTCACATTCTCATTTTGTACCAGGCACTCCAGTTTATGTAGCTGGTCCTGAATGAGAGAGTGTGTAGTTTTTAAAACTGTTTTTTCGGGGGCATGAAGCAAAAGTTTGAAGGCCACTGGCCTCGACTGTCAAGTCTGTAAGAGCTTGGGCTTTTGAAACACAGCATCCAGGATAGTTTGCAAGTTCTCCTACCTTCCACTCTGTGATCTACTTTACTCCTACTGCAAGGCAACAGTTACAGAACTAACTGCTTGAGTGGTGAGGAGGGAAGGGGAAACTATAAGGGTGATGCAAACCAGATTACCAGATCAGCATAGTGTCCCATCTGCACGGGTGAGGTTGGGCACCATAGGCCTCACACAGCTAATTGAGGGTTTTACCCTTTCCCTGGGGTTGTGTTTAAGGCCCTGGAGTCTTATCTAGTACTCAGCTGTGAGTGAGTGTGTATGTGTATGTGAGAGAGAGAGAGAGAGTGAGAGTGAGTGTGTGTGTGTACAGGTGTATCTAGTTCTCAAGGTCATCCATCCACACAGGCGTTCATGGAGATGTCATTTGTCCCCAGTGGCTGCTGCTGAGAACTGGCTGTTCTCACTCACATGTCTACTAGAGACCCCAGCTCTCTTCCTGCCTCGTGAGAATCTTGGTGAGGTTACCTAAGGTTCTTTTTGCCTATATGTGCCCCAGAGCCATCTTCATGCCCGGTTTTGCTGTTTCCCAGGGCAGCCTTCCCCTCTGTTTTGGATTCTTTGCTCCTTCCTCCGGCCTCTCTCTGTGCTCTCATCGCTTCCCTCCATCCTCCTCTTCTTTACTTCTGTGACAGGGGAGAGCCAAATCTGACTACATGTTGGATCTGTTTCTTTTACATTAACCTTTGCTTTCCGCTGCTTTTGTTCACTAAAAGGATACTGTCTATACATAATGGCCTAATAATGCCTCGGGGAACCCTGCCCCTCTGCCTGAATGTTAAACTAAAGTGCCTTTGTTCAGGGAAGCATCCTCACCCTGTCCACCTGTGGATGGCTGCAAGTAAGAAGAAATTAACACATCCCCTCCCCGAGGCTGGCCATTCCAGGGGATATTTACAAAACGTATGGCCTTTTTACTTTACTTCCTCATCTCCTCCCCCCGCCCCACCCCCCGCACCCCTGCCCCGTTCTGTAAAAGAAACAGGCATCCAAACCCCGATAAGATAGTTTTTTGGAGAATTTAGTTGGCCATCTTCTCAGTCTGCCGGCTTTCCGAATAAAGTCGTACTCCTTGCCTCAACACCTTGTCTCCCGATTTATTGGCCTGTCGTCTGTCGTGCGGCGAGCAGAGTGAGCTTGGACTCAGTAACACTTCCATTTCTCCAGACCACTGAAGTCCTCCTTTTGGGGTATCTGGAGGAAGCCCCAGTAGATAGCACTGTCTTCTTTTTTTTTAATATTTATTTATTTATTTATTTTGTTGCACCCGCTCTTAGTTGTGGCAGGCGGGCTCCTTAGTTGCAGCTACTGGCTCCTTAGTTGAGGCTTGCAGGCTCCTTAATTGCAGCAGGCAGGCTCCTTAGTTGTGGCATACATGTGGGATCTAGTCCCCTGACCAGGGATCGAACCTGGGCCCTCTGCATTGGGAGTGTGGAGTCTTAACCACTGCACCACCAGGGAAGTCCCAATGGCACTGTCTTCTTGACTAGAGTTCTCTACATACTGGAAAATGAAACAAAGGAGAGGCAGGTGGAGGCTGAATATTACCTTATTACTGACAAAGACCAGGGAAGAGCATTTGCTCAATGTGGGCAACTGAACCCCCAGCCCCCAGTTATGGCAGTGCTAGAATGAGTGGACCTCCCTTCCAGAGCCCCTGGAGGGGTGGTGGATGTGGCAGATCCTAAGAGGAAGAAGGGCAGAGCTGAGCAGAGCATGTACCATGTTCTTCCCAAGTACACTAATCAGATGAGTTCTCTCTCCCAGAAGCAGAAGTTTCCTGTCAGTGGAAACTCTTCACCCTGGACCAATTCTTCCTCTCCTCTCCTCTCCTCTCCTCTTTCTCTTGAAGTTTCTTAAAACTTTTCAGGGACTTCCCTGGTGGTGCAGTGGTTAAGAATCCGCCTGCCAATGCAGGGGACACAGGTTTGATCCCTGGTCCAGGAAGATTCCACATGCTGCAGAGCAACTAAGCCCGCGAGCCACAAATACTGAGCCTGCACTCTAGAGCCCGCGAGCCACAACTACTGAGCCCGTGTGCCACAACTACAGAAGCCCGTGTGCCTAGAGCCCATGCTCCGTAACAAGAGAAGCCACCGCCATGAGAAGCCCACGCACCACAACAAGGAGTATCTCCCGCTCACCGCAACTAGAGAAAAGCCTGCGCACAGAAACGAAGACCCAATGCAGTCAAATATAAATTAATTAATTAAAAAAAAAACCTTTTCAGCTGTGGCTGACACTTCTCTCCTTTGCCCTGAGTCCTTGTTGAAACCAAATCCAGAAATACTTAAAAAAAATCTTTTTAAAATAAAAATTTAAAAAATAGACAAATGTAGACAGAATTCTATAATGAGTCCCCTTGCAGTCATCACCCAGCTTCCACAATAATCAACTCATGGCCAATCTTGATTTATCTATAAATTTTACCTTCTCCCCCCCACCCCAGCTCCTGTGTTATTTGAAACAAGTCCAATGTATCACACCGAAAAGACTCTTATTTTATTTTCTGCCCTGTCACATTCCACCCCTGAGGAGCAATGAGCACAGAATGGACTAGCTATTTGAAACGGGGTCGGAGTGAATTACTAGGGGAAAAAAAGTGGTAACATTATAAAGACACTCTCCTGCCATAGTAGTTAGGCTGTTTCCATTTTCCTTGCCACAGTTGAGGTTCAAGGACTTATCATTTGTCTCTGGCAACAACCTTGTTCTTAGTTTCCTTGCTTTTCTCCCTCTGGATTACTAGTGTTTCTTCATGTGACCACCTGCATCAGAATCCCTCGGAAAACTTGTTAAAATGCAGATCCTGGGCCCCTCTCCAGCCCTGCTGAATCAGATTTTTTAAAAAAATTAATTTAATTTATTTATTTTTGGCTGTGTTGGATCTTCATTGCTGCGCACAGGCTTTCTCTAGTTGCAGCGAGCGGGGGCTACTCTTCCTTGTGGTGCGCCGGCTTCTCATTGCGGTGGCTTCTCTTGTTGCAGAGCACGGGCTCTAGGCGGGTGGGCTTCAGTAGTTGTGTCACGCGGGCTCAGTAGTTGTGGCTCGCGGGCTCTAGAGCACAGGCTCAGTAGTTGTGGTGCACGGGCTTAGTTGCTCCACGGCATGTGGCATCTTCCCGGAGCAGGGATTGAACCCGTGTCCCCTGCATTGGCAGGCAGATTCTCAACCACTGTGCCACGAGGGAAGTCCCTGAATCAGACTTTTGAGTGTGGTTCCGGGTGTTTTTTACAGGGAGCCCAGAATGATTCTGGTGCGCACTGATGTTGAGAACTGCTGTCCCAATCTAGCCTCCATGCTGTCCCCAGATAGTCTTCAAACACCAAGTCTGACCATGTCACCCCCCATTTAGGACAACCAGGAGTCCCCCCCCACAGGATAAGTTCCAGGTTAAGGCCTGGTACTTAGGGCCCTTTAAGAGCTGGCCTTTGCGTGCAGCAGCCTCGTTCCCCACCACTCTCTCCCTTGAACCCTGGGTTTCAACCCTATCATACAATCTTGATGTGCTCAACACTGCATTCTCTCCCTTACCCCTACAGGGTTTGATAAACTTGTTCTGATTATTCAAGGGCCGGGCCAGGCCAGTGTCTCTTCTTCTTGGAAGCCATCTGTGACTCATTCCTCCGTACATTGTGGTAGAAAAGCTGGGGATTCAGATAGACTCAGGTGTCCATCTAAGCTCTACCACTTACTGGCTATGTGACCTTAGGAATGTCCTCGATTGCTTTTGGTCTCAGTCTCACCATCTAGAGAATGGGGATGAAAGCAGTATCTCATGGGACTGTGAGACATAAATGGAGACCTTGGCACAGTAGGGAGGCAAAACTTTACCTCTGTCCTCTTAGAATCTCTGGCTGGTTCCAAGAATTAAATTGACCTAGGACAGATTAATAGAAGAAAAGCATATAGATCTTTACCTGGGAGTCCCCACAGGAAAAACAAAGATCCAGAGAAGTGGCCAGGCCTAAGTGTTTATATAGTAGGCTGGACAAAGAGAGACAATTGTGGAAAAGTAACTAAAATACATGGGGAGGGACTTCCCTGGTGGTCCAGTGGTTAAGACTCCACACTTCCACTGCAGGGGGCAAGGGTTTGATCCCTGGTTGGGAAACTAAGATCCTGCATGCCATGTGGCACAGCCAAAAAAGAAAAAATGGGGAGACTAAAGGTGAGTTATTTTAATAAGGTCTGTTTGTGCAGATTTCTCTTGGTCTCGACTTCCCATCTCTGGTGATAAGAATCTTTCCTCCTGGTACAGAGAGAGCATCTTTCACAAATTTTGTCTCCTGTTTTCAGGAAGAAAAGTGGAGGTCAGAGTACCCTTCACGTACCTGCTATTTCTTCAAGAGCCTTTAGCTCAATAATTCTTATGCCAAAGTGGCATATTTGGGATGGCATATTCTGCCACCTTTCAGCACAGTGCCTGGCACATACAGTAGGGTGTTCATAAACAAGAGCTCCCAAACAAGGCCCTGGCCAAGAGACGGTTAAAGGCCAGAGCATCTCAGATCACTCTGATATCTAATGGAGCCCACGCTGTCAGAATTCAGCTAATATAATGATTTATCATGATAATAACTATGAGGGCATCATAACAATGAGATCATCACTGCTCATTGGCCAATATTAGCTCCATCACAGGGCACTCTGACTCCAGTTTTGTCCCCTTGGGCCCCCTGCCACCTTAGAGTGACTTTTCTAGTAAGTATTATAATGTTGTAACCCAGGGTTTTATTAATTTCCCATTCCAAAATGGCATTCCAGAAATTATAAGGTGTGTGTGTATATCACATTTTCTTTATCCATTCATCTGTTGATGGGACACATAGTTTGTTACCATGTCCTGGATTTACTGTAAATAATGCTGCAATAAACATGGGGGTGCAGATATCTTTTTAAGATAGTGATCTTGTTTGCTTCGGATGAACACCTAGAAGTGGGATTGCTGGATCATATGGTAGTTCTATTTTTAATTTTCTGAGGAACCTCCATGATGTTTTCTGTAGTGGGTGCACCAACTTACATTCCCACCAACAATGCACAAGGGTTTCCTTTTCTCCACATCCTCTCCAGCATTTGCTACTTCTTGAGAATGAAAATTCTATGGGAGAGATGGGCATAACCCTGATAAGTTCATTCTCTAGTTGGGCATTCTTTGTCTTGGGTCATCATTTCAAAACCTTGTAAAGATTTCTTCCTTGATCTTGTCCTTGTATCCCTGAGAACTATTTTGTTTAGCTTAGTTTGCCTAGAGTTAAGAGGTTGTATCTGGCTCTGATGGGTGCTGGTTGATTGGCCTTTGGCCAAGCTTCAGAGAAATAAAGTTACACATGAACCATCCTTATGGACCATTCGGTTCCATGGGCTCTTTTAAAAAAGGGCTTCTTCCTGGTCAAACACTTAACCTGCTGCATGCTTTCTCACCACACCACCACCAACTTGTACTTAGCTTTCTGACTGCTACAATTTCACCAGTGACAATTTGGAATTGCAGTGGCCACTTTGGGGGGCTTTTGACATTGAAAAGATTGTTCATTTAAGAGACACCTTCGAGCAAAAAACAAACTCTCATGAAGAGATTGTCTTGTTTGTTGAAAAGAGAGATCATGTTATTTAATGTAGGATGAACTCCATGCCTCCATTTCCATACCTCAGGGATTAGTAAATGTGGGCTTTCTAATTGTAAGACTTGAGAAATTTGTCAAAGGCCCAAGTTACTCTCTAAACCAGCTGTAATGTGGTTTCTTCTGTTTTTCTGTTTCTAAAGTTCTTCCCTTCCCTTGCAGAGGAAACATAAGTAGTCTTTTAAAATAACAATTTCAGATTGGTCTAAAGCCAGCTGCTTCTCACTTTTTCTGTTCCTCTCTCTTATTCTCTCAGTAAACTTAAAGAATACCATTAAAACAAAATACAAAACAAAACAAGACATTCGGTTGTTATGTGCACACTCTAGAACTATCTAGTCCAAATAAATAGTAAAAGTTGTCTAAAACAAAGTTATTCAACTGTGTTTTTTATGTGTGTAGACACTCGAAAGTCTATGTGCATAGTAGCCTTTGTTAAAAGATAAGAAGAAGCTTTAATTCCAAGATAAAAGAGCTTTGGGCATGATTGAGAGTCTTGGAAAAGTAGTTTACCATATAAAAATAATGTAAACACAATATTCTGGTTTGTACATGACCAGGGTTAAATTTCTCATGATTTAAACTTTCTAAATTTCCTGATTCATTTTATGAGTTAGGTAAGTTACCACTGTTTCCATAACCTGTTTAAAATGAAAGATATGTATATAGTTTTATTTCACTAAATGAAATTATAATGTTGGATGTCTTTTTTTATTGTGGTAAAATATAGATAACATAAAATTTTACCACTGTAACCATTTTTAAGTGTACAGTTTTGTGGTACTAAGTACATTCACATTCTTATGCAATCGTCTCCACCATCCATCTCCAGAACTTTTCTTCATCCCAAACTGAAACTCTGTACCCATTAAACACTAACTCATCATTCTCCCCTTCCCCCAGCCCCTGGGAATCATTGTCCTACCTTCTGTATCTATGAATTTGGCTATTCTAGGTACCTCATGTAAGTGGAATTATACAATATTTGTCCTTTTGTGTCTGGCTTATTTCACTGAGCATAATGTCCTCAAGGTTCATCCATGTTGCAGTGAATGTCAGAATTTTCTTGTTTTTGAGGCTGAATAATATTCCATTGTATGTATATGCTACAGTTTGCATATTCATTCAAACCTGATGGACATTTGGGTTTTTTACACCTTTTGGCTATTGTGAGTAATGCTGCTATGAACATTGGTGTACAAATATCTGCTCAAGTCCCTGCTTTCATTTCTTTTGTGTATATACCCAGAAGTAGAATTGTTGGGTCATAACGGTAATTCTACATTTAATTTTTTGAAGAACTGCCATACCATTTTCCACAGCAGTTGCATACATTCCCACCAGCAGAGCACAATAGTTCCAATTTCTCTGCTTATTGGCCATTTGTATATCTTCTTTGGAGAAATGTATATTCAAGTTCTTTGTCTATTTAAAAATCAGGTTGTTTGTTTTTTTGTCATTGATTTGTAGGAGTTCCTTATATATTCTGGATGTTAATCCATTATCAGATATATATAATTTTAAAATATTTTCTCCCATTCCATGATTTGCCTCTTTACTCTGTTGATTTTGTCTATTGATGAAAAAAATTTTTAAATTTTCAAGTAGTTCTATTTATATAGTTTTTCCTTAGCTGACTGGGCTTTTGGTGTCACATCCAAGAAATCATTGCCAAATCCAAAGTTGTGAAGCTTTTCCCCAATGTTTTGTTCTAAGAGTTTTATGGTTTTAGCTCTTATATTTAGGTCTTTGATCCACTAAAAAATAATTAGCTTCTTTAATTTACGTTATTAAAATTTTACTTTATTTAGTTTTTAGTCATGGTAAAAAAAACATAAAATTTACCATCTTAATGTATCATATTTTTTTATTTTTTATTTTTTTTGGCCATGCCGTGCAGCTGTGGGATCTTAGTTCCCCCACCAGGAATTGAACCCATGCCCTCGGCAGTGAAAGTGTGGAGTCCTAACCATGGGACTGCCAGGGAATTCCCCATCTTAATGATTTTTTTTTTTTAAGATTTATTTATTTATTTAATTTATTATTTTTGGCCGCATCAGGACTTAGTTGCGACACATGGGCACTTCGTTTTGGTGCGCGGGCTTCTCTTTAGTTGTGGCGTGTGGGTTTTCTCTTCCCTAGCTGTGGCACGCAGCCTCCAGGGCGTGTGGGCTCTGTGGTTTGCGGCCCGCAGGCTTTCTAGTTGAGGCGCGCAAGCTCAGTAGTCGTGGCACGCGGGCTTAGCTGCCCAGCGGCATGTGGGATCTTAGTTCCCTGACCAGGGATCGAAGCTACGTCCCCTGCATTGTAAGGCAGATTCTTTACCACTGGACCACCAGGGAAGTCCCTCTTGATGATTTTTAAGTGTACTGTTTAGTAGTGTGAAGTACAGTATATTCACATTGTTGTGCAACTGATCTCTAGAATTTTTCATCTTGCAAAACTGAAGCACTATACCATTAAACAATAACTCCCCATTTTCTCCTCCCCCCCAGCCCCTGGCAACTACCATTCTACTTTCTGTGCCTATGAATTTGACTACTCTAGATATCTCACACAAGTGAGAGGCATCACACAGTATTTGTCTTTTTGTGACTGGCTTATTTCACTTAGCACAATGCCTTTAAGCTTCACCCATGTTGTAGCATGTGATATGATTTCCTTCCTTTTTTAAGGCTGAATAATATTCCATGGTATGTATACATCGTATTTTATTTATCCATCCATTCAATGAACACTTGGGTTTCTTCCACCCCTTGGCTATAGTGAATAATGCTGCTATTTTGAACATGGGTATGCAAATATCTCTTTGAGATTCTGCTTTCAATTATTTTTGATATACAGCAGTAGGATTGCCAAATCAATATGGTAATTCTATTTTTAGTTTTTGAGGAACTGCCATACCATTTTCCATAGTGTTGTGCTGTTTTACTTTCCCACCAACAATGCACAAGAGTTCTAATTTCTCCACATCCTTGTCAACACTTGTTTTCTGTTTTGTTTTGTTTTGATAGTAGCCATTCCAAAGGGTGTGAGATGATATCTCATTGTGGGTTTTTTTCCTTTTAAACAGGCTTTATTTTCTAGAGGAGTTTTAGGTTCACACCAAAATCGAGCAGAAAATGCACCGAGTTCCTGTAAACCCTCTGTCCCCACACAGGACAGCCTCATCCACTTTCAACATTCTGCACCAAAGTGGTACATTTGTGACAATCGATGAATCTTACATCATTATCACCCAAAGTCCATAGTTTCATTAGTGTTCATTCTTGGTGTTGTACATTGTATGGGTTTTGATAAATGTAGAATGACATGTATCCATCATTATATTATCATACAGAATAATTTCACTGCCCTGAATATCCTCTATGCTCAGCCTATTCATCCCTCCTACCCTCCCCTCCTAACCCCTGTAACCACTAATCTTTTTACTGTTTCCATAGTTTTGCCTTTTTTAGAATGTCATATAGTTGGAATTGGAGAGCAGAATAGGCCACCCCAAGAAATCATCCTTATTGTCAGAGATAGGGAATTCAAGGCTGAGAAGGCTCTATAAACAAATTTTGTTACTTTTCATTAATTTGCTACCCCAAGTCCAAACCCCCTTGTTTTGTCAAATCTTCACAAGTAATTGTTTCTTTGTCTAAAAGGTTAAGAAGCAGCCTGCTTTGGTCACTTCTTTGAGTCTCACATTTCTTCAAGCACTCATATGTACAAATTAAATTTTTCTCCTGTTAATCTGTCTTATGTCTAATAATTAAACCAGCCACGAAACCTAGAAGGGAAGAAAGGAAAAGTTTTCCTCCCCTACAGAATAATACAGTATGCAGCCTTTTAAGATTGGCTTCTTTCACTTAGTAATATACTTTTAGAAAAAAAAAATTATTTATTTATTTTGGTTGCTCTGGGTCTTAGTTGCGGCATGCGGGATCTTCGTTGCGGCATGCATGTGGGATCTAGTTCCCCAACCAGGGATCGAACCCAGGCCCTCTGCTTTGGGAGCGCAGAGTCTTACCCATTGGACCACCAGGGAAGTCTCTTAGTAATATACTTTTAAGGATCCTCCATGTCTTTTCACGGCTTGATAGTTCTTTTTTTTTAGTGCTGAATAATATTCCATAGTTTGGATATACCACAGTTTTTTTTATTCATTCACCTACTGAAGGACATCTTGATTGCTTCCAAGTTTTGGTAATTATGAATAAGTCTGCTATAAACATTCATGTGCATGTTTTCGTGTGGACATAAGTTTTCAACTCATTTGTGTAAATACTAAATACTAAATACTAAATATAGCTGAATTATATGCTAAGAGTATGTTTAGTTTTGTAAGAAGCTGCCAGTCTTCCAAAGTGACTGCATCATTTTGCATTTTCACCACCAATGAATGAGAACTCCTGTTGCTCTACATCCTCACCAGCATTTGGTGTTGTCAGTGTTCTGGATTTTGACCAATCTAATAGGTGTGTAGTGGTATCTCATTGTTGCTTTAATTTGCATTTCCCTATGACATGATGTGGAACATCTTTTCATATGCATGTTTACCATCTGTATATCTTCTTTGGCAAATTGTCTATTCAGGTCTTTGGCCCATTTTTAAGTTGGATTGTTGTTAGTTTTCTATTGTTGACTTTTAAGAATTCTTTGTATATTTTGGATAACAATCCTTTATCAATATGTCTTTTGCAAATATTCTCTCCCTGTCTGTGGCCTGTCTTCCCATTCTGACAGTGTCTTTTGCAGAGCAGAGGTTTTTAATATTAATTAAAATGAAATTATTATCCATTATTTATTTCATGGATCATAACTTTAGTGTTGTCTCTTATAAGTCATTGCCATATCCAAGGTCATCTAGTTTGTCTCCTGTGTTATCCTCTAGGAGTTTTATAGCTTTGTTGTTTTACATTTAGGTCTGCGATCCATTTTGAGTAAATTTTTGTGGAGGGTGTAAAGTCTGTGTCTAGATTCATTTTTTTAAATATTTTTTTTAAATTTAATTTTATTTTTGGCTGCGTTGGGTCTTCGTTGCTGTGTGCAGGCTTTCTCTAGTTGCAGCGAGCGGGGGCTACTCTTCGTTGCAGTGCGCGGGCTTCTCATTGTGGTGGCTTCTCTTGTTGTGGAGCATGGGCTCTAGGTGCGTGGGCTTCAGTTGTTGTGGTGCGTGGGCTCAGTAGTTGTGGCTCGCGGGCTCTAGAGCACAGACTCAGTAGTTGTGGCGCACGGGCTTAGTTGCTCCGCAGCATGTGGGATCTTCCTGGACCAGGGATTGAACCTGTGTCCCCTGCATTGGCAGGTGGATTCTTAACCACTGCGCCACGAAGGAAGTCCCTAGATTCATTTATTTTGCTTGTGATGTCCAGCTGTTCCAGCACCATTTGTTGAAAAGACTCTCTTTTCTCCATTGTATTGTCTTTACTCCTTTGTCAAAGATCAGTTGACTACATTTATGTGGGTCTATTTCTGGGCTTTCTACTCTGTTCTGTTACTCTATTTGTCTATTCTTCCACCAATACCACACTGTCTTGATGACTGTAGCTTTATAGTAAATCTTGAAGTTGGGTAGTTGTTCTCTTCCTTCAATATTGTGTTGGCTATTTTTTTCCCAGTTACTTCATTTTTACTAGTTCACATTTTCAGCAGACAAATCAAGGTGCAAGCAGGGTCTTTTACCCTTCCATAGAAACTTTAGAATCAGTTTATTAAAGTCCATAAATTAATTTGTTGGGATTTTTATTGGGATTGTGTTGAATCACAATCAAGTTTGGAAGAACTGACATTGTTACAGTATTGTATCTTCCTATCCATGAATATGGAGTATCTTTCCATTTATTTAGTTCTTCTTTGATTTCTTTCATCAGAGTTTTGTAGATTTTTCTCATATAAGTCTCGTACATATTTTGTTAGATTCATACCTATTTCATTTTTGGGGGTGCTAATGTAAATGATACTAGATTTTTTCTTTTCTTTTTATTGAACTATAGTTGATTTACAATGTTGTGTTAATTTCTGCTGTATGGCAAAGTGATTCAGTTATACATATACATACATTCTTTTTTATATTCTTTTTCATTATGGTTTATCACAGGATGTTGAATATAGTGCCCTGTGCTATAAAGTAAGACTTTGTTGTTTATCCATTCTATAAATACTAGTTTGCAGCTGCTAACCCGGAACTCCCACTCCATCCCTCCCCCACACCCCTCCCCCCTTGGCAGCCACAAGTGTGTTCTCTATGTCTGTGAATCTGTTTCTGTTTCATAGATAAGTTCATTTGTGCCATATTTTAGATTCCACAATGATACTGTATTTTTAATTTCAAATTCCACTTTTTCATTGTAAGAAAACAATTGACTTTCGAATATCCATCTTGTATCCTGCAACCTTGTATCCTGCAACCAGGATCACTTATTAGTTCCAGGAGGTTTTTTTTTTTTTTTTAATGTTGATTCTTTCAGATTTTCTACATAGATGATCAAAGTTTGTTTGATCATGGGTAGCCAACCTTGGAGAGCTGAGCATGAGGTGGGGTGCTGGGCTGGTGGGCTGGCCCCAGGCTCCCTGGGTCAGGCTCCTGACCCCACTTCCACACGGAGGCATTTCTCAGGACAACTGGCACAAGGGCTGCAAGACTGGGGGCAAGAGAAAGCCCTACCACAGAAGTGGAAGTATGAGCTGGGGTACCCCGCTGCCAACACCAAGAGTGGCCCCCGCCGCATACACACAGTCTGGGTGTGAGGAGGCGACAAGAAGTACTGGGCCCTGAGGCTGGACGTGGGGAGCTTCTCCTGGGGCTCAGAGTGTTGTGCACGCAAGACAAGGATCACTGATGTTGTCTATGATGCATCCAACAACGAACTGGTCCATACTAAGACCCTGGTGAAGAACTGCATTGTGCTCATTGACAGCACATGTACCAACAGTGGTACGAGTCTCACTATACACTGCCCCTGGGCCGCAAGAAGGGGGCCAGGCTGACTCCTGAGGAGGACTAGATTATAAACAAAAAATGATCAGAATAAAAATTCAGAAGAAATATGATGAAAGGAAAAAGAATGCCAAAATCAGCAGTCTTCTAGAGGAGCAGTTCCAGCAGGGCAAGTTTCTTGCATGCATTGCTTCAAGACCAGGCCAGTGTGGCAGACCAGATGGTTATGTGCTAGAGGGAAAGGAGCTGGAGTTCTATCTGAGGAAAATCAAGGCCCAGAAAGGCAAATAAATCCTCTTCCCTCCTATCTTAGCTCATGTAATAAAGGTGTTTATTGTTCTAAAAAAACAAAAAATTGTTTGATCACAGAAAGTTTTATTTCTTCCTTCTCAATCTGTATATTTTTATTTCCTTTTCTTGTCTTATCATATTAGCTAGGTTTTCAGTATGATGTTGAAAAACAGCAGTGAGAGGGGACATCCTTGCCTCATTTCTGATCTTAGCAGGAAATCTTCGAGTTTCTCACCACTAGGTATGATGTTAGCTGTAGGTTTTTTGTAGATCGTCTTTATCAAGTTGAGAAAGTTCCTCTCTATTCCTAGTTTGCTGAGAGTTTTTTTAAAAATAAATTTATTTATTTATTTTTGGCTGCGTTGGGTCTTTGTTGCTGTGCATGGGCTTTTTCTAGTTGCGACGAGTGGGGGCTACTCTTCATTGCAATGCACGGGCTTCTCATTGCGGTGGCTTCTCTTGTTGCGGAGCGTGGGCTCTAGGCGCGCGTGCTCAGTAGTTGTGGCACACAGGCTTAGTTGCTCTACGGCATGTGGGATCTTCCCGGACCAGGGCTCGAACCCATATCCCCTTCATTGGCAGGCAGATTCTTAATCACTGGGCCACCAGGGAAGCCCACCAAACATTTATTAATAGTTCTAAACCTTTTGTTTCTCTGTAAAAGGAAACCAATGTTCAGTAATTAATGTTTCAGTATCTTATTTTATTTGGAAATGACCTAGTTATTCAATAAACTTCCATCATTTAACTTAATTTAGCACAACTCTAAATTTTCATGTTGTCGAATATTTGGAGAGGTTTTTTTTTTTTTGGCTGCAACCCCACGCGGCACGTGGGATCTTAGTTCCCAGACTAGGGATCGAGCCTGTGACCACTGCGGTGGAAGTGTGGAGTCTTAACCACTGGACCACCAGGGAAGTCCCTGGAGAGATTATTTTTAGTTGGGCATTCCTAAAACATAATTATTCCTAAAAAGTTCAACCAAAGCTCTTATCTCATTTGCATTTTCTTTCCTTAAAAGTTTCCTCACATTGAGTTTCCCCAGCAGTCAGCCACAAGGGCTTATGGACTGCTGAGATCCTGATCTCCTTAGCTCTCACCCATGGCCAAGTCGAGCCTGAGGCAGCCAGAACCCCTGGGCCACTGGTCTTCAGTAGCAAGCATCCTCACCCATTAACCCCAGGGTGCTGAAAACAATTTCATTTTCTACACATGCAGTGAGTGAAAATGGCTGGAAAGCAGGGAGAAGAACTGGTTTCTCCATTTCCCTGGCCCTGAACCAAGACGGCGGAGTAGAAGGACGTGCTGTCACTCCCTCTTGTGAGAACACCAGAATCACAACTAGCTGCTGGACAATCATCGACAGGAAGACACTGGAACTCACCAAAAAAGATACCCCCACATCCAAAGACAAAGGAGAAGCCACAATGAGATGGTAGGAGGGGCACAATCACAGTGAAATCAAATCCCATAACTGCTGGGTGGGTGACTCACAGACTGGAGAACACTGATACCACAGAAGTCCTCCCACTGGGGTGAACGTACTGAGCCCCACGTCAGGCTTCCCAACCTGGGGGTCCGGCAACAGGAGGAGGAATTCCTAGAGAATCAGACTTTGAAGGTTAGTGGGATTTGATTACAGGACTTTGAAAGGACTGGGGGAAACAGAGACTCCACTCTTGGAGGGCACACACAAAGTAGTGTGTGCATCGGGACCCAGGGGAAGGAGCAGTGACCCCAGGGGAGACTGAACCAGACCTACCTGCTAGTGTTGGAGGGCCTCCTGCAGAGGTGGGGGGTGGCTGTTGCTCACCGTGGGGACAAGGACACTGGCAGCAGAAGTTCTGGGAAGTACTCCTTGGCGTGAGCCCTCCCAGAGTCTGTCATTAGCCCCACCAAAGAGTCCAGGTAGGCTCCAGTGTTGGGTTGCCTCAGACCAAACAATCAACAGGGAGGGAACCCAGCCCCACCCATCAGCAGTCAAGCGGATTAAAGTTTTACTGAGCTCTGCCCACCAGAGCAACAGTCAGCTCTACCCACCACCAGTCACTCCCATCAGGAAACTTGCACAAGCCTCTTAGATAGCCTCATCCACCAGAGGGCAGACAGCAGAAGCAAGAAGAACTACAATCCTGCAGTCTGTGGAACAAAAACCACATTCACAGAAAGATAGACAAGATGAAAAGGCTATGTACCAGATGAAGGAACAAGATAAAACCCAAGAAAAACAACTAAATGAAGTGGAGATAGGCAACCTTCTAGAAAAAGAATTCAGAATAATGATAGTGAAGATGATCCAGGACCTCGGAATAAGAATGGAGGCAAAGATTGAGAAGACACAAGAAATGTTTAACAAAGACCTAGAAGAATTAAAGAACAAACAGAGATGAACAATACAATAACTGAAATGAAAACTACACTAGAAGGAATCAATAGCAGAATAACTGAGGCAGAAGAACGGACAAGTGACCTGGAAGACAGAATGGTGGAATTCACTGCTGAGGAACAGAATAAAGAAAAAAGAATGAAAAGAAATGAAGACAGCCTAAGAGACCTCTGGGACATTAAACACAACAACATTTGCATTATAGGGGTCCCAGAAGGAGAAGAGAGAGAGAGGACTAGAGAAAATATTTGAAGAGATTATAGTCGAAAACTTCCCTAACATGGGAAAGGAAATAGCCACCCAAGTCCAGGAAGTGCAGCGAGTCCCATATAGGATAAACCCAAGGAGAAACACACTGAGACACATAGTAATCAAATTGGCAAAGATTAAAGACAAAGAAAAATTATTGAAAGCAGCAAGGGAAAAACAATAAATTACAAGGGAACGCCCATAAGGTTAACAGCTGATTTCTCAGCAGAAACTCTACAAGCCAGAAGGGAGTGGCATGATATACTTAAACTGCTGAAAAGGAAGAACCTACAACCAAGATTACTCTACCCAGCAAGGATCTCATTCAGATTCGATGGAGAAATCAAAAGCGTTACAGACAAGCAAAAGCTAAGAGAATTCAGCACCACCAAACCAGCTCTACAACAAATGCTAAAGGAACTTCTCTAAGTGGGAAACACAAGAGAAGAAAAGGACCTACAAAAACAAACCCCAAACAATTAAGAAAATGGTCATAGGAATATACATATCGATAATTACCTTAAACATGAATGGATTAAATGCTCCAACCAAAAGACACAGGCTCGCTGAATGGATACAAAAACAAGACCCATATTTATGCTGTCTACAAGAGACCCACTTCAGACCTAGGGACACATACAGACTGAAAGTGAGGGGATGGAGAAAGATATTCCATGCAAATGGAAATCAAAAGAAAGCTGGGGGCTTCCCTGGTGGCACAGTGGTTGAGAATCTGCCTGCCAATGCAGGGGACATGGGTTCGAGCCCTGGTCTGGGAAGATTCCACATGCCGCAGAGCAACTGGGCCCGTGAGCCACAACTACTGAGCCTGCGCGTCTGGAGCCTGTGCTCTGCAACAAGAGAGGCCGCGACAGTGAGAGGCCCACACACCGCGATGAAGAGTGGCCCCCGCTTGCCGCAACTAGAGAAAGCCCTCGCACAGAAACGAAGACCCAACACAGCCAAAAATAAATAAATAAATAAAATAAATTTATAAAAAAAAAAAGAAAGAAAGTTGGAGTAGCTATACTCATATCAGATAAAATAGACTTTATTTTTCATTTATTTTTTTTTTAATTAATGTTTTTTGTTTTTTATTTATTTATTTATTTATTTATGGCTGTGTTGGGTCTTCGTTTCTGTGCGAGGGCTTTCTCTAGTTGTGGCAAGCGGGGGCCACTCTTCATCGCGGTGCGCGGGCTTCTCACTATCGCGGCCTCTCTTGTTGCGGAGCACAGGCTCCAGACGCGCAGGCTCAGTAGTTGTGGCTCACGGGCCTAGTTGCTCCGCGGCATGTGGGATCTTCCTGGACCAGGGCTCGAACCCGTGTCCCCTGCATTGGCAGGCAGACTCTCAACCACTGCGCCACCAGGGAAGCCCTAAAATAGACTTTAAAATAAAGAATGTTACAAGAGACAAGGAAGGACACTACATAATGATCAAGGGATCAATCCAAGAAGAAGATATAACAATTATAAATATACATGCACCCAACATAGGAGCACCTCAATACATAAGGCAACTGCTAACAGCTATAAAACAGGAAATCGACAGTAACACAATAATACTGGTGGACTTTAACACCTCACTTACACCAATGGACAGATCATCCAAAATGAAAATAAATAAGGAAACAGAAGCTTTAAATGACACAATAGACCAGATAGATTTAATTGATATTTATAGGACATTCCATCCAAAAACTGCAGATTACTTTCTTCTCAAGTGCGCACAGAACATTCTCCAGGATAGATCACATCTTGGGTCACAAATCAAGCCTCAGTAAATTTAAGAAAATTGAAATCATATCAAGCATCTTTTCTGACCACAACGCTATGAGATTAGAAATGAATTACAGGGAAAAAAACGTAAAAACACAAACACATGGAGGCTAAACAATACGTTACTAAATAACCAAGAGATCACTGAAGAAATCAAAGAGGAAATCAAAAAATACCTAGAGACAAATGACAATGAAAACACGACAATCCAAAACCTATGGGATGCAGCAAAAGCAGTTCTTAGAGGGAAGTTTATAGGTATACAAGCCTACCTAAAGAAACAAGAAAAATCTCAAGTAAACAATCTAACCTTACACCTAAAGGAACTAGAGAAAGAAGAACAAACAAAACCCAAAGTTAGCAGAAGGAAAGAAATCATAAAGATCAGAGCGGATATAAATGAAATAGAAACAAAGAAAACAATAGCCAAGATCAATACAACTAAAAGCTGGTTCTTTGAGAAGATAAACAAAATTGATAAGCCATTAGCCAGACTCATTAAGAAAAAGAGGGAGAGGACTCAAATCAATAAAATTAGAAATGAAAAAGGAGAAGTTACAACAGACACCACAGAAATACAAAGCATCCTAAGAGACTATTACAAGCAACTCTATGCCAATAAAATAGACAACCTGGAAGAAATGGACAAATTCTTAGAAAGGTATAACCTTCCAAGACTGAACCAGGAGAAAGAGAAAATATGAACAGACCAATCACAAGTAATGAAATTGAAACTGTGATTAAAAATCTTCCAACAAACAAAAGTCCAGGACCAGATGGCTTCACAGGTGAATTCTATCAAACATTTAGATAAGAGCTAACACCCATCCTTCTCAAACTCTTCCCAAAAAATACAGAGGAAGGAACACTCCCAAACTCATTCTATGAGGCCACCATCACCCTGATACCAAAAGCTGACAAAGATACTACAAAAAAAGAAAATTACAGACCAATATCACTGATGAACATAGATGCAAAAATCCTCAACAAAATACTAGCAAACAGAATCCAACAACACATTAAAAGGATCATACACCACGATCAAGTGGGATTTATCCCAGGGATGCAAGGATTCTTCAATATACACAAATCAATCAATGTGATACACCATATTAACAAATTGAAGAAGAAAAACCATATGATCATCTCAATAGATGCAGAAAAAGCTTTTGACAAAATTCAACACCCATTTATGATAAAAACTCTCCAGAAAGTGGGCATAGAGGGAACCTACCTCAACATAATAAAGGCCATATACAACAAACCCACAGCAAACATCATTCTCAATGGTGAAAAACTGGAAGCATTTCCTCTAAGGTCAGGAACGAGACAAGGATGTCCACTCTCACCACTATTATTCAACATAGTTTTGGAAGTCCTAGCCACGGCAATCAGAGAAGAAAAAGAAATAAAAGGAATACAAATTGGAAAAGAAGAAGTAAAACTGTCACTGTTTGCAGATGATATGATACTATACATAGAGAATCCTAAAAGTGCCACCAGAAAACGACTAGAGCTAATCAATGAATGTGGTAAAGTTGCAGGATACAAAATTAATGCACAGAAATCTCTTGCATTCCTATACACTAATGATGAAAAATCTGAAAGAGAAATTATGGAAACACTCCCATTTACCACTGCAACAAAAAGAATAAAATACCTAGGAATAAACCTACCTAGGGAGACAAAAGACCTGTATGCAGAAAACTATAAGACACTGATGAAAGAAATTAAAGATGATGCCAACAGATGGAGAGATATACCATGTTCTTGGATTGGAAGAATCAATATTGTGAAAATGACTATACTACCCAAAGCAATCTACAGATTCAATGCAATCCCTATCAAATTACCAATGGCATTTTTTACAGAGCTAGAAAAAATCATCTTAAAATTTGTATGGAGACACAAAAGACCCCGAATAGCCAAGGCAGTCTTGAGGGAAAAAAACGGAGCTGGAGGAATCAGACTCCCTGACTTCAGACTATACTACAAATCTACAGTAATCAAGACAATATGGTACTGGCACAAAAACAGAAATATAGATCAATGGAACAAGATAGAAAGCCCAGAGATAAACCCACGCACCTATGGTCAACTAATCTATGACAAAGGAGGCAAAGATATACAATGGAGAAAAGACAGTCTCTTCAATAAGTGGTGCTGGGAAAACTGGACAGCTACATGTAAAAGAATGAAATTAGAACACTCCCTAACACCATACACAAAAATAAACTCAAAATGGATTCGAGACCTAAATGTAAGACCGGACACTATAAAACTCTTAGAGGAAAACATAGGAAGAACACTCTTTGACATAAATCACAGCAAGATGTTTTTTGATCCACCTCCTAGAGTAATGGAAATAAAAACACAAATAAACAAATGGGACCTAATGAAACGTAAAAGCTTTTGCACAGCAAAGGAAACCATAAACAAGACGAAAAGACAACCCTCAGAATGGAAGAAAATATTTGCAAACGAATCAACAGACAAAGGATTAATCTCCAAAATATATAAACAGCTCATTCAGCTCAATATTAAAGAAACAAACAACCCAATCCAAAAATGGGCAGAAGACCTAAATAGACATTTCTCCAAAGAAGACATACAGATGCCCAAGAAGCACATGAAAAGATGCTCAACATCACTAATTATTAGAGAAATGCAAATCAAAACTACAATGAGGTATCACCTCACACCAGTTAGAATGGGCATCATCAGAAAATCTACAAACAACAAATGCTGGAGAGGGTGTGGAGAAAAGGGAACCCTCTTGCACTGTTGGTGGGAATGTAAATTGATACAGCCACTATGGAGAACAGTATGGAGGTTCCTTAAAAAACTAAAAATAGATTTACCAAATGATCCAGCAATCCCACTACTGGGCATATACCCAGAGAAAACCATAATTCCAAAAGACACATGCACCCCAATGTTCATTGCAGCACTATTTACAATAGCCAGGTCATGGAAGCAACCTAAATGCCCATCGATAGATGAATGGATAAAGAAGTTGTGGTACATATATACAATGGAATATTACTCAGCCATAAAAAGGAACGAAATTGAGTCATTTGTTGAGACGTGGATGGATCTAGAGACTGTCATACAGAGTGAAGTAAGTCAGAAAGAGAAAAACAAATATCGTATATTAACGCATGTATGTGAAACCTAGAAAAATGGTACAGATGAGCCGGTTTGCAGGGCAGAAGTTGAGACACAGATGTAGAGAACAGATATATGGACACCAAGGGGGGAAAACTGCGGTGGGGTGGGGATGGTGGTGTGCTGAATTGGGCGATTGGGATTGACATGTATACACTGATGTGTATAAAATTGATGACTAATAAGAACCTGCAGTATAAACAAACAAACAAACAAAACAACTAATACTAAACTTTCATTGGGTTATTTGTATGGAGATATGTTAATATAAATGTTTCAGACATTACATGAAATTTCTAAAAATCTTATATGTTCTGGTATAATGTTATGAGTCATAATTCTAGTTATTACTTTAAAATGTATATCTCAGGCCACGATAGTGAGAGGCCCGCGCACCGCGATGAGGAGTGGCCCCCGCTTGCCGCAACTAGAGGAAGCCCTCACACAGAAACGAAGACCCAACGCAGCCAAATAAATAAATAAATAAATAAATAATAATTAAAGGTGCTAATAATTAAAAAAAATAATGTATATCTCAGGAATAACTAAATTTCCTTGTCAATTGCATTATTATGAACTTTCATCAAATCTTTAACTGTGGTCATTTTTAAGTCTTTTGTCATTTACAGACAGTTCTGGGTGTACTCTGATGCTTTTGCAAATATGTTCCTGTAAAAGGGTTTCATCTTCAAGGAATTCATGGAAAAGACTCTGACAAGTACAGGTTTCTGGTAACTGACAGTACTGCTGAACTGAATGAATAAGCATTTTCAGAACTCTAATGAAAAACCGATGAACTCATAAAAGGGCTAACAAAAGATCAAGATGAAAAAAGAAATTAATTACATGGGACTGAGTGAACTGATGAGGATGATTATAATTTTTGTGACTTTCTGTTTGAATTAAAAAAAAAAATCCCACAAGGACTCAGAGGCAAAGAATATACAAATCAATTTTCACTGCAAAGTAAAGGAGCTGTTACCGTGGAGGATTACTGGACTGAATGTCAATATTATGACATAGTATGAGTGTCTTTCATGTTTGGTAATTGCAATCATTGTTGCTTTTGTTGTGGTCATCCATTTACAATGCTTGGTGTCAGTCTATTTATCTCTTGTAAAAATAAAATACAGTGTGTGTGTGTGAAAAAAAATGTGTTCATTTATCTATATCATATTTATTGACTACATCTTAGACACTGTGTTAGCTGCTTGTTCTAGATGTTAGTAAAATATAGACCTTCCTGCTCAAAGGGTCACAGTATTTGTGGGAAAACAAAAAAATGAACAACCTATGTCTCAAATAGCTTTGTACTTCCCAAAGAGAACACACCTTGTAGGTACAATAAATATATGTATTATAAAAAAAAAAAAAAGAATCCAAGACTTAATTTTTTTTTAATTGCTTTCTCATGCCCCTGCCAACCCTCTAGCATTCTTGTTGACCTTACTCTGGTCTACTTTTTTTTTTTTTTTTTTTTTTTTTTTATTTATTTTATTTATTTATGGCTGTGTTGGGTCTTCGTTTCTGTGCGAGGGCTTTCTGTAGTCGTGGCGAGTGGGGGCCACTCTTCATCGCGGTGCGCAGGCCTCTCACTGTCGCGGCCTCTCTTGTTGCGGAGCACAGGCTCCAGACGCGCAGGCTCAGCCATTGTGGCTCACGGGCCTAGTCGCTCCGCGGCATGTGGGATCTTCCCAGACCAGGGCTTGAACCCGTGTCTCCTGCATTGGCAGGCAGATTCTCAACGGCTGCGCCACCAGGGAAGCCCTGGTCTACTTTTTATTTTTCAATCTTTCTTATCACTTCCAAGCTCTCCTATAATGTATTTATTTATTATGCTCATTGTCTGTTTGTACTACTGGAAGGTAAACCCGTGAGGACAGGGATTTTTGTTTGGTTCCATTATCCTTCCCAAGTGCCCAGAAGTGTCTGGCACATGATATATGCCCCATAAATATTTGTTAAAAGAATGACTTCATGAATCTCCCTGGGTGTATTGCACAGTGGTTGCAACCTAAGGATATGGCCTGACAGACCTTTCAGAGTGGGGTGTCAAACAGCTCCATTATTCCATTATTGGTTGGTCCTCCACACTCTTTCCCTGATCTTTAAGGAGTCAGATTCTGTTTGGCGAACTGTCTTCTTGGAATGTGCTGGAGGTGGCTTTACCTATCAGATCTCTTTGGTGGATCACATTGATTTTTCCTATCCCACTGTCAGCCTGCACATCGTACACATGTAGGATTCTCAGTTAGTTTCTGGTAGAATGGGACAACCTGTCTACCAGTCAGCCATTTGGAGCTTACTGGAATAGCAGGAGGCCACAGCTATGCAGGGCTCATGGAAGGAAGTCCTCCTTCAGGACTTGTCAGACCACAAGGGACCTTTTGGATCTCAAGACATCAGCTCCTTTTGGAGCTTGGCATTAGGTCCTCCATCTCAGGAAGGAGACTCAAAACAAGGCCTTGCCCAAAGCCTGTCCCCTCTCCCATACTTCAGTTCTGCTCCCAGGATGGGGAACAATATCATTCTTCCTTCCTCCTACAGCATTTACATCAAAGTGCTCACCTTCTTGGGACCCTTGCTTGGCCTTCATATCAACTTGGCCCCTAGCAAGGGAGGACACCCAATTAAGCAAATGAAAGTTCCCTTCTTCAGATTGATCCCACTTGTTTTCAGAGTGAACTGTGTGTGGTGCTATGTTAAGACAGCTCATGTGTCCAATTGCTGATGTCCACTCAGTGACACTGCTGTGCCTAAGGTGTTGCAATTTCAGTCCAAGTAAAATGGATCAGCTCTACAGCACAGGGATTGGTGGCTGCAAATTTTCTCTGGCACCTTTTGCATAGTAGCGTGGGTTTCTTCCATGGACTTGGGCTGGCTTGATCTCAGGATAGGTTTTTAGGGTGCACTTGATATTGTGAAATAAAATTCATATTTTATGGCAAGACAAGAAAAATTTAAACATAAAAATTTTCTCTGCCCTTTGGCCTACTCTGTGCATTGTGTATCTGCATTATACATCAACCAAAGCTTCCCCATTGGCAGAAATACCTGCTCAACAATAAAGAACAATATTCTCCTAGCATCAACAAGACAACTCCTTAAAGATAACATTCCTTCCTGATCTTGTAAGGGGCCACGATGATGCTTAGATCTGGATTGTGTAAACTGTCATTTAATGTACAGCCCTCTGTCTCAAAAAACTTATATAACTCTGCCTTGACTTCTAACAGGAGGAACAGTTCTCAGAGCTTTCTGAGATGTTTTTCCTGGATTATAATCCTCAATTTGGCTTGAATAAAATTTTCCATTTTTTTCTTAGATTGACTGATTAATTTTTTGTTGACAATATGACCTGACTAGGTTAAAACCCCAGGTATGGTACTGTTCCTCCTTTCTGCCTTCAAATGTATTGCTTTCTAAGATGGGAGTGTGTGTGTGTGTGTGTGTGTGTGTGTGTGTGTGTGGTGTGGTGTTTGTTCCCCTACCAGTGAAGAAAACCTTATTTTCTTTAGTAATGTACCTGATAAGGAAGCTCGCCTTGCCAAGGAAGTGTTAATTTTCTTGCAGATGACAAAACTGTCTCCCTGGAGGAAAGAATATTCTTCCTGGCAACATAATATTGCCCTTTAGGAAGCCATAGCCTTAGAACCATCACATAAGGAGTGTTTGACACTTCCTGGGCCTGGCTCATCTATAGAACTGGCTTCACCAGGGATCTTAGGTCTCCCATGAAGTTACATCTAGCTCCCACTTGATTTTCTTTTATTTAAAATGATCATTCAGATGATAGAGTGTCTGTGTGTTTCCAGTTTGTCCCATTGCAAAAGAATGCCATTTATTCATTCAGTAGGCCTTTGTTAGCACTCCCTCCATGTCACAGCTTAGCTTGGTGATGGGCAAACATTTAGAAGAAAAAGATACTGTTCTTGGCTGAGGAGCTCCTGATCTAGAAAAGGGAGCACAGAGTGACAAGGCCATTGAGTGCAATGTGATAGGGGCCGACATTCGGGACGCACGGTGGTGTGGGAGCCCAGAGGCTCTGGGAAGGTTTTATAAGGGAAAGAACTTTGAGGTGAGCCTTCAAGGGTGTGTAGGATTTTGTTATGCTGGGGGTGGGGGTGGGGGTGGGGCGTGGCGGGGCGGGATAACTCTGCAGTCAGAGGGAATTGCCAGTGAAAAGTTCAAAGTGTGAAAGGGTATTTGATGTTCCTTGAATAATACAGTGAGAAGCCCCATGAGGTCTGAGCATGGAGATGAGAGTGGTCTTGAATGAGAGGTGTGCACTTTCTTCTATTGTTTATGGTGAGCAGCTGAGGGCTGTGAGTCTAGCTGGCAGGTAGAATGAGAGTACAGGGCCCAATCTGTACTGGGAGGTGTTGTGGTGGAATTGATCCTGGCCCAGTTTCTTGCTGCCATTTCACCAGGGAATGCAAACTCAACATCCAGAGGCTTGGGCTCTTATTCTTTTTGAACTCCAATCTCCCCATCAACTGCGACAGGCACTTATATTTGAAAGTTAACAGTGGTGTCTGTTTGCTTACTTGCATAGCATTTTACAAGGAAACAGCAACTACCATCTGCCAAGTGACTTTTTCTTTGAGTTAGAATTTTGGGGCAAAAAAATATGCATGGAATATCTGCATACGTGTATGTAAAAAATCAAACAATCTTTATTGTGAAATATAACATACATAGAGAAAATGTATATTTACAGTTGAAAGAGGAAATAATAAAGTGAATAGCTGCATACTCATCTCTCAGGTTGGGAAACAGACTGTTACCAGAACCATAACTAATCTTCTGTTTGTCCCTCCCCCACAAACCACTCAATGTCCCTAACCTCCCCCAGATAACCACTAGCCTCACTTATGTATGTCTTCTTTGCTTTTCTTTGTGGTTTTACTTCTGTGTATGTACTCCTAAAGAATGCACTGTATAGCTTTGAAAACCCGAGTAGTAAACCCATCTGTGTAAGGAAAGGGCAGTATGGCCACTGTTAGATGAAGCTCCAGAGGATACACTGAACAGAGGTTCTGAGGCATATCTCAGAACTTCCCTCTCAGGGAAGTTGGTGGGCAAGATCGTGAGTGAGTCTTAGAGGGTCTCACCACAGTTGGGAAATCCCACAGGGCTCCGGAGTTTCCAGGTGCTGCACATCTGGCAGCATTATGATAGGAGGAAGGGGCTATTTCTATGTGGTGGGCTGAGTGTTCTCAGCTGATGCAGGCAGCAGGGCATGGAACAGAGCAAGAACTTTTCCTGTATAACCAAGTACAGATGAAAATCAGGACCAGGCTCAGTAGGCCGTGTGTCTTCCGGTTATAAAGACGGTGCAATGAAAGTCAGCACCAAACGATTCTCCTTCAACGTTCTCCTGGGGATTTCCATCACTTCTTTCCATGTTGGGTCTTCTGGTCCTTCTAACCCATCTCTTCCCCTTTCTTGTTTATCTCTTTTGTTTTTGTGGGGAACATCGCAGTAACCTTTCAAGAAAAGATGCTTGGGAGGTCAATTTTTAGACTTTGCATGCCTGAAAATATCCTTATTCAACCTTCCCCCTTGACTGCTGGTTTGTCTTGGATATGAAATTCTAGGATGGAAATAATTTTCTTTCAGTATTTTGAAATGATTACTCCTTTGTCTTCTTGCCTCCAGAGTTGTTGTTGATAAATCTAAAGCCATTGTGATTCTTGATGTTTTTGTGTGTGACTTGTTTTTTTCCTCTTTTCAAGTTTTTGGAATCTTCTATTTGTCCCCAGTGTTCTGGAATTTCACAGTAACTTTCCTTGGTATGGGTCTGTAGGTTTTTGAAGCCTTCTTCCAACCTTCAAGTCAAGATCTTCAGTTCTGGCAACATTTCTAAAATTATTATTATTTTTTGTGGTTGTTGATTATCTTCTCCCCTCCATTTTCTCATTTAGATGGTTGAGCTCCTGGAGAGTTTCTCTCATTTTTCTCATCTTTTCCAGCCTTTTTTTTGCCCTCCTTATTGGGAGAGTTCCTCAAATTATCTTCCAACTTTCACATTGCATATTTTCCATTTATGCCTTCAGATTTTGAATTTCCAAGACCTTTTTTTCTTCTTCTTCTGAATCTTCATTCCTTCCTTCCTTTTCCCCTCCATCCCTCTCTCTCTCCTTTCCTTCTATCCTTCTTTCTTTTTTAAAAATAGCATTGTTATTGTTTTAAGGATATTTATTTTTTTAAAGCATGACATTTAAAAAAATTAACTAATTAATTAATTTATTTATTTTTGGCTGTATTGGGTCTTTGTTGCTGTGCATGGGCTTTCTCTAGTTGCGGTGAGCAGGGGCCACTCTTCGTTGCGGTGCGAGGGCTTCTCATTGTGGTGGCTTCTCTTGTTGCGGAGCACAGGCTCTAGGCGTGCGGGTTTCAGTAGTTGTGGCTCGCGGGCTCTAGAGTGCAGGCTCAGTAATTGTGGCGCACGGGCTCAGTTGCCCCACGGCATGTGGGATCCTCCCGGATGAGGGCTTGAACCCATGTCCCCTGCATTGGTAGGGGGATTCTTAACCACTGTGCCACCAGGGAAGTCCCAAGAATATTTAATTTGTTAAAGATTTCAATGATAGTTTTTAAAAATCTTACTCAATTAAAAATTTACATACAGTAGTATTCACTATTTTTGGTGTATAATTTGAAGAGTTTTAACCCATGTATAAAATATTCTCCCTGCATAGTGTCTATTTCCTCCAGGTTGCTTTTTTTCTCTTTTGTTTAAATGTGTTTGACATTTTTCTCAGATGTCTAGCAATTCCTGACTCCCTGCTCATGATTAAGAATGGGGCCTGGGCTTCCCTGGTGGCGCAGTGGTTGGGAGTCCGCCTGCCAATGCAGGGGACACGGGTTCGTGCCCCGGTCCGGGAAGATCCCACATGCCGCGGAGCGGCTAGCCCCGTGAGCCACAACTGCTGAGCCTGCGCGTCTGGAGCCTGTGCTCCGCAACGGGAGAGGCCCGCGCACCGCGATGAAGAGTGGCCCCCGCTCGCCGCAACTGGAGAAAGCCCTCGCACAGAAACGAAGACCCACCACAGTCTAAATAAATAAATAAATAAATTAAAAAAAAAAAAAAAAAAAAAAAAAAAAAAAAAAAAGAATGGGGCCTAAGAGACTAACTGGGGACTTTTTGAAAACATGGTAGGCCTTGTCAACTGGGAGCTTCACAGTGGGTGTTGACGTGGGCCAATTGTTTGGGGTCAGATTCCCCAGTGAGGAGCCCTCCAGACTCCTGCATTCAGCATGTAGTATGTTTTTGGTATTTCCACCCTGTCTTATTCCTTTAAATATATTTTTATTACTTATTAGCTTACGACAGTATCTAGTTACTATTCTGCTGGGGAAGATGAGAAAATCAACATATTTATACTATCTTCCACCATTTCTGCCTCTCCTTTACCGACTTTACTGAAGACAGTTTCTTTGATTATTTCTAAGTCTATTTTCTGGAACCAAAGTCGCTGCAGTCATTTTTGGCTCAGTTGTACATGTGAATGTATTCAGTGCTCACTACTGACTTTGTTGCTGTCATTGCTAGTTTTTCTGTTCATTTTGGCTGAAAACTGTCTTCTAGGACAGTGATTTTCCAACTTTTATGTTCTTAAGATTCACCTGGAGATCTTCAGACTCTGGTTCAGTGGGTCTAGGACAGGGTCTGAAAGTTTGAGTGTCGGACTGGCATCTCCCAGGTGAGGCTGATGTTGCAGATCACACTGCAAGTGGCAAGATTCTAGCAGGCTCTTCATGAGTTCTGAAACTTTGAAAACATCTCTCTGATGCCTTGATACTTGTGTGAGATTTGAGCATGAAATTCTTGGGTCACATTTTTTTCCTCGATGACTTTGCAGACATTGCTGCACTATCTGCTGATGTTGAAAGTTTTTTGAGGATTCTGAAGGTAGCTTGATCTACCCCTTGCAGGTGGCTTGATTTTTGTGTGCTTGTTTCTTTTTGGCCTGGAAGCCACGAGATTGTTGCTTTGCTTTATCTTTGAAATTCAGTGTCTTTGCAGGTGATGTCTCAGTGCTGACTGTTGTGTGAGAGCTCTTTTCTGGGATGTGGTGTGATGCCCTTTTAAATCCGTGGACTCAAAGTTTCTTCTGTTTTGCAAGAGTTACCTGAATCTTTTTGTTTTATTTTCATCTAAATCATTTTTTAAAATATTGAGATATAGGACTTCCCTGGTGGCGCAGTGGTTAAGAATCCCCCTGCCAGTGCAGGGACACGAGTTCGAGCCCTGGTCCGGGAAGATCCCACATGCCACGGAGCAACTAAGCCCGTGCACCACAACTACTGAGCCTGTGCTCTAGAGTCCACGAGCCACAACTACTGAGCTCACATGCCACAACTACTGAAGCCCGCGCGCCTAGAGCCCATGCTCCGCAACAAGAGAAGCCACCGCAATGAGAAACCCACGCACCTCGACAAAGAGTAACCCCTGCTCGTGGCAACTAGAGAAAGCCCACGGACAGCAATGAAGACCCAATGCAGCCAAAAAATAAATTAAATTAAATTTTAAAATATTGAGATATAATTCGCACACTATTTTAGTATATTTATCCTTTTAAAGTATACAATTCAATGGTTTTAAAGTATAGTCACAAAATTGTAAAATCATCACTACTATCTAATTCCACAACATTTTCAACACCCCAGACAAAACCCCATTCCCCTTATTGGTCACTCCCCATTCCCTCCACCCCCACCACTGGCAAGCACTAATCTACTTCTGTCTCTATGGATTTGCCTATTCTGCACATTTCACATAATTGGGATCATATAAGATGTGACCTTTCATGTCTGGCTTCTTTGGTCTGCATAATGTTTTCAAGGTTCATCCATGTTGTAGCATATATCAGAATTTCATTCCTTTTTATGGCTGAACAGTGTTCTGTTGTATGGATAGATCACATTTGGTTTATCTGTTCATCAGCTGATGGACAAGGGTTCCTTCCACTACCTGAATCGTTTTTGAATATTTCTTTTTTTCTCTTGCTTATCTTCTTCAGAGATTCCAACTATGTGTCTAGTGGGATCTCTTTTGTTCTATGTCTTGCATTTTTCTCTAATCATTTTTTCTTATTTGCTCTTTTTCAATTCATCTTTCTTAATTTTTTCTATCCTTTTCTCTCTGTCCCTGATTGTTATCCATAATACCTCATCCCCTCTTCATGGCTTCATATGTGGCCTTTATTTCAGGGATAGTCAAATTCTCCTCTCCCTCTTTTTCCTGAGCTCTGCTAGAAAAAAATTTTTTTCATTTCTTTCTGCTGTTCTATCATTGCTTCACCAAGCGCCTGCGATTCAGCTTTGAGACCTTGCATAATGGAGGTGATAGTTTTAGTATATTCTATGAGTTCTTGGGGGCGAATCTTTGCTCATCATGCTCATCTTTTCTACAACAAAATCTTTTGGAGAGATGTTCTTCACTTGTTGATTTTTCCTCTTTCTTTCTTTTTTTCCTGGTTGAATTCTTCTTGGATGAGCTGTTTTCACAAGGATGGTGTGGGGAGAAGCCGGGGTATTTGCATTATTTCATGGAGATGCCTCATAAGACAGGTGTGTGTGATTGAGGCTGCTGATCTCTCCCCTGCTGAGCTGACCAAGAGCGGCAGCTGCTTCCCCTGGAGCCCCTCCCTACTCCCCATGTTAGCCAGGCAGCGGTTTGCCAGGTCCTTCATGTAGCCTCTTATCTCTCTGAGCACCTTATCTCCTTCCACTCTACTGTATCAAATGTTCTTGTTTTGTCCCAACCCCCACCCCAGGTTGGCCACCCACCTGCATGGGTCTGTCCTGCACTGGCCCTGCCTTGAAGGTCTCCGTGGATGGCCCAGTGTACCCTGCCCCCGGCAGTTTTTCTCATTTTATTTCAGAGTTTGGAGTTAGAGGTTTTCCCTCATTTAATCAAAGACAGAGAGTTGCTGTTTCTCATTTTCTTTTCTTTTCTTTTTTTTTTTTAATGGATATGGGTCCCTTAAAAAAATCTTTTTTAATTTAATTTTTTAAATTTTTACTATTTTTATTTTTGGCTGCGTTGGGTCTTCATTGCTGTGTGCAGGCTTTCTCTAGTTGTGGTGAGCGGGGGCTACTCTTCCTTGCAGTATGTGGGCTTCTCATTGCGGTGGCTTCTCTTGTTGTGGAGCACGGGCTCTAGGAGTGAGGGCTTCAGAAGTTGCAGCAGGCGGGCTCAGTAGTTGTGGCATGTGGGCTCAGTAGTTGTGGCTTGCAGGCTCTAGAGCACAGGCTCAGCAGTTGTGGCACACAGGCTGAGTGGCTCCAAGGCATGTGGGATCTTCCCGGACCAGGGATTGAACCCATGTCTTCTACATTGGCAGGCGGATTCTTGACCACTGCGCCACCAGGGAAGCCCCTGTTTCTCATTTTCTTTGCTGCTTTTGTTGGGTTTGGGAGAAGAGGCAGACAGGAAGTCATGAGGAATCCTTTCTCACATTAATTCCAATAAAAGAATGACCAAAAGCAAATGCTTGGGAAGAAGTAATGAAGATTTGGAGCTAACACACCCTCCCTTACTACAAAATGCAGGAAAAATTAAATACATGTAAATTTCTGAATTCAGTTAAAAATCTTTACAGGGATATCCCCCACCCACACACTCCAGTTTATGATAGTAAAAATAAACAAAATGCCCCAATGTCTCTAAAACCAAATTTCAACTGTATTATATAGCTCATGTTTTAAGTCAAACTATGCCAAACATTGCTTCTGAATTTGGAGAAAATTCAGCCGTCTCCATAGCATGGTAGAAAACAGTTATCTTACAGAAAGGCAGAAATACTACTTGATATAAAGGAGCAATGGGTGTAAAACACTTGGCAAAGTGTTGCTCCCATTTGAAATCAACATTGGGTTTTTCTCTTTGCCTCATCTCCTTCCCAATCACAATGGGGACCTGGCCAGGCTGGACCAGGTCCTGGGCAGATACTGTTTTGGGGGGAAATGGAGCTCTCCATCAGGATTGGGCCCTTAGGACAGTCACTGGGACAGCCATCTCTCACCTGGTGCTGTTTTTGGCCCCTGCAGGTCTGTGTCTAATTGACTGTGGCCTGGGCCTCTCTCTCTGGAGCACTGTGACCTGGAGGGCCCTAGAGCTCTTTGCGAGGCTGCTAGAGACTGGTAATACCTGAAGTCACAATCTCAGGGCTCTCAGCCTTGTGTTTTCCAGCTCAGCCTCTAAAGCCAGTTCTCCAGGCCATCTGGCCTCTGTCACCACTTTGCTTGGTGTTCTCCACCTATGCCCACCCCCTGAAATGGCTACTGGAGTCCTCACGGCAGCTTTTTCACAGTCTTACCCCCAGCTTAACTGAAATCTGGCTTCCCTCCCCCGTTGCCCCTCATCCTCCCTTGTCCTGAGCCTCTTGGTGCGGAGCTTGCATTGGAGTGTCCCAGTGCTGCTGCCCCTCCCTGCAATTCTGCTCTGCAGTCCTTTTGAAATCCTGTTTGGGCTCATCACCCTCCCCCGCACTACTCACCACCACTTTGGAAGTTCTGGGGCTGTGGCTCTTAGCTTCTGCTCTATGCCTGGGAGATTTCCAGGGCCCACCCTGCTGTGAAGGGTTACCTCTGTGGCTCCCCTGGGTGCCCACAGCACACCGGTCACCCCCAAAATGGCCCTGACTCCTGGGCATAGTTCTCTTTATGTGATTGTCTCTCCAGGCCCCCCTGGAAGCTCCTCTCCCAAGATAGAGTCTTAGTCATCTGTATCCCATTGCCAAAGTTAGGGACAGCCTAATGACCAGCACAGTCTGTTTTAAGAATAAACAAGACTGGAAGATACGAACGTAGAGAAAGAAGCACAGGCTCTGCTTCCCTCTGCTGCGGCTCAGCGTGCCCCTTCCCCAGGCTGGAAGCTTTTCTCCATACGCCAGTCTCAGGGGACACTTCCTTGCTCCTCCTTCCTCCCTCCATAGCCCTTAACTTCCAGGACAAGTCCTCGGGCCCTGCTTCCAGTTTTCCTTTCTGCTTAGGGAAGGAGACTGGAGGCCGGCGCGGCCTGTGGCCGGTAGAGGGCAGGCACCCTCCCAGCCGGCAGGGGATTGCTGCCTCCCCCGGTGCCTGGGGCCGGTCTTGGAGGCTCAGGTGAGATTAAGTAAGGGTGCATTGGTGCTGAGCCTTGAGCCCTGCTCTGCAGCCTCCAGCGAAGGATTTGACTACTGACTCAAGTAGGGTACCTGCCACGCGGAGGAAGCCTCACGCTGGCAGGAAGGGATGAGGCTCCTGAGGTGGTGAGGTGTCTTGCCTCTCCTTTGGTGAGAGGCTCTTGGGGGCCAGTGAGGAGGGAGGCCAAGCAGGGGCGTGGGAAGAGCTCGAGGGGGAGAGTTGGGAGCCCAGGTTGGGATCCCCTCTATGCAGGTACTCATTGCTGCCTGCTGTCAGCTCTTCCAGTCCCAAGGTCACAGGTAGAGGGAGCAGATTGTCTGGGAACTTTCCTGGGACTGGAAAAGAGTGGGTGGTTGGTCAAAGAGTTGTGTTTGACCAGGTCTGATTCTTCCACCCATTTATCCCTGCAAATATACAGAAGTAAAGAAATACAACAACGGACTCACATGTTCTCCATTCACATGTTCACATGTTCTCACTCCATTCTCTAGATTGAATAATTACCAAGATTGTGCTGTATTTACTTTGTTACTTTTTCTTTGCTGAAGTATTTTAAGGCAAATCTTAGACATTTTGCCATGTCACTTCTAAATACTTTGTTATGCATCTTTCAAAAATATGACAACTACTTTCATACCATAATGCCATTATCATACTTAACAAAATTAACAATGGTTCCTTGGTATCAACTAATATCAGTTCATAGTTGAATTTCTTTGGTGTAGTTTTACTATTGTTTGTCATGTAAGGCCCAATATTTGGTTGTGATAGCTCTTAAGTCTGTTTTGATGGACAGCATTCTCCCTTTTATTCTGAGTCAATGACATGTTGCTGACACTGGTCAACCTGTATAATGGCTCTCAGACTCTCAATCTGTTTATCTGTATAGTAGGTAGTGTTGCTGCCCTGCCAGATTCCCTTTACTGGCACACCCAACATTTTTAAAAAATTAATTAATTAATTAATTTTTATTTATTTTTGGCTGTGTCAGGTCTTAGCTGGGGCATGCGGGATCTTCACTGAGGCATGTAAGATCTTCTGCT
The DNA here is from genome assembly GCF_028564815.1 of Eubalaena glacialis. Lineage (NCBI taxonomy): Eukaryota > Metazoa > Chordata > Mammalia > Artiodactyla > Balaenidae > Eubalaena > Eubalaena glacialis. Next base: position 158,492,404 of record NC_083719.1, read on the forward strand.
GCGGTGCACGGGCTCTTCGTTGTGGTGTGTGGACGTCTCTCTAGTTGTGGCCTGCAGGTTTTCTCTCTCTAGTTGTGGCACACAGGCTCCAGAGCGCATGGGCTCTGTAGTTTGCGGAACGTGGACTCTAGGCTCTAGTTGAGGTGCACGAGCTCAGTAGTTGTGGCCCACGGGTTTAGTTGCCCCGCAGCATGTGGGATCTTAATACCCCGAACAGAGATCAAACCCATGTCCCCTGCACTGTGAGGTGGATTCTTTACCACTGGACCACCAGAGAAGTCCCTGGCACACCCAACTTCTGTCTGCAGAGAATGTTGGCTGTAAGGGCTCACAGCTGCCCTCTACTCAGGGGAATTGCTTGTAGAAAGTTGCTCTTAGCCAACCTGAGCTCACCCTCTTCATGGCCCGCAGCCAGTGATTGACAGGGGTACTGAAGCCTAGCTTTCTTGACCTGAGGAGGGACAATACTATAGTGGTGCTCATGCTCCAGAGCTTTCCAGGGGACTAGGCAGAGCCTAGACTTCAACTGAAAGCACTCATTTCCTTAGCTTCTTCTCCTGTCCTACTCTGCCTCCCTCAGTTCCTTGCAGGTTTCTTTTGAGAGCACTTGCATGAGAATCCTAGGGTCAAACTGTGCTTCTAGGAGACCTAAGTCTATTTTCTTCCTTAGAGTGTCACTTAACTTTTACTTTGATTTCTTGAATACCTACAAATGGAAATGAACTCTGGAGGCCTAGTCAGAAGCAGGTTCAACTCTTTATAGCAAGATTACTTCATCAGTGGTCTGGGCAGCATATTGTAAGCCATCTGGAGGCATAGGGGATCAATGAATTCAGTCTGATCCCTCTGTTGTGAAGTTCCCCATCAACCTCTCATCTAGACACTCCATCCATTGATTATTCCCTGACTCAGTTACTGCACTAAGGGTGGCAAGGGGGATATTTTTCTAATTCTTTTTCTAACATCATTTCTTCCACATTTATCACCTGGAATATTTCCATAGGGAAGAATTTTCCCTGATCAATGAAAGCTATTTGGTTGTCCTGCAATGCAATTTATTCAGGAAAGGTTAGTTTCTTTCCTGTTAATTGACAATGCTCAGTAAAGAGGTGATGCCCTTTACTTCCTGGTTCTATTACCATTATTACTCATGTCATCATTTATTTCAGTATCAAAATATATGTGTATGTTTTTAAAAATTGAGATAAAATTCATATAACATAAAATTCACCATTTTAACCTTTTAAAAGTGTACAATTCAGTGGTTTTTAGTATAATCACAATATTGTACAACCATCATCACTATCTAATTCCAGAACATTTTATCACCCAAAAGGCAACCCCATCCATTAAGCAGTCACTCCTCATTACTCCCCAGCCCCAGCCCTTGGAAACCATTAATCTACTTCCTGTCTCTATGGATTTGCCAATTCGGGACATTTCATATAAATGGAATCATACAATATGTGGCTTTTTGTGTCGGGCTTCTGTCCCTTGGCTAAATGTTTTCAAGTTTCATCCGTGTTGTAACATGTATCAGTACTTCATTATTATTCATTCACTATTGACTGATATTCCACATTTTGTTTATCCATTAATTGGTTGATGGATATTTGGGTTGTTTCCATTTTTTGGCTATTAGGAATAATGCTGCTATGAACATTGAGGTACAAGTTTTTGTGTGAACATATCTTTTAAATTACCTAGAGGTAGAATTGCTGGTCATATGGTAACTCTATGTTACCTTTTTTTTTGGCTGCATTGGGTCTTTGTTCCTGAGCGCGGGCTTTCTCTAGTTGCAGCGAGTGGGGGCTACTCTTTGTTGTGGTGCACAGGCTTCTCATTGCGGTGGCTTCTCTTGTTTCAGAGCACAGGCTCTAGGCGTATGGGCTTCAGTAGTTGCAGCATGTGGGCTCAGTAGTTGTGGTTCGCAGGTTCTAGAGTGCAAGCTCAGTAGTTGTGGCGCACGGGCTTAGTTGCTCCGCAGCATGTGGGATCTTCCCGGACCAGGACTTGAACCTGTGTCCCCTGCATTGGCAGGCAGATTCTTAACCACTGTGCCACCAGGGAAGCCCTATGTTACCTTTTTAAGGAACTGCTAAACTGTTTTCCACAGCCTCTGTTCTGTTTACATTCCCACCAGCAATGTGTGAGGGTCCTAATTTCTCTACATCTTCATCAACACTTGTTACTTACCATTTTAAAAATTATAGCCACTCTGGTGAGTGTCAAGTGGTATCTCATGTGGTTATGACTTGCATGTTCCTAATGCTAATAATGTTGATCATCTTTTCATGTGCTTATTGGCTATTATATATCTTTGGAGAAATTTCTACTTGAATCCTTTGCCCATTTTAATTTTTATTGGATTGTTTCTCCTTTTGTTGTGGAGTTGTAAGAATTCTTTATAAGTTCTATCCAGACTAGACGCTAGGCTTTCTGCTGTCTTGATGCTATCCTTTGATGTACAAAAGTTTGAAACCCCCCCATTTATTGAGATATATTGACAAATAACATTGTGTAACATTGTATAAGTTTAAGGTGTACAATGTGGTGATTTGATATACATATATTTTGTGAAATGATAACCATATTAAAGTTAGTTAACACATCCATCACCTCATATATCTACCATTTGTGTGTGTGTGTGTGTGTGTGTGTTTGGTGAGAACATTTAAGGTCTATTCTCTTAGCAAATTTCAAGTATACAATACAGTATTCAAGTATACAATACAGTATTGAAAACTATGGTCACCATGCTGTACATTAGATCCCCAGAACTTCTTCTAATTGCAAATTTGTATCATTTGACCAACATGTCAAATCTCCCCATTCCCCCGACTCCGAAATCCCTGGCTACTCTCTGTTTCAATAAGTTCAGGTTTTTAGATTCCACACATAAGTAAGATCATACAGTATTTCTTTCTCTGACTTACTTCACTTAGCATAACACCTCAAGGTTCATCCATGTTGTCGCAAATGACAGGATTCCCTTATTTTTTATGGCTAAATAATATTTATGTGTGTGTGTGTGTGTCCATATCATCTTCTTTATTCATTCATCTCTAGACGGACACTTAGATTGTTTCCATGTGTTTGCTATTGTGAATAATGCTGCAGTGAACCTGGGGGTGCAGATATCTTTTCAAGATAGTAATTTTATTCCCTTTAAATATGTATACAGAAGTGGAATTGCTTGATCCTATGGTAGTTCTATTTTTAATTTTTTGAGGAACTCCATACTGTTTTTCTTTTTTAAAAAAATTTATTTATTATTTATTTTTGGCTGCGTTGGGTCTTCTTTGCTGAGCGCAGGCTTTCTCTAGTTGTGGCGAGTGGGGGCTACTCTTTGTTGTGGTGCGTGGGCTTCTCATTGCGGTGGCTTCTCTTCTTGCGGAGCACAGGCTCTAGGCACGCGGGCTTCAGTAGTTGTGGCTTGCGGGCTCTAGGGCGCAGGCTCAGTAGTTGTGGTGCACAGGCTTAGTTGCTCTGTGGCATGTGAGATCTTCCTGCACTAGGGCTCGAACCCATGTCTCCTGCATTGGCAGGCAGATTCTTAACCACTGCGCCACCAGGGAAGTCCCTCCATACTGTTTTAAATAGTGACTGTGCCAGTTTACATTCCCACCAACTATGCATAAGGGTCCCTTTTCTCCACATCCTCTCCAACACTTGTTATCTCTTATCTTTTTAATTATAGTCATTCTAACAGGTGTCAGATAATATCTCATCATGGTTTTGATTTGCATTTCCATGATAAAATTTAAAGTGTATTTTGTCTGATATAAGTATAGCTACTTCTGCTCTCTTTTCATTTCCACTTGCATGGAGTATCTTTTTCCATTCCTTGACTTTGAGCCTATGTGTGTCCTTAAAGCTGACATGAGTCTCCTGTAGGAGGCTTGTATTAGAGCAGGGGTCCCCAACCCCTGGGGACTGTAGTGGTACCAGTCCATGGCCTGTTAGGAACCGGGCTGCACAGCAAGAGGTGAGGGGCAGGCGAGTGAACGAAGCTTCATCTGCCAGTCACCATCACTCCCCATTGCTCACATTACCGCCTGAACCATCGCTCGCAATACTGCCTAAACCATTCCCCCCCACCCCAAACCCCTCCGTCCATGGAAAAATTGTCTTCCACGAAACCAGTCTCTGGTGCCAAAAAGGTTGGGGACTGCTGTATTAGGGTCTTGTTTTTTTAATCCATCCAGCCACTCTATGCCTTCTGATTGGAGAACTTAATCCATTTACACTTAGAGTAATTATTGATAGGTAAGGACATACTAATGCCATCTTATTGTTTGCTAGATGTTTTGTTGTTCCTTTATTCCTCTCTTGCTGCCTTCCTTTGTGAGTTAAATTTCTGTGCTGGTGTGCTTTGATTCCCTTCTGCTTATCTTTCATATATCTACTATAGGTTTTGCTTTGTGGTTACCGTTAGCCTTACATAAAACATCTTATAGATATTACAGTCTGTTTTATGCTGATAACAACTTAAACCACGTACAACAAGTTTACTCTTTTTTCTCCCTTCCTTTTGTTTTTGATGTCATAATTTACCTGTTTTTATGTTGTGTACTTATTAACAACTTATTATAGCTACAGTTATTTTAATACTTTTGTCCTTTAACCTGTATAGTAAAGTGGTTAATATATCACCATATTACAGTATTAGAGTATTCTGAGTTTGACTATATACTTACCTTTATCAGTATGTTGTGTATTTTCATGTTGCTAATTAGCATCCTTTCATTTTAGCTTGAAGAACTCCTTTCAGCATTTCTTTCAAGACAGGTCTAGTGGTGATAAACTCCCTCAGCTTTGTTTGTCTGGGAAAGTCTTTACCTCTCCTTCATCTTGGAAGGACAATGTTGCCACATAGAGTATTCTCACTTGGCAGTTTCATCCTTTCAGCACTTTGAAAATATCATCCCCCTCTCTCCTGACCTGTTAGGTTTCTACTGAGAAATCCTCTGATAGTCTTATGAGGGTTCCTTTATAAGTTACAAGTTTCTTTTTTCTTGCTCCTTATAAGATTTTCTCTTTGTCTGTGTCTTTTGACAATTTTACTACAATATGTCCTAGAGAAGATATCTTTAAATTGTTTGGTGACCTATGAGCTTCATGAACTTGGATAGCCAAATCTCTTCCCAGATTTGGGAAGTTCTCAGCCATTATTTCTCTAAGTAAGTTTTCTGCTTCTCGCCCCCCTTCTCATTCTGAGATTCCAATAATTTGCAGATTGTTTCCTTTGATATTATCCCACGGATCACATAGGCTTTCTTCACTCTTTTTCATTATTTTTTCTTTGTTCTCCCTGACTGGATAATTTCAAAGGTCCTGTCTTCTAATTCCAGATTCTTTCTTCTGCTTCATCCATTCTGATGTTGATGCTCTCTATTGCACTTTTTTTTTTTTTTTGGCTGTGTTGGGTCTTCGTTTCTGTGCGAGGGCTTTCTCCAGTTGCGGCGAGCGGGGGCCACTCTTCATCGCGGTGCGCGGGTCTCTCACCGTCGCATCCTCTCCTGTTGCGGAGCACAGTCTCCAGACGCGCAGGCTCAGTAGTTGTGGCTCACGGGCCTAGTTGCTCCGTGGCATGTGGGATCTTCCCACACCAGGGCTCGAACCTGTGTCCCCTGCATTGGCAGGCAGATTCTTAACCACTGTGCCATCAGGGAAGCCCATATTGCACTTTTCATTTCACTCATTGTACTCTTCAGCTCCAGAATTTTGATTTGGTTCTTTTATATGATTTCTCTTTGTTAACGTTCTCATTTTGTTTGTGTATCATTTTCCTGATTTTGTTCTATTGTCTTTCTATGTTTTCTTGCAGCTCATTGAGCTTCCTTAAAACAACTATTTGGACTTTTTATCAGGAAAACTATAGATCTTCATGTCTTTGGTATTGGTTACCAGAAGATTATTGTGATCCTTTGGTGGTGTGATAGTTCCTTGATTTTTCATGTTCCTTGAAGTCTTGTGATGCTGTCTTCACATTTGAAGTAGCAGTTACCTCCTCCAGTCTTTACTCATTGACTTTGGGAGAGAAATACCTTCTGTCAGCCCTGCTAGGGATTCTGAGGTTTCTGGATATGCCTACTCTACATTCCTTGTTGCCTCTTGTGGCAGAATTCTTAAGCTTATATGCCTTCTCTCCATCCTGCAGTGCACCAGACCAGAGGCTGACAGACTTCCTTTTGCTTTTCCAAGGATAGAGCTAAAGCTTGAGTTTGTGGTCTCTCCCTGGCCAGCAGATTTAGGCCAGCTTTCTACACATGCTCACTACTGTCTGCCAGAGCTTGCTCTCACCACCATCAGGAGTGCATTCAGGGAGATAAGCCACAGGGAGGTGTGTAGATGAGGCACATGGAGCATTGGCAGTGCCTGTGGGCCATTTGGGAGGTTTCAAAGGTAAAGTGTCCCCAGCAGCTCATGACAGTTAGTAGGATCCATGTCTCTTTAATGTCCTCTGAGGGTCCTATCTGCTCTCACTCAACCTCTTCCCACCCCCCAATCATGTAGCTCACAACTCAGTACTCTGGATGGAGCAAGAGAGAAATGACCTCTTTGACAGGATCCCACACTGCTGGAGAAGCTGGGTGCTCACTCACACACTCTCACTTTACCCTGCAGGAGAAATCACTGACTAAGAAAATGATTTCTTAGCATTGAGCTGTGCCAGTTTTGGGGATAGGTAATGCAGGTAAACTCAAACTGTTCCTCTTACCCTCTCCAATGTGTCCAAATGTGTATTCTTCTGCTCCAACTATGTGCTGGAATTTCTCTTCTGGAAACCTGGACTTCCACAAAGGCTCTCTCATTCATAAGTGATTGTCTAAGACAGTGTTCTCCAGGGAGAGAGGCCCACTCCTTCCTCATAATCTTTATCATGCCTCCTGGATATGCACAACTGTCATTTTCTCACATTTATGTCAAGTCAAGTGTTGCAAAACAGCTCCAAGCTCCTTCATCCAACCAGTTTGCCTATCCAATACATCCCAAAATTTATACTACAGAAGCTGTGGCACTGTTACTGTTGTCAAATAATTTGAAAAAAAAATAACACAAAAAAAGGACAAACAATATACTTGCAGGTCACCAGTCTGCAGCCTCTGATAACAGCCTACTTCTAGTTGTCCAATTTGCAGTAGGTATATTCACTTCCATCCATTGTTTGATCTAACTTTCCTCCTGTCTTCATCCTACTCATGCTACACTTATTTTCCTGATTCCTTTCTTTTTCAAAGTCTCTGTCTTACAGTATTATATATTCATGGGTATTGGATTATATTTTGAATTATATTGAAATCTTTTGTACATTTGCATCTCTACAGGCTCCATTTCCCCAAAATGGAATTCCTTCCCTATTCTTTATATTTAAACCATTTCATCTTTCAATGTTCTACTCACGTACTGTCTCTTTTATAAAGACCTCCTTGGCATCCCTTTTCCCATTCATCAATCCATCCATCCACCCAGGTCTCACCCCATCCTGAATTCTGAGAGCCCTGAGTACCCCATTTGTTAGATCACTTGGGACCTTATCAGGCATAAACTTCTTGCTCTCTGTCGTGGGTTGAATCATGGCTCCACAGAAGACATGCCTATGCCCTAAACCCTGGACCCTGTGAATATGAGCTTATATGGAAAAAAAGTTCTTTGTTGATATAATTAATTTAAGGACCTTGAGATGAGATCATCCTGGATTACCTGGTTAGGTCCTAAATCCAAATGACAAGTGTCCTTATATGACACAGAAGAGGGGACACTAGAGGAGGAAATGGAGGCAGAGATTGGAGTGTTGTAGACACAAGCCAAGTAATACCTGGAACCACCAGTAGCTGGAAGAAGACGAAGGATTCTCTTCAAGAGCCTTTGGAAGGAGTGCAGCCCTGCTGACATCTTGATTTTGTACTTCTGGCCTCCAGAACTGTGAGAGAATAAACTTCTGTTGTTTTAATTTACCAAGTTTTATGGTAATTTGTTATGGTAGCCACAAGAAACTAGACATTCAAATGGCCAGCTCTTTAAAATCAGAGGCAGGGTTTTGTGCGCTCTCGGACTGAAAGGGTGACGGCGCCGCTAGGATGAAGCTCGTGAGATTTTTGATGAAATTGAGTCACGAAACTGTAACCATTGAATTAAAGAATGGAACACAGGTCCATGGAACAATCACAGGTGTAGATGTCAGCATGAATACACATCTTAAAGCTGTGAAAATGACCCTGAAGAACAGAGAACCTGTACAGCTGGAAACACTGAGTATTCGAGGAAATAACATTCGATATTTTATTCTGCCAGACAGCTTACCTCTGGATACACTTCTCGTGGATGTTGAACCGAAGGTGAAGTCTAAGAAAAGGGAAGCTGTTGCAGGAAGAGGCCGAGGCCGAGGAAGAGGAAGAGGACGTGGCCGAGGCAGAGGAAGAGGGGGTCCTAGGCGATAATATCTCTCAAGACTACTATTTCGAAGTAACGAAGAAGAAGAAGACGTGGCAGAGGAAGACTACGTGGCTAAGTTAGAAGATGGTGGAGTCCTAAGCAAATTGTGTCTCTCAAGGTTATGGTTTTAAAGTGATCGATGCCCTGGCTGCTTTTTGTACAGGCTTTGTTTGTTTGTGGCAGTTTTTAATAAACATAAATGTAGGACAAAAAAAAAAAAATCAGAGGCAGTGTGTTTTACCTCTTTGTAGGAGGTCTTTCCTCTACCTGGAGAAAAGTAGCCAGAACAGAGAAAAGAACACCAAGAACTGAGTTGAATTGGCCAGGTTTCAGCATGGCCCATCCCTTATTAGCTGGCTCTCTTTTCTAAATCAGGGACACATGCCATTTCCTCTACAGAGTGACTGTGAAGGTTTCATGTGGAAATGGATGGGGAACTCTCTTCTACTGTGTGTGTGCAGCTCTCCTATGTACTCACTGTTGCTCTTTTGTGACTTGTTTCCCTATTGAAGTGTCAGGATAAGGTCTCACCTTTGTGGGTAGAGGACAGGGTCCCTCTGAAAAGGGTGGTCATTCTGGGGTTAATCACTGGGGAAGAGGCAAGTCCTAGACATGAAATCATAATTTAGAAAGCAGGCTGAAGGCAGCCTCTCTGGATTTGGGATTTTGCTATAGTGGCCTTCTTTCAGCTCCCCCAAATAGCCATGTTCTTTTTTGTTTTAGGGCTTCTGTATGTGCTATTCCCTCTAGCCAGAACATTCTTCTCCCAGCTAACTCCTATCCTCTGTCTCAGTTCTAAAAAGCAGCCTTCTATTACTACCTAGATTAGGCCGGGACTTCTGACATATTGCCCTTAGCCCATGCCCTTCTCCTCAGAAGCATGCATCACCCTTACGTCTTGTTCAACATTCTGCCTCATTTGGTGTCATACCACAGGTTCCATGGGCAAGAATGTGCCCACCTGGGTCTTGTGCTTCCCCTGCAGCAGAGAGCAGAGCACCCTCCCCACCCCCACCACCAGCTTCACATAAGGGAAGTGACCCTAAGGTCACATTCTCTGGTTAGAGGTTACTCTCCAGTGGTCCCCGCCCCCAGCCTTCAGTTAAGTCTCACTTACACTTTCTGAGGCTAATTGTGGCCAGACACACCAGTGATCAGCACCCCTGAGGCTTGCAGTCATCCCTAAGGAGTATCCTAGGGGAGGGTGCATCTATCTCAGGGGCCAGGGCTGTCACAGCTGCCCCACCCTATGGGGAGTCTCCCTCATTGATATTCCTGACCTTGACAATTTGGACTTGATTTTATGGAGGGTGCCAACCAGTGAATTTCCTTATAACAGAAAATGTCAAATTCACGTGAGAGATGGCTATAATCCAACAGGGCAACCAACATAGGGCTTGGTAAAATGTGGACTAGATCAGGCAGAAGCAATGGGGGGCATCTACACCTGTGTGCACTTGTGAAGGTTGAGTTACAGGAGATGCTGAATGTAATGGAAACATTGACTTGGAATCTTTAGGCATCTCCTGAAAGGATTAACCAATGGCATCATAAAAAGAGACAGAGGTCAACTGAAAAATAGCAGGACGACAGAGGTGCCCATCAGACTCCTTGAAGAACCCAGCAGTCCAGGTGATTGGAATAGGATAGCACATGAGCCTGACCAGAGCCCAGAGAGAGAGAAGGCGGGTTGGGCACAGGATCACCATCAGCACTCAGGTTACCCAAAAGATGGGCCCAAATTGGACTTTTCTGGAAAAGGTTCCACAGGTTGCTAAGGCTTCTGGGGTAAAAGTATTCTTCACCTCATCCATTTTGGGATCAGTCCCCCACTAATGCATGCAGGGCCTCAAATATTAACATCTGATTGGACACATATAATGAATTGCAGAGTAGGAGGCAATAAATGTTTAGGTCAGAAAATTTGACAGTTATAATTTATATTCACTCTTAGTTCACCCATCCTGTTTAACATGGGGGTTGGGGTAACACTCACCCCACTCCTGCTCAGCCTCACAGAGCAACAAAGGAGCCTACAGCTCCTCCCACCCACATGTCTCCAGCTGGAAACCCATCCTCTCCCAAGTCCTGGCTGAGAAACCAGTTTAAAGAGGTCCTCTGTCCCCCCGCCCCCCCCACCCCAGTAACAAGGAAGTCCCTCAGGGTTGGGAGGGGTGGGAGAAGCCAGGAGACAGACCAGGCCAGGCCACTTCCCATTATTCAGCAGAAGGGGAATGAGTGGGGGCTAAGCCTCTGGTCTCTGGGGCTCATCTACACCAACTTCTTGGCTTTAAAGAAGCTCTTGAGGTGCTGCATCTGCCAGATGCCAGTGGCCACAAGGATGAAGGTCTGCAGAATGAACCACCACAGCACCCGCTGGTTGGTGCTCTCGCTGGTCTGCCGGAAGCGCTCTTCTCGCCACTGTGGGAGGGGACAACAGGAAGGCGTGGCTAGAACTGAATTGACCCCCAGGGGAAGAGCTGAAAGAGCCACTCCCTGGGAGGTTACACATCCACTGTCCCAACTGGCCCAGCCCAGCCCCTCACCCTCTGGTACTCCTGCTCCTTCTGGATCTTCTCCACTTGCTCCACCAGCTGCTGTATGCGCAGATGCAGCAGGGTCAGCTTGTCATTGGCTGCAAGTTCCGTATAATCATTGGTGTGTTCACCCAACTGCATGTCCAAGTGAATGGCCTGGGGAGCAGAGGAGCCAAGGGTGGGGGTCAGGGAGCTCAGCTCCACGCACCTGCCAGAAACCCAGCTTCCACACACCAGTCTGGGCCTGACTGAACTGAGCAGTTCAGTGCCTCACACTCATTGATGTGGGGACTAGCTCTGCTCCAGGTGCCAAAACACCAGATCAAGGCCCTGCTTGCATGGAGTTCCATGTCCAAAAGACAGAAGGGACAGAACAAAATGTGCAGAACAAAATGTGTATGACTCAGTATTTGAGACAAGCAGCTCCTAGGAGTTCCATGTCAGTGGGAGGTGGTAATGAAGAGCCTGGGAGCGTTCAGCTGCTGGACAGCGCTGAATTTCACATTATGAAGCTTGGTCTTTATTCTAGGGATGGCAGGGAGCCGAGAGATGATTTTAAGTCAGAGTGACTCCCTCCTGGGTCCCCTCTCATTCTTCAGGACCTGTCCTCTGTATGCTTACTTCATGGAAAGCCCAGGCCTCCTCAAGAGGCACTGCCTACTGAACCCTTCTCACCCAAGAGACTGAGATGTTAAGGGTTGGTGACTTTCCCCTCCATACTCACCAGCTTGCCATCATAGAAGAGGGCGAACCGGATGGACTCGAGGTGAAGGCAGATCTGGTGCTCTCCGGGAGACTGGGAGGTGAAGGTAAAGCTGCCCCGAGGGCCGTACTGACGGGCCAGCAGATTCTAGAGGAAACAGCCTCCGTGAGCACAGAGAAGCTGACCAGAAACCTGCTTCTAGGAGAGGAACTCTGGGGGTATCCCAGGTTCTGACCCCCACAGGCCAGGCCAGCAGGGAGGGTGTGAGGAAAATGGCATCAGTTTGGGCTTGAAAATCTCAGACCCCAGCACTGCTAGTACACAATACTCCACAGATTGCAAAGAGCATGGCCTTCCTTGAGCCCTCCTGCCTGTGAGGAGATGAGCCCTCCTCTGAGAAATGGAGGACTAGGGAGAACTAGACAATGACGCTGGAGACGTGTGGGTGGGAGGGCTGCAGGGAGTCAAGGCCTGCCTCACCTTGTTCTCGGGGTCCTTCACAAAAACGAACAAATTGATCCACTGCGGGGAGGGCTGGTACTTTTCCATAGCAGGGTCGTATAGCTCGGTCTTGTAGTTACCTAATGGGGAGGCAGCCTGGATGCATCCCCATCCACACTCACGACCAAGAGCCCGCCCAGGACCTCCAGGAGTCACGGGGGCCGGGGTGGGGGGGAACAGGAAGATCCGGGTGTCTGATTGCGGGGCTTGACCACAGCCCTCCGCCTCTCTCCTTCCCTCTCCTGCCCCGCTTTTCTGCTGTCATCCGGGTCTGGATCAGACTTGCCTCCTCGGCGCCCCCCAACTCCGGCACAGGCAACGGAGAAGATGCTTTGCCCGCACTGCTGTCCACCCATTTCCCACCCGTGCCCACCCCCGGCAGCAGAGGGGAGGTATGGGCCTGAGCTGATCCCGCGGGGCCTCATCCCCATTCCCTCTCAGGACTCTGGGTGCGGGGAGGGCAAGGCCGGGACTCTGGGTGCGGGGAGGGCAAGGCTCGCGCGCACCTATGACCACTGTGCCATCGGGGATCTCCTGGATGAAGCACTTCTCCTCCAGCTCGCTGACCTCGAGGTAGAACGCGCCTCCGCCGCCCGTGAGCGCCAGCAGCTGCCCCAGCAGCAGCTGCAGCAGTCCGGCTGCCCTCGCTCGGCCCCATCCCTGCCCGGGGCCGGCCCCGGGCCCAGCCCCTCGCGTCCCGCAGGCCCCCGCCACCTTCCCAGCCGAGTCCGAGGGTGTCTGTGCGGGGCCTGCGAGACTGCAAACTCGGGCACGGACTACAAATCCCAGGAGCCCCGCGCGGACTCGCGTTGCGGAGGGGCCACGCGAGCTCCCACCCCACTAGTGAGGCGCTGTTCCGCGCTTTCCTTGCCCCGCCTCGCTTAATGCGCGCAGAAACCCAAGGAGGCGGGTGCTCTTAGTCCCATCTTGCTGATGTGGTAACAGCCTCAGAGAGAAGAAGGAAGGGACTAGCCCTCTGAAATTTGCAGAGCGGCTACCTGAGATGGGTGTTGAGAGTGTGGGCAGGTCCAGGCATGACCTGGACCTGAACCTCGAGGAGGTTAGAAGTGATGGTGAGACAGAATGAGAACTGCAGAGAAGCCCTGTGGGGTTCAGAGGCTGACGTAGTAGTTCAGGAAAGGAACGGAGAAATGTCCCTTTTATGGAAGGGGTAAGTTTGACTCAAGCTCTGAAGGATGGTTAAAATCTTCCTGAGCAGCGAGGGAGCAAGAACAATTTAGGTGGAGAGACCTAGAATTGCCTAACAGCAGCAGGCCAGTTAAGGGACTAGGGGAAGAAAGTTTATGGGCACGTGGAGGGAGGAGGTAAGTTGGGCCGAATCACTGAGGGGGCAGGAGCTGCCAGGCCCACTTGCACAGGTGAGACTCTTCATCCAGTGGGACCAAAAGAAAAGACTGTGAGTGAGCCTGGCGGGTGAAAGAAGTCGGCAGGAATGCAACTGGAAAAGGAAAGGGAATACACAGCTGAAAGGTGTGGGAGGGTGGGGCCAACATGACAAGACAGGGACCCAGGAATAGCAAATCTCAGGAATTCCGAAGCTCACGATGCTCTGAGTAGGGCAGTGTATACTCAAACGTCAATATAAAGCAGTAGCCCTTCCCAGGTGGTGGGATGAAGTCCTCCACCATCTAGTGCCTGATGATAATAGATGCTCATTGGTTTATTCAGTAATATAAAATGATGATGAAAATAACAATACTTTTTATTCTTCTGTGCCAGCCACTGTTCTAAGCACTTTTAAACGTACTAACTAAATTAATATTTTAAAAACTCTATAAGGTAGACTCTAATAGGATTCCAGTTTAACAGTTGGGGAAGCAGTGGCAAAGAGAGGTTGAGTAATAACTTGCCCAAGGTCATCCAGTGATAAGCGGCAGGCATTTGCTCACACAAACTCTGGGCAAGACTTTACGATACATGTTGGACATGAATATGAGTAAAACCTGTCTCCTGTCCTCTAAGAGCCCACTGAAAAGCAAAGGAGCAATGTCAATACAGTGTTTTAAGATTAATAATATGGGGGCTTCCCTGGTGGCGCAGTGGTTGGGAATCCACCTGCCAATGCAGGGGACACAGGTTCAAGCCCTGGTCTGGGAAGATCCCACATGCCACGGAGCAACTAGGCCCGTGAGCCACAATTACTGAGCCTGCGGGTCTGGAGCCTGTGATCCACAACAAGAGAGGCCGCGATAGTGAGAGGCCCGCGCACCGCGATGAAGAGTGGCCCCCGCTTGCCACAACTAGAGAAAAAGCCCTCGCACAGAAACAAAGACCCAACACAGCCAAAAATAAAAAATAAATAAATTAATTAATTTTTAAAAAAGGTATCTCTAAAAAAAAATTTTTTTTAAGATTAATAATATGTTTTAGCTACCAGAAATTGTCCCCTCACTTTATCAGTGTGGCCCATTGATAATTCTAGGGGAACGTTTTTATTCCTTCCCTGGGAATGATCTTTAAACGAAAATGACAGATGCAGGTGTTAACAAAGGCAGACACTTTAGAAAGGTCAATTAAGACAACAGCTGAAAAGCATCTGTTGGATTTGGGAACTAGCTGTTCATCAAGGGCATTCACCAGGAGCTGGGAGCAGGGGTGATGACTCAGGGTTTGGGAGGCAGGATGAGGTGCTGTCCACGGTCCTGAATCGTGATTGCCAGTACCACCGCCTGCAGTAAGGGACTGGTTTTTGGTTTTGGTTTTTGTTGTTGTTTTATATATAAATTTTCCAATCCCTCATGAACCAATACTTTTGTAAAAAAAAAATAAAAAATGAAACTGATTATGTGCTTGAATGTCACATCAATGTTAAATTTCTATAAAAGTTTCTAAGCACTCAATTTCTGTTCTTATCTCGTTGCAGACCTATAACAAACACTCATGGACCAGCACTGGCCCGCAGTGAGTAGCACTGTTTCATAGCCAGTGATCAGACTGCCCACAGAAATCCCCTAAAGGGACAAAAGTGGAAAATTATTAGGGCCTGCAGTGACATGCATGTAAGGAGATAGTGCACCAGTGACTTTACAGCAAGATTTCAAAGCCAAGAACCCAGATGTTGGGAAGGATGAGATGGTTCCCAAGTAGAAAAAGTACTGTGTTGATGATAAAACCTGTTTCTGAGTGATAACAGGGCTGAGAATATAAGAGCAGAGAGCCCACCATTCTGGGATTCTCCCACTTGACAGTGATCTCATTCCACACTGTCTGCCAAAACCACTGAACCTGGGTGCCATTTGTGAGATTTAAAGGAGACTTGGGGGAACTGCATCTACTTGCCCTATCTGTGGTTCCCCTCAGATCGAAGACTCTGGCAGGCCTCTACTACATGCTGTTCCCTTTCTAAGGGATGTCCTGAGCCCCCATTGCTGCCCTCTTTTCTGCTTGCCTAATTCCTATTCACCCTTTCAAGACTCAAGTGCAGCATCACTCTTTTAGGTGTTTCCTGCCCTGGGCTCCTTGGGACCTTGCATTAACCATGTTGAATTATAATTGTCCATTCACATGCAAGTCCCTTGGGGCTGATAGCTGGAAGAGATTAAGACAGGTTTCTGCCGCATATTATCTCTTTGCTCCCCAAAGCCTAGCGAAAATCTAGGAACAGCATGATTGTGCAGTGGATGTTTGGTTAGAGAAAGGGAAGAGAGAGGAAGGAGAGAAAGTAGAAGGGAAGTATGGAGGGAAAGGGGGGGATAGAGAGAGGAAAAAGAGAAGTTGGAGGAAGAAAGAGAGAGAAAGAAGAAAGCAAGGATGAAGGAGTTTGGAGAGAAAGAAGGAAGAAGAGTAATGGTGAGTCATAAACCAAAATCTCCATACCTTATTCCTGGCCTTTCTTATGATGTCCCCTCCTCATTATTCCCATTAGGCATCTTGAGCTAGGGATGGTGGGGGTGGAGATACATCAGGGTTAGAATGTTCCTGCACATAAAATCAGAGCTTCCATGTGCAATTCTGCTCTGGTGCTGGGTGGATTCTGTTGGTTTGCTGGTGACCTCCACATCATCCCCAGGACACCACCATGCCACTGTTCCTTCCTCTGGTCCACTGGTCTCTGCATTCTTCTTCCTCCCTGGCATGTAGAAAAATATTCCTTTTGACCATCTCCACAAAAGAATTTCCTATGAAAGTTCTTTTCCCTGTGCTTTCTTTCCCAGAACACCTAGGCACTGAAGGGTGTGTGTGTGCTGAATCCAGGGATATCAAGAACAGTATCACACTGGACCTGGAACCAACCACTGTTCCTGCTTCATGCACCACCCCCACACCCCACCCCCACACAGGCTCACACTTATCCCTCTGACAGAATTCTTCCACTCCTGGTGAGTTTTCTCAGAGTTTTCTCACTGTCTCCCTTTCCAGTCCATCTCTCTTCAGGGCTTCGGGCAGTCCATCCCACAGGTCTGTGCCTGGCTTGGTCCTCCAACCCTCCTGCACTGCAGGGGTTCCCATAAGGAGGGCAAATCAAAGGGAGTGGCTGGGCTGTTCCTCAGTCCCTGAGAATCAGGAAGCCATTGATCCCAGGACTCAGAGGACTTCTAGGGATAATGTGGCCAAATGCAACATACCAGTGCACTTAAGCCTCAGCTCTACTCCAGCCAAAATACCGTTATACTTTCCCACAGTAAAATGTTTGCAGCATCCTCAAAGGTCTCCACTGTCTTCCAAACATCTTTTCTGGATGAGTAAAGAAATGCACAGACTTGGTTGAGGCACCAGGACTCCTCTCTGGGCTCAGTTTTCACCAAAGGCGAATCCTCTCCCCTCATGCCTGAGGTTGTATAGATGAACCTGGACAAGGGATGCAGCTTTCTCAGACATCTTCTATTTATCATCACCCTTTCCATCAAGTTCCCGAACTGGTAACCACTTCTGCCCTTGAATGAAGACTTTCTCTCCAGTCTTCCATGCAAATGGGAAACCTTATTCTTTTGGTTCAAAGATCATTCATTGTCTAGAATGAAATAGAAACCAGGGAAAAAGGAGAGTAGGGGACATGATGGGGAGACCAAGGTGGAGGGAGGAGAGAAGAGGAAGATGGCAAATCCAGACAGTGACACTTCCTTACTTCCCCTTTCTTCCCCTTTCCTCTCCACTATTTCCTCCCTTCTTTTCCATAACACCTCCCTCCTCCCTCTTTTCTCTCTGTTTTTAAAAGGTAAGTTTTACTATTATTCAGGCATGGTGAGGCCAACAGATCAGGAGATGATTACTATTGAAAAGATAGTTTGGGGACTTCCCCGGTGGTCCAGTGGTTAATACTCTGCACTTCCACTGCAGGGGGTGCAGGTTTGATCCCTGGTTGGGGAACTAAGATCCCACATGCCGCAGGGCATGGCCAAAAAAGAAAAAAAGAAAAGATAGTTTGTTACTCACGGTTCCCAAGCAGACTCGGTACACCAAGTCATGCAGGGCCACATGGGGAAACACCACGGTTGGTCAGGAGGCAGAAGGAGTGACGGGAAAGCATGGATAAAAGCTTTTATTATGGTGTTCATGGGAAGGAGTGGGTGATTGGTTAGTTTGAATAATTTCAGCAGGCTCTGTGGTGTCGGGGCTGTCATGGGTTTTCTGGTACCTGACCCTGAGGTGATTAGGGCATGAGGAATATTGGCTTGGTGCGTGAGAGTTCAATAAGGATGGTGGTTGGGGGCCGGGGGGTATGGGCTTCGGATTGGTTGGTTTACATATGAAAGGTACCCTCTCAGGTGAGTCCTTTGCTATCTCTAAGAACTAACCCTGGGAGGGGTAGTGAGGCCCCAGATGCCAGAGCATCAGGAACACAGAATATAAGAAAATATAGTTAATACACTTCCCAACCAGAGTCTGCACCACTGGGTCTCCAAAAGATCATGGCAGCATTCTCATCCCACCTACATTGAGGGCTTTACAGGTCAGGAGATGGGGAACAGGGTGGAGCGGGTGAGGAGAAAGGTGGGTCACAGCCCTGCCTTCTCTTGGACTGGGGCGGAGCAGATTGGGGCCATGGTTAAGAGAAAAGTAAGACAATTGGGTTTCTACTGCTGCCACTGCCAGGATACTGCTGCACCCAATCTGGCAAGTCCCAGCCATGTTTCTGGCTTTGAAGAACAGGTTCAAATGACCTAAGGTGTGTCCTGGTCTCCATCCTTCCCCATCCCCATCCCCAAAACTAAGATTCAGGTCAGTTGACTGTATGACCTTTTACCTTACTTCCCTTCTCCGGTCCTCATGTTTTCCTGCCCCTACAGCTGCTCCAGACGAGGGCTCAGCCCCCTTGCTGCTGGTCCATGTTGCTGAACTCTCTGCCTGTCAGGGGGTTGTGTCAATCACTCCAGCTTACAGGTGCCAACTGTGTGAATACTTGTCTGTTGAATGGGCACTGCCACCACTGGAGAGGAGGAAGAGAACACCAGGACTGCTCCCTGAGCGTGGGAGAGGTGGCGCTGGTGTTTGCTTCCTGAGATTGGAGTCTCTTCATGAGGGAGCTTCTGACTTAAGGATATGTGGATGGAATCAAAGTGAAGTAAGTTCTTCAGTTACCATCAACACTGTGATGTTATTTGATCTCCAATTTCCCTGTTCCCTTGAATGTATGTCAAGAATAAACTCCAGGGCTTCCCTGGTGGCGCGGTGGTTGAGAATCTGCCTGCCAATGCAGGGGACACGGGTTCGAGCCCTGGTCTGGGAAGATCCCACATGCCACGGAGCAACTAGGCCCGTGAGCCACAACTACTGAGCCTGCGCGTCTGGAGCCTGTGCTCCCCAACAAGAGAGGCCGCGATAGTGAGAGGCCTGCGCACCGTGATGAAGAGTGGCCCCCACTTGCCGCAACTAGAGAAAGCCCTTGCACAGAAACGAAGACCCAACACAGCCAAAAATAAATATAAAAATAAATTAATTAATTTAAAAAAAAAAGAATAAACTCCATACCTGTGTCCCTAATTACACACACACACACACACACACACACACACACACACATTGGGTATACATTCATGTTCTCCTACTGCTGCCTTCTTTACTTTCCCTGTATTATTTAATCCCTCATGAACTTTTCCCCTGTTACTGTTCAGACTCCCATCTCTGTGTGTTCTCAAAGCTGTGGCCCTGGATTTAGGAAAACTGTTTGGGACATGGAACCCATCTTCTGCTTTGACTATGTCCAATGCTCAGTGGGGGAGATTTCCAACAAGACTGGTAAATGTCTGGATAGAAACGATTCTCTTTTTCTCCACTGCCACAGAAACAGAATGGGCCAAGAGTTGTCTACTTCTTACCAGTGCAGTTCTCAATGTGGAGATTCTGACTTAAAGAACTCAGAGGAAAACAATGGAACAGACAAGACAGTGTGTCAGACAAAAAGCACACAGCCTGGTGTCAGCATAGCTTGAGAAATATGACATGTGTGAGATGTAGAGATATCCCTTTCCTCATCTCACAAGATACAGGAAATCAAGGAACTTCCTGTAAAACTGCTTTAGCAAAACCCAAATTTTAAGGCAATGACACCATTTAAAAACATTTAACCATGGAAAAAGACTGAAAGCTTTCTTTCTAAAATCAGGAACGGGACTTCCCTGGTGGTCCAGTGGCTAAGACTCTGCTCCCAATGCAGGGGTCCCGGGTTTGATCCCTGGTCAGGGAACTAGATCCCACATGCTGCAAGTAAGAGTTCACATGCTGCAACTAAGAGTTCGCATGCCACAACGAAAAGATCCCACACGCGGCAACAAAGATCCTGCATGCCGCAGCTAAGACCCAATGCAGCCAAATAAATAAATATTAAAAAAAAATCAAGAACAAGGCAAAACCTTGTTTTGTCTACTCTCACCACTCCTATTCAACAGCGTACCAGAAGATGTAACAACTGCAATAAGGCTGGAAGAAGAAATAAAAAGCATGCAATTGGAAAGGAAAAAAGTGAAACTGTCCCTATTTGTAGATGACATGATTGTCTATATAGAAAATCTCAAGGAATCTACAAAAACCTCCTAGAACTAATAAATGAGTTTAGCAATTTGCAGGATATATGAGCAACACATATAAATCAAGCACATTTCTATGTATTAATAATAAACATAAAGAAACCAAAATTTAAAATGTAATACCATTTACAGTCATGCCAAAGAAAACGAATTACTCAGGTAAGATCTAAACAAAGCATGTACAGAATCTGTTTGCCAAAAACTACAAATCCTGATGAAAGAAATCAAAGACGACCCAAATAAATGTAGGGACATACTGTGTTTATGTATTGGAACACTCAACATAGTAAAGATGGCAATTCTCTCCAAATTAATATTCAGGTTTAACACAATTCCTATCAATATCCAAGCAAGAATTTTTATAAATATAGGCAAGATTATTCTAAAACTTATACGGAGAGGCAAAGGAACTAGCATAACTAAAACATTTTTGAAGAAGAAGAATAAAGTGGCAGAAATCAGTCTACCCAATTTCAAGACATTATACATAGTAATCAAGTAATCAAGATTATAGTAATCAAGGCTGTGTGGTATTGGTAAAAGGATAGACAAATAGCTCAGTGGGGCAGAATAGAGAACCCAAAAATAGACCAACACAAGCCAATCTGATTTTCGACAAAGATGGAAAGCAATTCGATGGAAGAAAGATATCTTTTTTTTAAAAAAGGACATTATTTTTAGAGCAGTTTTAGGTTCACAGCAAAATTGAACTGAAAGTACAGAGAGTTCCTGTATACCTCTTGCCCAGCACATGCACAGTCTCCCTACTACCAACATCCTGCACAAAAGTAGTACATTTGTTACAATCAACTAACCTACATTGATACACCATTATCACCTACAGTCCATAGTTTACATTATGCATCACTATTGGTGTTATACATTCTATAGTTTTGGACAAATGTATGATGACATGTATCCACCATTATAGTATCATGCAGAATAGTTTCAATGCCCCACGAATCCTCTGTGCTTTGCCTATTTATCCCTCCCTCCCCCACTCCCCCAACCTCACTCCTAGGAACCATTGATCTTTTCATTGTCTCCACAGTTTTCCCTTTTCCAGAATGGCAAATAGTTAGCATCATACAGTGTTTGGCCTTTTCAGTTTGGCTTCTTTCACTTAGTAATATGCATTTAAGTTCCTTCATGTCTTTTCATGGCTTAATAGCTCATTTTCTTTTAGTGCTGAATAATATTCTATTGTCTGCATGTACCACACTTTATTTATCCATTTATCTACTGAAGGACAACTTGGTTGCTTCCAAGTTTGGGCAATTATGAATAAAGCCACTATAAACATCTGTGTGCATGTTTTGTGTGGACATGAGTTTTCACCTCCTTTGGGTAAATACCAAGGAACATGATTGCTGGATCATATGGTAAGAGTATGTTTAGTTTTGTAAGGCACTGCCAAGCTGTATTCCAAAGTGGCTGTACCACTTTGCATTCCTATCAGCAGTGAATGAGAATTCCTGTTGCACAACATCCTCATCTGCATTTGGTGTTGTCGGTGTTCTAGATTTTGGCCATTCTAATAGGTGTGTGGTGGTATTTCATTGCTGTTTTAATTTGAAATTCCCTAATGACTTATGACAATGAGTATGTTTTCATGCGCTTATTTGCCATCTGTATATCTTCTTTGTCAAAGTGTCTGTCCAGGTCTTTTGCCCATTTTTAAATAGGGTGCTTCATTTTCTTATTGTTGGATTTCAAGAGTTTTGTGTTTATTTTGGATAACAGCCCTTTCTCAGATGTCTTTGGCAAAGATTTTCTCCCAATATGTGGCTTGACTTCTCATTCTCTTGAAGATAGCCTGTTCAACAAGTGATGCTACAGCAATTTGCCACCCATAGACAAAAAAGAAAAAGAAAAAGAAAAAAGAAAGAAAAGAAAAGAAAAAAGCCTTGACCTGTCTCACACTTTATACAAAAATTAACTTGAAATAGGACTTCCCTGTTGACGCAGAGGTTAAGAATCTGCCTGCCAATGCAAGGGACATGGGTTTGATCCCTGGCCCAGGAAGATCCCACATGCAGCAGAGCAACTGAGCCCGTGTGCTACAAATACTGAGCCTGCGCTCTAGAGCCCAAGAGCCACAACTACTGAAGCCCGCACACCTAGAGCCCGTGCTCTGCAACAAGAGAAACCACCACAATGAGAAGCCCGTGCACCGCAACGTGCTCGCTGCAACTAGAGGAAGCCCACACACAGCAACGAAGACCCAACACAGCCAAAAATAAAAACAAATAAATAAATAAATTTATTTTAAAAATTAACTTAAAATAGACCACAGATTTAAATATAAAATGTAAAACCATAGACTTTTTAGAAAAAAAAATAGGAGAATATCTTTGGGGTCTAGTGTTAGGGGTAAAGAGTTCTTAGACTTGACACCAAACCCATAAAAGAAAAAACTGATAACTTGAACTTCATCAAAATTTTGAAATTTTGTTCTGTAAAAAACCTTGTGAATAGAATGAAAAGACAAGCTACAAACTGGCAGAAAATATTTGCAAACCACATATTTGACAAAGGTCTACTATATAGAATATGTAAAGAACTTCCATCACTCAAAAGTAAAAATTCAAATAGAAAATATGCAAAAGACATGAAGAGACATCTAATTAAAGAGGATATAAAGATGCAAATGAATGCATGGAAAGATTTTCAACATCAGCCATTAGGGAAATGCAAATTAAAACCACAATGAAGTTGAAACCACATTCCTCAGATGAGACTCGAACCCAGCTGCACCTCAGATTGGGACTTGAACCCACAATCACTGACTTAGGAGGGGACTCAAACCCACTGTCTTTAAATGAAACCACACATCTAGTCTCAGGACTTATTGAAGCTCAGGTTGTTTTGTCTCGGCACAGAAAGAATTCATCAGGAGGCAAAGAAACAGGCAAAGAGTGTTTATTAGTATAGGATGCTTGTGAGAGCTACAAGCCGGCAGGCAAGGGAGCGCAGCCCTGAGAACAAAGAGGGCTACATTTTTATAATGAAAGAAAAAGTGGGGAGGGGAGAAGACCACTTTCTTCCTCATTTTTGGGTAGACGTCAAGGCTTACATCATTAGTTCCTCCTTTAACCCTGTATCGTCTAACTGGGACTGTCATGGTGCTACTTAAATCATATGTATATTAGCAAAAGGGTGGTGACGTACTAAAATATGGTAATTCATCTCAGGTTTCGGCATGACGTTCCCTTTCCCCTAGTTTTTTCACCTCTCACCTATACTGCTGTAGTAGCTATGTGCAGAAATGCTACTCTTCAAGGACCATTAACTCCCTGACTTCATGTAACAAGATTCAGACTCCATAACTATTGTCTTCTATTTTAACTATGAGTATTTGTGGCTTGAGTGGGTCTGGGGCTTGAATGCACCTGGTCTTCCTTCAAGGTAGAGTAGATTATTACTAGGTTACTTGATTCTTTTCTTGAGTGCTCATTAGCTTACAACAGTCTCCCAAACTCCCTTAAAATTCCTTTTCTGTCTTTAATCCCCCAGTGGAATTTCTAAACTATTTCATTATCCTACTCTATCCTTATCAAAGTATCATTACAAACATATCAGAATGGCTAAAGTAAAAAATAGTGACAACAACAAATGCTGGTGACAATGTGGAAAAACTGAATCACTTATACATTGCTGGTGGGAATGTAAAATAGTAGTCACTCTGGAAAAGAGTTTATCAGTTTCTTTAAAAACTTAGCATTCAACTACCATATGACCCAGCAATTGCTCACCTAGGCATTTGTTCCAGAGAAATGAAGACTTACGTTCATACAAAAACCTGTACATCAGATTTCCCTGGTGGTGCAGTGGTTAAGAATCTGCCTGCCAATGCAAGGGACACGGGTTTGAGCCCTGGTCCGGGAAGATCCCACACGCCATGGAGCAACTAAGCCAGTGCGCCACAACTACTGAGCCTGCGTTCTGGAGCCCACGAGCCACAACTATTGAGGCCATGTGCTACAACTACTGAAGCCCTCGTGGCCTAGAGCCTGTGCTCTGCAACAAGAGAATTTGCTGCACTGAGTAGCCCGCTCACCGCAACGAAGAGTAGCCCCCGCTCGCCCAACTAGAGAAACCCGCCTGCAGCAACGAAGTCCTGACACAGCCAAAAATAAAACATAAACAAATAAATAAAGTTAGAAAAAAAAAACTGTACATAAATGTTTATTGAATCTTTATTTGTAATGGAAATAAAAATAAGCTGGAAAAAACCCAAATGTTCGTCAGTGGCTAAACTGTGGAGCATCATAGGATGGCTACTACTTAATGGTTACTTTCTCCTTCCCTTTTTTTTTTTTTTAAATTTATTATTTTTAATTAACAGTCAAATTGGGGTATAATTGACATACAACATGACATTATGCTATTTTTAAAATAATGAAATGAAAATACTTTTCATACATTCATGTAATAAATACTTATTGATCATCTATTAGATACTAGACATTGTTTCATAGCAGGATACACAACACTAAGAAGACAAACTCTGTTCCCATGGACTTATATTTTACCTCTACAGTGGGGGAAGATAACTGATAAACAAGTACATGAATAAAATAAGAAAATATCAGGGGCAATACTTGCTTTAGTAAAAATAAAACAGAATGTTGTGACTGAGAGTGACTGGCATGGGGGGTTATAGTACTCTGGGTTGGGAAAGCCTCTCTGAGATGGCATTTAAGCTGAGCTTTGAACATCAGGAAGAATTCACCACGTCAGAATCTGGGAAAAGGACATTCCAGAAGAGAGACAACCTACATTGTGTATCAAAGTTAGGAAATTGGATGCAGCCAATTCAAAAATTGATAACTTTTAAATTTCCTCATTATTGAAGAAAGAATGAAAATAATTGCATTATTGATTCAATTCAAGAGGTTAGAATAAGGATGAAATATCCTTTTAAAAGGAGAAAGGAAAAATAAAGATAACAACCAAAATAATTCATGCAAAAACAAAAATAAAAAAAGCAGCAATGATTTTGTTTTTTCATTCTTTTTTTAAATTTTTGAATATTATTTTATTATTTTTTTTATACAGCAGGTTCTTATTAGTCATCAATTTTATACACATCAGTGTATACATGTCAATCCCAATCACCCAATTCATCACACCACCACCCCAGCCCCCCCACCACTTTCCCCCCTTGGTGTCCATACGTTTGTTCTCTACATCTGTGTCTCAATTTCTGCCCTGCAAACTGGTTCATCTGTACCATTTTAATAGGTTCCACATGTATGCATTAATATATGATATTTGTTTTTCTTTTTCTGACTTACTTCATTCTGTATGACAGTCTCTAGATCCATCCACGTCTCAAAAAATGACCCAATTTTGTTCCTTTTTATGGCTGAGTAATATTCCATTGTATAGATGTACCACAACTTCTTTATCCATTCATCTATCGATGGGCATTTAGGTTGCTTCCATGACCTGGCTATTGTGAATAGTGCTGCAATGAACATTGGGGTGCATGTGTCTTTTTGAATTATGGTTTTCTCTGGGTGTATGCCCAGTAGTGGGATTGCTGGATCATATGGTAATTCTATTTTTAGTTTTTTAAGGAACCTCCATACTGTTCTCCATCGTGGCTGTATCAATTTACATTCCCACCAACAGTGCAAGAGGGTTCCCTTTTCTCCACACCCTCTCCAGCATTTGTTGTTCGTAGATTTTCTGATGATGCCCATTCTAACTGGTGTGAGGTGATACCTCATTGTAGTTTTGATTTGCATTTCTCTAATAATTAGTGATGTTGAGCATCTTTTCATGTGCTTCTTGGGCATCTGTATGTCTTCTTTGGAGAAATGTCTATTTAGGTCTTCTGCCCATTTTTGGATTGGGTTGTTTGTTTTTTTAATATTGAGCTGCATGAGCTGTTTATATATTTTGGAGATTAATCCTTTGTCCGTTGATTCATTTGCAAATATTTTCTCCCATTCTGAGGGTTGTCTTTTCGTCTTGTTTATGGTTTCCTTTGCTGTGCAAAAGCTTTGAAGTTTCATTAGGTCCCAGTTGTTTATTTTTGTTTTTATTTCCATTACTCTAGGAGGTGGATCAAAAAAGATCTTGCTGTGATTTTTGTCAAAGAGTGTTCTTCCTATGTTTTCCTCTAAGAGTTTTATAGTGTCCAGTCTTACATTTAGGTCTCTAATCCATTTTGAGTTTATTTTTGTGTATGGTGTTAGGGGGTGTTCCAATTTCATTCTTTTACATGTAGCTGTCCAGTTTTCCCAGCACCACTTATTGAAGAGACTGCCTTTTCTCCATTGTATATCCTTGCCTCCTTTGTCATAGATTAGTTGACCATAGGTGCGTGGGTTCATCTATGGGCTTTCTGTCTTGTTCCATTGATCTATGTTTCTGTTTTTCTGCCGGTACCATATTGTCTTGATTACTGTAGCTTTGTAGTATAGTCTGAAGTCAGGGAGCCTGATTCCTCCAGCTCCGTTTTTTTCCCTCAAGACTGCTTTGGCTATTCGGGGTCTTTTGTGTCTCCACACAAATTTTAAGATTTTTTGTTCTAGTCCCGTTAAAAATGCCATTGGTAATTTGACAGGGA
The DNA here is from genome assembly GCF_028564815.1 of Eubalaena glacialis. Classification (NCBI taxonomy): domain Eukaryota; kingdom Metazoa; phylum Chordata; class Mammalia; order Artiodactyla; family Balaenidae; genus Eubalaena; species Eubalaena glacialis. Next base: position 158,519,152 of record NC_083719.1, read on the forward strand.
TTGCATTGAATCTGTAGATTGCTTTGGGTAGTATACTCATTTTCACAATATTGATTCTTCCAGTCCAAGAACATGGTATATCTCTCCATCTGTTGGTATCATCTTTAATTTCTTTCATCAGTGTCTTATAGTTTTCTGCATAAAGGTCTTTTGTCTCCCTAGGTAGGTTTATTCCTAGGTATTTTATTCTTTTTGTTGCAATGGTAAATGGGAGTGTTTCCTTAATTTCTCTTTCAGATTTTTCATCATTAGTGTATAGGAATGCAAGAGATTTCTGTGCATTAATTTTGTATCCTGCAACTTTACCAAATTCATTGATTAGCTCTAGTCATTTTCTCTTGGCATCTTTAGGATTCTCTATGTATAGTATCATATCATCTGCAAACAGTGACAGTTTTACTTCTTCTTTTCCAATTTGTATTCCTTTTATTTCTTTTTCTTCTCTGATTGCCGTGGCTAGGACTTCCAAAACTATGTTGAATAATAGTGGTGAGAGTGGACATCCTTGTCTCGTTCCTGACCTTAGAGGAAATGCTTCCAGTTTTTCACCATTGAGAATGATGTTTGCTGTGGGTTTGTTGTATATGGCCTTTATTATGTTGAGGTAGGTTCCCTCTATGCCCACTTTCTGGAGAGTTTTTATCATAAATGGGTGTTGAATTTTGTCAAAAGCTTTTTCTGCATCTATTGAGATGATCATATGGTTTTTCTTCTTCAATGTGTTAATATGGTGTATCACATTGATTGATTTGCGTATATTGAAGAATCCTTGCATCCCTGGGATAAATCCCACTTGATCATGGTGTATGATCCTTTTAATGTGTTGTTGGATTCTGTTTGCTAGTATTTTGTTGAGGATTTTTGCGTCTATATTCATCAGTGATATTGGTCTGTATTTTTCTTTTTTTGTAGTATCTTTGTCTGCTTTTGGTATCAGGGTGATGGTGGCCTCATAGAATGAGTTTTGGAGTGTTCCTTCCTCCACAATTTTTTGGAAGAGTTTGAGAAGGATGGGTGTTAGCTCTTATCTAAATGTTTGATAGAATTCACCTGTGAAGCCATCTGGTCCTGGACTATTGTTTGTTGGAAGATTTTTAATCACAGTTTCATTTTCATTACTTGTGCTTGGTCTGTTCATATTTTCTATTTCTTCCTGGTTCAGTCTTGGAAGGTTATATCTTTCTAAGAATTTGTCCATTTCTTCCAGGTTGTCCATTTTATTGGCATAGAGTTGCTTGTAGTAGTCTCTTAGGATGCTTTATATTTCTGCAGTGTCTGCTGTAAATTCTCCTTTTTCATTCCTAATTTTATTGATTTGAGTCCTCTCCCTCTTTTCCTTGATGAGTCTGGCTAATGGTTTATCAATTTTGTTTATCTTCTCAGAGAACCAGCTTTTAGTTTTATTGATCTTTGCTATTTATTTTTGTTTCTATTTCATTTATTTCTGCTCTGATCTTTATGATTTCTTTCCTTCTGCTAACTTTGGGTTTTGTTTGTTCTTCTTCCTCTAGTTCCTTTAGGTATAAGGTTAGATTGTTGTTTTCAGATTTTTCTTGTTTCTTGAGGTAGGCTTGTATAGCTATAAACTTCTTCTTAGAACTGCTTTTGCTGCATCCCATAGGTTTTGGATCGTCGTGTTTTCATTGTCATTTGTCTCTAGGTATTTTTTAATTTCCTCTTTGATTTCTTCAGTGATCTCTTGGTTATTTACTAACGTATTGTTTAGCCTCCACGTGTTTGTGTTTTTTACGTGTTTTTCCGTTTAATTCATTTCTAATCTCATAGCGTTGTGGTCAGAAAAGATACTTGATATGATTTCAATTTTCTTAAATTTACTAAGGCTTGATTTGTGACCCAAGATGTGATCTGTCCTGGAGAATGTTCCATGCGCACTTGAGAAGAAAGTGTAATCTGCAGTTTTTGGATGGAATGTCCTATAAATATCGATTAAATCTATCTGGTCTATTGTGTCATTTAAAGCTTCTGTTTCCTTATTTATTTTCATTTTGGATGATCTGTCCATTGGTGTAACTGAGGTGTTAACTTACCCCAGTATTATTGTGTTACTGTCGATTTCCTGTTTTATAGCTGTTAGCAGTTGCCTTATGTATTGAGGTGTTCCTATGTTGGGTGCATATATATTTATAATTGTTATATCTTCTTCTTGGATTGATCCCTTGATCATTATGTAGTGTCTTTCCTTGTCTCTTGTAACATTCTTTATTTTAAAGTCTATTTTATCTGATATGAGTATTGCTACTCCAGCTTTCCTTTGATTTCCATTTGCATGGAGTATCTTTTTCCACCCCCTCACTTTTAGTCTATATGTGCCCCTAGGTCTGAAGTGGGTCTCTTGTAGACAGCATATATATGGGTCTTGTTTTTGTATCCATTCAGTGAGCCTGTGTCTTTTGGTTGGAGCATTTAATCCATTCACGTTTAAGGTAATTATCGATATGTATGTTCCTACGACCATTTTCTTAATTGTTTTGGGTTTGTTTTTGTAGGTCCTTTTCTTCTCCTGTGTTTCCCACTTAGAGAAGTTCCTTTAGCATTTGTTGTAGAGCTGGTTTGGTGGTGCTGAATTCTCTTAGCTTTTGCTTTTCTGTAAAGCTTTTGATTTCTCCATTGAATCTGAATAAGATCCTTGCCAGGTAGAGTAATCTTGGTTGTAGGTTCTTCCCTTTCAGCACTTTAAGTATATCATGCTTAAAGTATATCACTCCCTTCTGGCTTGTAGAGTTTCTGCTGAGAAATCAGCTGTTAACCTTATGGGAGTTCCCTTGTATGTTATTTGTCATTTTTCCCTTGCTGCTTTCAATAATTTTTCTTTGTCTTTAATTTTTGCCAAGTTGATTACTATGTGTCTTGGCGTGTTTCTCCTTGGGTTTATCCTGTATGGGACTCTCTGAGCTTCCTGGACTTGGGTGGCTATTTCCTTTCCCATGTTAGGGAAGTTTTCTAGTATAATCTCTTCAAATATTTTCTTGGGTTCTTTCTCTCCCTTCTCCTTCTGGGACCCCTATAACGTGAATGTTGTTGCGTTTAATGTTGTCCCAGAGGTCTCTTAGGCTGTCTTCATTTCTTTTCATTCTTTTTTCTTTATTCTGTTCTGCAGCAGTGAATTCCACCATTCTGTCTTCCAGGTCACTTATCCATTCTTCTGCCTCAGTTATTCTGCTATTGATTCCTTCTAGTGTAGTTTTAATTTCAGTTATTGTATTGTTCATCTCTGTTTGTTTGTTGTTTAATTCTTCTTGGTCTTTATTAAACATTTCTTGCATCTTCTCGATCTTTGCCTCCATTCTTTTTCTGAGGCCCTGGATCATTTTCACTATCATTATTCTGAATTCTTTTTCTGGAAGGTTGCCTATCTCCACTTCATTTAGTTGTTTTTCTCGGGTTTTATCTTGTTCCTTCATTTGGTATATAGCCCTCTGCCTTTTCATCTTGTCTATCTTTCTGTGAATGTGGTTTTTGTTCCACAGGCTGCAGGATTGTAGTTCTTCTTGCTTCTGCTCAGCATTGATTTTAACATCCAAAATTTATTTCTTCTGCTAGTTTGGAGGGTCTCCTGCAGAGGCCGGGGGTGGCTGTGGCTCACCGTGAGGACAAGGACAGTGGCAGCCTCCTTTTTTCCCCCCAATATATTGTGGTAAAATACACATAACATAAAAGTTACTATCAACCATTTCAAAGTGTACAGTTTAGTAGTGTTTAAGTACATTCATATTGTTATGAAACTATAACCACTATCTCCAGAACTCTTTTCATCTTGCAAAACTGAAACCCTATACCCATTAAATAACAACTTTCCATTCCTCGCCTCCCTAACCCTTCAGGGTTTCCATTGTACTTTGTCTCTATTAATTTGACAACTCTACGAATCTTATGTAAATGATGTAATACAGTATTTGTCGTTTGTGATTGGCTTATTTCACTTAGCATAACATCCTCAAGGTCTGTCCATGTTGTAGCATATATCAGAATTTCCTTCCTCTTAAAGGCTGAATATTTCATTGTATGTATGTACCATATTTTGCTTATCCATCCATCTGTCAATGGATACTTGAATTTCCACATTATAGCTATTGCTGTTATGAACATGAGTGTAAAAATATCTTTTTAAGACCCTGCTTTCAATTCTTTTGAGTATATACCCAGAATTGCTGGGTATAAGTGGAATTGCTGAATCATATGGTAGTTCTGGTTTTTAGTTTTTTGAGTAACCACCATACTGTTCTCCACAACAGCTGTACCATTTTACATTCCCATCAGCAGTGCACAAGGGTTCCAATTTCTCTACATCCTTTCAACACTCGTTTTCTGCTTTTTGGGTTTTTTGATACTAGCCATCCTAATGGATGTGAGGTACTATCTCACTGTAGTTTTGACTTGCATTTCCTTAATAATTAGTTATGTTGAGAATCTTTTCATATGCTTATTGACTGTATATCTTTTTGGAGAAATGTCTATTCAAGTCCTTTACTATTTTCGAATTGAGTTGTTTGTTTTTTTGTTGTTGTTAAGTTTTAGGGGTTCTCTATATATTCTAGATATTAATCCCCTGTCTAATAAATGATTTGCAAATATTTTCTCTCATTCTGTGGGTTGCCTTTTTACTTTGTTGATCATTTCCTTTGATGCACACTTTAAAAATTTATTCATGAAGTCCAATTTGTCTATTTTTTCTTTTGTTTCTTGTGCCTTGGGTGTCATATCCAAAAAAACATTGCCAAATCCAATGTCATGAAGCTTTTGCCCTATGTTTTCTTCTAAGGGTTTTATAGTTTTAGGCCTTATATTTAGGTCATGAGTCCATTTTGAGCTAATTTTGTATATGGTGGTAAGGGTTAAACTTCATTCTTTTGTATGTGGATAACCAATTTTCCCACCATTTTTTGAAATGACTGAATGGTCTTGGCACCCTTGTTGAAAATCATTTGACCATATATGTGAGGGTTTATTTCTGCACTCTCTATTCGGTTCCATTGACCTACATGTCTGTACTTTATGCCAGGACCACACTGTTTTGATTACTGTAGCTTTGTAGTAAGTTTTGAAATCAAGAACTTGATTCTTCTTTTTCAAGATTGTTTTGCCTATTTTGGGTCCCTTGACATTCCACATGAATTTTAGGATGGGTTTCTCTATTTGTGCAAAAATAAATCATTGGGATTTTGATAGGGATTGCATTAAATCTGTAGCTTGCTTTGGGTAGTACCAACATCATAAAAATATTTATTCTTCCAATCCATGAACATGGTATGTCTTTCTATTTATTTATGTCTTCTACAATTTCTTTCAGAAATGTTTTGCAGTTTTCATGGTACAAGTCTTTCACCTCCTTGGTTAAGTTAATTCCTAAGGCTTTATTTTTATACTATTGTAAATGGAATTTATTATTAATTAATTAATTAATTAATTTAGTTTTTGCCTGCATTGGGTCTTCATTGCTGTGCATGGGCTTTCTCTAGTTGCAGCGAGCAGGGGCTACTCTTTGTTGCGGTGTGTGGGCTTCTCATTGTGCTGTCTTCTCTTGTTGCAGAGCACAGGCTCTAGGTGTGCGGGCTTCAATAGTTGCAGCACACCGGCTCAGTAGTTGTGGCATGTGGGCTCAGTAGTTGTGACTCACGGGCTCTAGAGCGCAGGCTCAGTAGCTGTAGTGCAGGGGCTTAATTGCTCTGTGACATGTGGGATCTTCCTGGACCAGGGATCGAACCCGTGTCCCCTGCATTGGCAGGTGGATTCTTAACCACTGTGCCACCAAGCAAGTCCCCTCCCCTTTGCTTTTATCTCTTCTGTCTGCCAGGAAGTTTTCAAATCATTTAGTTCAAATACCGAAATACTCAATAAGCAACTACTTGATTTTTAATGATGACTTCATAGGAATGGTCATCACTAGGTGCTTTGTTTCTTTTATATTATACTTGCACTCATCTCTTGGATTGGATATAGCAATAACATTTTTTCATTGTTGAGAGCTCTTGAATTCAGTCATTATCCCCAAGAACTAAAAAGAGTTGGTTCTGAATTCAATTCAGATTAAAATTATTGAAATTTACCCCAAACAATACAAAATTTGGTTTTATTTTTGTCCTTCAGTTACCTAATGTGAAGTTTGGATGAATAAAGCATGCACAACTACAGGCTTTCTACTTAACTTCTGGGTTTGCTATTAAAAACGCTGTTTACCCTCATAGCCTTCTCCTTAGCCCTTCATATTTCTTTGCCTCTATTCTTCTATACTGCAGATTTTTCTCACCTATTGTACAAATAAATTGCGATGTATATTTTCATGTAATTTGATTGTGGAATTCTGTCACCTTAAGTAGTGAGTTCTTCCAAAATAGAATATTTTTCCAATAAAATAAAAAAGTAAAATAAAATAAAGTAAAATGAGTCTCTTGCAGATAGCATATAGTTGGATTGTGTTTTTTACCCATTTTGCTAATCTTTGTCTTTTGATTGGAGAATTTAATCTATTTACATTTAGTAAATTACATTTAAAGTAATTACTTATAAAGAGGAACTTACTTCTGTCATTTTGCTATTTTTTTCCATTTCCCTTATAGGTTTTTGTCCCTCATTTTCTGCATTTATTTCTTTTGCATTAGTTTTTGTAGTGAAACATTTAAATTCCTTTCTCATTTCCTTTTGTGTATATTATTATTATTATTATTTTTAGCCATGCCTCACGGCATGCAGGATCTTAGTTCCCCAACCAGGGATCGAACCTGTGCCCCCTACAGTGGCAGCACAGAGTCTTAACCACTGGACTGCCAGGGTAGTCCCTTGTGTATATTCTTTAGCTATTTTTTTTTGTGGTTACCATGGAGACTACATTTAACATCCTAAAGTTAAAACACTCTAATTTGAATTTATACCAGTTTACCTTCAATAACACATAAAAACTCTGCTCCTTTAACAGATCTGTTCTCACCCCTTTCAATTGTTGATGTTACAAAATTATATCTTTATACATTGTGTGTAATGGTTATTTTTTTACTATAAAAAGAAACTAACAGTTGGAACATGCAATAAAATGAATAAATCTCCAGAGAATTATGCTGAGTGAAAAAAGCCAATTGCAGAAGGTTACATACTGTATGATTCCATTTATATAACATTCTTGAAATGACAAAGTTATAGAAATGGAAAACACAGATTAGTGGTTGTCTGGGGTTACAGAGGGGGTAAGGGAGTAGGGAAGTGGGTGTGGCTATAATAGGACAACATGAAGTATCCTTGTGGTGATGGAAGTGTTCTGTGTCTTAACTGTATCAATGTCAATATTCTGGTTGTGATATTGTATTATACTTGGGCAAGATGGTACCATTGGGGGAAACTGAGTAATGGGCACTGTGGATCTCCTTTAGTTATTTCTTACAGCTTCAAGTTAATCTATAATTATTGTGGTGCTCCAAGGACAATGGTGCTTCAAGGACAAAGGTGCTTTCAGGACCCTGCCTGAAAAAGTTGCAGGGTTACACCCCCTACCAGACTCTTAATCGCCCTCCCCACTATGTTGCGATGGTTACGAAATTCCTGAGCCCACCTGGGTGATGCCCACCTGGGCAATGGGACCTGTCCCATATAGGGAAAGGCATATGCCCTGTCCCACTCCCACTCTATAGAAGGAAGGTATATGTGCCTCGACCAATCAGTAAATGAAATTTTCACCTCGGACCATTCCTTTGTTTTCTGTCTATAAAAACTGATCAATAGCACATGTTCGGGCTCGACTCTCCCAGACTACTAGGAAGTCGGCCTGCTCTTCTGGCAGTGACCCTTCCCTCTAATAAATTCTATCTTCTTTACATTCTGCCTTGTGTCTGGAAGTTCTTTTCCAACCCGCGTTTGGATCACGATAATTATCTCAGTATAAAAAGTTTAATTTTAAAAATACCTGAAAGTACTATCATAAAATGTTATCATTTATTAATTCTGTAATTATTTGTTAATTCTGAGTGGTGGTTACAACAGCAGTAATATAGTATGTAGTTATAATAGCACAAAGAAAAACACAACCAGCAATTCATAGAAGAAAACAAATGACCAATAAAAAAATGTTCAGTCCTCAAGGAAATAGAAATTAAAGGATAGTGAAATACTATTTTTCATCCACTGATATTGCAAATATTTAAAAGGTTAAGAACATTTGTCCAGGGTAGGAGGAAGTAAGCACTCCAACATACTGTTGGTGAGGTTGTAATATGGTACAAACTTTTTGGGAGGATAATTTTGTGATCTCTTATCAACAAAACTATGTCCTACAGCAATGGTTTTTAGAAAATGAACAAGAATTTTTACTGCAGCATTATTTGTAAGAGCAAATAATTAGTGGGATAGAAATCTTAACTACTTTCATCAGTTATGGTTAAAAAAAATAAAGTACATTCATTTTATGGAATTTTATTACTGTTAAGAAAAATAAGGTAAAGACTTTCCAATGAGGGAGAAAGTTAAACGCATTCCCACTAAACCCCCCTCCCTAGGGACAAATGAAACAACAAAGAGAACTCAAAATAAAGAGAAAACTGAAGCTTCTATGAAGTCTTGAGGTAGCACAATCATAAACTGCAACTCCTGAGAAGGGCTGCCAAAATACACTGAAATTTGGATACAATTCACGAAAGGCAGATCTCTGCTGATCTGACCCTGAGCTCTCCAAAACGCGCAGTTCCGCCCCAAGACCCCCACCAATACTCCTTTACCAGCCTGCCACTGGGGCACTGAACCCCGGTTCAGGGACGAGCCATCAAAGCTGGTATCTGGCAGCAAAGCCGGCGTGGACGAGTAGCGGGGGGGAGTGGGGGTGGGGGGGAGTGGGGGTGGGGTGGGGCGGGGTGGGGCGGGGGGGTGGGTGGTAGGATGCCTGGAAGCACACAGACTAGTGGACGGCGTTTGGGGGACAAAGACATGGCAAAGGGGTACCGTGGCGGCGGCTGCGGCTGCTACCGCTGCTGTTTCTTGTTTTTTCTTCTTCTTCTTCTTCACTATTTGAAACATTTTCGAAGATAAATTCATGGATTGTTTGTGTCATTTTTTTCAATATTCTATTTTTAAAAACAGAAGCAAACCGAGTGGCAGATGCTATGCCGAGGGAAGTCAAGGTTCCTAGGTTCGAATCCTGTCCCTGATCATAATTCGCTTCGCGACTCAAACTGCGTTAGTTTCATGATCTGTAAAAAACTGATAATCAACACCAGTCACTGGGCCGCGACGAGGGTCAACGGAAAGAATTTCTCAATTCTGCGGCCCCAATTCGCTCCTAGGTAGAAGCGGCGCCCCAATCAGGTACCGCCGCGCCGCGGTCTCGGGGCATCTGGGATTTGTAGTCCGCCCGGCGGAACTCGCTGTCCCGGCAGGCTGCGCGGCGGCGGCAGGGCTACGTGGCGGGGCCGGCTGCTGCTGCGCGGGCAAGTGGGGTAAGATGGCTGCGCAGCGGGGCGTGCGGGTTGTTGGGCTCTGCCCCGGAGCCCGGTTGGGTAGGGTCGTTCGGGCCCTCCTGCTACTGCTGTGGTTTGCGGCCCGCGGAGGCGCGCTTTACTTCCACATCGGGGAGACGGAAAAGAAGTGCTTTATTGAGGAGATTCCGGACGAGACCATGGTTATAGGTACGAGGGAAGGGAGAGAGTTTTCAACAAGACCGCGGTCTTGGGGCGGGGGGGTGCGGGAGGGTCATCTCCTCAGAGCTGGGAGCAGGCGTCCTCGGCGTGCCCTGGCGACCGCGGACTCAGCGCCACCTCGCGTTCCTCTGACTGGGCTCGCCCTGCTTGCTTCCAGGAAACTACCGGACGCAGTTGTATGACAAGCAGCGAGAGGAGTACCAACCGGCCACCCCCGGGCTTGGCATGTTCGTGGAGGTTAAGGACCCAGAGGACAAGGTGAGTCGGCTCCTTAGCCCCGCTGAGCCCTCCGCTCTGAACTTGAGCGCCAGACCAAGCAGGCGCCGGTACTTCCCCTCCTAGTTTCCGCATCTGCTAAACAGTTGGTGTTGTGGGAAGATCCTGGGTTTTCACTCAGGGCTAACCTTGGGCTTTTTCAGTGCTGGCTGCTTCTCTCAACTTGTTACTGACCGCTGCATGAACCCGCCAAGTCAGTTGCCTTCTCTGAGCCATTTCCTTGGTCTGTGAAATAGAAATTCATCTGTCTTATAGATGTGATGAGTGGATTAATTGTGGTGCTAGAAACCAAAGAGTTTTGTCGACTCTAAAGCTATGACATAAGACTTTAGGATTTCACGGAACAGGGTACTTTCCAAAAAGAATGAGCAGCTTTTAATTTAACAAATAAGGATATTAAAACAAACAAACCAAAAAACAAAACTTCAAAACCGTTCAACTGTCACCTTTCATTTGAAAGAATGACAGCAGAAGAGTTGAAAGGGCATGAGCTATGAATAAAGTAAAGCCCTTTCCAAGAGTGGTCACATGCCAACCTAACGTCAGACTCTTCGCCCCTTCTCCAGATAGTTCGAAGGCAAGTTTTTGGCAACTGCTGCTAAGCAGCATTGGAGCTTTTAGTTTTGTGGGATGCCTAGGGCTCTGCTTGTCAACCTTTGAGGCACTTAGAGGCTTACGCACCATTCAGTCCTATTCCTACCATAATACTCACTGAAGTCCCTTCTCTCCAGGTCATCCTGGCCCGGCAGTATGGCTCTGAAGGCAGGTTCACCTTTACCTCCCATACCCCTGGTGAGCACCAGATCTGTCTTCACTCCAATTCCACCAAGTTCTCCCTTTTTGCTGGAGGCATGCTGGTAAGTGGACCCATGTTGGACTCTTTCAGCCTCTAGCCCCTGGTCAAGACTGGGGACTGGTGCTACTGTAGGTGTGAGATGACTATGTCAGATTTTGTGTCTCTTAATACAGCTGGGTTTCCAGTGAACATTCAGGGTGTGGTTGCGGAGCTCTTTGTATATGCTTTGGTCAGAGTATCAACCAAGGCTTATTCTTGCCCTTGGGCCTAGAGCCCCATAGGGCCAGACACTGACGAGGCCTCAGTCAGTGTTGCCTAAATGAACAAATGAAGAAAGTTGGGAGGACCAGCTGTTAGGCCCTGGCAGGAAGACAGAGCAGGACTACCTGATTCTCCTATCTTCCTTGTCTGTCTGTCTCCAGAGAGTTCATCTGGACATCCAGGTAGGTGAACATGCCAACGACTATGCAGAAATTGCTGCCAAAGACAAGTTGAGTGAGTTGCAGCTACGAGTGCGACAGCTGGTGGAGCAAGTAGAGCAGATCCAGAAAGAGCAGAACTACCAGCGGGTGAGTGGCTGAGCCAGGAGCAGTGGGCTTCTTCCCAGAAGCTGCACACTGACTTAGCCAGGAGTCACATGTCAGATTTATTATGAACCCAAGGGATTTACATGTCTGTGCTGCATTGCAAGTCTAAAAGGTGGGTTGGGTATTACTAACTACTTTGTAATTGAGGAGGCAGTCTCTTAAGGGGCTGTCATTGTCTTATTAGGAGACACACAAAATGACAGAGCAGGAATTGATACCAACACTTTGGGTGTTATTTCCATGGTTCTCAGTGCTCCCAGGATCAGGGGTTTCAATCTCACCTGTGTCCAGGAGGCAGGCAGGTATCATGAATGGATCTGTGACCATAATGACGGGTAGGATAGTGACCTATCTAAATGGAAACAGCTACTGTGGTCAGCTGAGGGCAGCATTGCAGAATTGCTAGCCCAGGGTTTTAAGAGGCATTTAGAGGTCCCGGTTTTTTATGTAAAAAATTCTGGGTTTTAAATGTTGTCAAAACACTGTGTGAGCCAACAAAAACATGTATGGGCTCGATCCAGCCCCTGGACCACCAGTTTGCAACCTGTGCACACAATATTCAAGGAGCAGTTTGGGAGACCCAGGCAGAGGGCTCAGAGCAAGTCCACTTCTGAGCGTTCCAGGACAGCTCTGTCTGATAGGGTGATACCACAGCCACTTTACCACTCCCACAGGCATCAGGGTAGGACCAGGTAAGGGCTGTACCTTACAGTTGAGCAAATAGACCTAGGAGAAATGAGTGGGTTGCCTCAGGTCATCTGGCTGGTGAGGGTGAAGACAGTTCCCAGGTGGGGTGGCTTTTTTCGGGCACTTGACTGGAACCTGGGCAAAGTTAGTTGGCCCTGGGACATCCTCCGGGGAGGGAACCCAGCAGTTCTAGTGGCCCCAGGTGGGGCCCAGCCAACTCAGGCTCGTCTTCCTTTCTCCCCTCCCACAGTGGCGAGAGGAGCGCTTCCGGCAGACCAGCGAGAGCACCAACCAGAGGGTGCTGTGGTGGTCTATCCTGCAGACCCTCATTCTCGTAGCCATCGGCGTCTGGCAGATGCGACACCTCAAGAGCTTCTTTGAAGCCAAGAAGCTGGTGTAGCCGTCCCAGGCTTCCCAAGCCATCCTTTCTCCCTGGCTGGGGAAGCAAGGGCCTCCTGGACTGACTTCTCTCCGGCAGGAGGCCTGGTCCCCAGCCATGGGTGTCTGCAGGGGAGAGGGGCCACAGCACAAGCTGAGGGTAGCAGCTTGGCTGGCTAATACTGAGCAGGTGGTAGCGTAAATGCCTGCCCCCTCCCCTGGGCCCTTTGCAGTAATCTGAAGCCACTGGGAGCCCTACTGACACCTCAGAATCACAGTGTTACTGATCAGGGATGTGAGCCTATTGTCTGGGATGACTGGGGGGAGGGGAGTGGGTGGGCAAGCCAAGTCTTCCTTCTGTCTTCCTTTCCTAACTTGGAATTTTGACCAGGTTGGGGCGTGATTCCCTGCCACCCAGGAAACCTCACTATTCCCTCCTTGGGCCTAGACCCAGCCTGCTGATCCGGGGTGTGTGTGTCAATTGAGGGTGGGGTAGAGGGAGTTGCAGTGTGGGAAGGTAGCCCTGAGGTGGACCCCAGGTTCTTCACATGGTTGCTCTTTTGGGGACTAGAGAAACTGGGGTTAGGCCAAATAGAGGCCTTGGTGCTGGTTGGGGATGGGGCCTGCAGAGTCTTAGTTACTGATTTCATTTTCAATAAGTTTAGGTTTGTTACATTGGTTTCCCAATTAAAAAAAAATTAACTTCTTGTCCAGTGTAAAGTTACTCTGTCAGTGGGCATAGCACTGCAAGGTGCTTGAGGGAGTGTCAGTTTTTCCAATGGGCAAAGCACTTCACATTCTAAGATGAGTACCCACCTGTGAACTTCATACTTTTCATCCTCTCCATACCCTCCAGTGACAGTGGGTGGTGGTTTTGCCCAAGACCATCCAACAAGTGAAACGTAGGTGGACAGAATTGTTGTGGTGCTTCAAGGAAGTGCCTAGTTAGTGAAGGTACTGTACATTGAACAGAGGAATGCTGCAGGTGTGGAAAGGACAGGAATCCCTGAGTTGGGGGCAGGAGGGGGATACTGATGGACTTAACCAATAGCATGGGATCTCAGCAGTGACCTTGAAGGAGAGGAAGGATTCTGATGAAAGAAGGCAGGACAGGGGTGGTTGAGGAAAACAGGCAAACAGCTGGTATGCAGATAGATGGGCATTGTTTCAGCTGGAGTTGAGGGGGCGGGGTTGTGAGAAAGCTGGAAAGGAAAGTTGGTTAGAGTTAGAAGAGCCTTGAACGCCAGGTAAGAAATTTGGATATTACCCAGTGTTCAACAAAGTTTTGAGTATTAGAACACCCTGAATAAAACTTGAAAAGGGTAATCCAACAGTGTGTGAGAAGGAGACTGGGGGTGGGGAGGCAAGTTTGGGGACTACTTGAACTGTCAGGAGAATGTAGTCTGAGCTCATATTGCCACTTAGGCCTCCACATTTAGGGGAAAAAAAACTTTTTTAAGAACAGCTTTAGAATTGCAGAAAAATTGTGAAGATAGTTTACATCATGCAGTAGTATGGTACATTTGTTAATGTTAAAATGAATGAACCAATAGTGATAGTCTGTGCTTTATGCAGATTTCCTTAGTTGTTACATAGTGTCTTTTTTCTTCCAGGAACCCATCTAGGAGATACCATTGTTACATTTAGTTGTCTCCTTGGGCTCCTCTTGGCTGTGACAGTTTCTCAGACTCCTCCTTTATTACCTTGACAGTTTTCAGGGATACTGGTCAGGCATTTTGTAGATTTCCCTCAATTGCAATTGGTCTGATGTTTTTCCTCATGATTAGACTGGGGTCCTGGGTTTTTGAAAGACCACAAAAGGAAAGTGCCATTCTCATCCCATCATATTAAGGGTACTAATTATCAACATGATTGTGGATGTCACAGTTTAAAATAAGTTAATTTGGATTTTTACATGAAACCTGACTTAGATCTGATACTAGTGGAGCTTCATCCTGATGCGACAACAATTAGCTGGACTGAATGGTAGCTATCCCCCTAAGGTGGGCTTGTGCTTTCCAGGTCAGGCCCATCTCCCAGTTTCCATCTTTGGCCTTACCTGACTGTCTCTGTAGGGGTCAGCCTTGCCTTTGTCATCAGCCAAATCTAGGCTGGATTTGTCAAGGTTCTGGTATGAGGTACGCTGCCCTGGGAGAGCTCAGCAGGAAGGGGACTGGTGGGTGGTATGCTGGGTGAAAGGGGGCTCCTGGGAATGATTAATTTCCTACCTACTATAGTGAAGTCCTCTCAGAAGCAGAGTGGTTGAGACCATAGATTGTGCAACCAAACTACCTGGGCTTACATTCTGAATTACCTCTCTGTGCTTCAGTTCCCTCATCTTTAAAGTGGGCGTAATAAGTACAATACTCATAAGGACAGATTGAGATAACAGTAGTAAAGAATTTAGAAAAATGACTGGCACATAGTAAGAACTCAATGGATGTTAGCTATTAATATTTATTAGGAAACTTAAAATTTGCCTGGAAGAACAGAGGAGATCAAGTCTAATAACTTTGCCACTTTTCCCAGGTGGGAAGCTGGCCCAGCTGGGGCCTAAGTTCTCAGGGTGACAGGGCAGATATGGGAAGTCAATCTTATTCCCTTCTTCAGTTCTCAGCTCCACCAAAGTACTCCCCTCCTGGCTGATAGCTGCCATTTATATAGCGTTGACTATTGTGCCTTTCACTGTACCAAGTTTTTGCCTTTTCTCCTTTAATCCTCACACCAACCATATAAATCAGGAACCATTTATATACTCAGATGAGGAAACAGAAGCAGGCTGTGCCCCAAAACACAGCCGAACTGGCAGAGTCAGGTTTCAAATCCAGCCAATTTGCCTTTAGTGCCTGTCTCCTAACTACTACTTGGGGTGTCACTTGAGGTATCAGGCTGAACGCAAGACTGAGCCCTGAGCTTGGCCCTGCCCCCCCTCCAAGCTTGCTGCGGAGAAAGAATGCACTTGGGTTGACGGCAGGACTACTTGGACGCCTTCCCTTGGGAAGAGGAGGAAGATGCGGATTATCCCAGAGCGCTGGTTTGGAAGTCTGGAGTCTAAGTCCAGTCCAAGCCCATTGACTTGAGCCCTCTCCGGGGCCTCAATTTCTCGGGATGTCCAGCGGCCCCCGGAAAGCAGTTAGCAGTTCAGGCGGTTGGAGCGCTCACGTGTTCCTCTGGATGCGGAACCTTTGACGCCGCAGCTCCGGGGAGCAGACGGCGCGGCCGGAGCGTCGGACCCTGTGGACCGAGGGGCGGGGCGGACGGGCTTGGGCGGGGCGGGAGGCGGAGGCGCCGCGTAGGCCGGGGAGGCCGGGCCGGCCCGGCTGGGAACTCGAGCCCCATGAGCCGCCGCCTCCCCCCACGATGTTCCCCTCCCGGAGGAAAACGGCACAGCTGCCCTGGGAGGACGGCAGGTGAGCGGCGGTGGCCGGCCCGGGCTCCGTCCTCCCGGGTGCCGATCCTTTCCGGGCCGCCCCGCGGAATCTAGGAGCCCGAGGCCGTCGCGTCTCCGTCTCTGCGGGGCTCTCTGAGGGTCTGTGGTTCTCCTTGTGGGTCTCTCTTTGTATTTGGGTCTCTGGTTCTCTCTATGTGGGTCTCCGTGTCTACCAGTCTCCGTCACTCAGCAGGTCTGTATTTCTCCGTTGACTTCCCTTTGTGAGTTTCTGTCCCTCTATGCGAGTCTCTCTCATTATGGGTCTCTGTGTTTTTCCACTGGCCTCTATTTTCATGCGGGTCTCTGACTCCGTTGACCTCTCTCAGTGGATCTCTGTCTTTCTGTCTGTCCCTGGTTTCAGAGGGTCTGTATTCCGTCTCTCTGATCTCTGCCTCCCCCATCACGTCCCTGTAGCCTCAGACGCTACCCTCCCTCCCTCCCTCGTGCTTCCCCCTTCTCTGCTGATCGCCTAGAAGACTACACCAGACAGAAGCTCTATGCTCTGCCTGGCTGGCCACTGCCTCGCCGGGAGTAAGTACTCCCGGCGTAACGTTAGTTCATTTCCGGTGCAGTTGTACTTGAATGTAGCCTGCCCCATGTGTTAGGTGTGAGGTTGACCCAGACCTTAGCTAGTGATTACCACTAGAGCAGAATGGAGGTGGGGGGTGGGGGAGAGCTATTTGGCCGTTTAGATTGGGAAGGACTCCCACACTTCAGTCTTGAGATGTACCCCCAAAACTCTTCTCACCCAGAACACATGATAGTGGATCTACACCTAGTGAATGACACCTCTTTCCCTTTCCTCTGTTAAGTTTGCCAGGTGCCAAAAGACTTTGGAATATAGTGGGCACAACTCTGTATCGTTAGGAATTTTTCAGACTTGGTGCTGAAGTAAGAAGACAGGAATATAGTAGAAAGCCTGGACTGTGGATTTAGGCCTGGACAGGAATCCTCTTTAATAGCCATGTGACCAGAAGCATACTTAATCTTTCTCCTCAGCTTTTCCATCTCTGAAACAGGGATCATAATATCTACTCTGCAGGTCTATATGAGGATTAAAGGAGATCACATATATAAAACTGTTGACACTGTGCTTGGCACAGAGAAGGTGTCAGTTTTCTTCCAGTTACTTTTGCAGTTTGGAGGTGCTGTAACCAGCGCAGCTGAGTATTCAAACCTGTATCACTAAGGTTTGTGTGAGGGAAGAAAGGGAAGGTTATGGAGGAGAATTTCCGTTTCCTAATTCCATAAACTTTTGGAACACAACCATGATCCCACAAAACTTGTATCATTTCATGCTTTTGACACAGGGATACAAAGATCCATGCAACAGATGCAGATAATGTAGCAATTAAAGAGTGCTGCCTCTGGAAACAGCCTGTCTGGGTTTGAATCTTACTAGCCTTGGACACAGACTGATGAATGAGAGAAAACCTCATCTGGTCTGCCTCCCCACCCCAGAAACAACGATGGCCTGGGCCTGGTAGCAGCTGAGACTGCAGATCTGGAGTTTGCCAGCAGGTGGCACCAGAAGCAACAGTTCTCAGTGTCCACTGTCCTGAGGAATTGGGATTTCAGCTCTGAATTCAGTTGTTCAGTGATTTGGGCCCTTGCAGCACAGGAAGAGAGTGCCCATGGGGACGTGATCCTGGCAGGAAGGGAAAGCTGGACCGAGGGAACAGCACTTGAAAGTGCATGGAGTGCCCAATCCATGCCATACCCCTGGATAATGGTCACTGCTTCTTCCCCTGAAGGTGGGATGTTTCCCCATGTCCATCTCCCCGGTCTCTACCCTACCCCAAGAAAGAGCCCAGAGGGAGAATCTGTAGAGGTTCCAGCCTTCCCAGGCCACTAGGAGGATTGGCCTCTGCTCCTCCCCCACGGAAACCCCCACCACAGGACAATGGGGGGTAAGTCAGAAGCCCTGCAAGGGTGTCCTATCAGTCTCCCTCTCTGCTGTGTGTGGGGCCTGAGCCTGGCTTCAGGGCTGCTGGTTACCAGATTGGCAGTTGTGCCTCTAGAGAGAGGCAGGAGTTGGTCTGGCTTTAGTGTGTGACAAGCATGCCCTGAATGCTTGAACCCTTCCTTTAACTCACTTAGCAAGCCCTCTGCTGTATGACTTGTGCTAGAGCCACAGCTGTGAATCTGATTACCTGTGAAGAGGACAAGCACGGACACAGGTGATTACAAAACTCTTAAGTGCTTCAAAAAGGGCAGTACCAGATACCATAGGAACACAAAGGAGGGAGGGAGTATGTATCTCCGTTTGTGTGCACTTGGGGGTGGGGGGTGGCAGTGCTAGCCATGACATTGGCGTTTGGCCTTGAAGGATCAGTGGGGTGCTTCCAGGCAGATAAAATAAGGAAAGGCATTTTAGGCAGAAGCAGTGGACTGTGTGAGGGCTAGAGCAGGAAGGAATATGGTGAGTGGAGAAACTCTTGAGTTGCCCAACGTGTAGCACTGGGTGAGTAGCAGGGAGCAACTGGAGATGGGACCAGGTCACAGAGGGGTTTGACTGTCAGGCCAAGGAATTTGGCCATTATCTTATAAACAGGAGGATCATCCATGAAATTGAAGGGGTCTGAGCAGGGCAAGGACCAGATGAGACTTGGGCTAAAAGACAGGCAGTGGGTAAGGAAGGATCAAAGGGCACTTAGGAGGTAGAATCTATATGACCTGGTAGCTAATTAGTGACTCTCAGAAGTTATAAAGTAGATTGCTTTGCTGATTATTCTAGAATAGAGGAAGCTTCCCTTTTCTTGGATTCCTTAGTTCCTCCTTCACTGCCCTCAGGCAGGAACTTCCAGAGAGAGGGGCAAAGAAACCAGGTGAATTCCACCCATTTCTTTGTATTTCATAACCTGAAAGGCAGTCTCTCCCAGCACTACCCCAAAGTCTAAGATATTCCGCTGTTTTTCCAGCTTCTGAAATGAGCCTGGGTGCTGTTCCCAGCCCTCATCTTTCCTTCCCTCTCTGTCTCTCATCCCTTGTCACATGGGCTGCCCTGGACTGAAGCTTTGACATGCATTCAGTGAACTGCCTTTGTTGGTTCACTGAGTAATCTTCTCAGAGTAAAGAGTGGTCTTTTCACTGGGGCTGAAACAGGCACATACCCCTGTTTGGGGAGCTTTCTGGTCTGAGAAACAGGATGAAGCCAAGCTTTCTGATGGGGGTGAACCTGCAGGGGAGCAGGTGGAAGGCAGTGGGTGGGGTCTCTAAGGCGGGCTTCTGCCATCAGCTCTGGACATGAGCCATTGTCTTGGGGAGGGGCAAGTGCAAAAGACAAGGAGTCTTGTCTCTGCCCTCCAGCAGCTCTTGGTCTGGCTGGGACTCAGGCACAGAAGGTAAGAGAGCATCGAGGAAGTGGGGCAGCTCCGAGACCTGGGAGTGTTTGGAGGGCCTCCTGGAGGTAGGGGGGCTCAGGCTGAGCCTAGAGCTCTAAGCAGGATTCTGATGCATGGTGGCAGCACGAACAAAAGCACTAAAGTTGCTTCTGCACTAATTCCCGGGCGCTTGGGGCAGACCAGCCACGTGCACCTTACTTGTGGGAAGCCAGAGAAGGGGTCTGTCGCAGGACCTCGGCTCAGCCTTGCCCTTCTGACCTGCTCCCTGTTCTTGTCCCAGGTCCAGGTTGATCCCCAGCGGCCTCCCCCGGAAATGCTCAGTCTTCCACCTCTTTGTTGCCTGTCTCTTAGTGGGCTTCCTCTCCCTGCTCTGGCTGCAGCTCAGCTGCTCTGGGGACATGGCCCGGGCAGCCAGGGGACAAGGACAGGAGACCCCGGGCCCATCCCGGGCCTGCCCACCAGAGCCACCCCCTGAGCACTGGGAAGAAGATGAATCATGGGGCCCCCACCGCCTGGCAGTGCTGGTGCCCTTTCGAGAACGCTTCGAGGAGCTCCTGGTCTTTGTGCCCCACATGCACCGCTTCCTGAGCAGGAAGAAGATCCAGCACCACATCTATGTGCTCAACCAGGTGGATCATTTCAGGTAAGGACCACCTCCTGAGCCAGCACCCGCTCACCTGGGCCTGCCCTGGTCTCTTGGGGCCTGCTCCCTTTCCTGACAGCAATCCAGTACCAGGTGGCCCAGGCCCATGAAAGGCCACCCAGGGCAGCAGTGAGAGGGTGGGAGGTGCTAGACCCCTCTCACTGGGTGTGACAGGAATTTGGGGCGAGGGTTTGGGGCTGGGGAGGCCCCTGATCTGGTTTCCGTTTCACAAAGGTCCCTGTGGCTGCTGTATGTGTCGGGGCCATACCAGGACAAGAGGGGAAGCAGGGAGACCTGTTGGGCAGTCATTGCAGTCACCTGAGCTGATGGGGGCTCGGGCAGCGTGGCAGAAGGGGTGGAGAGAAGTGATGTGGAGGAAGCGCAGACAGGGCTTGCTGGTGGATTGGCTGCGGGGATTAGGGAAAGGGAGGGTCAAAGCCACGGCTTAACTTGTTCACAGTCTGGCGTTATCCTAAAATCCTTGCCCTCACCAAAAACTGCTCCCCTCCATGATCACAATCCAAGCATTTCACACTCCACCCCCACCTCCTTTCCCTCCAGCTCGCTCCCACTGGGAGACGTGGACCCAACAATTCTTGGACCCTGCCAGGCCCTTTAGTCCACGATCCTCCCAGTGTTCTCCATCCTCCTTGTCCGTCCTTTCTCCTGACCTAACTTGGATTCCATGGTCCTTGGTGGAAGTCACTCCCTCACATGCACCTCAACTCCCTTCCACTTTCTCCCTGGCACAACTCCCACCGGATGAAACTCGACTCTGCCTGCTACACACCTGCACCTGGCAGCTGGATGTAGCTGGAGACACTGCTCATCTCCCTGACAATGAGCCCTGGCCCAGGAGGGCTCTCATTCCTCTGGTCTGCTGCCTCTCCCCTCCCCGGCAGCCTTGCATACCCGCTCCTCTCCTCACTCCTCCCTATCTTCACCTTCAGCCAATTACTTTGCTTCCTATTTGAGAAAACAGAATCAATTGGAAGAGAACTAACCCAGGTCCCCACGCCCGGACTCCTTTCGCAGCTTCTGTGCAGGTGTCCTCAGCTTCCCACTGCCTTTCCCGAGGATGCCCCTCCAGGGCCAGCTCTCCTACTTGGGCACTGGGTCCCTTTTCTGCTCTTCTACTCAAGGACATCACTCCAGCCGTTGGCTCTCTTCTCTCCTGCATGATCAATTTTCCCCCCTCCTGGAGTATTCAAATCAACAAACATACTGAAATAGCCCCCATCTAAAAAGAAAAAAGAGACCCCCGCTTGATCCCGTATCGCCCACATCTATTGCCTCTTTTCTTTGCTCCCCTTTCTAGCAAAACGCCTTCCCTTTCTCCCCCCTCGCTCTCTCTTGAACCTATTCCACTCAGACATTTACCCTCATTATGGCATTGAAACAGGTCTTGTTGACATCACCAACGAGCCCACCTTGATAATCCAAAGCCCAGTTCCCAACCTTCATCCTATCGACTTCCCAGCAGCATTTGCCAAGTGGATTACTTCTTCCTTCTTTTTTTTTTTTTTTTTTTAATTTATCTATTTATTTATTTATTTATTTATTTATGGCTGTGTTGGGTCTTCGTTTCTGCGCGAGGGCTTTCTCCGGCTGTGGCAAGCGGGGGCCACTCTTCATCGCGGTGCGCGGGCCTCTCACTGTCGCGGCCTCTCTTGTTGCAGAGCACAGGCTCCAGACGCGCAGGCTCAGCAACTGTGGCTCACGGGCCCAGTCGCTCCGCGGCATGTGGGATCTTCCCAGACCAGGGCTCGAACCCGTGTCCCCTGCATCGGCAGGCAGATTCTCAACCACTGTGCCACCAGGAAAGCCCACTTCTTCCTTCTTAAAACACCTCAGTTTGACCTTTGGGACAGTGCTCTGCTTCTCTTTCCTCTCTGGCCACCTCTCCCCACCTCCTTTGCTGGTTCTGCCTCATCCCCCTGATCTCTCAGCCTTGGTGTTCCTTGGGGGTCAGTGCTTGGGCACCGTCTTTTCTGGCTCCAGTCGCTCCCCAGGGGATCTCATCTAGTCTCAAGACATCAAATCTCATTTCTACCCTGATGACTCCCAAGTCTGTATTCCCAGCCCAGACCTCTCTCCTGAACTCCAGACCCATATATCCAGCCAGCTGCCTGTGCAGCCCTCTGTTTGGTGGTCTCAAGAGGCATCTCAAGCTTAACATGATTAAAACTGAATTCCTGATTTCCCACCTGTCCCTGACCTTCTCCTGCCCCCTTCCTCATTTCAGGAAATGGATACTCCACACTCCCAGCTGCTCAGGCCAGAAAGCCTTCGGGTCATCCTCAACTCCTGCTCCCTCACACAACACGTCTAGTCCATCAGCAGAATGCATCTAGAATCTGCCCTCTTCTCACCATCTCCACTGCCACCTCCCTGAGTTAAGGCATCATCATCTCATGCCTAAATTATTGTAACAGCCTCCCAACCTGTCTCCCTGCTTCCACCCCTCACCTTCCAGTCTCTTCTCAACACCCCAACTAGAGTGATCCTGTTAAACGCTGAGTCACAGCACATGATGCCTCTGCTCTAAGCCCTTCAGTGGCTCCCCATCTCATCCAGGGTCAAAGCGCAAGTCCTTCAGGGGCCTGTCACCCTCTGACCTCATTCCCTGAGACCTCTCACTCACTCTGCTTCACCGCATTGCTATCTGCTCCTGCCTCGGGCCCTGGGAGTTGCTCTTCCCTCTGCTCGGAGCCCTATTCCCCTGATTTCCATAGGGCTCATTCCCTCAGGCCTTCAGGTTCTGCTCACATGTCACCCTCTTACGCCGGCCCTCCCTGACCACCTCATCTAAAAGGACAACCCCCACCCCCCAGCATGCTTTATCCTCGTCACCCTGCTTTACTATTCTTCTCAGCACTTAACCACTCCCTGGCTTGTTACATATTTACTTATTTGTTTATTTTTGTCTCTTATTAGAATGTCAGCTCCTTGAGGGCTTTGATTTCTCACTGCTGTATCTCCAGTGCTCTGAATAGTTTCTGGCACATAATAGGTGCTCAGTAAACATTTGTGAGATAAGTGGAGGGGCAGATGTGCAGCTGGGCAGCCCCACAATGAAGTCGGTGTCAGGCTGGAGGGCAGCATGGGTACTGGGGGTGGGTGCTGTGGAGGACGGGCTCTCATGCAGAGATTGGGGGAGAGCAAGCTCACTGCCCCTGGCCCAGCCTCGGTGCCCTGCACAGGTTCAACCGGGCAGCACTCATCAACGCGGGCTTTCTGGAGAGCAGCAACAGCACAGACTACATCGCCATGCACGACGTGGACCTGCTCCCTCTCAATGAGGAGTTGGACTATGGCTTCCCAGAGACCGGGCCCTTCCACGTGGCCTCCCCGGAGCTCCACCCGCTCTACCACTACAAGACCTACGTCGGTGGCATCCTGCTGCTTTCCAAGCAGCACTACCAGCTGGTGAGGCCTGGTGCACCTGCTCTGCTGAGAGCCAGGGAGCACCCACATGGATGGGGGCAGTGGCAAGAGGAGCAGCATTTCTAGGGCCCAGCAGATGGAGGATCCTGCCTGGGGAGCCCAGGAGCAGCCAGAGGCATGAGAGAGGAGCAGGACCAAGCAAGCCAGTTAGGGAGGATTCTGCCACAGTAACAGAACCCCTGTGCTAGCTGGCTTCAGAAGCCCTGGGGTTCGTTGCCTCTCAAAATGGAAAAGTCTGGGTGGGGCTGTCTTGCCCAGCCTCTCAGATGATGTCATCAGGACACCATTTCACCTTCCATCTCTCAGCTCTGCCTTCTCTAGACTGGCTTTATTTTCAGACGTTCAGGATGCAAGGTGGTGGTTGTAGCTGCAACCTGCATCCGTCTAGGCCCAAGTCCAGTGGAAAATGGAGCCGCCCATTTCCAACAGCCCAGACAGGAGACCCACAGCTGCCCCATGCTGGCTCTTGATTGGCCTGGCTTGAGTCACAGGTCTATCCCTGAATCAGTCACTGTGGTAGGGGGTGGGAGTGGGTGGCGGGGTGGGAAGAACTGAGTGGCTTAGACCACCGTCTCTTGCTCCTCTCTTCAAGCTGTGGCTGAAGCCAGCTTAATGTAAATAAAGCCTGAAGTTGGATGGCAAAAATTGATGTCTGCCATAGAGCCCACCGTCCCTCTCCCGCACAGAGGAAGAGAACAGGGCAGAGCCCCCTCAGGAGAAATGGGAGTATGGGGCCAGGCAGAAATAGAGCAGCAGTTGGCACTTGTTCCCATCATTAGCTCTCCAGAGGTCTCCTCCCGCCAGTCAGACATTTTTGAGAAACTAATCATCTCGCACAAATCCAAGGCCCCATTAGAACAGGCAAAGGGACTGGGATGTGCTGACTATTCCCCCAGTACCCCAGAGGTTGTGGGAACTGAAAGCATCTGAGTGTACATTCAGAACTGCTGGGGAGGAGGAGGAAAGGGGGCCTGGCCTGGCCCAGCTTGGGCTAG
The DNA here is from genome assembly GCF_028564815.1 of Eubalaena glacialis. NCBI lineage: Eukaryota > Metazoa > Chordata > Mammalia > Artiodactyla > Balaenidae > Eubalaena > Eubalaena glacialis. The sequence continues at coordinate 158,543,367 of NC_083719.1, forward strand.
GGACTCCCAAGTGGTAGGAGACCAAAGAGCACACTGGGAGGATGGGGCAAGTGACATTGCTTGTCTTTGTGTCAGTGCAATGGGATGTCCAACCGCTTCTGGGGCTGGGGCCGTGAAGACGACGAGTTCTACCGGCGCATCAAAGGAGCCAGGCTCCAGGTAATGCTCCCCAGCCGCCCCACCTCTTCAGCCATTATGGCTGCCCTGAGGTTCCTCTCTGCCCTCAGATGAAGTTCCTGTGGCTGGGAGATGGCACCCCTGGTTCTGATCCCAGCCCTGCCCCCGACTAGCACACCTCTCCTGAAGAATGGGAATGCAGGCCCCTGCCTGTGGGCTATGGCAGGCAGTGGGACCCCAGAGGACTAGTGGTGAGGGCCAGGGCTCCAGGAGAGGCAGCCTGATCCAACTTCCTTTGGTCTCCTTAGCTTTTCCGCCCCTCGGGAATCACAACTGGGTACAAGACATTTCGCCACCTGCATGACCCAGCCTGGAGGAAGAGGGACCAGAAGCGCATCGCAGCTCAAAAACAGGTACTGGCTGGTCCCTTGATCGGGGATGGATAGGTCGTATATGGGGAACCAGCAGGCCCAAGCATTTCACCAAGTTCTCCTTGAGCCCAAGTGGTCCCATCCTCCCCTGCTTGGCCCAGGTCAGTCGTTGGCATTCTGCTTGGGCACCATGCCCTCCTCTGGTGGCTGCCATGGCCCCTGGGCTCTGTGGGTCAGCCGAGACCTCAGGGTCCATGCGGGCTGTGTGTTGGGGTGGGGAGCGGAGATGGGACTCAGCTGAAGGTACCAGAATCCTAGGCAGACCTGGGATACAGGAGTCCCCATCCCTCAAATAGCCTCTTCTCTAGGAGCCAGATTAGTTCAACTGGAAAACCCCTGCTGTCCTGCTGACGAGGATGTGTAGCCATGGGCGAGAGACTTCCCATCTCTGAGCTTCCCTTTTCCCTCTCTTCTGTGGGGATCACAGGACCTCTGATGACAAGGTCGTGGGGGATCAGTGGACAGCTGGCACCCACAAACCCCTGAGTACATGCTCTCCCCCTTTCCTTCCCAGGAGCAGTTCAGGGTGGACCGGGAGGGAGGCCTGAGCACCGTGAAGTACCGCGTGGACTCCCGTACAGCCCTGTCTGTGGGCGGGGCCCCCTGCACTGTTCTCAACATCATGTTGGACTGTGACAAGGCTGCCACCCCCTGGTGCACATTCAGCTGAGTTGGCTGGACAGCAAGGAAGCCTGTGCCTACAGGCCATACTGCTACTCAAGCCCAGGACAAAGCCTCAGGCCCTGGGCCCAGCTCCAATAGGACGTGGAGTGGCCTGAAGCAGTGGACAGCAAGCCACGTGTTTGCAGCAGCCTGGCCCCCAGAGGCAGGCTTGAGCCAGGAGAGGACACACGCAGGGTGCCTGGGACGCTGCCAGCAATAAACAGTGATGGAGAGAGGCTGGGACATGGCTTCCAACTGAGACTCTCCACTCTGCCTTCCTGCTTGCCCTGCCCTACCCTCCTTTGTGTGCTGAGATCTGCAAGATCTCGTTCCTTCTCCTGGACTGCCAGGCCACTGATGTGGGTGGCCAGGGCCATCAGGAGGGTTAAAACTGCAGAGACCAGTGTGCAAGCCCCACAGAAAGGGAGCAGCTGAGACCAGCTCTAGCTGGTTGTCACCCTGAAGGAGTGTGGGCCTGGTGTTGCCAGATCTTCTGATTTCTCAAAAGAAAGTAGAATTCTGGATTCTTGAGTGAAATTGGTTAATTTTTAAATGATAGCAACTAATTCAAACTTTTAACAAGTATGGCAAGCCAAACCAAATGTGTTTTGAACCACCAGTTTGTCACCTGTGGCTGAGGAGAAGGGGATGGGGCAAAAGATGACGCTTCTCTTAGTTATAAGCTAGCAAGGAGTTGGGGCAGGGCTAGGGAAGACGAGGCCAGGGGAAGCTCAGGTGGGAGAGAACCCCAAGGCACAAGGTCCCTACTCCCTCCCTCAGCACTCCAGGCTTTGCTGCCCTTCTGGACAGTCTGACCACTGCAGGCTCTGGTGGGCTCCCGACTGGAAGGGGTGCTTCATCCTGCCTCACTGAGATGGACAGAAATAGATCACAGGACTGGACTGAGGGTAGGCAGGCTGCATCTGCAAAGACTCACTGGGTCATGGCTCAGGGAGGGAAGACCACGTTTCTGAGGCGGGAGGAAGACGAGAAGTAGGAGAACCCCTCGAGTATTCCCAAAGCACGAGGGGAGATTACCAGTGGTCACCAAATGCCACAGAGAGGTGAGGGAGGGGAGCCAAGGGAGCTGGTGGAACTGGGGAGTCATCTTGGAGGAACCATCTGGAGGTAAGCCCAGGGCCAATGAGAGAGGGAAGTGATGGGCCCTGAAAGGTAAATCACTCCTTCAGGGCATTTGACTGCCAAAGATTTGGGGCAGAAGTCAGAGGAGACTGGGACCAGTTAAGGTTAGTTTGTTTAACAATAAATAGGACACCTGAAGTGCAAGAGGAAGGACTGAGGTCCCCGATTTCAGGAGGGTAGAATTCAGCAGCTCTGCTCCAAAAAGACTCCTCCAAGGATGATCTTAGGGCTGCTGTGTGCAGTTGTGTGGGTTGTGCACTGTACAACCTGAGAATAAACCAAGAGGTTTAAGCAAAGATGAGTGGAGGGAGTGAAGAGCTTCAGGTTCCATGTAACTATTCAAACTTATAAGAGAGGGTCCTTGGGATCCTAAATTGACCTTGCCCAGCAGTTCAGTTTTACTCTCTATGGTGAAGGGCAAACAGACCTTGATTCCAGTGCAAGGGTATTCAAGGGACTTTCTCAACTTGAGGCCCAGGAGAGGGGAATGGTGCACTTTCTGTATGCTGGTCTCCTGGACAACCCTGACTATCATCTTGAACTTAGAAAACACGAAGCCTCTTGGAGTTGGTGGGAGTAGATGTGACAACGCCTCCAGCTCTGTACTCACCTGGTAGGTATGAAGACCAAAAAGATGGGGGATTCCTTCCTTTCCATCTGCACTGGGAATTGGGATGAGCAGGAGAAAAGCAGGATCAGCCGACTCAGCCTGGGCTGGGGTGCATTTCTAACCCTACGCTCCCACACTCCCCCATGGCCGCTGCCACCACCTCCATCATCCAAACACCAGACGGCACCCCAGGCCAGGCCTGATGCAGCTTGAATCTTCAGCCCCCATCTCTCCCCAGCGCGGGCCTCCCCCGAGCCACTCTGGGAGAGTGGGAGAAGGCTGAGAGGTGGTCAGTAATGGGAAGAAGCAGACAGCTCTTCTGCCTCCTCAGCACCTTGGCTGCTTCTCTGTGGCATGGAACAAATGTCCCTGCCTTGCTGGTCAGCGTGTGGATGACATGAACCCAGGGTATAGGAGCACCTGGCACACGCTTGGCCAATGTGGTTGTAATGATAACAACCAGCACTTGTTGATCATTCACATATACAAAATTTAATACATTGCTTTATTTCATGTAGGCCTTCACCTAAGAGCTAGGCCTTATTTATTGACCTGTTTTTTAAATTTATTATTTTTGGCTGCGTTGGGTCTTTGTTGCTGCTTTCTCTAGCTGCGGTGAGCGGGGGCTATTCCTCGTTGTGGTGCGCATGCTTCTCATTGCAGTGGCTTCTCTTGTTGTGGAGCACGGGCTCTAGGCACGTGGGCTCAGTAGTTGTGGCTCGCGGGCTCTAGAGCACAGACTCAGTAGTTGTGGCGCACGGGCTTAGTTGCTTCACGGCATGTGGGATCTTCCTGGACCAAGGCTCGCACCCGTGTCCCCTGCATTGGCAGGCAGATTCTTAACCACTGTGCCACCAGGGAAGTCCTATTAACCTGTTTTATAGATGAAGACGGTGAAGCACAGAGAGGTAAGAAACTTGCCCAAGGACACAAAGCTGATAAGTAGTGGAGCTTGGGATTTGGACCCCCAGAATCTGCCTTCTAAGCAGAAGAAAACATAGGAGAAAATCTAGGTGATGTTTGGTTTGGCAGTAAGTTTTTAGATACAATACCAAAAATATGATCCATGAAAGAAATAATTGATGTTAGACTTTATTAAAACTTAAAACTTCTACTCTGTGAAAGCAACTGTTAAGAGAATGAAAAGACAAGCCACAGACTAGAAAAAAAAACTTTGTAAAACATATATCTGATAAAGGACTTGTACCCAAAATATACAAAGAATCTTAAAATTCAACAAGACAACAAAAATCCAAGTGAAAAAATGCGCAAAAGATCTGAACAGACACTTCAACAACAAAGATATACAGATGGCAAATAAGCATATGAAAAGATGCTCAACAAGATTTGTCACTAGGGAATTGCAAATTAAAACAACAATGACACACCACTACATACCTGCTAGAATGGCTAAAATCTGAAAAACTGACAATACCAAATGCTGGTGAGGATATGGAGCAAAGGGAAGCATTCTCACCATTGGTGAGAATGCAAAATGATACATCCACTTTGGAAGATGGTATGGTAGTTTCATACAAAGCTGAACATAATCATGCCATATGATTCAGCCATCTCACTCCTAGGTATTTACCCAATCGATTTGAAAATTTGTCCTCACAAATACCTGCATGTGAATGTTTATAGCAGATTTATTCATAATCACTAAGTACAAGAAGTGACCAAGATTACCTTCAACAGGTGAATGGATAAACAAACTAGTGATACATTTATACAATGGAACATTATTCAGCGCTAAGAAGAAATGAGCTACCAAGTCATAAAAAGACATGGAAGAACCTTAAATACATGTTGCTGAGTGAAAGAAGCCAGTCTAAAAAAGCTATATAGGGAATTCCCTGGTGGTCCAGTGGTTAGGACTCCGCTCTCACTGCCAAGGGCCCAGGTTCGATCCCTGGTCAGGGAACTTAAATCCCATAAGATGTGCGACATGGCCAAGAAAATTTAAAACAGATTTTAAAAACTGTATAGTATATGATTCCAATTATAGGACATTCTGGAAAAGGCAAAACTATAGAGATAGTAAAACTATAGAGACAGTGGTTGCCAAAGGTTTGGGGAGAGGGAAGGAATGTTGAATAGATGAAGCACAAGAGATATTTAGGGTGGTGAAACTACTGTGTGTAATGGTGCACAGAGTAGTTGATGTGCATGACATTATGCATTTGTCAAAACCCACCGAACTTTTAGCATAAAGAATCAGCCTTGGGAATTTGCTGGCGGTCCAGTGGTTAGGACTCTGCACTTCCACTGCAGAGGGCATGGGTTTGACCCCTGGTGGGGGAACTAAGATCCCGCAAGCCACACGGCGCAGCCAAAAAAAAAAGAAAAAAAAAGTGAGTCAATGTATGCAAATTTTAAAAAGTCATTTAGTAGGTAAAGGGATCCCAGGAAGGAATGCAGACTATGACAAGAAAATCTAACTACATTACAATGTACAAAACTGCCTCAGTGAAGGGGATGGGGGATTAGTTGCTGACCTAAATAACACTAGAAACGAGTGGAATCTGTAAGACTAAAGTCAAAAGGAAGTGCACATATGCACTATCCTCTAGTTGTTTCCCATGGGGATATGGGGTGTGGTATAATAATTCTGTATATTAGGATTGAGCAATTAGGTGAATGGATGGTGGGAGCCAGGTTTCTTACTGTTGGAGTGGGAATTTATGAATAAGCAAAGGGCAGAAGGCTAGAATGAGGCATGTGATGATGGATTAGAGCTGGATAAACCAGCATGAGTTTACATTAAGCTTAATTGCACAGAGAAATATTTAGATATGTGTATCACACACACATATATTTCCTTGTTCTGTCAGCTGAGAGGACCTAGAAGCAATGACATTCCAGGGGCAATGAGCACAACTAGTGCCCAGATCTTGGTTTCAAATACCATTCTCCAATGAAAGGAACCACGGCTCCTTAGACAAATGGTTGAGTCAAGGACTGGGGTGGAAAATATACAAGATGAGTCTGGAGCATCTTTTAGTTCTAGAAAGTAAGGAAATGTTTTTTAAAAATTGATGGGGATATTGTCAAAGGAACACAGGAGCCAACTTAAAGAGCTCTCAATGGCCAAAACTGGAACAATTTGAGCAAAAAAAAAAAAAAAAGAAAGAAAAACGAAAGTAATATTGGGTTATAACCCAATGCATAAAATAAATATACATGCATCCATACTGATAAATATCAATAAATAAGTGGGGGAGAAGGGACAAATGTCTTATGCAGAATTATTCCAGATAATTTATGTCGATACTCTGCCCTCAAGGAAGGGGAGCATAAGTCCCCACTCCTTACCTGTCAACTGCGTATAGTGACTTCCTCCCAAAGAGGACAGTGTGGAAAGGGGGTGAGGTGGGGAGAGTAACTGTACAATGGAAAAACGTGACAAACACTACCCCAGCCAGGTGATCAAGGACAACATCAACAGTGATAAATCATCTTGATAGTATGTACCCTTGATATGTTGTGATGAAAATGATACTTTATGCCTGTGGTCTTCTTCCCCCAAATCCATAACCCCAGTCTAATCATATGAAAAACAGCAGCCAAATTCCTATAGAGGGCATCTTACAAAACATCTGACCAGTGCTTCTCAAAACTGTTGATGTCATCACATACAAGGGAAGTCAGAGAAACTGTCACAGCCAAGGGGAGCCTTAGAGACATGACAATAAATATAATATGGTATCTTCAATGAGATCTGGGAGCAGAAAAAGGACATTAGCTAAAAACAAAGGAAATCTGAATAAAATATAGTTTTATTTTAGTTAAAAATACTGTGTTAGTATTGGTTCATTAATTGTAGTAAATGTACCTTACTAATTGAAGTTGTTGATAATAGGTGCAGGTAGATGGGCACTCTGATTAATATCTTTGCAATTTTTCTGTAAATCTAAAAATGTTCTTAAAAACAGTCAATTCTTAAAAAAATATTTATTTATTTGGCTGCACCGGGTCTTAGTTGCAGCACATGGGATCTTCGCTGCTGCATGAAATACCTTCCTTGCAGCATGCAGGATCTTTAGTTGCAGCATGTGGGATCTTCCTTGCAGCATGCGGGATCTTTTTTAGTTGCAGCATGCGGGCTCTTAGTTGTGGCATGCGGGATCTAGTTCCCTGACCAGGGATCAAACCCGGTCCCCCTGCATTGGGAGCATGGAGTCTTAACCACTGGACCACCAGGGAAGTCCCAAAAATAGTCTATTTTTTTAAAAGGGGGAAACAAAACTGTGTGGTGGGAACCAAGAGGAGGCAGCTTTTGAAAAGTCTAAGTAGCCCTGTTTCATGGAGGTTGGGGTAGGGGTGGTCTCAAAGGCACTCGCTTTCCTCCCACTGGTTTCCTCTACGTGTCTGCCCAGCCCCCAGCCCCAGCCCAGGTTTTACTGTGGCTCTAGAGTTCAAGCAGAGAGACTTTAGTGCAGGGGGTGTTTGCCAGTGTCTGAAGACCTCTTTTGTCATCACAACTGAGGTTACAACTGGAATCTAGTTGGTAAGAGGCTAGCAATGTTGTCATAGGACAACTCCCCACAACAAATAATTATCCAACCTTAAGTTCAATAATGCCACTGTTGAAAACCCTGGGTTGAGGAAAGGGCTTCTGAGGATGCTGGGATGCAGGCAAGGCAGTGGAGGGACGAGTGTGAGGAGGCCTTTACTTAGCAGGTGCCTGGGGATGCTGGGCTCCCTCAGTGCAGGTACTTCTGAATCAGAGAGGTCCTCCCTGGGTTGAGGGTGGAAGGGAAGGTGGCTAAGTCAAGAACTATCTAATTGGATTACTCATGTGGGTGAATGTTTGGTTCCAGAATTTCAGGACCAAGCACAGGAGACTTCTAGAAAGAAGCTGCAGGAGAGCGCAGAAGCTTCAGACAAGATACAAAGCAAGGAGTACTGGGGGCCAGCAGGAATGGCTGCCCTGCGGACACTGACAGGTTATCCAAGGGCTCCCCAGCTACAGGACAGGCCTACTCCACTTTGGGAAGAAATCTTGTTACTGGGTCTGGAGCAGGGCCAGTACCAGTCCTCCCAGAGGTTAAGGAATCTTTAGGAAGAGCAGCCAGGCAAGTTTGAGATGGCAGAATCCCCCAGAACCCACAAACCATAAAGAGATGAGATGGTGGGTCTATTCTTCAGTATTGGTTGGGTTTGTTACTTTCACTAGAGAGCCAGCTGCCAGTTGGAGGGACTTCCTGATGCCATGTCACAGGTCCCATCACCTCATGCCGTGGCTGTGTGAGAGCAATTCTTCTACACACCCAGAGGTAAGTTGGAGGCTTAGCTCTGGACTGAACTGGTTCTTCTGGACCTTCCCATGCTCTTCTGGGTACATTTCTCCATCCAGCCTACAGTTCAAGTGTGTAGTGGAGTTTGATGGCAGAAGAGGAAAAGGAACCCTATGAGATACTGTGGTCAGCCTTGAGAGTGAGTAAATCAGGTGTAATAACCAGGTGTAATGTCTGGGTTAATCCAGAGAAACAGAATCAATAGGAGATATATATATGTGGAATTGACTCATGTAATTATGGAAGCAGGCAAGTCCCAAGATCTGAAGGGTGAGTCAGCAAGTTGGAGACCCAGGAGAGTCAATTCTTTTGTTTCATTCTGAGTTTGAAGGCCTGAGAACCAGCAAAGCCAATGTTGGAGTTCCAGTCCAAAGGCTGGCAGGCTCAAGACCCAGGAAGAGCCAATGTTTCAGTTCGAGTCTGCAGGCAGGAAAAAGCAGGTGTCCCAATTCAAAAGCAACCAAGCAGGAGGAATTCTCTCTTACTAGGGGGAGAATTTTTGTTAGATTCAGGCCTTCAACTGATTGGATGCGGCCCACCCATATTAGGGAGGGCAAACTGCTTGACTCAGTCTACCAATACAACTGTTAATCTCATCTAAAAACACTCTCACAGACACACCCAGAATAATGTTTGACCAGAATGTCTAGGGTCCCTGTGGCCTAGGTCAGGTTGACACATAAAATTAACCATCATTTTGGGATTCCTGAGCTACCAGCTCTGCCAGGGAGCTGGTGGATCCAGTAGGGCAAGGATTCTTCACTTGCTCACCTCCTTGGACCTCACCCTTCTGATCAGCAATCTCCTCCATGAGCAGACCTGAAAGGAAATACAAAATTTCTCTGCATTTCTGACTGTGGCAGCTATGAAACTGTACTTTGCTCAAACTCCTACTACCAGAATCCTTAACTGGCTGAGGGCTCCAGCTGCCACACTTAAAATCCATCACATGGTTTACTGAGAGCCCACCTCCCACAGGTTGCTCTAGTCATCCACTCAGAAAGGACTCCTTTGTTGGCACCCAAACATCTTTCTCCCTCTCACTCAGGGTCAGACTCGCATGGAAGTCTGACAACTCTCCCTACCTCTTCTGGCTCCCTCCCTATTTCAGGCATTTCCCCCAGTAAACTAATTGCATGGTTAATCACGTGGTTAATCATATTTTGGCGTCCACTTCTCCAAGGACCTAGACTAACACACTGACCTCCTCCTTCAAAGAGACAGCATCATCTAGAGAGAGCACACATTTCAGAGTCAGACAGACCTGGACTGCAACCTGAATTTCCCCCACTTACCTGCTGTATCATCTTATTCAAGTCACAATGTCTCGGAACTTCAGTTTGGCCAAAGTTGTTGGATGATTAAATAACATATTAAAAGATAAGTAACATGAAATCCAAATTTCTTTCAGGAATTTAGTATCTTAGTCTGTTTGGGCTGCTTTAACAAAAGCATCGTAAGCTTAACCAACAAACATTTATTTCTCACAGTTCTAGAAGCTGGAAGATCAATATCAAGGTGCCAGCAGATTTGGTGTCTGGTGAGGACCCTCTTCCTGGTTCATGGATGGCTATCTTCTCGCTGTGTCCACACATGTCAGAAGGGGCAAGGGAGCTCTCTGGGGCCTCTTTTATAAGGTCACTAATCCCATTATTCAGGGTTCCACCCTCATGACCTATTCACCTCCCAAAAGCCCTCATCTCCTAATACCATCACATTGGGGGTTAGGATTTCAATATATGAATTCGGGGGGAGAGGGGCACAAACATTCAGTCTATAGCATTTAGTTATGAGTATTGTACTACTGTCAACTTCTTAGTTTTGATAAACGCACCATGGTTATGTAAGATGTTAACCTTTGGGGAAGGTGGGTGAGGGGTATACAGGAACTTTCTGTAATATCTTTATAATTTTCCTGTAAATCTAAAATATTTCCAAAGGAAAAAAAAATTAAAGATAAGTTACAAATGAGCAATGTAGTAGTTGCTCAATAAGGGATAGAATCCTCCCCTGCCCTTCAGGCTGACAGAATTGAGAACTGCCTCTGCTATTGCATCTGTATGAGCCATGCCCCCTCACCCACAAATAAGGTTTAGTTGTGGACTCCCCAGGCTGTGATACTGGATTAGAAAGAAGTATTGTTTTATTTACTAGAAAGGTATTTTGTTGTCTGAAAGTGCAGCACTGAGTATTTCCTCACCTAGCAAGGGAGGAAGAAGTTTGTCCTTGATGACCATCCCCAGTGTCCCCCACTTCATAGGGGCCTCCCTGACTACCCATTCCAGAGTTCACACGTGTGCATACACATACACATCACCCTGTTTTACTGCTCTCACAGCTATTACCATTAACTGAAATCATATTTATTGTCTCTCCCCCCCTCCCCCCATCCCTCTAGAACATTGGATACCCCAGGCTCAGAGCTGGGGTATCACTGCTATAGCCTCAGTGCCTAGGACGGTGCCTGCTGCCTTGTAGGCACTCAGTTTTTATGGAATTGAAGTTCTCTGGTGCAGGTTCCAGCCCCCAGCTTCAGCCACTGTTGTTCAGGCCTCCTCTGCCCTAAAGGCTGATGTCCTGCTCTTCTGTCCTGCCCTGAAGACTGGCACCACCCCTTCCCCACACCTGGGCTCCATCTTTGTTCACTGGCCCTTTCCACCCTGTTTACCTGTCTGCCAGCAGCTGCCATGCTCCCTGCCAGCCTTAATTCTGCTTAATTTAAGCTCATTTGTACCAATTTCCTTTTTAAGAACAACCATCACAGTCCCCTGAAGAGCAGCACCTGTTCTGGGCAGCCCGTTTCCCTTTTTCTAATTAGCCCAGAGCCTCATAGAGAAGGTTCTCCTGAAATGACGGTTCCCTCCCATCTGGGAGATCGCTGGAGCAGAGCCCAGTTCACAGGCCCAACAGCAGGTATTTCCTGGGAAGCCCCTCTGCCAGGACAGGAGGAAGCCTAGAGAGACTCAGAGATGCTCAATTCCTACCAGGCTTGCAGTCGGTGGAACATGCTGTGAAAATTCTGAATGTAAGGAGACGGGAAGTCCAAAGTGCTTTGCGGGCTGACCTGCCTCCTGAGGTGACTTTTCCTCCCTCACAGTTATGACCCACCCTATGTCCTCACTGCAGGGGCTTTAGACCTCAGACAGTCCTGGGGGCTACAACACAGGAGGAGGGTCAGTTCTACTCTCGGGAAATTGGAGAAGGAGGTTCGGGAACAGTGTCCCTGTCCCAGGGAATATTTTCTTTTCACCCTGACAGCTGGCAAAACCACAAGGCCTCATTGACATAAATTTTTGCCCAACCAGAACTACCCTTTCTGTGTAGTGTTCTAGAATCTCACCTCAGCATGGGATGAGGCAGGAGATGGGTGGGCCCCAAGCTAGACATTTACAACTGGCCTCCTGTTCACACTTCCTGGGGTGAGAAGAAGATGGGCTCCAGGCCGGACATTCATTACCAGCCCCGTTTACATTTCCTGAGGCAAGAGACAAATGGGCTCCAGAGTACATATTTATGACCAGACTCCTATATTTCGGGATCTGCACTTCGATATAAGAAACAACAGGAATAGGGTAGATAACTGGACATGGGACACTTTTATGGCAGGAACAGAGAGGGGCTAAACCCTTGTTTGAGGAAAGGATCAAGAGGTCACATATTTCCCATCCTTGGGGAAAGGGAGACACTGCACATGTGCAGAAAGGCTCCTTGGGGGTCAAAAAGAGGGGGCACCACCCCAGAATACGTGATGCTGCCCCATAGGCCTCTGGGCTGGAATCCATCTTGGAAAAAAGTTGCGCACGCATGTTGGGGAGGGCCCTAGGGCAGGTCAGGTGTGGAAAAGGAAACGAGATAATTGGCCAAAGGTAAACAAAGACCCGGAAGAACTGCCCTATGTAAATGACTTCACCGCCTCTTTACTGCACTCCCCCTCACTAGTGAGGATGCCCACACCCTGTCTCTGCAGGCGTGTATCTCTGCCTTGCTTCTATCTTCACTAAACAAACTGTTTCTCTGTGTGCTCTCCCACTTGTTGTGCTATGTCTCTAATAATAAAGTTTGTACCTGTTTTTACAGTTTTTGCCTCCGTGAGAAATGTATTTTTCAATGCGGGCAAGAGCCAGGGGGTCTGGTGGCTAGGATTCCTGGTTTTCATCCAGGCTACCCAGGTTCAATTCCTGGGCAGGGAATTAAGATCTCGCTTCATGCCACTGCTCACTGCTGCCTCTCCAAGATCAGGGAGACGAGACTGTCCTAGCACATTGTCACATCCCCCTCTCACTTTCTGCTGCAGAAGACTCATTAGCATATAATTAATTCATCTTGCATTTCATGGAAATGAAGCCAAGGTGGGAAGTGGGGGAGGCAGAAACAAAAGGGCCCAGGAGAGGGCCCTTTTTCTCCACCCAGAAGAGGAGAAATTGCTGGGGCTAGGTCGGCCAGGGTCACAGGACTGGAACTTTGGCCTCAGCCACATGAGGTGTGAGTCCCACCTCCACCAATAATTCACTGCGACCACTGGCAAGTCACTGAACCTCTCTGAGCCTTGGTTTGCACATCTCTAAGGTATAACTTTTAATACCTGCCTACCTTACATGGCTGCTGAGGCTAAACAAGATAATGTCAGTATCTGGTATAGTATATGGTATTGATATTTGATACATAAGGAGTACCCAATAAATAGTAGCTTTTTTTTACCACTGGAAGGCTTCAAAACAATGAATGAGGCCACCTTTATCTTATTTCAGAGAGCGTCACATTACCTCATCATGTCAACAATTCTAACCTAAAAGTCCACTGGAGCTTGCTGAAGATTTGGAGGGCCTCACAGATATGCCTTGCAGAGAGATGCAGGCCATTTCCACAACTACACATGAGGGACTTGGCCTCAGACCTTGAACTCACTGACTTTTAAAACTAATTGCTATTAGCTAGATTGTGTTCCCTATAACATTTGTAGTGGTCTAGATTAAAAAGCAAAACAAAAGCAAACCACCCACAACAACAAAAAAAGAAATGGGTATTTTCTGGGCTCTGCAAGTGTGGCACAGAGAATGGGGGCTGTGTTCCAACCATACAGATTCCAGGGTCTGTCTCCTCCAAGGTAGTCTATATGGGGGTGGATATGGGGGTGGCTTTCTGGTGCAAAGGAAAGTTGATGGCAAGATTTGAACAAAAGCAGAATGTAGGGCTTAGAATTAAATAATGCATTAAGAAAATAAGCTCTCTCTGAGGAGCCCAAATTCAAATATGACCTGGGCTTTACCAGTTCACCAGCCAGTGTTTCTCAACCTTGGCTGTGCATCTGAATCTACTGGAGAACTCTAAAAAATAGTGATTTCCTGTGCTCTTCCCCAGCCAGGTAAATTAGTCGGGGGTAAACTCTGAGCATCTTTATGTTGTAGAAGTTGAGAACTACCGCTCCTGGAGGGTCAGTGTGCCCACCTGCTTCCCAGCTCCTCCTGTCACAGCCTGAGCTCTGAAGGCCTAGTCAGTGGCCCTGTTGGTTCTTCCGGGAAGTATGAAAATTTAGAGTCAAAATCACACAAAGTGGAGAAATCACATGAGACTAATGTCCAAGAGAGATCATCACAGGGGAGCTGGAGGCCTAGTGGGACAAATTCTAGATTCCCGAACTACAGCAGTGGTTCTCACCCTGGCCACCCACTAGAATCACCTATGGAGCCCTAAAAACGATAGTGCCTGGTTCCACCTCCAGAGGTTCTGACTGAGTTGGTTTGGGATAGTGCCTGGGCCGCCAGTTTTTAAAAGCTCCCCAGGTAATTCCAATGAGCAGCCATGGTTGAGAGCCCCAGGTCCAGAATGTCCTTGGCCTCTGTTTCTTTGGCTCCAGAATAAATTTACAAAGGACTGCAGTAGGTTGGACAGGGAAAGAACAAGCTTCCTCCTCTATGGAAATAGTGCACAATTCAGAAGACAGGAAGTTAGTTGTGGTCGTAAGAGCCAGTCTTTACCAGGCATGTGAGTGACACACGTGCCCAGCACATGCACCACAATACAACAGTACCTAACAGGATGTAATGTTAAGGTGAAATGTAGTCCTACCAAAACTGTACATTCCTTCAGTTTTTATATTAAAATTAAAAATTCACTGCAGCGATGCGTTTCTTAGGACACCTTTGGATTTTCTGTGAAAATAAATCGATTCTGAGCAGCCACATTTTGGTCAGTGATCATCAGTATACAATGAACACTCTGATTTAGGATTTGTGGAATTGGGTAAAAATACCAGAGAACTGCTTGAGAACCTAGCATACAAATCAAGAACACTCATGAAACTGCCCAGGCCATTAAGGGTATGCATCTCCAAAAAGCCACCAAGTATCTGAAGGATGTCACTTTACAGAAGCAATGAGTGCCATTCCGCCATTACAATGGTAGAGTTGGTAGGTGGGCCCAGGCCAAACAGTGGCACTGGACACAGGGTTGGTGGCACAAAAAAAGTGCTGAATTTTTACTGGACATGCTCAAAAATGCAGAGAGTAATGCTGAACTTAAGGGCTTAGATGAAGATTCTCTGGTCACTGAGCACATCCAGGTGAACAAAGCACCCAAGATGTGGCACAGGACTTACAGAGCTCACGGTCAGATCAACCTATACATGAGCTCTCCCTGCCATGTTGAGATGATCCTCACTGAAAAAGAGCAGATTGTTCCTAAACCAGAGAGGAGGTTGCACAGAAGAAAAAGATATCCCAGAAGAAACTGCAGAAACAAAAACTTATGGCCCAGGAATAAATTCCACAAAAAATAAATGCAAATAAAAATTTAAAAAAAAATTCAGTCCTTCAGTCATACTAGGCACATTTCAAATACTCAATAGCCACCTGCAGCTAGTGGCTACCATATTAGACAGTACAGGTCTACACTAAGACCCGTAATCCATTTTCTTGTTCGCAAGTTTAATGCTGTCGTCATCATTGTCATCATCACCACCGTCACAAGGGCTTACTGAGCATGTAAGTGCCAGGCATTGTGCCAGGTTCCTTTGTGAGGGATGGTATTCTCTGGGATTAGACTCACTGGATTTGCACACTGGCTCTTCCATGTACTGTCTGTGTTACCTGGAGCAAGCAACCTCAACTTCTTCGCCTGCAAGATGGGGACAGTAATGGCAGCGCCTTCTGAGGGCTGTTGTGAGGAAGACAAGGCCATGCTGGGCTGGGAGTCAGCTCCTGATAAATGATAAGGAGCTCTGACTCATTTCCTTGCTTGAGGGGACCTACCACAGCTGAGATAATGTTTAGGCACTATCTCAATGCAGGGACACATCTCTTCCTCAAGAGGGTCTTACCTCTCCCTGGAAGCGTATGTCCCGAAGCACCAGGAGCAGCCACCACAACTGACTTCTCAAAGTCAGTGGCCTGAGTGTAGGTGAACAAAGGACACAAACCACAATTTGACAGGTGGTTGTCCGTGTCCTTCCCAGCTCTTATCTGATCTCAACTTTTCTGCCCTAAATTCATTAGTCTGGGGCTGAAATCTAAAAATGCCTAGTGTGGGAAAGTGGCTTTCATTCAGATTTTAGTCCTTTGAGACATTTTTTGAAAGGTGACACTGTGGTACAGCAGAAAGGAAGTGAGGAGGCCTGGATAGGCAGGTTACTTTGGCCCTCTGAGCCTCAGTTTCCTCATCTGTGAATTGAGGTTAATGACGTGTACCTGGCAGTGCTGCTTTGAGGTTAAATGTGAAAGTGTATTTAAGAAAGCCTCTAACACACTCTGTCGTCCATGTTCAATAATCAATAACTGATGATGAATCTATGTATTAGATGATTTATGTTGGGATGCTTTCTTTTATTTTTAAATATATATTTGTTTATTTATTTATTTAGCTGCAACAGGTCTTAGTTGTGGCACATGGGATCTTCGTTGCAGCATGGGGGATCTTTCATTGTGGTGCGTGGGCTCCAGAACATGAGGGCTCGTAGTTGCAGCACGTGGGCTCCCTAGTTGTGGCGCGCGGGCTCTAGAGCGCGAGGGCTTAGTTGTCCTGTGGCATGTGGGATCTTAGTTCCCTGCCCAGGGATCGAACCCATGTCCCCTGCATTGGAAGGTGGATTCTTAACCACTGGACCACCAGGGAAGTCCCCGGATGTTTTCTTTTAAAATTGAAGTATAGTTGACTTACAATATTATATTAATTTCATGTGTACAACATAGCAATTTGATATTTTTGTAGATTATACACCATACAATGTTTATAAAATATTGACTATATTCCTTGTGCTGTACATCACAGCCCTGTAACTTATCTATTTTATAATTGGCAGTTTGTACCTCTTAATCCCCTTCATCTATTTTGCCCCTCCCCCCTTCCCCTCTGGTAACCACTAGTTTGTTCTCTGTATCTGTAAGTCTGTTTCTATTTTGTTGTATTTGTTTTGTTTTTTAGAGTCCACAAATAAGCAAAAAGATACAGTATTTGTCTTTCTCTGTCTGACTTATTTCACTTAGTATAATACACTCCAGGCCCATCCATGTTGCTGCGAATGGCAAGATTTTACTCTTTTATATGGCTGAGTAATATTCCATTGTATATATGCTACCACATCTTCTTTATCCATTCACCAGTTGTCGATGGGCATGTAGGTTGCTATGTTGGGATGCTTTTGAAATCTCTGCTGTGGTGACCTCAAATCCCCTGTGCATAAAGCCCAGACCCTCCCATAATTGATAAACTGCTCACTTTGACCTTGACTTGGGTAAAATTTTTCATAAACTTTATGATTATCACAAGATGTATATTAGCTTAAGCATGGTAAAAAACAATGAGGAAGATGAAATCCTCCCTTAGTGTTTTCTAATAAGATTATTAGCCACTCCTTAAGTAAAATAATTATTTACCTGTAGTACAGCAGAAAGAAAATAGGGTTTGGAAGTCAGAAAGACCTGGGTTTGAATCTGGCTCCACCCACTGACTAGAGCACAACCTTGGGCAAGTTACTTAACCCCTCTGAGCCTGAGTGTCTCATATCTAAAACTGGGATGATAACCATCTCACAGTGTTGTTATGAGGTTCTCAGGACATCTTAGTTTTTTGTTCCCTGCAGATATTCTCAAGCTTGTCTTTTATTCTTTTAAACATATTTGTGTTGGGACTTCCCTGGTGGCGCAGTGGTTAAGAATCCACCTGCCAATGCAGGGGACATGGGTTCGATCCCTGGTCCGGGAAGATCCCACATGCCGCGGAGCAACTAAGCCCGTTCGCCACAACTACAGAGCCTGCGCTCTAGAGCCCGTGAGCCACAACTACGGAGCCTGCGCACCTAGAGCCCATGCTCTGCAACAAGAGAAGCCACCGCAATGAGAAGCCTGTGCACCGCAACGAAGAGTAGGCCCCACTCACCGCAACTAGAGAAAGCCCACGCGCAGCAAAGAAGACCCAACTCAGCCAAAAATAAATAAATAAATAAATAAAATTTTTTTTAAAAGAAATAAATCTAACAAGCAAAAATTACATAACTTCATTGTAAACATTACGAAAACCTAAATCAATGGAGAGATAAACTATGTTAATGACTCAAATAATACCATGTTAACAACTCAGCAGGATAATGAATTAGGTTCTCCCCAAACTCATCTATAAATTCAGTGCAATTCCAGGCAAATTTCCAAAAGGGCTTTTCACAGAACTTGATAAGCTAATTCTAAAATTTACATGGTAAAACAGAGGCAAAAAATATTCAAGGCACTCCTGAGAAAGTACAGAGTGGGGAGTTTGCTTACCAGATATCAAGACTTATTATAAGCCATGGTATTACAGTGTAATATTGGCACAGGGATAGACAAACAGACTGATGGAACCAAAGAGAAAACCCAGAAACAGACTCATAAATGGAAATATGATATATGACAGAAAGGGCACTGCAGTTCAATGAAGAAAGAAAATTCAATAAAAAAGTATTGGAACAACTGGTTTTCATATGGAATAAATGAAAGTGGATCTGTATCTCACATACTATATAAAAAATAAATTAAATTAAATAAATAATTAATTTAATTTTTAATTTAATTAAATAAATTAAATTAAAGATTTAAAGTGAAAGGCAAAACTTTAAAAGCCAATATGGAGAAATATCTTTAAGATCTTAGGGTAGGAAATAATTCACTAAACAAGATACAAAAAGTAAAAATTGCGGGCTTCCCTGGTGGCGCAGTGGTTGAGAATCTGCCTGCCAATGCAGGGGACACGGGTTCGAGCCCTGGTCTGGGAAGATCCCACGTGCCGCGGAGCAGCTGGGCCCGTGAGCCACAATTACTGAGCCTGCGCGTCTGAAGCCTGTGCTCCGCAACAAGAGAGGCCGCGATAGTGAGAGGCCCGCGCACCGCGATGAAGAGTGGCCCCTGCTTGCCACAACTAGAGAAAGCCCTCGCACAGAAATGAAGACCCAACGCAGCCATAAATAAATAAATAAATAAAACAAATACTTTAAAATAAAAAAAAAGAAAAAAAAAGTAAAAACTGCAAATGAAAAGTTTGATAAATTTGGCTATATTAAAATTAGAAATATCTAATTCATCAAAAGATGCCGTATGTGTTCTTCTTCGTTTTATTCCTTTTCTCCTTCTTTCCACTTCCTTCCTTTGCCTCCCCTTCCCTTCCTGAAACATTCAGTACTAAAAAGTTAGGTGAGGACAAGTCAGGTAGTTTATCACATTGGAGGGTGAAGGGAGAACAATGGTGGCGCAGAGGGGGCATCAGAGTTCAAGCAGCATGGAGGCATCTGCACAGGAGATGTATCAGAGCCTGAACAGCGTAAGCAGGGGACCTGTACAGGGGCAGCAGCCTGGAATGGGCAAGCACAAGGCAAGTTAGAGTACAAGGCAAGTGGGGAAGGCATCCAGACAGGGGGATGGCAAGGCAAGCGGGGAAGGCATCCAGACAGGGGGTGCATCCTTTCAAATATACAAATATACATATGAAAATATATGATGTCTGTGATTTGTTTCAAAATAACACAGGAAGTGAAGGATGTGTGTGGAAGAGGCAGGATCAGCCAAGGGTTAAAGTTTGGTAAGTCTGGATGATGGGTACACTGGGCTGTATTCATCTATGTTTTCCTATGTCCAAAATTCTCCATAATAAACATTTTTCAGTGTAAACACACACACACCATAATGAAAATGAAAATATAAGCTACAAACCAGTATAAGAATTGTGCTACGCATATAACTGATGCAGGATTAGAATCCATAATATATATTTAGAGAAAAAAAAAATCCCTCTATGTCAACAATAGACAAATAATCTACTTCCCGGAGAAGGAAATATAAAGGCCAAAAAACCTGAAAAAATCCCTAACTTCATAGTAATCAGAAAAATTAGATACTAGTTTATCTTCATCAGATTGACACAAATTAAAAGCCAATGATACACTGTGTTGCTAAGTCTCATGCACTGCTTGTAGGAGTGTAAATTCATCAACTGTGTTTTGGCATCATTTAGCCAAGTATAAACTCTTATACGTGTGCACCAGGTCATGGGAGTAAGAAGACTCAAGGTAAACTTGCTTGTAATTTAGAAAACAAAAGCAAAAACTGGAAACAAGCCAAATGTCCAATGAAGCAATGGATTAGTAAACTGTGATATACAATGAAATGCCATAAGCAGTGCAAATGTACTGCATACATCAACATGAATGAATCCTGCAAACATAAGGTTGAGTGAAAAAAGCAAATCAGAGAATACAAAAAATATAATACCTTTTTATAAAGTTCAAAAACAAGCAGAACTAAACAATGTATTCTTCAACAACGCACATACATACATATGTGGTAAGATATAAAGGAAAGCAAGGAACAATAAAAATTCAGGGCAGGTTTATCGTGGAGGGTGAGGATGGAGAGCAGGGAGAGGCTTCAAAGATATTCTTAGAGTTCCATTTCTTAAGACTGGATGTTGGGCACATAAGGGCTCATTTTATTATTTTTATATACTTTTATTTTATTATATATTTTATTTTATATATTTATATATAAATTTTATTTATATATTTTAATATTTTATCCTAATATATTTTTATTAGGAATTCAAAATCAATTGAATTCAAATACTTGAAGAGTGAATATTAAAACACAGATTAATTGTAAACAAAATAAATCTTTACTCACCTTCTCCAGATGGACAGGAAATACTTACATAATGATAATCAAGAAAGTTTGCACTCTGACCTGAACCAAGTATCTTGCATGGTAGTTGGAGTGCTAGATGTGCCAGCTGGCTGAGCTGTCCAGCTAAATTTATTTTTTAAAAAAGAAGAACACATCTTTGGAAACATTGTTCTCATCAAACATTAAAATACTAAAATGTTTTTTAAAAAAGAGAGAGAGAGACCTAAGAGACATATCCACCAAATGTAAAGTGTGGATTTTAGGTGGATCCTGATTTGAGCCAATCAACTATAAAAATATACTCTTGAGAAAATGAGGAAAACATGAATAAGGATTGGGTATTAAAAGATGCCAAGGTGTGATAATGGTATTGTGACTGGATTAAAAAAATTCTTATCCTTTAGAGATGAAGCCTAAAATGTACGGATAAATGTTATAACAGCTACAATTTGCTTTAAAATAACCCAGTGGTGGGAGAGGAGGGGAGGGATAAAGATGGAACAAGAGCGGTCCTGAGATGCTCACTGTAGCTGACTGGTAGGTACAAGCGTGCATTGTTCTCTTTGCTCTACTCTTATTCTGTGTGAAATTTTCCATGGGAGAAGGGAAAGATGGGAGAGGAGGATGGAGGGAGGGAAGCAGGAAGGAAGGAAGATCCTTGGAACAATGCCTCGTATCTCTCAGAGCAAGGGTCCAGCTCTGTGAGTGGTTTCTGCTGCCCTCCTGCAGGAGATAACGTCACTGGCCAACGAGAACTTCAGAGGAGGGTGGTTTCACACACTATGCCAATTTCACCATTCTGTTGGAGCCAAAACCTACCCAAAGGGCTGCTGTATCAGAATGCAGGGTCTGAGCAGGACCAGGCACCCATCCCTCGTGGGTTTCACAACCCTGGCCTTTCTCAGTCCCAGGAAACCATGCGCCAGAAGTGGGGCCACTTTCCTTTTTCAACCTCCTGAAAGACCAAAGCAGTTCTGATCTTGGGTAGCCTCGACCTGCAGCGGCTTGAAGCAGGATTTTGGTTCCCTGGCCAGACCACCAGGGCCAGTGGCCAGAGACAAGGCCCTGGCCCGTCGGCTTTGTAGAAATGAATTCCCACAAAGAGATGGAAAGTAGCGAAACAAGTAAAGTGTTTATTAGGAGGAAAAATGATACGTGTGGATAGACACACGTGCAGGCTCAGAGAAACAGTCGCACCCTCGTGGTAGTTTGAATCACTATTTATATGGGGGCATTTCTTCTGGGTTTCCTCTGGCCAATCACCTTGCTTTGCCTGGCTCTGAGTCCATATTTGGTTTATCTCAGGGTCCTCCCTTGTGTGCGTGCGCATCCCTTAGCCAAGATAGATTCTAGCGAAGAGGGCTATGGGTAGGTTGACATCACCTACTATGGGGTGGCGTCCCCTCCCTTTTGGCCCCCCGAGGAGCCTTTCTGCATGTGTGTAGTCGGGAAGGTCTCCTTAACCTCGAGAATGAGAAATATGTGGTCTCTCTATCTTTTTTCTGGGCAGGGCTCAGCTCCTCTCTCGCTCCTGCTGTTATCTTCATCTTGGAGCATCTGGTCCACAGGGGACAAACTCCAGCTGCTCAGCCTGGGGCCATCTATCTCCTGCCTCAGTTCCTCTTGAAAAACACCAAACATTTTCATTCCACTCCTTCTGGCACAGCCTGATAGCCCTTGAGAAGGAGTTCGGAGCTAAGAACAAGAGCCTGGCCACCCCAAACCCAACCCCAGGCCTCTGCCTCCTCCTGGGAAGGGGAAAGACATGGTGTAGACTCTGGGTGGGGATAATCTTTCCTGATAATTCCTGTTCCTCCCTTATTCTACTTCCCCCAACCAATACAGACAAGGAGACGTCTCACTATAGACGTGCCAGGATAAAAGTTAGGTGCCCTTGGGTCCCTGTGTTATAAGTAAAGGGAAACTTTCAGGGAGACTCCAGGTGCTGAATGGGGGCTGTTCATTCCCCCCTCCCAGCAAGAGCTTCTCACTCATCCACTGGCTTTTACTGCCCCCTTGTGGTCATTCTCTTCCTATAGACAATCCTGCATTACAGATTTCCCACCCACAAAGCCAAGTCGGTTCGTCCCCTGCAAACCTTGCATTGGGCCAGTCTTCATTAAAGGTCAGACATTTCGCTCAGTAGTGAGAAAACTTTCTTCCAAAGCAAGTAAGTACATGAGTATCTTCCAGACAATTTCTTCGCTTTTTTTGGGGGGGGCTATGCCCTGCGGCTTCTGGGATCGAACCTGGGCCCACGGCAATGAAGGCGCCGAGTCTTAACCACTGGACCCCCAGGGAATTCCCTCTTTGCTTTTTAAAAACCTTAACGGTTGAAAATTTTTTTTTAATTAATTAATTAATTTTTATTTTTGGCTGTGTTGGGTCTTCGTTTCTGTGCGAGGGCTTTCTCTAGTTGTGGCGAGCGGGGACCACTCTTCATCACGGTGCGCGGGCCTCTCACTGTCGTGGCCTCTCTTGTTGCGGAGCACAGGCTCCAGAAATGCAGGCTCAGTAGTTGTGGCTCACGGGCCCAGCTGCTCCGCGGCATGTGGGATCTTCCCAGACCAGGGCTCGAACCCATGTCCCCTGCACTGGCAGGCAGATTCTCAACCACTGCGCCACCAGGGAAGCCCTACATGGAATTCTTAAAAATCTAGTATGTACTAGTAAAATGTTATCAGTCAAAATTCTAGCTATTTTAAAATGTTGCATGTCACAGCAGTAAATTTCTTTTGTCAATTACATTGTGATCAGATGTTTAATAACCATGACTTTTTAAGTCTTTCTGTCATTTATAGACAGTTATTGTACTTTGATAAATCTCAGGTTGTACTAGGGAACTGGGTAAGATTTTTTTTTTTTTTTTTTTTATTTAGGTCTCTGCTGCTGCGCGCGGGCTTTCCCTAGTTGCTGCGAGCGGGGGCTACTCTTCCTTGCGGTGCGTGGGCTTCTCATTGCGGTGGCTTTTCTTGTTGTGGAGCACGGGCTCTAGGCACATGGGCTTCAGTAGTTGTGGCACGTGGGCTTCGGTAGTTGTGGCACGTGGGCTCAGTAGTTGTGGCTCACGGGCTCTAGAGCGCAGGCTCAGTAGTTGTGGCGCACGGGCTTAGTTGCTCCGCGGCATGTGGGATCCTCCTGGACCAGGGCTCGAACCTGTGTACCCTGCATTGGCAGGCAGATTCCCAACCACTGTGCCACCAGGGAAGCCCTGGGTAAGATATTAAAGAATCCTAAGGAAAAACCTGATGGCTTCATAAAACTGTTAACGAAAGGATTAGTTACATAGGACTGAGTGAACTGGTGAATAGTGATATAATTTTTATGGTTTCTATCTGAAAAATTACTGGTTTAAATCTGTGTTTTCCAGCTGTAAGGAAAACCCTTCCCTTCAAACTAATTATGACTTACAGTAATTTGGTAAATTATACCTTTGTAAGCAGAACTGAAATATTTATCTTTGCTCTCTATCTGCTCCCTCCAGAAACTGGAAACTTTTAGGTTCCCAGCAGCTTTATCAGATAAATTAGGAAGGCCACCTCCTAACAGGTGTAGGAATCTTGATATTTGGGGGACCTCTAAAAGCGAGAAATTCACCAAGGCAAAATGTGATGACGCACTTTCAGCATGGATTTCCTGGCCCAGAGAGGCCTTTTGGGGAATTCAGTCTGAGACTCCTGAGAAATTACACCAGAGTCAGTGTGGAAGAGCCTATGTGGTTGATGGACCAGTTTTACTTTAGAAACAAATTAATCTTGATTTGGCTATATTTGACAAAAATGAGGGTAATTTTAGAGAGAAAGAGATATTTCAATGGATATCAAATTCTAATTCCGTTTATTGAGGTCTATATTCACTAAGACTCACTTCTCAGATAATTCCTTGCGATTATGTTATATTGTTGCAAAGTTTAATTGAATTATTAATAGGACACTCTAAGTTTGTTTTTGAAACTTAACTCAGTAATCTGTCTTTGGCTGAAGATCAAATGGTCCATGATCTGCAACCAGGAAGTTAATATCAGGCTATGGTCATTTAAATTTAAAGGCTCCCTTAGGTTGGGGACAATTAAACCATACTAGGGATAACCAGCCTGGTAACACTAGGAAATAGGGCTGGGTGCCTCATGGACAATACCAATATAAAACTTCCCTTAAAGATAAGGATTGGTACAGAACAGACTAAGTCAGACGACCTGGGATATACTGGGCTGTACCTAATGGAAGTTTTTGACTTATATTCTTGCTTATGACCTTACTAACACTGCTAACAGTACTATATTTATATTGCCTGTTTTACAAAATTGCTGTTTCTTGCATTACCAAATGTGTGACTGAGCCTCTGATAAAATGATGATATATAGTTCCATATGAGATCAATGATTGTAACAGTGTAACTCTAGATATGGAAAGAAGCAACAAGAGGGAATATTTTCCTGGACCATAAGAGACTAGTAAGACAGGTGGTCCAGAGACTTTTGGCTACTGTTAATAAGGCCTAGTCCAGTAATAGCACATTGAGTGGCCTATCAGCAAAATCTTTGCCAGACCTAGGAATGAACATTCCTAGCACCATGAGATGAAATGGTCATGAAATGCCCCCTAAACCATGGTCAAATTTATGACCCTGAAGGGGCCCTGCCAACTGAAAATTGGCACTTGCCATCTGCCTCTGCAAGGATTAGGTCAATGGCCACTGCAGCCACTGACCTTCAACACACCCTGAAAGGAGTTCAGGGTGGAGATCAGGAATGAGGCACTCTGTGCTCTGGAAAAATTGGCAGAACAGGCCTTCAGATAGTTAGATACTTTCAGGAAAAGACTTTATGAGTCCAAATTCTTGCATCTTCTCATATCTAGAAAATCACTAAAATCATTAATGGTGACATCTGCTTTGGCTATTAAGGAGAGAAATGCAATTGAAAGTCAAAATGCAGTAGCTGTGGTTCAGACATCCAAGGTAATACTAGGTGGCATTATGGACATGATTTCAGACAAGTCCTTGTATTGCTAAGAACTTGAGTTTTCTGAGCTGTGTCAGACTTGGGATGCCACCAGCCATTCTCAAAACAATGTCTGCTGGCAGCTGATAGCTGCAACCTTATGGTTTCAAGATATCCTCTTGTAACTGTTAAATTTTCAGAAAATGAAATTGCTTTAGATCAGATAGTAGAAAAAGGAGACGTGGAGTGGCCAATAGCTCCTGTTATGTATATATTAATACCACATTGGAAGTTAAACCTACTTAGATAAAAGCAAACAACTGGCTACCTGGCTACAAGTCTCCTCAGGGTGTGAGGTCCAGACTGGGTTTCAGACTTATTCTTCTGAATTCCTCAGGGAATGAGATTTATTTTGTCTATTAAAATTCTAGTTGTCACTCCTCCAACTACTTTTAGTAGGGTCTGTTACACCAAAATGGCAGGCCAAGGGATTGAGATTTTGATCATACAAGACTCAGATCCAGGACTTAGAACTGAGAAATATTTCCAATTCAGTGTCTATTCTCCAAATTGAGGCAGGACTATGCCCCATTTTAGCAGAAAGTGGCCAGAGCAGTTGTCACCTAGTTCCCTGAATTGAAACTGAGTGGGACTCCGTGGGGCTCCGGAGTACAAATCCTTTCTGTGTCCCCTGTTTCTTGTTTGTAGGATATAGGCTTCATTCAGCCTCCTTGACCTTCCCTGAGTTCCAAAGTGCAGATTCAAACAGTTGCTAATCATGGAAGGGAGGGGATGCAGAAGCAGGGGAGGAGCAATCAAATGGTGGTGCACCCTTGTGGCAGGGTCCTGGTTCCTCCTCAAGGAGTATGCATAAGAATATCTTTGAGCTCTTCCACAGAGCTGGGGCCCCCACCCAGGTGAAGGATGGTAACTTAAGGCTGAATTCAAGGTTCCTGGAGCACCGCTCTGTTACCTCACCACCAACCAATCAGAAGGAAGTCACATACCCTGCAGCCCTCACCCCAAATTTTGCCTTCCTTTTCTGGGCCCAGCAATGACCATCCTGTTAGGCCTCCTGTTTGGCCCCTGTCTATTTCAACTGCTTACAAGGTTCATGTCCAACAGGGTCCAACAGTTTCAGGCTAAATTGCTGTTATTACAAGGGTGAATGCCAGTTTGGGGCACAGAATACCTCGATTTAGATCAGGTGGAGAGAGACTTCTACTCTACTAGGCAGGACTATGTCCACTCTCAGCAGGAAGTAGTCACAGAAGAAAGAGACCTCCGCCCCAATTCCCAAGAAGTATCCTGAGTACGAAGTCTCTTAGCAGGGAGTCAGGGGAACCACTAACCGAAACTGCCCGCCCTGGCCAGGCCGATAGTAACCACCTGCATGAGTTATCTTACAACAGGAGGTCCTGGTAAGGAACACAGAACTAACAAGCTACCAGCAACTGGAAGAATTTGGGAAAGGTCAAAAGGAGAGAGGAGATGCCAGTAAATGTGTCCTACCAATCTCCCAGAATCCTTCTCGCTGGAATCCATCTTGGCTGAGTGATGCACGTTCCAGCAGAGAGGACCCTGAGTCAGAATGACTGGCCAGAGAGAACCTGGAAACTAACCCCATTACCATAAAACCTGAGACTGCGAGCAACGTGGCAGAGCAATTCTCCTGGGTTCTCTTACCCTGCTGCTCTCTACTCTGGTCCCCTTTCCAATAAAGTATCTTGCTTTGCCAGCACATGTGTCTCCTCAGACAATTCATTTCCAAGTGCTAGACAAGAGCCCACTCTAGGGCCCTGGAAGGGGTCCCCCTTCCTGTAACAAAAAGATGAACTCAGGGAAGTATATGCTCCTCCAATTCTGCACCCCAGTTCCAATGTGTGGGTTTTTCTCCCACATCGCCAAGCAATTGATAAGAGAAATGTTTACATATTGAGGTATGGGGAAGTCATTCTGGCTTATACATGAGTTAACTTGAATTTTATGCTAACTAGAATAACCTGTTTGTGGCCTATCAAACATATATTGTACATCTGCTTTAATTATTAAAGAAAAGGGCACATTGACCAGAAGTAAAGAATGTTCATGTTAAAAATAAAGATTAAATGCCTCCCTTCCTGGGACGCCAATGCTGGTACTCCTTCAATGATAAGACTCCCCTCCCAGGTGCTAAGGCCATACTGACTTGCTGTGTACGTGCTGGTCTGGTTTTTTTGAAACCTTCAAGAAATGTATCCCTGACTTGTTTAATGTTCTTTGTTCTGACAAGATGTAAAGCTGTGCTGAAAACCATGCTTCTCTGGAGCAGTTTCTCAGAGTAATCTGGGAGGCTGGCTTCTGGTTTATAGTCCTCAGTTTGGCTCAAATAAATCTCTTCTCTTTTTTTTTTTTTTTTTTCCGCCACAGCTTGTGGGATCTTAGTTCCCTGACCAGGGATTGCACCCAGGCCCATGGCAGTGATAGCACGGAGTCCCAACCACTGGACAGCTAGGGAATGCCCCAGGGAAGGGTTTTTAAAGGCAGTATTTGGGGTGAGGGTGGCAGCTCATGGACTTTCTTCTGACTGGTTCATGGTAAGGTAATAGGGTGATGTTTCTGTAATCTTAATCATCAACCTTCTGGTTCTAACCAGTCTGGGGTGTAGTGCTTGTGGTCAGCATGCGGTCACCATCCTCCACCTGGGTGGTGGGGGTGGGTCTTAGTTTCTGCAGAAGAGCTCAAAGATATGTGTCAGATTGTTATGTGAATCCCTTGAGGAGGAGCTAGGACTCTGCTTTCTGGCTGAACTATTGTTTTAGCTATCTTTACTTCCCTTGTTTGACAGCTTTTCCTTTGTTTCTGCATTCCCTCACTTCCCTAATTAGTAACTGTTTGAGTCTCTTCTTTGGAACTCAGGGAAGGTCTAGGAGATGAAAGCCTTTTTCCATAAATAAGAAACAGGAGACAAAGAGAGGCTTTTGTATCCAGGAGGGCCCTGCAGGGTCCTGCTTGGTTTTGATCCCCCCATTTCTTTGATCCTCCTCAATCATGAGGGAAACAAGGGTGAGACAAGAATGGGAATAAAGTTTTGGATACAGAAGTTAATCATAAACTCAGCAGGGGAACTTGGTTTGGGGGGCGTTTGGTTTCACTTCTGACCAACTGGCTATATCAAGAGATTCCCAAGAACCTCTCCTTGGATTCAATTAATTTGCTAGAGTGGCTCACAGAACTCAGAAAAACATTTACTAGATCACCAGTTTATTAGAAAAGGATATAATGGACTTCCCTGGTGGCGCAGTGGTTAAGAATCTGCCTGCCAATGCAGGGGACACGGGCTCGAGCCCTGGTCCGGGAAGATCCCACATGCCTCGGAGCCACTCAGCCTGTGCGCCACAACTGCTGAGCCTGCGCTCTAGAGCCCACGAGCCACAACTACTGAAGCCTGTGCGCCTAGAGCCCGTGCTCTGCAACAAGAGAAGCCACCGCAATGAGAAGACCGCGCACCGCAACAAAGAGTAGCCCCCCCCACCCGCTCACTGCAAAGAGAGAAAGCTTGCGTGCAGCAACGAAGACCCAACACAGCCAAAAATAAATTAAAAAATAAAAAAAAAATTAAAAAGAAAGAAAAGGATATAACTCAGGAACAGCCAGATGGAAGAGATGCACAGGGCAAAGTATGGGGAAAGAGCTCGGAGCTTCCACACCCTCTCCGAGCACGCCACTCTTCCCAATCTCCAGGTGTTGACCAACCCAGGAGCTCTCCAAACCCCATCCTTTTGGATTTTTATGGAGGCTTCACTACCAAGGAATGATGGATTAAATCATTGACCAGTGCAACTGACCAAACCTCCAGCCCCTCTCCCCTCTCCAGAGGTCAGGGGGTGGGAATGAAAGTTCCAACCCTCTAATCACATGGTTGATTCTCCAGGCAAACAGTCCTCATCCTTAGGTGCGTCCAAAAGTCACCTCATTAACATAAGAAAAGACACTTTAAATCTCTCTTATCGCTTAGGAAATTCCAAGGGTTTTAGGAGCTCTGTGCCAGAAACAAGAAGACCAAATATATATTTATCATTTTAAATCACAATATCACAGCTCCCTTTCCCATTTAGGAAGTACGTTTACAGCAGCTGCCTACAGGAGCCCCCAACACCCACTACTCTGACTCCTACCCTGTCCCTCTTGGACAGAGGGCCTAGCCATCCAGACTCCTATCAGGGCATCGGGTGGCCTAAGCAGGCAGGGTCCCTGGAGGTCATCCAACATGCCTCTCCTGTTACAGACCCAACTGGTCTGACCCAAAGCTTTTCATGCTGCACCACAGAAAACATACTATCCTGCCCCTCCTGCCACTCAGCTGCAGCCTAAATTCCCCGCTTCTCCCAGCAGCAGCAGCAGCCACATTCAGGCTTCCAGGACAGCCACACAGGAGCCAGTTTAGCTATTCCCTCTCCCTCACCCGGGCATCCAGTCTATGGGCACAGAATCCAGCCCTGAAGGGCTGAAGAAACCGTGAAGGGCATGCAGTTCAGCTACACAGGCAACACTTGGATTCCCTCTGAATGGCTGAGGCGAAACTGTCGTCCAAGCTCAGCCTGAACATTGCCCCCACCTCCACGCCAGGGAGTTGGCCACTTCCTGACATTACCTGTTACATCTTGAAACAGTTATGATGTTGAAAAATGGCCTTAGGTTGAGCTGAAAATTGCTTCCCACACACACATTTTCACTGGTCCTAAGTTTTTTCTGGGGTTTCACAGAACAGACCTGCCTCCTCCGCCTGCATCTTAGCCCTTTAAACATGAAGGCTACGATCACACCTCCAGAGGGTAAATATCCCCCATTGTTCTGGCTGGTCTTGTATAACATGTTTCAAGTCACTAACTTATCTGTCCCCTCCTCCAGACATGCTCCAGTTTATCCAAATCAGGTGTTGCAAACTCAGTGTCTACGGGGGCCAAGCCAGTGACATCAGCGTGTGAGGTGGGTGGAGTACAATAGAGAGTGGCAGCGACTGCAGCAAAGAGAGTATGTACCTCAGTTACTGGAAACAACAATTGGTACCTTGGTTATTGGAAACAAGCCGGTTGTTACCATGCAGAAGTGGGGCCCCAGTATTGCCAGTTCTCTCACTTTCCAGTAGAAACAGGAAATCTGGATTTGTATTTGAAATGTCCTGATTTTTTAAGTTGGTAATTAATTAAAACAAAACACTATATGAGTCAATACTGTGCAGGCAAAACAAAAACCTATGGACACCAGTATGTAATCTCTGGTCTACAGGCATCTATTGATAAAAATGTGCCACCTAAAACTGAATGTGACACTCAGAGGTGGTTGCTGACCTATCCCATCCATCCTTCCTTGGGAAAGCCTCTTCCCTCCCTCTTGATGTCTGCTGTTTCAGGTCTTCACCATCTCTCACCTGGACTAGGCCTGCAGTATGCTGACCAGCAGCCATCTCTCCCTCTCCTGCCTCCTCCTCATCACTGCCCAGTGCACGCCCATCACCTCAGTCCCCGCCCTAGGACCTACTGTGGCCAGACTTCAATCAGCCAGGGCTGGTTCCTTCCAGAGAGCCGACAGGCCAGGGCCTTGGTTAACATGGCCCCTTAGCCTCTCCCCCTCTTCTGACGGAAGCCCCCCACTTTTCTGCCCAATCCTCCACACCTTTACTCAAGCCAGGCCTCCCTCCAGGAATGCCTTCCTCCTCCCCCACCCACAGGCTTACCTCCTCCCAAGGCCTCCCCTGGCAGTGTCAGCCCTTCCCCACCCCTTATACTTTGCCACATCTGTAATATGGGGAGAGTGACAGACCAAACTCAGAGAGTGTTTGAGGAATAAATGAGGTGACTCGTGTCACCTTGTTACTGAGTCCAAGCTCACTCTGCTGGCCGCATGACAGGCCAATAAGTTGGAAGATGAAGTGTTGAGACAAGGAATAGCGACTTTATTCAGAAAGCCGGGTGTCCAAGAAGATGGCAGACTAGCGTCCTAGAGTACCATCTTATCGGGGTCTGGATGCTAATTTCTTTTATAGAGCAGGGGGGGAGGAGGTGAGGAAGTAAAGTAAAAAGGCCATAAGTCTTGCAAAATATCTCCTGGTTTTGGCCAGCCTCGGGGGAGGGGATGTGTTAAGTTCTTCTTTTCTGCAGCCATTCACAGGTGGGCAGGGTCAGGGTGTTTCCCTGTGAGCTGAACAAAGGCACTTTAGTTTAACATTCAGGCAGAGGGGCAGGGTTCCCCAAGGCAGGCCATTATGTATGCCTATAGCTATAGACAGAACAACAGTAACAGAAAGCAAAGGTCAAAGTAAAAGAAACAGATCCAACATGGAGTCAGATTTTGTTCTTCCCTGTTACAACCTGCTTGGAGCAGTACTGGGCATACAGGAAGTGTTCAATGAACATGAGCTGTGACCATTAATACCTGCTCAGCACTGAATCCACAGGCCGTCGTGTGCCTTTTCACATTTGCTACTCACATCTTTCCAGCTAAATGATGAAAGAAGCCTGGATGTGGACACTGGCAGACCTGGGTCTGAATTCCATCTCTCCCACGTTTTGCCCTGGTGAAGTCATACAACCTCTCTTGGCCTCTGTCTCTGTATCTGTGAAATGGAGCTAATGGTTCCCACTTCTCAGGGCTGTGATAAGGATCAAATGAAGCAATGTCTGCAAAAGCTCTAAGTAAACTGGGAAGAAATGTTATAAGAACGACCAGTTTCTGGAGGAGGAAATTCCAGACCAGCCACCATACTGCTGGAGACAAGAGCACGTGGTTCTGTCTTTGAGTAGACCTAGGACATTCTTTTGTTGAAAGTTCAACAAATAGTTCTTGAGCAGCTACTCTGGGCCAGACACCATGCAGAGTTGCTGCAAATATGAAGGCCAAACCCTCGGACTAAAGGCAGTTAAGTCACCTTAGAGGTGGCCCCACCGGCCCTCTGCTCATTCCCCCTGTCCATGCATACCCTCACCTGGGACCTGGTATTCCCCACACCTCCTGACTTCCCTTCCCAGGCTCTTCCCACTCCTGTCAGTCCTCTCACTGCTGCCAGAATGACCTTCGCTCAACACATTCATTCACTCATTCACACATTACATAAATATTTATTTAGTTACCAGCCTTCTGAAAATAAATCGGACCAGAATCCCTGTGCCTCATGGGTTTTACATTCTAGTAACTCTAGTAACTCATTACCTAATTTCTTTGCTTTAAAAGCTCCACTGGTCTTCAATTACTTATGCTAGAGTCAAGTCTTGAGCTTGGCTTTTGGGACTGCTCACATCTGGCTCCACTGCTTCCAGCACCTTCCCCCTTTCCCAGGAAGTCGCTCCCACTGGCTCCAGGTGGGCCACACCCCTTCAGGCTCAGTTTCCTGAGTTTCCTGGTTGTTTCCTCAGTCTGGGAAATTCCTCTTCCAAGTTAGAGGCAGCTGAATGTTTTCTCTGTAGGGGAACCTGTTCTCAGTCCTGCCCATGAGCTCTGCCACACTTACCTGGGAGCTCGCAAAGGTCATTTTCCTTTTGTTTCCCCAGCATCTACGGAGTGGATGCTCAGCCATGGGGATCTATTTGTGTGTATGTGTGTTGAGAAAGAAGCTGGCAATGAACATAAATGGTTTTGTGGATGGCCAGAGAAGAGACGCAGAGAGCACCTTTCAGTGGAGAGATGACAGAGGGCGTCTCAGGGAGGCTGTCCTTGTCGCCTGGGCCAGGATGTGACCACAGGAAGGAGGATCACCTGTTAGGCAGACGGGTCAGTAGGTGCAGGAACAGTGTGGCCAGGATGGGACAGGCTAAGAAGCTATCCAGCGTTCCATGGGCCAGGAGAAGAAGGTAAGAAAAGGAATGGAGGGAGAAGGAAGATGGGAGAGAGGAGATGTCTTCTGAGTTGGAAAGGCCTTGAATGTCAAGCTTGGTAATCTGACTTTAGCAGATCAGGGGTCAAAAGCTCAGATGGAACAAGGGCAGGTTAAGGAAATGAATGTGGCCCACGAGACCCAGGGGAAGTGCAGACTAGGGCCTTTCTGAAAGGGAGAGGCATTCTTGGCTCCCTGTGATAGAGGCAAAGGTGGAAATCTGGGCTCAGGGCTGCCATAGCTTCACATTTTAAAAAAAGAGAAGCCAGAAATCCAGTCTTTATAGTGAAATGTTCTGATGGAAAACACCACCACCACCACCAAACATGCTTATGGGTCTTGAGTTTGCAGCCTCTGGGCAGGGTTTTAGGTGGCAAGATCAGAGATGTTTGTTGGCCCAGTAAACTGGTGGCTGGTGTGGAAAATGGCCCAGGGAGGGCCAGAGTAGAAGCAGCTGCAGAGGATTCGAGGGGGCTGCAGTAGTTCAGGTGGGCCTGAGTCAGGGGTGGGGATGGAAAGGAGGGGAGAACTGTGGGAGGAGTGTAAGGTTGCCAGACAAAACAGTGAAACCCCCAGTTAAATTTCAATTTCAGACAGATTATTTTTTTAGTATTAAAAAGTGGTATAGGGGCTTCCCTGGTGGCGCAGTGGTTGAGCGTCTGCCTGCCAATGCAGGGGATACGGGTTCGGGCCCTGGTCTGGGAGGATCCCACATGCCGCGGAGCGACTGGGCCCGTGAGCCACAATTACTGAGCCTGCGCTTCTGGAGCCTGTGCTCCGCAACAAGAGAGGCCGCGATAGTGAGAGGCCCGCGCACCGCGATGAGGCGTGGCCCCCGCTTGCCGCAACTAGAGGAAGCCCTCACACAGAAACGAAGACCCAACACAGCCATAAATAAATAAATAAATAAATAAAATTAAAAAAAAAAAAAGTGGTATAAAAAATAACTCATTGTTTACCTGAATTTCCAATTTGCCTAGGAGTTCTGTGTTTTCATTTGCTAAACCTGGCCGCCTTACAGACAGGTCCCAGGGCTGTGGAACTGAGAGCACTTGATAAAGAACTGACCATGTGGGGAGTGGGGGCGGTTTCTGTGCGGTGTCCCAGGTGGCTCAGGGCAGGGCAGCAGCACCTGGCTGGGGGGCCTGATGAGGGTGGCTCGGCCCTATGAACCCAGACCTGAGCCACCATTCTGGATCAAAGAACCGGTAGAATCCCAGACACCTGCACCCCTGCTTCCTTGCTCCAGTCCAATCTCTGCAGGGTGACCCTCAGGCTGGGCTCATGAACAGTGAGGAGATCCGGGGCCCCTGGAGTTGAGGAAGAACAGCAGGACTCCGTCCTTGCAGGGGCCTCTCCCTTCAGCACAGCAAAGCACTCCCACCACGTGTCTTCC
The DNA here is from genome assembly GCF_028564815.1 of Eubalaena glacialis. Lineage (NCBI taxonomy): Eukaryota > Metazoa > Chordata > Mammalia > Artiodactyla > Balaenidae > Eubalaena > Eubalaena glacialis. The sequence goes on from NC_083719.1 coordinate 158,577,952, forward strand.
CATCAGGTCAGCTGAGCAGGGCTCCCTGTCACTCTACCTTCCCGACCGACTGCATGACGGGCAGGGCAGCGCGTGCACACCTGGGCCCAGCCAGACTCAGAGGGTAGGCGGGGGTCCGAGCCAGGTTTCCTCCTCCCTCTCTGAGGGTCTCGCTGGCTCCTTATCCTCCTTGACTTGCCTTCATATCTGGTAGTCCCACCAGCCTTGACCTTGAACCCTGTTCTCTCTCCAGAGGATCTGAACCTCAGGGCTTCAGTGTTATACAGAGGGCGACAGCAGGGCAATTTTTTACCCTGCCTGTTTAAACCCCAAGGTATTCTGTCCTGCTGTACCCTGTATGCTCTCCTGTCTCCCCAAATCCTCCATTTCTCCCTCCCCCTCTCTTTCTGCCCCCCTCTGCCATTTCCCCTCTCTTCCTTCCCTCTATCCCCATGTCCTGGTATTCCTCAGCTGTTCTGTTCTCTCATTCTCCATTTCTGTCTTGATCACAAAACTCCTCAAAAATTTCTCCTGGATTCCCTAAGAAACAGACACAAACTATCACTCTTCCACCGAACACCACCAAATAAAACTGACAATAGCTGAAACTGCACCGGCAAAATGTACGATTGGCTTTAAAATGTTGGAAAAATTCAAATCTTCTTGACGTAGCTTAGATCTGCAAAACCTGATCCAGGAGATTGGACTTGATAGAAATAACAGTCGCAAAAGGAAATGCAAACTGATTGAAGAAGAAATTTATTTTATTTTAAAATTAGATTGAATAAAAAATTGAAAAGCAGTGATAACCATGAAAATAATTTTTTGCAAAATAAACTTTAAATGCAAAAAATAAGAAGTCGTTTGACTGTTCTGTATTTAAATTTTTTTCATCAAAATAATTTGCTTTAATGCAATTTATTCAAAAAATGCTTCATTGACCCAAGAAAAAATCATCAGTGTTGGAAAAAATTCTAATTAAAATATTTCCATTCAAGAAAACCACAGGGTCAAAGTGCCCCCTTCCTACTGAACACTCACAATGTTATATATCACTGCCTGAACTCCAGACCCAAATATGCAACTGCCCATGGAACATTCTCTCTTGGACATCCCAAAGCCTCATCAAATATACATACCCAAAGCCAAACTGTTGATCTTCCCTTCCCAAATTGTTCTTCCTCTCAGACACCTGTCTCTGAGACTGGGACTATTACATTCAGTTACTCATGCCAAACACAACAAAAAACCAAGCCCATCATCTCAACATCCAGAGTAGCTCTCAAAATCTGTCTTCTTTCCAGTTCTGCCTCCAATGCCCTCATCCAAGCTTACAGCATCTTCCACATGGATTAACATAACTTGTCTCCCCAAAACCACTCTTGTACTTTCTGATCCACCCTCCACACTGATAGTTTAATAGTTTAAAAGGCAAACCAGGCGGTCCAGTGGTTAGGACTCGGCGCTTTCACTGCCAGGACCGGGTTCGATCCCTGGTCGGGGAACTAAGATCCTGCAAGCCCTGCAGCGCGGCCAAAAAAAAAAAGGCAAACCAGGACCTTTCTTCCAGTAAAGGCAGTCTAGATATTTTGGACAAAACCTCCTGCTGAAGACAGCGAAAGAAGCTGGGCAAATGCTCATACAATTCTCACACACACACACTTTTTTTTTTTTTGGGGCCCCGCATCACAGCTTGCAGGATCTTAGTTCCCTGACCAGGGATCGAACCTGGGCTCTGGGCAGTGAAAGCCTGGAATCCTAACCACTGGACAGCCAGGGAATTCTCACACACACACACACACACACACACACACACACACACTCACTTACTCACTCTTAAAAGCATCAAAGAGCTAACAAGATATTGAGGAACTGCTATGCCGAGGTCCCAGGGAGGACAGGATTCCAAAGAGGTGACCCTGATACTTGATGCTGTGGTTGCCCCCAGAAACTTTTGCCAATTGGAAAGAAGTGGCTGAGAGGTCAAGCTCACCTCTAGTGGCCTTGCATGGCTAGAGACAAAAATCAGATTCAAGGGCCTGCCAAGGCCAGGGTGGGGGTTGGAGGGGGACTGACAAACCAGCCCGACACTGGATTCAGCCCCAAAGGACTGTACCCCAGAAGTAAGGGTTAACTGAAAGCAAACCAGCCCTGCCCTGAATGGCAGTCAAGCTCTGACTCATCCAGGTGCCCCAGAAAACATCATGCCCTAAGTATGAACTAACATGATCTCAGTTTGCTAATCCCTCCAGGCACCTGGCAAAAGCAATAGAAAATTCTCCTTGGTGAATGACAAAATCACCCTATTTCAAATTATCTCTACAAATAATTTCACAAACACAATATTCAACATACAAAAATAACCAGACACAGGAGGAAGCAAGATTCCTTGAGCAAAAACCTTTGGAAATAATAATCAACAGAAATAGAGCTGGAGGAACTTCAGACTATAAAACAAATTATATTACTATGTTTAAGAAATTAAATACTAAAATTGAAAATTTCAGCAAGGAACTGGGAACTCCATAAAATTATATATCATATGCAAAAACAGAATAAATAGAAACTCAAAACTCGAAACTCAAATTATAAACGAACAGATGGGTTTAACAGCAGATTTGACACGGCTGAAGAATGAATTAGAGAACAGGAAAGCTGCTCAGAAGAAACGAACCAGAAAGAAGTATGGGAAGGCAAAAAGGTGGAAAATACAGAAGCTACGGAAGTTACAAGATCTGACATATTTCTAACTGCAGTTCCAGAAGGAAAGAAGAAAGAGAGACCAGAACAGAGGCAACATTCAAAAGATGGGTTGAGGGGACTTCCCTGGTGGCTCAGTGGTTAAGAATCTGCCTGCCAATGCAGGGGACACGGGTTTGATCCCTGGTCCGGGAGGATCCCACATGCTGCGGAGCAACTCAGCCCGTATGCCACAACTACTGAGCCTGCACTCTAGAGCCTGCGAGCCACAACTACTGAAGCCCACGTGCCTAGAGCCCGTGCTCCACCACAAGAGAAGCCACCTCAATGAGAAGCCCCCACACCGCAAGGAAGAATAGCCCCCACTCACCACAACTAGAGAAAGCCCGTGCACAGCAATGAAGACCCAACGCAGCCAAAAATAAAATAAATAAATTTTTAAAGAAAGATGGGTTGAGAATATTCCAGAACGGATGGAAGATATTAATCTACAGATTTGAGAACTCAAATGGATCCCAACCAGAATAAATAAAAAGAAATCCATGTCTTGACCCAACATTGTGAAAATGTAGAAAATCAAAGACAAATAGAAAAATGGTAAAAGCATCCAGAGAAAAACAGGCAATAATGCTGGTTATTTACCTCTTGTCTCTCAGGTCTCAGCCCACCCTTCCGTAACCTTCTCTGTGATGTTGGGGCGAGGGTCTGAAAACCATATTTCTCAGGCCCCCTTGCCAGCTGACTTTCTGTTCCATTCGGCCAATGGGAGGCACCAAAGGGAGATTAACAGGTGGGAGAAGGGGATTCCTTCCTGTAGCTTCGCTTCAGCAGCCCCAGCTCCCTTCAACGCTCCCAGCACCAGCCACACCAAACCCCCTCCCAGGTAATAGCCCAAGCCAGCAGGGCCCTTCTTATGGTCAGAGTCCCAGCTGCGGGTCCTCCTCCAAGCCCCTAGGTCCTGCTAACCCTGCCTCTTCCCTTTTATCCTCCCAGGCCAAGGGGTGGCAGCTGCTTCCTGTAATTACTAATATCTGGGTAAACTCAGCATCCTCTTTTGCTCTTGCAGCCTTCAAAAATCTGTGTAAACAATCCATCTTGTGTATTATATCCCCTTTGTTTGAAAAAACAAACATAGTTTATATTTTCCTGGGTGTACCGTAAGTGCTACAGAACTCTTCAAAGAAGCCACAGTGTGGTAGATAGCATTACTGTCCCCAATTACAGTCATCCCTCAGTATCCACAGGGGATTGGTTCTAAGATGCTCAAGTCCCTTATATAAAATGGTGTAGGGCTTCCCTGGTGGCGCAGTGGTTGAGAGTCTGCCTGCCGATGCGGGGGACACGGGTTTGAGCCCTCATCTGGGAGGATCCCACGTGCCACGGAGTGACTGGGCCCGTGAGCCACAATTGCTGGGCCTGCGCGTCTGGAGCCTGTGCTCTGCAACAAGAGAGGCCACGATGGTGAGAGGCCCGTGCACCGCGATGAAGAGTGGCCCCCACTTGCCGCGGCTGGGGAGAGCCCTCGCGCAGAAACGAAGACCCAACACACCCAAAAATAAAATAAATAAATAAATAAATAAAAAGCTTTAAAAAAAAAAATTAGGTAGTTTAAGTCTAAAAAAAAAAAAAAAAAAAAAAAATGGTGTAGAATTTGCATATAACCTACACACATCCTCCCATATACTTTAAATCATCTTTAGATTACTTATAGTACTTAATACAATGTAAATGCTAAGTAAATAGTAGGCAGGCACAGAGCAAATTCAAGTTTTGCTTGTGGAAGTTCCTGGAGTTTTTTCCAAATATTTTTGATCTATGGTTGGTTGAATCCACAGATGCAAAACCCTTGGATATGGAAGGTCAACTGTATTTGTCACCAATCCCCATGGGAGGCTAGTATTTTTCCACCCTGCTGAAGTCAGGCATTGGCCAATAACATGTGGATAAACGACATCTGCCACCACTTCTCAGCAAAAGCTTTACAAACCATCACATGATTTTGCCATGGTTCTTTTCCCTCTGCTAGGAGACTAGCATGTCCCAGGTAGGAGCTGCAGCCAACACTTGCAGGACATGGAAATGAAGCTAGAAACAAACCTCTGTTGTTGCAAACCAAGGAGATTCAGGGGCTGTTTGTTACTGCATCATACTCTAGCAAAACCTGACTGATTCACAATATTCGACTACATCTGGCTCCTCAACAGCAAAAATGGAAGCCAGCAAATGGTTGAACAATAGCTTCAATGTACTAAAAAGAAAACTAGTGCCAACTTAGAATTCTATACACCGAGACACTATCCTTTAAGAAGAAACATTAAATAAACACATTGTCATAAAAAACTGAGAGAGTATGCCACCAGGAGACTATTATACATTGAAGGAATTCTAAAGGCTGTTCTGCAGAGAGAAGGAAAATTATCTGAGATGGCAGATCATGGATGCAGGAAGGAATGAAGGACAAAAACCATGGTAAATACATGGGTCAATCGAACTGAAGACTGGCTGAGTGAAAGAACAATAATAAAGTCTGTGGAGGGACTTCCCTGGTGGTCCAGTGGGTAAGACTCCATGCTCCCAATGCAGGGGGCCCGGGTTTGATCCCTGATCGGGGAACTAGATCCCGCATGCATGCCACAACTAAGAGTCCACAGGCTGCAACTAAGAAGTCCGCATGCCACAACTAAGACCCGGCGCAGCCAAAATAAATAAATATTAAAAAAAAAAAAAAAAAAAGCCTGCGGAGTTATACAGAGAACAGTAGCTCGGAAATCAAAGGGTAGTAACCGGAATTTAAGTGTTCTAAGGTCTTCGCAGTCACCAGTAAGGAGATACACTGATATCTTATAGCCCCTGATACGCACTGAGAAGGCACACATCTCTGTGGTACCCTTCCCCATGCTGCTCAGCCTCAGATAAACACAAGCTGAGGATATTCTACAACACACCTGGCCAGTGCTCTTCAAAAAGTGAGGTCACAAAAGATGAGTAAGGATTAAGGAAACGTCAGAGCCTGGAGGAGACTAAGAAGACATGACAACTAAACGCCTTGTGGGGTGCTGGGCTGGATCCTGAACCAGAAAGGGGGCATTAGTAGAAAAACTGGTTGAATGCAAATGAAGTCCACAATTTACAGTACCGAACTGCTGTTAACTTCTCAGTTGTCAACACTGTACTTGGTTATGTTTGACATTAACATGAGTGGAGGCTGAGTCAAGGGTATAAGCAAACTTCACTATTTTTGTAACTTTTCTCTAAGACCAAAACTATTTCAAAATTAAATCTAAAAACAAATCACCCAGAAACACTGACTGTTAACATTTCTGGTGTATTTTCTGCCTATCCCTTATCTTGTACGGGGTGATGTTCTACGCTCCACATAAGTAAGATCATGTCAGACACGTGGTTTTATTCTAAACCAGGCTTTCGGAGATGTTACCATGTTTAAATCTTACAACAGGCATCATCACCCTCATTTTACAAATAAGGAAATTTAGGTCTAGAGCAGGTTAAAGGTCATACAGTTAATAAAGGCCCAGACTCAAGGTGAGTGCAGGTCCCCTGATGCTAAATTCCAGAATCGCACTAACTCAATTTTTGAAGAGTAAGTTCATCCACTTGTTCATGTATGCATTCGACCATACCCCGCACCTGCTGGGGGGAGACAGTCTAGGAGACCATGATCCCACCATTAACCTGCTTCCATGCTAAAGGTTTTATACTGCAGCCCAGGGCCCCCAGCCACACAGCCTGCCTGGTGTGACTTCGTAGGACAAGGTGATGTGCCCCTGCAAGAAAGGACTCATTGTCCAGCTGCAAGGAGTGTGGCTGGATGACAGTGCCCAGCTAACTGCATATTCTGGGTCCATCTCAGCTTTCAGATGGAGGTCACACTCTTCTCTGGAAGCCAGCAAGGCGGTAGTATAAGGACATTATACCTATTCGATGAGGGATCCTCCAACAGGCAGTTAGATCTGGAGCCCCTCGCTGGGCACAGTTGTTGGGGTCTGTATCCGCTGGTGGTGCCCTCTGCCCAATCCTGCTCCCTTCCCTTTTCTTTCATAGATGTTCCCCCAATAAACTCTCCCTTTCCTAACTCCATCTCAGCATCTGCTGCCCAGGGGATGGACCTGCAACAAACTGTTCAGTAGATTTGCAGACCTTCCCACTGGCTCCTGTGGGTAAACTAACCCAGGGACAACGGGTGGGGTGGTCTTTGTCCCTGTCAGCCTGGTAAGCCCCCTGAGGCTAAAAGCTGTGTGCAGAGTAAGAGACTGGTCCAGGGCCTGACCTCCCTGATGTCCACACCACACGCACAATCCTGTGCCCATCCTGCCATCAAACCTACCAGGGGCATGGACCAACTCCTGCTTGGAGGACCTTGAGGACCAGATGAGGACCTGTGTGTGGCCAGGATGTCAGAGGAGGTGGAGCAGTGGGAGGGGGAACGGCTGCCCGAAGAGGTTTGGTCAGAGGGTGGGGTGGGGGCGTGCCAGGCAGGTGAGGGTGTATGCCAGCCTGTCTGGCTCTCCTGGGTAGGGCCAAATGAATGTTTGCATACAGGCCGCAGCCGTCACCAGTCTCTTAGTCTGAGTCGAGCCTCTGTGGGTTGGGGATGGAAGCCAGATAGGCAGGCTGTGTCAGGCATATCTACTCAGTGGGCTGAGGAAGGGGAACAAAGCAGGGGCCTGGGGAAACCTCTGCCTGGGCAGAAGACACAGGGGAGAGGGCTGATTTGCAGACTTCCAAGGTCTGTGGTGTTTCATGTATTAGGCCCAGGGCAGGGCATGGATAAATGGAAGGGCAGATAAGGTGCCTGCTGGGTGGACATGTGAGTAAGGGGGTGTGTGGGTGGCCAAGTAGCTGAGATCCCCAAGACCACGACCTAACTGGTCAGGCCTGTGGCTCCCACCCACCGAGGGAAGCATTCCTGTCTTGGCACTGAAGCCTGCACTTCAGCACATCAGCAATCTTTTCCACACATGCAGGAGTCCTACAGGTGACCCCAAGGTCTTTCCTCCTGGCCCTCCCTTGAGGGCAAGAGAGAGGAATGAGCTTCCTTGTTCTCTCTCAGGAGAGCAGTGACCCTGGTGCTGGTGGAGGGCAAAGCAGAGACCACTAGGTGGCCCTATCTGGCAGACCCTGAGGAGTCTGAACCCTTCATACCTATGAAATCACCCGGCCTAAAATAAATGCATATTACAATTTAAAATGCTTGTCTACACTGAAATATTGATGGATGAAATATCATAATGTCTGGTTTTTGCTTTAAAATAACCTGGAGTGGACTTCCCTGGCGGTCCAATGGTTACGACTCCGTGCTTCCAATGCGGGGGGCGCAGGTTCAATCCCTGGTCAGGGAACTAAGATCCCACATGCTGAGCGGTGTCCCCAAAAATAAATAAAATAAAATAACCCAGAGTGGGGGAGGGGCTGGGGGCGTGGGGGAGGGTTTATATGGAGACGAATAAAATCAGATGATGGGGTGATGGATACCTGGAGGTCTTTTATTCTCTTCTCTTTACCTTTGTGCATGTTTGGAAATGTCCATAATTAAGCTTTAAAAGTAATCTAGGTAAAGTCTTTGTTAAAAAAAATGCTCTACTAATAGCACCTTTCCGTGAACACTGGAATATGAAAATCTAAGTTCACTTCAGTGTAGTTTTTTTCTTTTAAAAAAATTCTAATTGTGGTAAAATACACGTCACACAATTTACCATCTTAACTATCTTCAAGTGTGCAGTTCAGTATTAGGTACATTTATATTGGGCCACCGATCTCCACAACCCTTTCATCTTGCCATGGACTTCCCCAGACTTCTCTCAATCCTTCCCCCTCCCTCCCATACTTCCCCATTGCCTGCCACCCATAAATCACTATAACCAAGGGACTGGAGCCCAGGTCTCACAAGTTCCAGGGCAAGGTTCCCTGCTACCACCCTGGGTGGCAGCTGGGCCTGGGCCTGGCTGTGGGGCTCCTGGACTTCCGGGCAGCTTTCACACTGCAGTCCTGCTGGCTCCTGCAGATCTGAGCTCTCTGCCCCAGGGCAGGCACCTGAGCAAGTCCAGGCAGCTCTCAGCTTCCACCTCCACCTGTTGGCCTGAGGCCGCCCCAGGTCACCAGGGGAGGGTGGGCAGGGAGGGCAAGAGAAGTGAACTCAGGCTCCTCCCCAGCACGAGTGACTCAAGGAGGGGAGTCCAGGTCCCAGGAGTCCACTTTCAGCCCAGGGTGTGGGGTGCAGGCAGGTGAGCAGGGCCCTACTCCCTCCACCCCGACAGCCACAATGCCCCGGTTGTTACACAGCTCTCGGGTTTAGAACAATCTTGGACCTGGCAGAAGCTACAGCGGGCACCAGGAGTTACCTGTTAGCCTGCTCTTGCCGTGGTCTGAAATCCTCAGTTGCTGCCTCTCCAGGAACAGCCAGCTCTCCTCCCTCCTCCCTTCACCCTCGGGCTAGGGCCTGCCCCACGGGACAAGAGAGGACAAAGGAGGGTAAGGAGTGAAGAGTGGGTGGGCGGGGGACACACAGCTGTGAAGCCCCTGTAAGTGCCAGTTCTTTCCCATGGGTTAAGCCATTTTATTTATGACCTGGTTCTGCCTGTTTACAAGTGAAGAAACTGAGGCTCAGAGAGGTCACCAGGAAGTTACAGACTCAGGATTAGAGCCAGGGCCGCCTTTCTTCATCCTCCTCCTCCTGGTTAGAAAGCAGTCATGAAGTGGCTTTTTTGCAGATGGTGGGTCGGAGCTGAGCATGGTCAACCGTCAGGTTTGGGGAGGCACTGGGGGACGTGGACTGGGGGCTCAGAACTCGCTGTCTCCTGGGGGTGACAGCCAGATGACCCACAAGTGCCAATGCACTGCATCAAGCGCTGCCCCAGTGACAGAGGATGGAGGAGTGGTTTTGCCTTGGCGGTGGGAGGAGGGGCCTTGGGCACAGTGGATGCCCTTAATGGATTTTCCCAACAACAAGCACTTACAGAGAAGGACACTGAGGCAGTCCCCAGCACAGAGGTCCGTGAGGCAGGGGCCAGAGCTGGGCCTGAAGGAGCTGTGGGACCAGTTCTAAAGATGGGACGCCACCTCTCAAGCAGAGGAGAGTGGAGACATAATGCATAGGCTGGAAAGTGCCCTCCAGGGCAGAGTGGGGAAAGGCCAAGAGCAGGCAGTAGGGAGCCCAGGCAGGCTGCTGCAAAAATCAAGGAGAAAGGTGATGAGGCCAGAGGTGGCAGCCAGAGAGAAGGGGAAAATTCCAAGCCTCCATGGGTGGCTCCAGGGTTCTACAGTCTTGGCCACTCACAAGTAGCATGGATGCACATACTATCCAGCCCAGGGAAACTGACCCAAGACAACGTGAGTGCATGCTGGGTGAGGGTTAACAGCCTTCCCAGCCACTTTAAGTCAGGCTCTGTGGCAAGCATTCTGACCTTCTGATCAACCTTCCCCATAAGGAGGAGAACGACAAACTGACATTTACAGACGCCTACTATCTGCCAGATACCGTGCTGCGCATGTGCTTCACAGATGATACTTCATTTAACCCTCCCAGCCAAATTATGATCTCCTTTTTGAGATGAGAAAACCAAGGTGCAGAGAAAGCAATGAAGTTGTCCAAGGCCAGCTGATTCAGGAAGTGGGTGCACCCAGGGAGCTTCTTTCCCTTCCCCAGCCCCAGGCCTTAAGTGCCTTGCCCCTTGACATGTGGGCAGTGTGGCTCCTGAGCCAGCTCCACAGGGTTGCCGAGTCTGGGGGCAGGTGGCCCAGGCAGAGGTATCTGCCCTGTGAGCCCAGGAAGGTAAGCAAAGTTCACTGCATACAACCCCCACCCCCACCCACTCTGGCCTCTCCCACGCTGTCCAGGCAAGCATGTAGAGGGGGACAGAGACCTAGTTCCTGCCCAGCCCACCTTCTTGTTTTGTTTTGTTTTGTTTTGTGTTTCACTGAGGCTGCTGGCATTTATTTTTGCTGGCATTTATTATTTATTATTGTAACCACATCAACTCTGTGATACACGAATTTGACTAAATGCACTTGGTTGTTGTGTCTAAAAATGTGATAATTCAAGGAATGTACAGGAGAGAGAAGGTGGAAAAGCAAACACAATGAGTAGAATATTTTACAAAACTGAAAATGACACCAGTTAGGTTAAAATAAAGGAGAACATCCAATTAACATATATAATTTCACTTTTGTGCTATATTTAAAGGATATTTTCAACTTTCAAATTTAACTTGTTTTTGAAAAATAGCTTTACTGAAATATAATTCACATACCATTTAATTAATTCATTTAAAGTGTATAATTCAGTGATTTCTAGTTGAGAAATCACCTCAATCAATTTTAGAATATTTTCATCACCAAAAAAGAAATCTCATAACTATTAGCAGTAACTCCTCATTTCTCCCAAATCCCCAGTCCTAGGAAACCATTAATTGACTTTCTGTCTCTATAGATTTGCCTATTCTAGACATTTTATATAAATGGAGTCATATAATATGTGGTCTTTTGAGACCGACCTCTTTCACTTAGCACAGTAGTTTCAAGGTTTATCCATGTTGTAACAGGTATCAGTACTTCACACATTTTTACAGCCAAATAATATTTAGAGCTATAAATTTCCCCCTAAGTACTGCTTTAGCTGCATCCAATAAACTTTTGGCATGTTGGATTGTCATTTTCATTCATCTCAATGTATTTTCTGATTTCCTTTGTGACTCTTCTTTGACCCGTTGATTATACAGAAGTGTATTGTTTAATCTTCACATATTTGTGAATTTCCCAAATTAATTTTGTTATTGATATCTAATTTAATTCCATTGCCAGAGAACATAATTTATATGATTTCAATCCTTTTAAACTTACTGAGGTTTGTTGTGTGGCCTAGCACATGGCCTATCCTGTAGAATATTCCACGTGCACTTGAGGAGAAGGCGCATTCTGCTGCTGTTGGATGGAGTGTTAGGTCTGCTTGGGTTATAGTGTTGTTCAAGTCTTATATTTCCTTGTTGATCTTCTGACTAGTTGTTCTATCCACTATGGAAAGTGGGGTATTGAAATCTCCAACTATTGTGCAATTTTCTATTTCTTGGTTCAATTATATGCATTTTTGCTTCATGTAATTTGGGGCTATGTTATCATTTTCTCTAATTAAATCAGTATCCTCAGATTTGCTAATATATCCTTGTCTAAATTTTTATGAGGTAATTTTCAGGAAGCTTTATATTATAAGAGACACTGAGATAACTCTTTTTGAGAATCCATCCCTGCTGTTAAACAATAGTCAAAATTAGGTTGATTTGTCTTTTTTATAATACAAATATAACAGAAGCTTAGTTTATTACTTTGCAGAATGGATATACTATTACTAATATTAATTCTAATACATTTATAAGGAAAATATGTTAACTATTTTGCAGTTTCCAAAAACCATTAGACATTATAGAAATGAAGTATATTTATCTATGAGCAACTGATATCTTAATTATTATTACTATTTTAAAAATTATTTTATTTTATTTTTGGCTGCATTGGGTCTTCATTGCTGTGCGCGGGCTTTCTCTAGTTGCGGAGAGCAGGGGGCTACTTTTCGTTGCGGTGCATGGGCTTCTCATTGCAGTGGCTTCTCTTGTTGTGGAGCACGGGCTCAGTAGTTGTGGCGCACGGGCTTAGTTACTCCACAGCATGTGGGATCTTCCCGGACCAGGGCTCAAACCCGTGTCCCCGGCATTGGCAGGTGGATTCTTAACCACTGCGCCACCAGGGAGCCCAGCCCACCTTCTTAAAGGCTTCAGAAAGGCAGATCAGAAGCTAAGGGCCAAGGGGACAGAGGTGAGAACAAGAGGCAGCCAGCGTGGAGGGAAGGAATATAGTTGAACTCCTAGGTGGCAAGAGTTTTAGCTTCCACACCCAGCTCTGCAGGAACTAGCTCTGAAATGTGTTTTGAATGAGCAAGTCATGTGTCTTCTCTAGACCCTAGTTTTTCCATCAGAGGCAGTTGGACTGAGGGCAACCAAGGGTTCACTGTCATGCTCTGTGGTTAACGCCTTAAGGTATTAAGCTTCTGAATATGCATAGGAAGATATGAGGATGCATGGCTGTGGAGGGGGAGGAGGAGGCACTTTCTGGATTAGAACTGAAGGCAGCTGGTCCCCTCAGCCTTGCACCTGGATGGGGACCATCCAGGTGACTGGGACAACCTCAAAGGGCTCCGAGAAGCCAGGCAGGAAGGAACTCTGCCAGGCCAGCTCCTCAACTTCTGGGAAGTGGTGGTGGGGTCCTCTTAGCAGTACAGAGCCCAGAGCCTGTGCAGGAGGTTGGGGACAGGTAGCCCAGTCCAGGCTGGAGGGGGCCACAGACCTGAGCTGTTTCTGTGAATGACAGCTCTGCTAGAGGGATGGAGCCAGGCTTCTCTCTACCCCTTACCCAGCCCACTGCGCTCTGCACCTTGATGCCCAGCAGCCAAGGGTCCACCAGCCTTCCACCTGCAGCTGCTGTCTCTGGTTGAAGCCAGTTTCTTGGTATTCCATTCAGCGGAGACACTCTTGCCCCTCTCCCCTCCCCACCCTGTCTTTTATATCTCTGGGCTCCAGAGTACCTTCTGATTTCCTTCCCTCCTGCTGGGATGTTCTAAGATATTGAACACGCTTCTCCTCCCACCTCCCTCTGGCAGCTTAGTGCTGGGAAAAAACATTGGGCTGGGGGTTGGGGGTGGGGGTCAGAAGACCTTGGATAAGTCACTTATCATTGATCCCTTCCCTCTCCTCCTCATGGAATTTCTTGCCAAGACAAGTCAATTCTTTCAGACCATCTCATGAACGTCCTTCATCTCTTCCTCTCCTTACTGCCCCTGCCCTCCGTGGCCCTGTTTCTGTTCCCTGACACTCCTCTAATCCGGCCTCCCTGCCTCAACCACCTCACAGGGCCTGTGTACACGCCCCAAAGTCCGGCTTGGTCCTCACACTCCCCTCTCTTAACACCTCAGAGGCTCCCACTGTCTAGTTCAAGAGGTCTTCCTGGGTCTGCTCAAATGTGCCACCCGTGCTCCATCTCTCCCACTGACCTTTCCCACGCCAGGGCTCCAGGCTCACTAGCAAGCTTGTCTTTACCCAGCCATGCGCTGCTTTCTCCAGCCGTAGGCTCTTGCTCCATCATGAGCACCCTCCTCCATGGAAATGGCTTTCATCCTTCAAGTGCCATCTCAAAAGCCACTTCCCCAGTGAGGCCTTCCCTCAGGTGCCCATAAAGGTGAAGCGCGTCCTTGCGCTGAAACTTCATCTGTAACCCTACCGGACTGGGGGCTCCCTAAGGGCTGACACCCAAAGTAGTTATTAATGAGTTTTCTTAATTAGACAAGTCCTCTGAAGTCTGGCACTTCTATTGTTAGGACATTGGTCAGGGCAGCATAGAAGACAGGGGCTGCAAACTGGTGGCCTGTGGGCCAAGTCTGATTAATGGGTAATGATGTCTTTTTTTTAATTGAGGTAAAATTCACATAACATAAAATTAAACTTTTTTTTTGGCTGCGCCAGGTCTTAGTTGCGGCACATGGGATCTTCGTTGAAGTCTGCAGAATTTTTAGTTGCGGGCATGCGGGATCTAGTTCCCTGACCAGGGATCGAACCTGGGCCCCCTGCATTGGGAGCGGTGAGTCTTAACCAATGGACCACCAGGGAAGTCCCCAAATTAACCATTTTTAAAGTGTAGAATTCAATGGCATTTAGCGCATTCACACTGTTGTGCAACCACCACCTCTATCTGGTTCCGAAACATTTTCCTCATCCCAAAAGGAAACCCCATACCCATTAAGCAGTCACTCCTCATTCCTCCCTCCCCACAGCCTCTGGCCCTAATCTGCCTTCTGCTGGATTTACCTGCTTCATGTAAGTGAAATCAAACCACATGTACTCTTTAGTGTCTGGTTTCTTTCACTTAGCAAAATTGGCAGATCATCCATGTTGTAGCATGTATTAGGACTCCATTCCTTTTTATGGTTGAATAATATTCCATCTGTGGATATACCACATTTTGTGTATCCATTCATCTGTTGGTGGACACTTGGGTTGTTTTCACCTTTGGGCTATTGTAAATAGTCCTGCTACGAACATTCGTGCACAAGTGTCTGTTTGAGTCCCTGTTTTCAATTCTTTGGGGTATACCTAGGAGTGGAACTGCTGGGTCATACCTCACTATATGTTTATAACCTTTTGTGGAAAACGCGGTGTTTTGTTATTTGAATCTGAACGCCGTTAGGTGTCCATTTCTGTCTCGGTTTCCATCTCTTCTATTGCCCGTTTGACTCACATTATTTGCCTGGCCCCTGAAGGCATCTGAATTTGCTCCCCCTACAAGGCTTTGGCAGCAAAAAAAAAAAACCTTAGCGCCCAATTCAGTCGCTAACGAGCCCGAAACCTTGGGTAAATGTCTCCACACCTCTCGGACTACTGTTTTGCTCAGCCTCAAAAGGGAATAATACTGCTTACCTAAGAGGAGGCAGCGAGAATCAAGGAGGTGATGGACGGAACGCGCCTCTTCCGAAGCTGTCGGGTTCTGGAAACCGAGACGGGCGGGCGAGGCAGGAGGAGAGGAGACGGCGGCGGAGGAGCGGGACGGGCTGGGCGCCCTCTGGGAGCATCGGCCACGCTTCGGGCTGCGGACTGGCCCGGGTCCGAGCTGGCGCACACCGGACGCCCGCGACGCAGAGCGCAACCGGCAGGGAGCTCAGGCGCCACCGCCGCGCGACATCTCGGCGGGCAGGCTTAAGCTGGAGCCGAGACCCCGGGCGGGGCTCAGGTTGGCACGCAGTGGGCGGGGGTGGCCCCTTTTCCCGCCCCCCACATCCGGGGGCCTGGGCCCGGCTGTGGGCCGGCCGCGCGCCAGTGAGTCAGGCCGGGTTTTCCCTCCGCCTCTGGGGCAGGCTAGGGAGCGCTGCCGAACGAATTGGCGTTCCTCCCTCGCCAATCCGGCTTCAGCGCCCGCCCGCCCGCGTTTTTCCGGCGCCTGCCGCCTGGCCGCTCCAGCCTGGTTCGCAGTCTCGGCTGGAGACGGCGCCCTGGAGGGAGGGTTCAAATCCGCGCAAGGGAGCTGCAGCGCGCGAGGGGTGCGGAGCGGAGCCGGCATGGTGAGTGGGGCGCGCAGCGGCCTGGGGCCGGACTCGGGGGGTGGGGCCGGCCGCCGAGGTCTAGCTAACCCGGCGACCTTGGCTAAGCCGGAGCCCTACGCCGGCCGAGGTTCACGTCTGAGAAGTGAGCGAGGGTGGCAAGGTGCGGTGTGCGCCCAGGTACCCCTTGCTTCCAGATACCGAAGCACCGAGGTGCGGGATCGGGGACCGTCCGCGAGCAGGGACGCTCTGCTGGGAGGGCGGGCGGCAGGTTACGCTGCAAACGCGCTTTTCTTGGAGCAGCTCCTGGGACCCCTGCACCACCGCTGGGGTGGGGCAGGTGCCCTTGGCGCTGGAGTCTGACCTCGGCTTCCGCGCCCCCAGCCTATCCGCTCGGGGCAAGCCTTAGAGAGGAGCCTGGAAGAGACATCCTCTTCCGCCCCTCAGGTAGCTGGAGGACCTCCCGCAGTTCTGGGGGAGCCCTCGCCTCGGCCACAGCCTTCCCCGGGGAAATTCCATGGAGTTGCCAACCTCGTCTGCCCCTCCACCTTACCCACGAGACCCCTCTCCTGCCCTCTCCCGCCCCCTCCGGGATACCCCCTTCCTCCACTAACCCCCTACCCTGTACGAGCGGCAGCTGCCAGCCTGCTGCCAGGGGTCCCATGAATAGGGGACGCTCCCAGGTCTTGAGCACCATCCCAGTCTGGCCACAACCTTTGGCCAAAGTGAGGGCCCGCCTGGGGCCGGGCGGAAATCAGGGCCCTGACTGCGTCCAGAAAAAGGACTGGGACCTGTCATCTCCTACCCGGCAATCTCCCCGCCTCCACGAGCAGATCGGGGCTCTCCTCGCTTGCACCAGGGGCTCAGCCTGTCCCTCGGCCTCGGTGCTCCCTGCCCGGCCTAGGGAGGGAGAGAGGCCGGAGGCTATCCTGGGCCCGGTGATCGGCCTCCTCCCAGAGCCCTCCTAGGCAGGGCTTCTCTCTCTACCGGCTGGCTGTGTGTGGGTGTGTATGTGCGAGACTGAATGAATGCAGCCAGCCTGCTCCCGCTACCGCCTCTATAGAGCTAGCAGCTTCCAGGGCTCAGAGTCCAAATGCAGCCGTGCTTCCACTATTTCTTCCTGACCCAGGGGCAAGCAGGGGGGATTCCAGGCTGAGGGGACTGGGATCCAAACCAACTTGGTTGCAGGTGCCCTTGCAAGTGTGGGGAGCCGAGCAGATATAATACACAGCAGTGTGTGCCCATGGAGGGCAGCTGGTAACCCCTGGCTGGGACAGCCTGGAGCAGAAGAGAGGGCCTTGCCTGGGGAGTTGGGATTGCTCGTCTCGTGGGATCTTAGGCAGCTCACCTCTTTCTGGGCCTCAGTTTCCCTAGCTGTAAGATGGGGTAAGGGTAACTACTGTCTTTCCCACCTCCATGAGGCTGTCGTGGAGATGAGATGATGAAACAAAAGGGCTGATAAAAACTGTAGAGCGCTGTGCAACTGTAAGTGACCATATAGTGATACTAAGAATCACTCCTGCAGCATTTAGACGCCGGACTCTGCCTTTTCACAGGTCGAAGTGGGACTAGGGAATGCCAGCCTCTCCCATTCCCTCCTTGGGCCCCTCTTACTGACTGCCCCCTCTTTTGGAGCTGGGACATTCCAGTCCCATTCCTCAGGGGCAGCTGCAGTCATGCCCCTCAGCAAAGCTGATCCCACAGCAGGTGGTGGGACCCTCCCCTGGGGCCAGGGCTCAAGAGGGGCTAAAGGCATCCAAGGCCAGACTGGGAGCTTCCTACCCGAGTACTCTGGGTACACCCCAGAGGAGATGCACAGTGGGGTCAGGGCAGGCTTCTAAACGTGGGGAGCCTGTGTACTTTTTCCTATGCAGCTGAACATGACCTTAGGCACGTTATTTTACCTCCTGGGCCTCAGTTTTCTCTTCTGAAGTGGGGGATGACACTATTCCCTTCCCATGTGTGTTGTGAGCATGTGGTAGGCCCAGCATCAGGCTGACTCAACAAGGCACCCACTAAGGGACACTGGGATGCCTCTCTGAGTGTCCTCTCTTTTTCTGCTTCATGGCCAGGGTGGTCCCCCAGCCCTGTTCGCCTGTCTCCACCAAGGGTTGGTCCAAAGGAGATGCACCCAGTGTCCAGGCTCTCCGTGTTTCTGGCTAATCTTGGAGCGGGTGGAGGGGGAGGTGGAAGCAGGAGTAAAGGGGCCCTGTTGGAGCCAACCAGGACCTGTGCAGAATAGGACCTATGTGGCCCAGCCGAAACCTTGCTGGCAGGGCAGTGGGGTGGTGGTGGTGAGGTTCAGCTCTGTGCAGAGCTCTGGGCCCCAGGCACGTAATGAGTTCTGGGCGGGGAAGCCCAGGCACTTGGAGGAGGAGGCCCTGTTTTTCGCTCTGGCGGTCCCAGTGGGGCTGCAAGGCACTTGCTGTCTCTCCCTCCCTCCTCCCCCGCCACATCCTCTCCTGCACAGCTGCCCTGGCCTGAGTGGACCAGTCCCTGGGCTTCCAAGCAGTGGGAAGGAATGTGTGTATTGGGAGTGTGGGGGAGGCAGGGGAGGTGGATGGTCTCCTTTAGGAAAAAGGACTGTCCCCAGACTGAAACCTGGGCAGGGTGGAGCCTCCCAAAAGCCAGGGGCCTTAGCCCCACTGGGGGAGCTAATAATATAGCCAGAGAAGTTATCTAGGAGGGGTGGAGGGTGGAGGGTAGAGGGTGGGGGCCTTTGGGAAAGACAAAGGGAAGGGCTGTTTTTGCCCCTCCATCTAGCTCCATAGTTATTTCAAATTGCTCAACTCACTTGTGGAGAAAAGCCGGTCCCGTGTGTGCGCACGCGCACACACACACACACACACACACATACACCCCTACATCTAGCAGCCTTGGGGCTAGGGAAGACAGTATGTATTCGTGTGTTATGTGTGTGTCTGGAAGGTGATCAGTGCTGTGTGGATGACCTTGCGCGTGACTGTGTCTGCTGTTGGATCCTCTCTGTGTCCTCTAACGGAGGAACTTCTGTGCCGCTGGTGGCACTGACTGGACTGCCGTATGTGTGTGGTGTATGTGCTGTTTTGGCCCATGGCTGCCTCTCCCCTGGACCTGAGACCCTTCGTGGGGATTATGGAGTGTCGGTTATTGCTCCCTGAGATAGGAAGTGAGGCTCTGGCCAGGGGAACATGAGGCACTGTGTGTTTGGGATAAAGTGGGCATATTTGGCACCACTGCCACCATCCCAGCCCCCATGCTGTCACCAGGCTTGCAGTTCACAAGCCCTTTCACCTCCCCATCTCTGTGACTGTCACAGCAACCCTATAAGGATGGGAGGGCAGGTAGAGTCTTTCCCACTTTGGGGAAAGGTGGGGAAACTGAGGCATGGCGAAGGGAGGTGCCCCGTGGAGAGATGGTGTGAGAGTGGGCTGGAGACCAGATTCTCTGCTGTCTACCTCCCCAAGAAGCAGTGACAGGAGTTCAGTGGGCTCTCCGACACAGCGGTGTCTGTTGCTGGGTGGGCTTGTCATGGTGAGGGGGTGTCAGATTGGGGGGCAAGATGCTTCAAGTCCAACTCTTGGGCTGTGGGTGCATCCTGGGTCCCCACTAGACATTTGGCAGTCATGGTACTAGAATCACAGGCATCCTCACTCTGACCAGCTCTGTGACCTTGGGCAAGCCACTTCCCCTTTCGGAGCCCCCAGTGCCCTTATCTAAAAAACCAGATAGTTAACCATGTGCCAGGACTCCGTGAGACCCCTACACAGGGCCATGTCACTGTAGGTGCCCAGCACCTGTCATTCCTTATCTGGATGACTCCCTTAACCCTGTGTGGCTTGTGACACCCCCAGAGGGGCTGAGCTGTCTGGGGGCTGGTAGGGGATGGTTGGGAAGGTTGCTTTTGCCCGGGGTGAGATTGAGGGCCACAGGGTGTGCGGGCAGGGCCGTGCCCTTCCACCCCCCTCCCTCCTTCCCACTCCCTGTGAGCTTTGTGTTCTACAAACACAAAACCTGGAAATGGTTGAGGAAGATGGAACCTCCTAACCATTGTTTGGAGCGGGAGTCAGTGTCCCGGAAGCATATTGGGTTGCGGGGCAGGGGTGCGGGGGTGGATGGGCAGCTGCATTGTGCCTGCTGGGTGTCTGTCCGTGAATGGGAACAGCTGGGTGGGAGGCAGAGAAGGTGGCATTCGTTCATTTGGCAAGTCCTTTCTGAGCACCTACTGTGTGCCAGGTGCTGGGCTGGACACAGGGGATCCAGCGGGGCACTAGGGACAGGCGCTGCCCTCCACAGTGTGGTCCCAGCACAGGTGGGAGACCTGGTCGCTCGGGAACTTGCTGGCGTCATTCACGTGTCTACCAGCTAAGCTCAGCTTCAGCCAGCCTGTGTTGATCCTGGCTGTAGGCCAGGCCCTGGACTGGGCGTTTTGTCCTCTAATCTTAGCCAGTCCTCCTAGCATCCCTGAGTGATAAGAGTTGTCATGGCCATTGTCCAGATGAGGAAGCCAGGGCCCACACACTGATTGGTTCCACACATTGGGTCAGGATTTGGGCCCCGCTGCCTGGTGGTGGGCTTTGGAGGAGCAGCATATACAGGGGCTGGCAGGGGCTCTGGCTGCCCCTTCCCCCTGCCTCGCACCACTGCCCCAACATGGACACCTGTTCCGGAACTTGTGGCCATTGTTCCCACCATCCTTCTTCCCCTCGGGCCCTTCCTGTTTGTATCCCTCCTGCGGTAGCCCCCAACCCCACCCGTGCCAGGTGCTTCCCTTGGGAAAACTCTGACCCTCTACAGGAAGAGGGGTTGAATGGGGTTTTCCCCCTCCCAAGGGAAGAAGGAATGGAAATTCTGAGGCCACCGGCCCTGGTTCCCTGGTGCCCTCTGCCCACCCACCACATTGGGTGCCTGGCAGGAGAATGAACAAAGTTAGAGTCAGACAGCGATGGAGTCCTCAGCTGGCCCAGTCCTGGGAGGGGCCCCTATCCTGCTGCTTCAGGTCCTGGTCCCCTGTGACCCCAGGCACACACTGGCCCCTAGTTGGAGCTGGAGCACTAGACAGGTGGCCGTGGGACCTTTACTCCTTTTCTAGGAATCCTGTCCTGGATTCTCTCTAGAACCCACATCTGCCACTCCTGGGTGGGCCAGGTGGGGAGCTGACACAGAGAGCAAGCACCTGGTTTTAGGGCATCAGGGGAGTTGGGCAGAAAGCACCTACCTGCTCTGATGGAGCCTCCCGACCCCCAGAAGCAGCCGCCTGTGCCCTGGTGAAACTTCATGGCCACAGCCCCAGGCGCTGCTGGCATTGCCATGGGCAACGTGGGCAGCCTGTTGGAACGGCAGGACTTTTCCCCTGAAGAGCTACGGGCAGCACTCGCAGGGTCTCGGGGCTCCCGCCAGCCTGATGGGCTCTTCCGGAAAGGCTTGGGCCAGCGCGAGCTCTTCAGCTACCTGCACCTCCCCAAGAAGGACAGCAAGACCACCAAGAAGGCCCCTCGGAACGAGCCTGCCGACTATGCCACCCTCTACTACCAGGAACATCCTCGGGCTGGTGACTTCAGCAAGACTTCGCTGCCTGAGCGGGGTCGTTTTGACAAGGTGTGCCTCTGCTGTGCCCCTCCCTACTGTGGTAGTGTGGGGATGGGGGCTTCCTTGGAGACCCTGATGCTGGGATGGGATGCGAAAGCCTTTTTTTTTTTTTTTTTTTTTAATAACATGCGGAAATTTTTTTTTAATATTTAATATATTTATTTGGTTGTGCTGGGTCTTAGTCGCGGCAAGCAGGCTCCTTAGTTGCGGCACATGGGCTCCTTAGTTATGGCAGGTGGCCTCCTTAGTTGCAGCATGTGAACTCTTAGTTGCAGCATGCATGTGGGATCTAGTTCCCCGACCAGGGATTGAACTGGGGCCCCTTGCATCGGAGCGCGGAGTCTAACCACCGCGCCACCAGGGAAGTCCCATGAAAGTGTTGCTATGGGCTGGCTTGAGACTTGGTCACTGCCTCCTGGCGACATGTCCCCCATGTTCTCAAAGAGGATTCCCAGGGGCTGCGGGAGGGAGCATCGGAGGGCAGAGCAGAGCAGTCAGCCCAGGGTCTCATTCCTGCCCTCTCTTCCTGGCAGTGCCACATTCGCCCATCAGTATTCAAGCCGGCAGTGGGCACCGGGAAAGGCTTTCTGTCCATGCAGAGCCTGGCGGCCCACAAGGGTCAGAAGCTGTGGCGCAGCAATGGCAGCCTGCACACGCTGGCCTGCCACCCGCCCCTGAGCCCGGGGCCCCGGGCCAGCCAGGCCCAGGCCCGTGCCCAGCTGCTGCAAGCCCTCAGCCTGGATGAGGGTGGCCCTGAGCCCGAGCCAAGTCTGTCCGACTCCTCCAGCGGAGGCAGCTTTGGCCGCGGTCCCAGCACCGGCCCCGGCCCCTTCTGCTCCTCCCTGGGCCACATTAACCACCTCGGGGGCTCCCTGGACCGGGCCTCACGGGGTCCCAAGGAGGCTGTGCTGAGCTGCCTGCCCGAACCACCACCCCCCTACGAGTTCTCCTGCCCCACTGCCGAGGACATGGTGGCCATGCTGCCCGACACCTGTGAGGAGCTCAAGAGGGGCCTCAGTGATGAGGATGGCACCAACCCCTTCACGCAGGTGAGAGCAGCCCCTGCCTTGGTGTGCTGTTCTGTCCCTTGGCATTAGAGTACAGGGCAGACAGAGGGTCACCAGCCAGCTCTCCCACATGGCTCTGGGCACAAGAGAATAAGGAAGAGAGAGGTGATTTGGCTCCTCTCCCCAAGCCCCACGTGGTGGGGATGTCATGGCATTGGTGGTCCTTGCTGGGAGTTGGGTAGGAGGGAGACTCCCTGGGAGGGCCGTGTGTTGAGGACACTTCACCTCTGGAGGACATCCTGGGTTAGGGCACATGTGTGGCCAGAGCATTGGACCCTGGACCCTGTGGTGTTGAGGCACAGGACGTTAGAAGCAGCTGGAGTGTTGGATCTGTGGGCCAGCCATGGGAGTGCAGGCAGTCGGTGTCCGGGGGGCAGGGCCGTGTGTGGATATCAGGGCATGGCAGGTGCCTCTTCCCCTTGGCAGGTGCTGGAGGAGCGCCAGCGGCTGTGGCTGTCTGAGCTGAAGCGCCTATACGTGGAGCAGTTGCATGAGGTGACCCAGAAGGCCGAGCGTAGTGAGCGCAACCTCCAGCTACAGCTGTTCATGGCCCAGCAGGAGCAGAGGCGCCTACGCAAGGAGCTGCGGGCACAGCAGGGCCTGGGCCCAGAGGCCGATCCCAGTGCCCGACCAGAGGAAGAAGCCCGATGGGAGGTGAGAGACTAGGCATTCAGAAACTCCTGCCTTCATTACTGTCGTCCCATCCTCTGCCTGCCTTCCAACTGGTCCCCCCTTACCCTGCTTTGCTTGGCTCTTGCCCATCCCTGTCCCCCTTCAGGTGTGCCAGAAGACAGCAGAGATTAGCCTCCTGAAGCATCAGCTGCGGGAGGCCCAGGCTGAGCTGGCACAGAAGCTTGCTGAGATCTTCAGCCTGAAGACGCAACTTCGGGGCAGCCGGGTGCACGCCCAGGCCCAGGACGCAGAGCTGGCCCAGCTGCGAGAGGCTGTGCGGAGCCTGCAGGAGCAGGCCCCTCGGGAGGAGGCCCCAGGCAGCTGTGAGACCGATGACTGCAAGAGCAGGGGGCTGCTGGGGGAGGCAGGAGGCAGTGAGGCCGGAGATGGTGCCGAGCAGCTGCGGGCTGAGCTGCTGAAGGAGCGGCTCCGGGGCCAGGAGCAGGCGCTGCGCTTTGAGCAGGAGCGGCGGATATGGCAGGAGGAGAAGGAGCGGGTGCTGCGCTACCAGCGGGAGATCCAGGGGGGCTACATGGACATGTACCGCCGCAACCAGGCGCTGGAACAGGAGCTGCGGGCACTGCGGGAGCCCCTCGCGCCCTGGAGCCCTCGGCTTGAGTCCTCCAAGATCTGAGGCCAGCGGAGTGAGCTGACAGCAGAAGCACTGTCAGAAGATGGCTTGGACAAGCCCACTCTGAGACGGCCAGCTCCTTCCTTACATTGGTCTGGGGCAGAATCTGCTGAGACCAGCCAAAGATGGAGAGGCTCGCTGACAGGAGGGATCCAGTTGGGCTGTGGGCTGGATGGGGTGCCAGCAGCAGGAGCCAGGGCAAGGCTCTACTGGCTGAGGAATACCCAGGCAGAGCCCAGCCCTGCTCTCTGAAGTAGGTGTGGCCCAGGAAAGGAGGTTTGGGAATGAAGAGCCCTGTGATGCAAAAGGGCCAGTGTGAGGGAGGGAGGCTGGGGTGGGAACATTGGCCTCCCCAGAATAAAATCACATTTTCTACAAGGAGGCACCAGGTGATGATGTTGGGCCTGTCCCTGACCTGAGTCCAGAGGATCGTGGATGGTCAGGGTTAGGGCTGTTGTACCGGGCTGTAGCTCCACCATGTTCATGGTCAGTGGGGAGGGTATGCCTTGTGCCTCTGTGTGCAGCTGCTGGACATGCATGGTGGGGAGTGGAGGAATCCTTGCCCTGGAACCACAGAGTTCCTTAGCTGCCATGTGGGATGAAATTCCTTTCTTTAGCATCAGTGGGACTTTTCAGAAGGCAAGTCAGCCAAGGTATTGCTATAACATGAAACGACGTCCTCTTTTTGGAAAGTCTGGGCCCCAGGTTCCCAGGCCCAGCTGGATGTGGGGCCGGCCTAAGACAGCTTCTGCTGGAGAACCTTAAGCCTCCAGGAGGGGCCCTGCCCCTCCCAGAACATACCTCCCACCTTTTTCTCTGGCTTGTGCACCCCTCCCTCCGTTGGGATGAGGGCCCTGGGAAGGTACAGGAGATGAGGCAGAGAAAGCTTGGTAAAGGACCAGAACCACAGCAGGGAATGTGGACATTTCCCTGTAGGCATGGGGGGCCATGGGGTATTCTTGAGCAGGAGTGAGATATGATCTGATTTGTATTCTGGAAAGTTCTTTCCTGGGAGGAAGCACCCCCATCCCTGGCCCTGCATTAGGCTCCCTGACCCTTGCTCTTAGCCAAGGCTGGTCCTTGGCCCCTAAAACCCACTCCCATCCTTGCCCTCTCAGACATCTGGCTTCCCCTCTGGCCCCTTGCTCCCTCCTGGGTGGGTGATCTGGAGCACAGAACCAGTCTGGCTGTGCAAGAGGCATCTCCCTAGCCCTTGCTCTGAAGTTTGGTGTCCTTACAGATGCATCCGTGTAACTGCTGCCATGCATGGAGCGCTTCCTGCCTGTCTGGTGCTGTGTTAGGCTGTCAGGGCATGGGGGGTCAGGGTTGAATTAGATGTGCTTCCTGCCACAAGGGAGCCAGGACACAGACGTCTCCCTCCCAGGCCCTGTCATGGTGGGGTAGTGGCCACCTCTGATAATCTCTGCAGAGACCCCCAGTTTGTTCCCTATGGCTGTGATCAGCTCCTTCCTTGGCCACGCCTGGCGGCCCCCTCAGGCCCCAGCAGGTGGGTCCTGGTGGTGGAGTGGAGTCGCTGTGCAGGGGTTTGGATGCAGCTGTGGAGTGTGAGCCAGTGTGCCCCACCTTTTTAGGGCAGAGAGCAGGGTGTGTGTTGTCTGCCGTCGGGGTGGTGTGTTTATGTCTGTGTGAGTGTCAGGTGTGTATAGTAGAGATGTGCTGTGGGTGGTGGGTGTGTCTAAGGGGGTGTGTTTGGGGTTCCTGGGTTGGAGGCCTGGAGGGCTGCTTCCTGGTCCCTCCCTCTGTTGCATTCTTTCCCACCAGTCTCAGCCCCTTTTAGCACTGGCCAGGCTTGGCTGGAGCCTGTGGCCAGGGCAGACCCCTAGGCCTAGCTGAGACCCATCTGGGCTCACCCCTGAGCCCAGGGCCTCTGCCTGGGGAGGGAAAGCAGGGACACTTGGGTTAGGCTGCCCTGTCCATGACAGGCCTTGATACCCATTTCACACACCCCTTCTAATCGAGGTTTCCGGGTCAATGGTTCCTCCAAAGGGCCCTCCAGAGCTCAGTGCTAGCCTGAAGCCTGGGTCACCCCCAGGGCCTGGAGCTGGTCAGGCTGGGTGCCCACGTACCCCACAGTGGCTGGGGTCCACCTTTTGGTGTCCCAGCTCTGCAGAACAGCTCCCCACCCAGCAATTAGGGAGCTGGGCTGGCCAGTATAGCCAGCGGGGAGTGGGCGGGCGGTACCAAAACTTGGCAGCTGTGCCAGAAACCAAGGCCAGGCCCAGATGTACGGGGAGGGCACAAGAGAGCCGAAGCTGGGGTGGCTCAGAGGGAACCAGATCCCTGTGAGCTCATCCCTGCTGGGAAAACCAGTTCCCTGTCCCCAAGCCGGCTGGGCGGCTCTGGGGCCAGCCGATCACAGGTGCCACTGTAGTGGCTACTGCTTGGGGCAGCCCCTCTGTCCTGCCCCTGGTGGACCCCTCAGCTCCCCAGCTGTCCTCAGACCCCCTCCCCCAGCAGACTAGGCCCAAGAGCTAATTCTCTCCAGACTGAGACTAGCTCCCTACACTGGGCTCCCTGCCCTTGGTCCCTCTTGTTCTCAGCTCAGATAGCTTCACACCCTCCAGTGGCTCCCTGGGCCCCTTAACCTGTCACCTGAGGCCTCTGACAGTCTCCCTCTAGGGTCACTGATAGTGGTGCTCCTCCTGATGCCAGCAGCCCTCTGGGCCCTCATTCTCCAGATGCCCCTTCACGGTGCTCAGATCTTGCCTCCTTAGGAAAGCCTTCCCTGCACTGACACCCTGCCTAGGCAATTCCTCACTCCCTATGCCCGCAGCCCCTCCGTCTCTCCACCAGCTTTTTCTGTGCTGTTGGAATTGTCAGTTTGCCTCTGTTTCCACTGGGCTGTGGGCATGGTTGGGGCAGGGCCGGCTATTCTGTTTTCATCCCCAGAGCCTGCTCTGGTTCCAGCCCAGCAGGCACTGGGGGGCTTTGGAGTCAAGAGAGACCACACCCCTCCCCTGACTAGCATATGGATTCAAGCTGGTGGGGCGGGGGGAAGATGGCAAAGGCTCCAGCTCCGAGCGTTCATTCACCTTTCGTGCCACCTGGTCTGAACCAGGTCTGTGCCAAGCACTGCCATTCACTGCACAGTGATGTACTGAGTGCCTCCCTCGGGGAGGAAGCCAAGGTGGTCAAAGCCTCTGCCCCCATGGCCCTTCCCGGAGGGTGGGGGAGAGAGACAACACACACACACAAGTCCACAGTAGTGACTGGGCCAGAAGAGTGCAAACATACAGAGGTGGGGACAACAGAGGCACCTCCACAGTGGTGAGCAAGTCAGCAGATCACGGAGAAGGCAGAGGGAGCCCGTCTGGGGGATTGAGAGTAAATTTCTTTGAGACTGGGGGAGCTGTAGGTATTAGGGAAACTTTTTCCGAAGAGCGTGCAGGTGCCAATTCAGTTTGCATAACCCACCACCCTAGTAGGTGGGGACTTTAGCCCTCTGTATTGGATTCAGGAAAGAAAAAGAATGTGCTGTTTCTTGAAACAAAAACAAAAGTGGAATAGGTCATGAGAGGTGAAGTTTGAGTGCCATGGGAGTTCAGAGGAGAGCTGGCTCACTTGTCACTCCAGGTCATAGGGGGGCGGGGGGACGGATGTTGACCAAACTTTGGTCGGCCACTTCCGAGTTTTCTTTTTGAGTGTGCCTTCCTGTGTCCTTCCTTGTGCAGTCCAGTTCTAGCGAGAATCCTGCTAAGTTAGGTTAGACAGAGTTCTCCCATCCTCCATATCTGATCACCTTCCATATCTAATCTGGTTCCTCAGCCTCCACCATCTCCCAGGTTATGTCTGGTCACTCTGGCTTGCCTTCATTGAGAATCCTCTGAGGTTGTTTAGCCAGTTCCCCCTGCACCTTGAGGTTTCCTCTTAGTAATTTTCCATCTGCTGACCTCCACCCTGCTCCTTGGCTATGAATTCAATGTTTCCTGGTTATATTTGGAGTTGAGGCCACTCTCTGGCCCCTACCACAAAACCCCATTCCAGTAGCCCCCCTTGAATAAAGTCTTCCTTACCATTCTTTAACACGTGTCATGAGTAATTTTTTTCTTTAACGAGGTAATCTTCTCAGAGGAGGGGAAGTTGCGGGTATTTCCTCTGGAGTAGGGTGAGATGAGGGCATTCCAGGATGGGCCTGGATTTGGCCACAGGGAAGCGCGGGGCATGTCTATGGGAGGGTCTTGTCTGGAAAGGGGTGAAAGGAGGCAAGCTGGACAGCCTGGCAAGCTGGCACAGAAGGACTTCACCTCCTGTGACTGTGGGTGGGTCCCTCAGGCAGCCAAGGAGAAGGGCCAGAACCAGGACCAGCTTTGTGTGTGTGTGACCTGTGTAGTCACCAAGGGCCCCACACTCAGAAGGGCCTTCGACTTGGTGCAATGCTCTGCTGTCATCATCCGGAAGTTAATGATGTTTGAACAAGGGGCCTCGCATTTTCATTTTGCTCTGGGGCCTGCAAATGACATAGCTGCTCCTGGCCTGAACCAAAGCTTTTCAAGGAGTGGCAGGGGTAGGGAGAAACAGGAGACTGGTTGGGAGCCACCTGGAGGGTGGAAGGAAGAGCAGGCCCTGAGCGGGCAACTTGAACTGATGTTGAGCCCTGATGCTCCCAGGTTCTGCAGAAGGCAGGTGGTGGCTGCACTACCCGCCGTTGCCCCCCATCCCCCCAGCTATCAGGGGAGGTTCATCTTTTCCTAGCCTGGCCTTCCTGGACACACTCTGGGAGGCAAGGAAGGCTGTTTTTCAGGAGAGCACTCCAGGGCTTGTCCTCTCTATCAAGAACCTTTCCTTCTTACCTTCCTTCCTTCCTTCCTTCCTTTCTTCCTTCCTTCTTTGTTATCTAGTATGCTCTTTGTGTACTGGCCTCCCTGCCCCCTGCCATTTTTAAGGTATAATTTACATACAGGAAAATTCACTGCTTTGATAGTACAGAGAATTGTACAACCAGCCCTACAGAATAGCCAAGATACAGAATAGTTCCATCATCCCCCCCAAATCCCCGTGTACCTCTGTAGTCAGCCATTCTACCCCAACCTCAGGCAACCAGTGATCTGCTTTCTCAATAACCTTGTGTTTGTTTTTCTTTTTTGCCCTTTTTGGGAGCAGTGTTTAATCCCACCACATATTAGAACATATTACAAAGTAGTGAGTAAAACAATATGACATTCGTATAAAAATAAAATTATACCTCAGTGGGAAGAATGAAGAGCAAGAAATAGATTTCATTCTGTAGAAAAATCTTAATATTATGGTAACGGGCTTCCAAATGAGAGGGTAAGGAAGATTATTTTTTAAGCAGTTCTGGGATAACTGGACAAAAATATGGGAAAAAATAAGTCATACTTTGCACCACCCCCTGCAAAATAAAATGGACATGCATTGGGAATTAAATTTTAAAAATCAAATCCTAGGAAACTAGCAAAAGGTAAAAAGACTGTTACTGAGTTAGTGGAGAACAGCTAAGTTTTTCTGCTTTGAAGCAGCCACCCTCCAACAAAACAAAACAAAACAAAACCACACAATCCCAACAAGGAAAGATTGACAAAATCAGCCATGTAGGAAAACATGGTGCAACCTGAAAAGTAACGAAACCATGATGTAAGAAGAGCCACATACTGGGGAAAACAATGACAGACAGAGGTGAAGGAGCCTGACGTATGAGCTGGGCATTCTAAGTTCTGGCAGAAGCTAGGCTTTGCTCACACCCAGTGTAGCTGAGAGGCAGGCTTCCCCAGAGGAAGTGGGGAAGCCTGGGGCGTTCGCGAAACCCTGTGAGGTCCTGCTGGCTTGGATGCAGCCTCAGCCTCGGACTGTGGCCCCAGGCAAGGTTCACTCAACCCTCCGACCCCCACAACTCCCGCCTGGGCCAGGACCACCCAGGCTCACGGCGCAGGGACAGGCCTCTTCGCCCCCGCGGGCTGCTGGACAGGCTGTGGACTGCCCTCTTCCTTGCGTGTTTCATCAGGTTTGAAACCGGGGTTTCCCCATTCATAAACGGAGGATATCGGCTACTTCAGACTATTTCTGCGCAGCTACTGTGTTCCAAGCACATAGTGTTGGGGATACAGCAGCGATAAGTACAAACTCCTGGCCCCAATGGAGCTTTTATCCTACAAGGTGGGGGGAAGGGGGGAGGTTAGGGGCAGGAAGACAGAATAAACAAATAAACGCTCAAGATAATTTAAAGTCAAATATTATAAGGAAAACAGGGCTGGATTGTGCAAGGGTGTTTTGTGGGGGTGGGGAGGAGGTATGGAGGGTTGGAGGGTAAGATGCCCTGGAATGAGACTGGCCCTAAAAGGAAGCTAAAGTCAGGGAAAAAGAGACCGAGTCTTTTTTCTTGGGCTGTTTCTAGTCCAAGTCCCTGAAGCCTGAGGAGGGGGCGGGAGGCTTCTCTGCCCCTTCCCTGCAGAGCAAGGGGGACTTGGAGGGTCGTGAACTCAGCCCTGGCCTGGGCTTGGGGTCACCATCTCCTCTCACCTCCTTCCTAACTCTTACCCTTCCTCCTTAGGGCGGTTGCGCAACCCCTGTCTCCCCTCCATTCTGGAAGGCGAGCGACCAATTTAGGGCAGCAGGGCAGAGCTGAGTCCCTCACAGCAGAATTTAAGTGCCCAGTGTGTTAAGTACGGGCTTAGGGGAGCAGCAGGGCTGGGGCAGAAAAAAGGGGACTTCTCTTTTAAACATCATTTGATGTTTCAAAAAGAGCATCAAGGAGCCATCGCGGGAAAGCCTAACTGTTGGACCTTACATGCATTGTGTTGTTCGGTATTGTCTTTACTTTGAATGAGGGTGGGAGGGCGCGGACCGGGGGAGGCACAGTTATTTCTGGTCTAGGGCTTCTGAACGCGGAGCCGCCGCGCGCACCCCCGCTGGCCAGCGAGTGGGTCGCTCCGATTCCTTCCATCAGACATGCAGAGTCGGGGCCGGGCCGGCGGCCTCGGGCTCCCGGGGGAGCCCTGGCGCAGCCCCCCGACGGTCGGAGGTGCGGTTTCCAGCTGCCGCCCTGACTCTGCGGGCGACTGCACTCGTGCGCGGGAGGGGGAGGCTCGGCCACCCCTCCGCTGAGCCGCGAGTGGGCGAATCCGGAGCCTCGGAGGAACTGCCGCAGCTTCCGGTTCCGTTGACAGCGACGCCGGAACCAGGGCCCGGGCTGCGGGACCAGGTGAGAGCCGGCTGGCTTCCCTGCCGGGAGGTGCGGTGCGAGGGTGGAGCGCGGTGGGCGGCTGCTCGGCTACGCAGGCTCCCAGGCCCCGGGTCTTCTGCAAAGCCTCGGGACTAAGCCCCCTCACCAGTCCGCTCTTGGGTTTGTTTTCTCCTCAGACGTCGGCCAGGACCGGGAGTTGGACCCCCACATTCTCAGAGGCCCTTCGGGGAGCCGCCGCTACCTGGGGAGTAGGTCGAACTCACACGTCCCATCCTATTGCGACCCTGCCGAGCCGGAGGTAACCCGTTGCGGACGTGGGAGCCAGGCAGGGCGTTCGACTAAGGTCTTTTGAAAGATGAGTAGGAGTTTGCCAGTAATTTGCATGCTAGTGCAGGTGAAACTCCCAGCAGGGGCTGTAGTCCAAGAAGACTGGTGGGCTTTTTCCTCCTTCCAGGTTTGGTTAATGACAGAAGAAAGATTTGAAACTTGAAATAAAGATGTGCAATGAAGAAAAGGAACAGGGTGATATAATAGACTAATAGGTATGGGGTGGGGCAGAGGGGGCAGCATTAGATACTGTGGTCTAGGAGAGCATCTCTGAAGAAATGCGTTTGAAACCCTAATAAGGACCCAGTCATAGGGAGATCTGAAAGAGTGTTCCAGGCAGAGGGAAAAAGCCCTGAGGTAGAAATAAACTGATGTTCAAGAAACAGAAAGAAAACTTGTGTGGTTGGAATATGGCCATTGAGGAAGAGAGTGGTAGGAGATGAAGTTGGAGAGGTGGTTGGGAGTTGACTCACATAGAGCCTTGTAGACCCATCTCCCATACTTATTCTGAGTATGTGGAAATCTATTGGGTTTTAAGCAGAGGAGTGATGTGTAAGGTGAAGACTGGATAGAGATGGGGGGTGAAAAGATTAAGTGTTGGGTCAGTGGAGGTTGTCCAGTTCTGTGTCAGGCAAAGGGGACCTTTCTGTGATTTGCGCAAACTTCCCTTCTTCTCCCCTGGCCCCAGAAGGGGCCATCTTGTGTTAGGATGCTGAAGACTGGGGACAAAACCCCTATGCATGCCTTGGTGGGGATTTCAGTATTACACTCATGTCTGTTCCTGCCCAACTGTGACAAGTTTGAGCTCAGGCCCCCTAGTTAGGAAATGGATGTACCCCCTGTGGACCAGGCCCTGGGCTGGGCACTGAGGGGACAGAGGATGAGATTGGACTCCAGCCCTGAGCAGCTCAGTCTAGTGCGGGGAGACAGACGTGTGAATAGGCAGTTTACTGTGCCGCAGTGCTGAGAACTCAGATGTGTGGGGTATAGGCGCCCTTGACAGAGGTTTGGTTTGTGAAGCAGAGGAGGAGGCAGGGAGATTTCATTGAGAGCTTCATGGGCTTCATGATTAAACGGCATCTTGTGTTCTCCGTGCAGAGAAGCATGGAGGGCACTCTAGACACGGGAATAGCTTGTGCAAAGGAAGTGAATGTACAATTGCAGAGGGCATGCATGTCAAACCATGGCAGTGATGCGTAAAGGGGTGACAGGATCTGATGTGTTGTTTTGGGGTGATCACCCTGGTAGATAATTTCTGTCCATGTGAGACCTTGGGGAGGAAGGCTTAGGATAATGGAAATGAAATTCCCTGGATTAATCCTGAAGACAAACTCACACTCATCCATCCTTGTGCCTGGTGAAGATGACCGGATGTGATTAAGGCAGAGTGGCTAACCCTGTACAGGCTGAATTGGCCTCTTGGGCTTTTCGGATGGAATACCTGCAAGCAGTTCTGTTTTCCCATCTCGTTTATTTATTAAAAAAATTTTATTGAGGTAATCACATTTATCAGTTCAGTGTACATTTAACTGGTCCACACAGGCCCTTTTTCTCCTTTGCATTTATTTGCATATTCCCTTTTATCCCCATTCCCCCCATTCCCTCCCCCCCCACCCAACTGCAGCAAACCACTCTGATGTATTTGGTACATATCCTTTTATTTGCGTGTGTCCTTGGTTGTATGCATATATTTTTTAAAAACATAAGTGGTATTCTGCCTGGACTTCACTTTGTTTCTTTTTTTTCCCTTCAGTACCATGTTTTGGGATCTTACGATGTTGCTGTGGGTATATCCGGAACATGGTTTCTCAGTGCTACCCAGGTTTCCATAGATGCATCTCCCACATTTACTTGACTTATCACTTCCCGTAGGCCCCTGGGTTGTCTCAAACTCCCTGCCACAACACAGCACTGGGATGAAAATTCTTGTACCCATCTCCTCCCTCAGCTTTTTAATACAATTTCAAGATGCTGACTTGGGCTTCCCTTTGATAATCTTGGTATTATTTGATGTCTGACAGGGCCATACTGTTTGACCTTGGTGAGGTTGTAACCTTTCTTGAGCTGTGTTTATTTTCAGTAAATTGTGATTCTGGTTGCCACTCTTGGCAAACGTTCTTTTGTACTGCCATCTTTCCTAGTTGATCATCTCACGGGCTCTGTGGTTACTTTCCTGTTTCTTGTCATCATTAATCATTGCTGTACACTCATTCCAACCACAAATATTGGCTGCTTTCCTTTCCTGGTGAGATGGTGGCCTGTTAAGCTGGTCCAGAGAGGACTGTGCTTCAGAGAAGGGCTCTGGAGCCTGGAGCCAGACTGCCCAGCTTCGGTTCCAGGTCCTCTACTTCCCAGCTACGTGACCTTGAGCAATTTATTTAATCTGAGTTTCACTTTCTCATCCGTACAGTAGGTCTAATAATTGTACCTACCTCATAGTGCTTTTGTAAGAATTAAGTGAATTGGTTAATGCATGCCAAGTCATCAGAACAGTGCCTGTCACATAATAAGCCCCTATGAAATATTAACTATTCATAGCAATAATTATTATTATATTATCTCCAACAGGTGTCCCTGTTATATTTTGCCTGTGATGGTTCATATTTCCAGTTATAGGGTATTTCCTCAGGGAGCATGAAGAGGGGGGCATGTCTTCTAGACACCCTGATTAACAAATTCTAGTGTGATAGTGTCAACCATAAGGAGGGAGGGCATAAATACATCTCAAGGCCCTGGGTACCATTTCTCCATCACTCATCCCCTGTCTGATAAGGAGATAGTGGCTACAGGTTGGGCCAAGATGATGGAACCAGGGCTAACAGTACTGGTGGGAATGGGAAGAGAGTCTGGTGAGACTGGGAGAATCCCAATGGTCACTTTGGACACAGAATTCTCTTTGTGATGTTACTCTGTACCCTTCTTTGAGAGAATGAACAACTGGCTAGATTTGAACGTTTGAGAGGTGCATTTGACAGAGCCCTCTCACTTCAAATCCCATAGATGGAAAGATGGGGAGCGAAATCAACTCTATCACCAACATTTTAAGGATCGTCCATGTGTTCAGTGTCAAAGGCTGCTCTGAAATGGAGGGGAGCAGTGGCCCAGTGTTGAAGAGACTTAGGAGTGGGACCTTAGTGGTAGGAAAGGTGGGACAAGAAAAGTCAACTTTCATCAATGGTATCATGAGGAGGAAGTTTTACAACAAGAGATGTTCTAGTCTAGTGGGGGAGGCAAGCCCTCAAACAGATCGTTACCCAGTGATCAAAACTGAAATAGAAGGGTGCCAAGTGAGAGTGGAGGGAGCCAGGTGAGAGCAGGCTAGGGACAGCTGCAGAAGGAGATGACCTCTGAGCTGCCTTGGAAAGGATGGGCCAGCTTCTCAAGTAGTCGAGAAAGTGAGGGGTGGTGGAGAGCATACCAAGGCACGGAGCTGTGAGGGAACAAGGGAATATGAGCTGCCTGTCTGTGGGCAAGCGGCGGGGAGGCTGAGGTAGGAGTGGTGGGCAAGGCCTCTCAGGTCGTTGTGGTCAGCATTTGTTCCATAGGCTGTGCTTTCAAGCATTAGCCATTCAAGGACTGCCTTCATGGCTTCTGTCACTATAGTACATGGAAAACCAAGTCCACTAAGTGAAGAGGTGGCCATAATGAACATATGAAAATACATGAAACGTTAGAATATGTGATGTATGTATGGATTTCTACTTAGATAGCATAGATAGTATTGCCTGCTCAGGGCTCTGCAAGGCCTGCTCTCTTTTCCGATTAAAAAAGAGATGAGGGGAATTCCCTGGTGGTCCACTGGTTAAGACTCCACGATTCCACTGCGGGGGTCATGGGTTCGATCCCTGGTCGGGGAACTAAGATCCCCGCATGCTGCAACGCAGCCAAAAACAATAAAAAAGAGATGAACAAGGATTCTAATGAAAAGAGTTGAAAACAGAGTAATTTTCTCACCATGATTCAGAAAACCCGTCCTCACGCCTACCTGCACCTCCACTGGGCACCCTGGCTGGGGGTGATGGAAGCTGTGTACAGATATGTTAAGCTGGGAATTTCTAAGCATTGATATATGATATGGGAATGGTGAGGTGGGATCTGGGAGCCCTCCTCACTGTGCCCCTCTGGCCCAGGTGGGGCCTGACACAGTGGCTGCCATGGAGCAGTGTGCGAGTGTGGAGAGAGAGGTGGACAAGGTCCTGCAGAAGTTCCTGACCTATGGGCAGCACTGTGAGCAGAGCCTGGAGGAGCTGCTGCACTACGTGGGCCAGCTGCGGGCTGAGCTGGCCAGCGCAGGTGGGTGTCCCCCCACTAGAGCCCCACACCTGCCTCCCTTGGGGCCTAGGAGACCCCAAGGCTGCTTGATAATAGGGTTCTGGAAGGATGATGGTTAGGGCATTGATACATGGATCCCTAGGCCTCTTCGAAGGGGAATAATGGAAGTCTCTGAGCTATTTCAAAAAGCCCAACAGAAATTATTAATTTACCTGAGATTATTTTCATTTACATTTTGTTTTCAATTTGCTTTTCTATTTTGAATGTCTAAGACACTTTAAGATAATTTCAAGTTTACAGAAAAGTCCTAAGAACAGTATAAAGAGCTCATATATACACTTCACCAAGATTCACCAACTGCTAGTATGTTGCCATATTTGCTTTATCAGTTTTCTTGCATATTCGTATTACTTTTAAAACCATTAGAAAGTAAGCTGCAGATATCATACACCTAAGCCTTTGGTGTATATGTCCTAAGATCAAGGGCATTCTCTTACGTAAGTACAGTATAATTATTAAAATCAAGAAGTTAGACATTAATATTATGACCTAATGAATATAGCTCATATTTCAATTTGCCACTACCCAATAATTTTCGTAAAACATTTTAATTTTATTTTCCAGTCCAGGATCTGATCCAAGATCAAGCATTGCACTTAGTTTCTTGTGTCTAATCTTTAGTTTTTTAAATCTGGGACATTTCCTCCACCTGCCTTTGCCTTTCATGACATTGACATTTTGGAAACATTAAAGCCAGTGATTTTGCAGAACGTCTCTCGATTTGGATTTGTTTGCTGTTTCCTCATTATTTTTTTGCATTTTGGGCAAGAGTACTTCAGAACTGATGTGTTTCTCCGTGCATCACATCAGGAGGTACAAGGTATCAGCTTGTTCCATTATGGGTGATGTTAACTTTGATCAAGATCTTTGGTTAAGATGGTGTCTGCCAGGTTCCTACACCCTAAGGTTAATATTTCTTTCTTTAGAGTTAATCAATAAGTAATTTGTGGGGAGGTACTTTGAGACTATATAGATTTCCTGTGCTTTATCAGACTCTGCCCACTGGTTTTAGCATTCATTGATGATTCTTGCGTGAACCAATCATTACAAAGTTAGTTGCGACATGGGTGATTTTTCCTGGTCTATCATTCCCTATACACTTATTAGTTGGCATTTAACTATAAGAAAGGAGCTTTCCCTTCCTTCTTTCTTCCTTCCTTCCTCCCTTCCTTCCTTCCTTCCTTCCAAGTTCATACTCATAAATTCTTATATTATTCAATGGGTTATAATCCATTACTGTTATTATTTATTTTGATGATCAAATTGTCTTAGATTTGACCAGAGGTAAAATGTCCTTTTTTTTTTTGATTGAGCTATAATTCACATTAAAATTCACCCTTTTAAAGTGTACAATTTAGTGGGTTTTTAGTATATTTCCAGAATTGTACAGTCTTTACCACTATCTAATTACAGAACATTTTCATCTCTCTAAAAAGAATCCCCCACCCATTAATAATCAGTCCATTTCTCCTTCTCCCCCAGCCCCTGGCAACCACTAATATACTTTCTCTCTATGGACTTACCTATTCTGGACAGTTCATATAAATGGAATCATATAATATGTGGCCTTTTATATTCTTTCACTTAGCGTGTTTTCAAGGTTCATCCCTATTGTACCATGTACTTCATTCTTTTTTTATGTGCTGGGTCATATGGTAACTCTCTGTTCAACTTTTTGAAGAAAATGCTGGCACACTGTTTTGTGTGCACACTGTTTGGCACACTGTTTTCCAAAGTAGCTGCAACATTTTATATTCCCACCAGCAGTGTATGAGGGTTCCAGTTTCCCCACATCCTCACCAACACTTGTTATCACCTGTCTTTTTGGTTATAGCCATCCTAGTAGGAGTAGGCCCAGCCACCACCTCCTGTTTGTATTTGTCAGGACTCATTCAGTTACAGGTGACAGAAACCTAGTTCAGACTAGCTTAAGCAAACAAAGGGGGTATGGTTGCTGGATTTATAGATTCAGGTAACTGAAAGGTCCAGCCCAGTTGGATCTAAGTGCTCATGTGATACCTTCAATCTACACTGGCTTCATTCTCAGAGCAGTGCTCCCCTGAGGTGGCCATGGTGCTCCAGCAACTCCAGTTCACTTTTGTTTGTTTAGCAACCTGGCAGAATGCTTCTGTCTTCCAGGGCTTCTGGTCTCGGAGCTTGAGATGCTCCCTGGCCCTCTTGGGTCACGTTCCCTTCCCTGGGTCGTGTTTTCTTCCCTGAACCGAGGTGCTGCCATCTAAAGAAGGGGCGTAGATGCTGGGCTGGAAGAAGGGACCCGTGCCCTGTCTGCCCTTCTCTATTCCAAGCCCCATGTGCTCTTGGTAGTTCGTGTGGCTCATCCAGCCATGGGGGGTGGAAACCACTGTAAACCTGGCATCCTGAGCCAGAAATGTCCTTGTGCTTCCCTGGAGGACCCTGGCCTGCCTGGTGTCCTCTGGGTTAATTAGAGGCATTAACATGGGGACAATACTTTATGGTTCAAAGCCTTCCCACAGGGTATCTCCCTCAAGATAATAAGGAGCCATCTGGTGTGGTGGTGAGGAGCCTGGGCTTCAGATCACTGCTGTGACATCTGGCAAGTTACTGCCTCAGCTTCCTCAGCTAGCAGTGCCCACTGCATAGAATGGTGGTGAGGATTAAATGAGCTAAAACCAAGTACTTGCCCACAGTAAGTGCCAAATCATCTTCATTTCACAGCAACCTACAAGGCCAGTGCTATCACCCCCATTTTGCAGATGAGGAAATGAAGGCTCTGAGAGATGAACCGGCATGTCCCACTTGACCAATTCCAAGTCATGTAGTTAAAAAGTGGCAGGACCTGTAGTAGAAGCTTTCACTTTGGAGTTCAGGGCTGCTTCCCGGCCTCCATGCTGGCATTTAGAATAAGGAGGCAGGGACAAGGTCTGCTCCTCTGTGTCCTGACTCATTGCCAATGTTTCTCTGCAGCCCTCCAGGGGACCCCTCTCTCAGCCACCCTCTCCCTGGTGATGTCTCAGTGCTGCCGGAAGATAAAAGACACCGTGCAGAAACTGGCTTCAGACCACAAGGACATTCACAGCAGTGTCTCCCGAGTGGGCAAAGCCATTGACAGGGTGAGCATGTGGGTGGCCCCGGACTGGGGGCGGGAACACCTGCTGCTAGTGTGTAGCAGGGCTTCTCAGGAAGCCAGTGTGAGAAGTGAGACCCTGAGTCACAGGGCCCTGTCTCTCATCCTCGTCAGAACTTTGACTCTGAGATTTGCGGTGTAGTCTCCGACGCAGTGTGGGACTCTCGGGAGAAGCAGCAGCAGATCCTGCAGATGGCCATCTTGGAGCACCTGTACCAGCAGGGCATGCTCAGTGTTGCTGAGGAGCTGTGCCAGGTAACGAGCCCGCTGGGAAGGCACTGGTACCTGCCTGTTCTGCTTTCTACTTGGTAGTTTTCTTTATATTAGGACCCCGTTATTATTTTTTTCTTGTATCCAGACAGGTCAGTTTATTTACATGACTCAAATATATATGTCATCAGCTCTGATTGTCTGATAGGGATACCTGTTGCCAGAGACCTGTTTCCAGTGGACAGTTGGCCTGGCAGGGCATCCTCCCCTCTGGACTGCACATGGGAAGTCCAACGTTTCCTCCAAGATCGCCCCTTAACTTTGCTTCCATTGTAGACCAGCTCCTTTCTGTTGATGCATTCTTTCCTTAAATGGGTTAATAGCTATTTTAAAAATTGTATTTAATTTATTAAAACTAAAAAAAAACAAAAACAGTTCACCCATTTCTCCCACACCCTACCCTGCACCTCTGGTAACCACCAATCTGTTCTCTGTATTTATGAGCTTGGTTTTCTTAAAAAAAACTTTTTTAGATTCCACATATGAGTTCATGTGGTATTTGTCTTTCTCTGACATATTTCATTTAGCATAATGGTCCATCCATGTTACCACAAATGACAGGATTTTCCTACTTTTTTAATGGCTGAATAATATTTCATTTTACACACACACACACACACACACACCCCCACACACACCCACCCCATCTTCTTTATCCATTCATCCATTGATGGACACTTACGTTGTTTCCTTATCTTGGCTATTGTAAATAATGCTGCGATTAATATGGGGGTGCAGATATCTTTTCAAGTTAGTGTTTTCATTTTCTTTAGATAAGTACCCAGAA
Source organism: Eubalaena glacialis (assembly GCF_028564815.1). Lineage (NCBI taxonomy): Eukaryota > Metazoa > Chordata > Mammalia > Artiodactyla > Balaenidae > Eubalaena > Eubalaena glacialis. Next base: position 158,617,640 of record NC_083719.1, read on the forward strand.
GTGGAATTGCTGGATCATAGGTAGCTCTATTTTTAATCTTTTGAGGAACTTCCATACTGTTATCCATAGCGGCTGCACCAATCTACATTCCCACCAGAGGTGCACGAGGGTTCCTTTTTCTCCACATCCTCACCAACACTTGTTACTTCTTATCTTTTTGATAATAACCATTCTAACAAGTACAAGGTGATGGCTCACTGTGGTGTTGATTTGCATTGCCCTGCCCTGATGATTGAGGTAGAGAATCTTTTCATGTGCCTGTTGGCCATTTTGATGTCTCCTTTGGAAAAATGTCTATTCAGATCTTCTCTCCATTTTTTAAGTTGTTTTTTTTTTTTGCTATTGAGTTATATGAGTTTTTATATATTTTGGATATTAGCCCCTTATCAGATACACGATTTGCACATATTTTCTCCCATTTGGTAGGTTGCCTTTTCATTTTGTTGATGGTTTCCTTTGCTGTGCAGAAGCTTTAAATTTAGTTTGATGTAGTCCTACTTTTTATTTTTTATTTTTTGCTTTTGTTGCTTCTTTAAATAAATTTTAGAAATCAGTGCCCCTGATGTAAAAAGAGAGTAGCTATAAAAATATATACAATGGGAGCTTCCCTGGTGGTGCAGTGGTTAAGAATCCACCTGCCAATGCAGGGGACACGGGTTCAAGCCCTGGTCCGGGAAGATCCCACATGCTGCGGAGCATCTAAGCCCGTGCGCCACAACTACTGAGCCTGTGCTCTAGAATCCGTGAGCCACAACTACTGAGCCCGCATGCCACAACTACTGAAGCCTGCACACCTAGAGCCTGTGCTCCGCAACAAGAGAAGCTGCAATGAGAAGCCCGCGCACTACAACCAAGAGTAGCCCCTGCTCGCCTCAACTAGAGAAAAGCCCGCGCGCAGCAACAAAGACCCAACGCAGCCACAGATAAAATAAATAAAATAAATTTTAAAATATAAAATATATATATATACAATGAAAAGTGAAGTTATTAATTTCTAGCTAGAGTTGGTTGCCAGCCAGAGGTCTGAGTGCCTGGTAATCCCTTTCTTAAAAAGGAAGATTAGTAAAATGATGAAGTAGCACTTGTTAGGTGTTAAAGACGCACTAGAAGTGAAAGTAAAGGATACTTTCCCTTAATGTAATTAGGGGGATTGAAAAGGAATAATTTTCTCTCCATGCTACTCAGTGTGGGTCTCCAGTATCCCAGCAGGTGGGGTGGGGTTTGCAGTCTGCTCTCTAGGAGGCCAGCATGTAGCACTCAGCCTCCCAGAACTGAACTGGGAATAAGAGGGGTCCAGGTGGCTGGCAAGAGACCATGGCTCCTCATGCAAAACCTGGCCCTCTCTAGCTTGTCTTTGGTGGATGAGGTTTTATTAGGTGTAGAGCAGAGAATTTTGGAAACACTCTCCTCCAGTGGTGAATTGTTCTCTCTCCCTCTAGGAATCAACACTGAATGTGGATTTGGATTTCAAGCAGCCTTTCCTGGAGTTGAATCGAATCCTGGAAGCTCTGCATGAACAAGACCTGGGGCCAGCATTGGAGTACGTTGGTCCTTGGGTGGGCCCGCGGGGGACAGGGCTTGTCTGTGCTCTTCACCTCACTCAGCGTACTTGACACGTCTCCAGCTCTGTCTCACGGGCCTCACATAGGCTCTTGGAGGCTCTGCCAGGGCCCCTTCTCTCGCCCCACCAGCTCCACACTCAGCTGGCCCCTTTCTTCCCAGATGGGCCGTCTCCCACAGGCAGCGCCTGCTCGAGCTCAACAGCTCCCTGGAGTTCAAGCTGCACCGACTGCACTTCATCCGCCTCCTGGCAGGTGGCCCTGAGAAGCAGCTGGAGGCCCTCAGCTACGCCCGGCACTTCCAACCCTTTGCTCGGCTTCACCAGCGGGGTACGTGCCCCGAGTGCCAGGGTGGGCACTGCTGGGCTCTGGTGGACATCAGCACGTCTGGGATTGCCCGTCCCTGCCCCACGTGGGGCTGCGTGTTACCGGAACCCCTCCCCCACTGTCGCCCAGGTGAACTCCAAACTCAAGGCCCTTCCTCACCACCTCTGCCATACCCTCCTAGCTTCATCTCACACCACCTCTGGTCCCCAGCCACGTGCCACACCCCCACCCAGAGCTCACCAGGCCTGCCCACGACACGCGTGCCCTCATGCTGCTCTGCCTCACAGTAGGAATTCCAAACCTCAGTTGTTTGAGCCTCACCTTCCAGATGTTCACAATTAGTAACCACCCGACTACTAGTAACTTTTTTCTTTAGCTCCACTCACATTTATTACTTCACATTTTATTTAGAGATAAACAGCATGAAAACCCAGCAATGTTATGAAATCTTAGCTAGATACTGCTGCCTCCTGAAAGCTTTTTAAAAAGGGAGATTAGGGAACTCCCTTGGAGTCCAGTGGTTAAGACTTCACACTTTCAATTGCATGGGGCATGGGTTTGATCCCTGGTCAGGGAACTAAGATCCTGCATGCCACAAGGCGTGGCCAAAAAAAAAAAAGGCAGGGGAGGATTAGCTAGTGTTGGAGAATAGAGACATGAGCGCTGGCCTGAGCTCGCTCCTTGATGCAGCTGAAAGGATGGGAAGGAAACTGAGACCCCTCCCTACCTCATGCTGTGGGGTCATGATTGCCACAGAAGCAGGCCTGAGACCCCACTTCCTCACTGGATTGTAGGGAAAACTGGTTTTGCCAGAGGGCATTTTAACCCCCATTTGGTCAGGTCTCGGGCCTGGGAGCCATGGGGCTCAGCCTGCTCCTCATACTGCCTCTGCAGCCCTGCCACCGCAGGGCTGGACGCGGAGCCCTGGGAAAAGGCTGCCTCCTTGTACCCTGATTCCCCCTTGCCTCGTAGAGATCCAGGTGATGATGGGCAGTCTGGTATACCTGCGGCTGGGCTTGGAGAAGTCACCCTACTGCCACCTCCTGGACAACAGCCATTGGGCCGAGATCTGTGAGACCTTTACGCGCGATGCTTGTTCCCTGTTGGGCCTTTCTGTGGAGTCACCCCTCAGCGTCAGGTACAGCCAGCCCTGTGGGGGCAGCACAAGTGGGAGGGATGAGGGAAACCCAATTTTCCAAGGCCCTGCCACGTCCAGGGATGGTGCTTGGTGCCTTCACAGACCTAAACTGCCTGTCTTAGTCATTCTTCCAGATAGGAATTACCTTTCTTTCTACAGTTGGAGAAACAGATTTAGAAAGAGTTGTGGCCTGGGATCACCACAAGGTCAATGGCAGGGTCAAGGTTCCCATTTTGTAAGGTCTCGTGAGTGAGGTCTGTGTCTTCTGCACCTCACCCCTGGATTATCACAGGACCCTCTGACAGCCTGGCCTTCTTGCCACCTCATCTCTCAAACACGACTTCCCTTCAGGGAGACTTGAGTTGCTGAGTCACACGTGCTGAGAGCTTTCACTCAGAAGACTCCTTTATAGTTAATATTCTTCTCATGGCTTCACAACAAACCAAGGAGTTAGAGGTACTGTTACCCTTATTTTACATGAGAAAACAGGCTCCTAGGGCCTCACAGGGAAGAAAGGTCACCTGGACCTGACCCCGCCACATACCGCACCACAGTGGTGTATTTTATTTAGGCTGGCTGTGGAATCTCACGCCTTGCCGCATTGTGATAGGCTCCACCCTCCAATTCGTTACCACAGACTCTGGTTATAGAACAGTCGTTCCCAGTGGGAACACCGGTGCCTTAGGACGGTTCTATTGCGCACAACTGCCCTGCGTGTTGTAGGCGTTTGGTACCCAAGGCTCCAGCCAGCCGGCTCCCCACCCCCCGCCCAATCCTTGTGAGAACTGAATCTGCTTTTTCCCATTTCTAAGTGCCCTGGTTGATTGCAGTTACAGAGGTGCACTGTGACAACGGAATGGGGTAGACAGGCAGGATGGGGCCCTTCCAAACATCACTGTCCCTGTCACACCAAGGACTTATCAGTGCTTGGGATGAACAGATTATCTGTCCCCTGGATGTTCCTTTTGTGTTTATTATAGGTTCTCAAATTTGGGGGTGCATTAGAATGACTCTTTAGAGTTGGACGCATAAGTACATATGTGGCTTTATGCGTGACCTGAGAGATTTTTAAGGACCGGTTTGATCAAGTGCCACTTTGAAACCTTGTCCCAAGTCACATTCCAACAATGTGCTGGTCCTTCTGTCTGTCTGCTGGGTTCTTGGTCAGGGTCACTCCAGCCCCTGCTCTTTGTTCTGCAGCTTTGCCTCTGGCTGTGTGGCGCTGCCAGTGCTGATGAACATTAAAGCTGTGATCGAGCAGAGGCAGTGCACTGGGGTCTGGAGTCACAAGGATGAGTTACCGGTGAGGCCTGGCAGGGGGAGGTACAGCAGGAGGCGCTGGGGAGGACAGCCGCCATGGGAAGTGGGACTCACCCCTCTGCTGGCCTCCCCAGATTGAGATCGAACTAGGTATGAAGTGCTGGTACCACTCAGTGTTCGCGTGCCCCATCCTCCGCCAGCAGACGTCGGATTCCAACCCTCCCATCAAGCTCATTTGTGGCCATGTCATCTCCCGAGATGCACTCAACAAGCTCATTAACGGAGGAAAGTAAGTTCCATGTGCTCTGCTCCACCTTGGCGTGTTCCTTCTGCTGGCTGGCCCCCTGAGACATTCTTGGTTCTCCTCCCTTTGTAGGCTGAAGTGTCCCTACTGTCCCATGGAGCAGAACCCAGCAGATGGGAAACGCATCATATTCTGATTCCTGCCTGCGAGGAACTTTGCTGAAAGAGGTTTTTCACCCATGAGCCTTGGTCTGTCTCCGTGGGGGTGGTTGGCTTCTGTGGACTGTGGTTCATTTCACAGCAACTGGCTGAGGAGTGCCACCACAGGCAGGGGCTGGAGTGGCCCTCTGGCAGAGGCCAAGGAGGGAGATGAAGCAGCCTACATCCGGCAGCTGGCTCCTTGGCTCTAAGGGCAGGGAGACTCTGGCCTCTGTACTCCTGCTCTGTCTCCCCTTCATTATATTTGCTATTGACTTAGTAGCAACTGACAGAGAAGCAAAGGACTTGGCAGGCACAGCAGATGTCTTCCATCCTGCCCTCAGCCAGGTCTCTTACTGCCACACCAAGGCTTGTGTCCACTCCTCCCACTGTACAGCCTCACAACTGTATGCATCAATTTCCCACTGTAAATAGTCTGGGATAGAACTGAATGCCATTGTTTTATAACTTTGAGCAAATATATTCACAGACCTTCTCCTTACTTTGCCCACCTTTAGCTTCACTGGCAAAGAATTACCATGTGCCCACTGCGCACAGGTACTGGGCATGGCCTAACCATTGCTGCTGGTTGGGAGCATGGCAGCCACAGAGCCCAGTCGAAAGAACCCAACCTGCATCTGATTGGGAGAAAAAGCTAGGAGATGGCAGACCCTGGGCAAGGTGCTTTTACATATACACATATAAAATCATATTACCTCCTTATTAGAAATGAGTGTGAAGGGATGTAGGAAGATGAAATGACTTGCCCAGAAAGGCTCACAGCTTGTCAAGAAGAGAGCTTGGAGTTTAAACCAGATCCAACCCTCAAGCCCAAGGTCCTTCCAGTTTATTCCAGGGTGCCTGAAGCTTGGCTGCTGTGTGTACTGAGTCCTGTGCTGGGCCTTTGAGAACAGGAAGGCACCATAAGTCTAAAATGTTTGAAGGGATTAGGTTATGGGGCCATTATGCCAAGCAGGAGAGATGGCCTGGGGTTCTGCAATTAACTTCATATACCTATTTAAAATTTACTGTGTGGGTGGGTACATTGCTTCTGTCAGCTTCCCAGTGGCATTTAAGGCTCTTGGGGAAAAAGAAAAGAGGAATGGGGGTGTCCCCGACATAGGAGCTACAGGCTTAGATGAAGTGGGGCCTGGGCTCAGCTGGCTCGCCCTGCAGCTCCCAGCTACTCTGGAAGCGGGAGTGGAAAGCTCAGGGTGGGCAGTAGGGTCCGTTCTCAGCTTGAGTCTAGCACTGGCTCTGGTGGCCGAGCATTAGCACTGAACATTCTTCAAGTCCTCGGGTCCTCTGAGGAGAAAGGCTGCTTCTGCTCTTTCCTCCCCACCAACTCCTCAGCCCCACCAGCAGCTGCTGCTTAAAAAAACACCCACAGACTCAGCACATTTTAGTTTCAGCATTTACTTCTCCCACGTCATCTTCATTGAAGCTCAACAGAAAACAGCACTGATGGAGAAGATGCTGGCTTTGCTGCCGTGAAGTAGCTGTTGGAGCCACCTGGGAAGAACACGTGCCTCAGGGTACCACAGAGATGCCGTGAATGTGGGCAGCAGGAGGGCAGCCAGCTGGTGCGCCACCAATCCAACAGCTTCTGGAGCAGGTGCCCAGGTTGCTGCCTAAGTCCTTCACATGGGCGGGGGCAGGGCCTGTACCTCCTCCAGGCACTCGTCATAGGCCTCCTGGTATTCCTCATGGGGCTTGACCATTATCACACAGGTGGGGCGCTTAGAGCCGGCGGCTGCACCCAGGTCCTGCAGAGAAGGAAAAAGAAGGGCTGTTTGGAAAGAAGGCTGCACAACCTGTATACCAGGGAGTCACAAACTGATGATCCACCAGCCTAATCCAGCCCACAGACTAGTGCTAGTGTCAATGTTGAGACATGTGCTAGTCAGTCATTGTTAACATTTTGAATTGGTTGCCACCATTTAAACTCAGCAAACTTTCGAGTTGTGGTCCAGCAACACTGGGCCTACAGTTCCACATGGCAACTGTGAAAGGGCTCCAGCCCAGCAGGGGCTGTCCCCTTGGGCAGCGCCTATGCTTTCCAGGTCCCTGCCATCCCCCACTCCCTGGACTCCAGACCTGGCCTCTGCTGTGTAAGGGTAAGGACAGCTTCAGGTCCCTAGAACATCCCCTCTGAAACTGCACCCACCTAATAGGACTTACATATCCAAGTTCACCTTCTGTTTCATTCCCATAGTCCATGGAGAAGGGGATTCCCATTTTACAAGAAAGAAATGGAAGTGCAGAGAGGTAACTTATCTGCAGTCCCTCATCTAGGAAGCAGCAGTCCCTCATCTAGAACCAAGAATCCATCCAGGCCTGTCTTAACTCCAAAGCTCACGCTCCTTCCCACTATGGCCTGCTGCCACATACCTGATCCCAGACACCCTCCCTCCTGTGCTGACCAAGATCAGGGGCACACGTGCTCCTTACCGTCTTAGAGGGGATATAGACGTACGGCAAATTCCGGTCTTCACACATAACTGGGAGATGGCAGTATACCTCAATGGGTAACGTGTCTCCTGCCAAAACCATGATCCTGAAATAAGAGAAACCACTGTCATTTCCAGCTTGCTTGTTCCCTCTTTCAGTCATAAGTTTTGCCTCTGAGCTGGGCCTTGGGGGTACAGAGATGGGTAAGCTGCCCCTGACCTCAAAGAGTCCAATTATTAATGTGTGTCTCCCAACCTTTAGAAATTCATGCAGGTTTGTTTGGTGAGTGCATTCCTCTGGGGAGGTGATCTCTATTGCTTGGCAACAAGTAAATGCCACCAAGTGTGACAAAGCATAACGCGCTGGGACAGATGAGGTATGAGAGACATGCCAAGGAGTAAGAGCTCAGCTCTCCTTGGAAGATCAAAAAATGAATCAGGAAGTGACACTTGAGAGGAAAGCTGAATGATGAACATCTGTCAGGCAGCCCGTGGAGGGGCTGGAGGCAGGGAAAGCATTTAAGGTCGAGAGAATCAGAAGGATACCAGATACACAGGGGCTGGCTATTGCTGGGGAGCCAGGGATGGCTTTGGAGTCCAGGATGGGGATGGGGCAGACAGAAGGCTAGAAAAACTAGTCACATTTAAGGGCCTTGAGTGCTTCCAGGATCATTCCCAAGAGTGACAGGGAACCAATGAAAGCTTGCCAGAGAATCCTCAGCTAGGGCTCTTAGCTGGCAAGGTGTTGGGGTTCTGGGACAAGGGCCTCAGCAGCCCTGGTGACACAGAGGGAAGAGTGTTCCCTAGGGGAGTGAGAGGAAAACACAAGGAAAGAGCTCTTGGTTCAAAGCACTGCATCCACACTCCTAGTTTTCCTTTTGCTTCATATACTCTCCTCCTCTGCAGGCTCCTCTTCCTTTGAGTAGCCTTTATTTTATTTTATTGGCTGTGCCGCACGGCTTGCGGGATCTTAGTTCCCCAACCAGGGATCGAACCCTGGGCCCCCTGCAGTGGAAGCACGGAGTCCTAACTGCTGGACCGCCAGGGAATTCCTCAGTAGCCTTTAAATGCTGGTGTTCCCACAGCCTGGTCCTTGGCTGCCCTGTCAGTACTTTCTCCCCAGCTGACCCCATCCATAACCAAGGCTTCAAGCGCCAACTATGTGTTGACAACTCCCAAATCTATTCTCTCCAGCCTGACCCTCTCCCAAACTGCAAACCCTTATAGCCACTTTCCTGTTTGACATTTCTGCTAGGGAGAGGGTTCATATGTCTAAAAGGCACCTCAAAAACTTGTCTAAAACCAAACTCATGATCTTCCCATACAAACCCGGCTCCCTCCACTATTCACTATTTCAGTGAGTGCGCCCTCTGTCCATTCGCCTGGAACCCACACCTCTTCACTCCATATCGGAAAGTCCTCTCATCCATCCACTTTAATTCTTTCCATCTCGCCATCACTAACCCAATCAAAAATTGCCCTCGCCTCTTCTATACCACAGTAGCCTTCTATCTCAATTTCCCCATCTATTCTTCCACCTCTGATCCTTTCCAAAGTTGCCAGAAAAATCTTCTTAAGGTGTAAACATAATTATGTCACTCCCTGGCTTTAACCCTCAGTGGCCTCCAAAGCTCTGAGTACAAAAACTAAACTTACCATGGCTTACAAAAACCCCATGCGAAGGTAGCACTTCTGCCCACTACTACCCTCTCCTGCCCTGAAATCCACTTTCTTCTGGCAGAATGCCTCCCCTCCCCCCCAGCCCACAAACTAATTCCTATATCTTCAGACCTCAGCTACCCCACCTGGGTCAGACTCCATAGAGCATCAAATCCCCCCAAGCATTATTTATCTCTGGAGCACCTACAATGTACCAGACACTTCTGAAAATAAAGCAATGAGAGGCTTTTTCCTGTTCTCAAAGAGCTTACTTTCTGACCCTAGTGGGAGATACAGGGAATAAAAATGCAAATAAGTTTCAGGTTCTGATAAATGCCAGAAAGAAAAGATGTAGGATAATGAAGTCATTCTCACTGCACCCTGTACTTTTCCTTCATGGTTACCTATGACACTTGTAATTTTGTGTGTATTTGATTAGTCATTGTCTCCCCATAGTATAGTGCCTGAAAAAGAGTAGACACTCAGTAAATAGTCGCTGAATGAATGAAGCTGGGATCTACCCTAAGTGAGCTGGCTTATACAATTCGCTTCTCCTGGAATTCACTTTCCCCACGGTGTCCATTTGCGCTCGTGTAAGTGATGTATCAGCATCTGTACGGAAGGGAATTTACCTTCTGCACATGAGGGGGAGTCATAGCTCTTTTACCGACTACCTACTAAGTAGCAGGGATACCTTCGTCATCGTTTAGAAATGCAAAATCCGGCGGGAGGGGGTTCTTACCCTTTCTCGCCTTTGTTGATAAATTTCTGAACTTCCTTAACCCCGCGCCGAATCTGCTTCTGCTTCACGGCTGCAACGACAGAAGAATCAGTCGAGGGGACCTCCGACCGCCACCCGCGTCCTGTCCCGGCTCACCCCGGCGTCCACCGCACCTTTTTTTTTTTTCTTGGCGACGCCACGCGGCCTGCGGAACTTCCCCACCTAGGGGTCGAACCCATGCCCCCTCCACTGGAAACGCAGAGTCTTAACCATTGGACCACCAAGAAAGTCCCGCCGCACCTTTCTTGATGCATTTGTAGAGCTTCCGCGTGAGGCGGCGAGAAGCCAGAGGCTGCGCGATGGGGTTCAGATTCACCAGCAGCTCATGGTAAGTGCGCTCTCCGCAGCACGCGTCCGCCTGAGCCTCCGGCCCGTCTGGATCTGCCTTTATTTTGGTCATTGCAGCGACCGCGGCAACCGAGTGCCCAAGATACTAATCCACGCGGCCGGCGCTTCAGGAATCACTTCCGGGTCATGCCGCTCTGCGGGAAGCAGGCAGTACACCATAACCAATTAGGAGCTCAGGTCTCCGACTCTGACCAATCCTTGACGCCCAGCTCCTTAAATGTAGAGCACTGAGGGGCGGGGTCTCGGCCGTAGGGGCGGGGCCACTCCCATAACTGAGGCGGGGCGGGGCGGAGCGGAGCGGATTAGGGCCGGAGTCGGAGGGTTCAGGAGGCGAGGGGCGGAGCCCTGAGGGATTTGGCCCCTGGAGTAGGTGAGGAGGCACTAGGACCCAGGCTGGGGCTCTTCTGAGAGTTCGGCGTCACAGACTAGGCGGCAGGAGGAAGAGGAGGAGGAGGAGGCTGTACCTGTAGGGTCGTGACCACATCTAAGGCGACAGGATCCTTGCCGAAAGCGCGGGGTCTGCGACCGGACTGGAAGAATGGGAAGTCTGCTCGGTGTGATTCCAAACCTCCTTAGAATCTGATCCCTTAGTTAGGCAGTGCCTAGCCTGGTCAGGTCCCGGGTCCTGAACTGGTCCTGGCTGGTGTACCCTAGGTGCCAAGGTTAAGGTAAAGCCTGACACTGCTAACGATTCCTTCGTTCCAGCACGATTTTTCACACTCTGCTTTCTCTTTCCTGGCAAGGGATGGACCCACTCACTCACTAATTGCCTCGGTCTAGACCGCTGTTCCCCAGAGAGCCGGTGGCTCGCTCCCACCCTTCCCGCAGGAATCTGCTCAGATGTTTACCACGGGAGAGGTTCTCCTGACCAAAGTATCTAAAATTGCAGTTCCCGCCGACCTCCCACCGGCATCCCCTAACTCTCTGTTTTCATGGCGGAGACAGCTGGCGGGAGCTGAGAGGGAAGACAGCATGAACACTGGGGTTGAGACTTCGGGGTGTGGTGGGGGAGAGCGCTGAGTAGGCGCCCGGTTTGCAGTTAACTCTAGAGGATTAATGGACTGTAACGCTGGGGAGGCGAGCAGGCCTAGACTGGGGTGGATCTTGTACCTCTGACTTACTTCATGTACCCTGTCTTGGAACACTGGATGAATATTAATTAGATCATTGTTACAAATTAATTGCCTTTGATTATAGGATTGACATAGGCAACTAATTTGTCAATAAGACCCGTCATTTTTGTGGTGGCCAAACAGGCCAGAAAGTGGACCTTTAGAAGTCTGCACGTGGCCTTGCCAGCACAAGGCAGTTAAGCCAGCTGAAAACTGACCTTTTAACCCTGTAACCAAGTGCAGTTGTTACATAAAAAACAAGTAGCTTTTTAAAATTTAGTATTTTAATAAGAAAAAGTAGGATGCAATCCATACTAACCGTAGACCCCAAATAATTTCACAAAGAGAAAAATATATCAGTTGAACAATGAGAATAGTTATATAAGCAACAAAATATAATTTGAAAATAAGCAAAATTTGTATGCACAATGTAACCAAAAATTGGCCTTTTAAATGTTTGCACTTTGGAATTTCTTGGGAAAAGATAGTCCCTCCTGAGCTTTAGGACTGGTGGCTACTGTCGGCTTTGCCTTACTGTCCACCACTTTGCTGTACCATTTCTCACCCCAAACCCTCCCCCACCTTCTCCCTCCCCCTAGGTCCTGCAGTAGAAGTTCTGGCCCTCCCTGGGGAGCCCTCCCCAAGTGGCACGTGAGGCTGTGAGAGCAGAGCTCCTCTGAGCACACAGCTGGCAGGGCTCTGCAGGGTGGTTTTCTTTTCTTTTTCAATCTTAGTATTTTTTTTGTTTTATTGGAGTATAATTGCTTTACAATGTTGTGTTAGTTTCTGCTGTACAATGTATACATATATCCCCTCCCTCTTGGACCTCCCTCCCACCCCCCCATCCCACCCATCTAGGTCGTCACAGAGCACCGAGCTGAGCTCCCTGTGCTATACAGCAGGTTCCCACTAGCTATCTGTTTTACACACGGTAGTGTGTATATGTCAATCCTAATCTCCCAATTCATCCCACCCTCCCCTTCCCTCACTGTGTCCACATGTCCATTCTCTACGCCTGCGTCTCTATTCCTGCCCTGGAAATAGGTTCATCTGTACCATTTTTCTAGATTCCACATATATGTGTTAATATACGATATTTGTTTTTCTCTTTCTGACTTACTTCCCTCTGTATGACAGACTCTAGGTACATCCACATCTCTACAAATGACCCAATTTCGTTCCTTTTTATGGCTGAGTAATAGTCCATTGTATATATTTACCACATCTTTATCCATTCATCTGTCGTTGGACATTTAGATTGTTCCATGTCCTGGCTATTGTAAATAGTGCTGCAATGAACTTTGGGGTACATGTGTCATTTTGAATTATGGTTTTCTCAGGGTGTATGTCCAGTAGTGGGATTGCTGGGTCATATGGTAGTTCTATTTTTAGTTTTTTAAGGAACCTCCATACTGTTCTCCACAGTGGCTGTATCAATTTACATTCCTACCAACAGTGCAAGAGGGTGCAGGGTGGTTTTCTATTCCTCTTTTAGCCTTGTTGGTTGGGTGACAATGTGTCAGGGTTGCAAAGGGGAAAGGTGCTCCTAGATGTGTGCACTGGGCATGATGAACACCACAAAGAATTATCATCCCCAGGAAACCCAGTTCAAGCAAATGTGCTTGACTGACCTCACCAAGGTCTCCGTTATGAAGACCTCTCAGTTCTCAAATGGAAGGAGGAAGGAATTAACATTTATATGCCAAGCACATTACATGTGATATCTCATCCAGTGCTCACAAAGAATACCTTTATTATTCACAATTTCCTGAGGCTCATAAAGGTAATAGCTTCATGCAGCTCACACAAAGCTGAATTTGAATCCTGGTCTGCTAGTGTCCAAGCTCACGCTCTGCTCATCTCCTGTGACTTGGTATTCAACTTTAGCTCAAAGTTTATGAAATGTGGCTGGATAGTGAAAGTGTGGGAATCTTGGCTTGGCCAGGTCACAAGTGTCAGTTTTTTGAGCCATAAGACAGTGAAGTGCCAAGAACAAATCTGTCCTCAGTAAACCACACCATGTATTTCTAACACCAGTCTCAGAGATCTGTGCCAGATCCAAGGTGGTTTGTGTGACTTCACTGATTTTGTGTGAATGGCCACTTCCGCTTACTTGAAGCAGGGTAGAATGGGTGAGAATGTAATGGCTAATGGGTAGTCGATCAGGGTTCTAAATGACAAATGACTTTGGGCAAGTCATTTAACCTCTCTGGGCTTCAGTGCCTCATCTATAAAATAAGAAAGACCTAGATGGACTAAGGTCCCTTCTTTTAGAAAACTGGGGTAGATGATTTTTTTAAATTGAGATATAATTCCCATATCATACAATTTGCCCGTTTAAAGTATACGATTCATTGGTTTTTGTGTATTCACTGAGTTGTGCAGCCATCACCACAGTCAATTTTAGGACATTTTCATCACTTCAAAGAGAGCCCCTGCATCCTTTAGCTATCACCTCTGACCCCCTCATCCTCCCTAGACCTAAGTAACCACTAATCTTTTTGTCTCTATAGATGTCCCTGTACTGGACATTTCACAGAAATGGAATCATATAGTATGTGGCCTCTTGTGTCTGACTCCTTTCGCTTAACATGTTTTCAAGGTTTGTCCATGTTGTAGCATGTGTCAGTGCTCCATTACTACATAACATTCCATTGTATGGATATACTATATTTTATCCATTTATCAGTTGATGGACTGGGTTGTTTCCACCTTTTGGCTATTGTGAATAGTGCTGCTGTGAACATTCATGTACAAATTTTCATGTGGGCATATGTGGGTTTTTTTAATTAATTAATTAATTAATTTTGGGGGGCAGCATTGGGTCTTCTAAAAAAAGTCCCTGTCTTTTTTTATAAATAAAGTTGTATTAGAAACTCCACACCCATTTGTTTACATGCTGCCCATGGCTGCTTTCATACTGTAACAGCAGAGTTGAATAGTTGCAACAGAGATTGTGTAGCCCACAGAGCCTAGAATATTGACTCTCTGGTCCTTAACAGAAAACGTTTGCTGACTCCTCATCTAAATCAAATGGACTCTGACACCCAAGTTCTCCCTATCAAGCCCCAAACACTCTCAACCCAGTTTCCTCCCCAGTCTGCTCCACTCCAGCTTGTCTGCCCTCCTCTCTGTCCCTCTTGAAGAAAGAGAAAAATAGATTCCTCCTTCCATGTGTAGAAAAGGAAGGCCCAGACGAAACCGAGTATGGTCAGGTTTCTGTTCCTCCTCAGCAGTAGCGGGGGCTGTGGAGGAGGAGCACAGGACTAGGAAGGGGACCACCAGCTGCTCCCTGAATCCCACCTCTCTCCATCCCCAGCTAAAGATTGACTGAGGGAGAGGGGAGCCTGGTCCCTGGTTTGCTCTGTGGTCTGGGAGAAGTCCCTGCCTCTCCAGGCCTCATCATTCCCCTGCTGTTACCAGAGGAGAGGGAATAGACAGACCCCAAAGATGCTTCCAGTTCTCACATTCTAGGAGTAGGACCATGACCTCCATGCCCCTCTCCAAAGGCAAAGCAAGAAACCAGCTGTCAACAGAGCACGGTAATAAAAAGTTCATAAGCCAGAGCTGGCCACAATCAATCCTGGTAATTCCTCACTTCTCCAGAGGGTAGGCATACACTCAAAGCAGAGGAGATGTGAGCCTGGTCAGAGAGGGCTGGGACCAGCCCACTTGACAGACCCCAGGCCCAGGGGGTACAGCAGAGCTTGGGCAGTGGCAGTGTCACCTGCTTTCTCCATCCTATCACATCCCATGGAATCAACAACTAGGGGATAGGCTCAGTGTCTGGAGGCAGCGGCCCTTCTGCAATGACTCCCAGATCTCCACCTATATCTGGGACCCAGGTCTCCCCGCAGTTCCAGCCACACCCACAGTGGCCAACGTTTATCCAGCACTTACTTTCTATGCATTTGATCCTCTCCACAACCTGATGAGGTGGGGATGCTTATCATCATCTCCAATTCCTCCTGGGTGTCTTTTCTCAGCTAGCCTGTCCTGACCTGCCCCTCTACCTGTGTTTTCAATTCAGTGAATGATTCCAGCAATTGGTGTGTTCATTTTCTATTGTTGTTGTAATATATGACCACTTAGTGCCTTAAAACAATATCCTTTTATTCTCTCCCAGGTTTGCAGGTTAGAAGTCCAGGATGGCATGGCTGGGTTCCTTGATCAGTGCTTACAGGGGTAAAAATCAAAGTTTCCAACTGCTGTGATCTCATCTGGCACTTGGGATCCTCTTCCATGCTCATTCCTGCTGTTGGCATGTTCCAGTTCCTTGTGGTTGTAGGATTGGGATCCTAGCTTCCTATTGACCAGGGATCCTTCTAGCTTCTTACAGCTGCTCTTTGGTCCTTGTAGGTGGCCTCCTCCATCTTCAGGTGCTAGGTTCAAATCTGATTCCCCTTCAGCGAACAGCAGAGGAAGCTCCTCAGGCATACTGTCCATTCCCGTTTTCCCACAGTTGCCTGAATGATCTTCCAAAAGCATAAAACTAACTAGGTTAACCTGAACTTAAACTCCTGCTCCCCAGTAGCCTCAAGATCTAAACAAAACTCTGTGAAGTTCATTCATTCAAATGTTTTCTGAGCACTGACTCTGTGCCAGGTACCAGTTCCACAGACAGTCTCTGCCCTCCTGGAGCTTTCTGTGTTGTGAGATGGAGGGACCCCAACAATGAACATGGCTGCGGTAAGTGCTGAGAGTGGCCATTCTATTGGGCCCTGCCACCAGGCTGTCTTCAGCCCTGCCCTCCCCCTTCCTCACCTCCAGGCTTTCCCAGCACCCCCTCCCCCCAACCATTCCACAAATCTCAGTAGGAAGCAGCTTTTTCCCAGATCCCTTCCTAGGTTCCAGTTCTTAGAGTTCCTGATGCTTCCCAGTCATGGAACACAGCAGCAGAGTTCATATGGAACCCCTGGGGAGACAAGGACTTTCTCTAGCTCCCTCTGATGCCTGGCACGGTGTTTGACACATACTAGACGCTCAGTACATTTTTTGGAATGACTGGAGAGTCCGATAGGCAATGGTGGAGACGCAAACCTCCTCAGCATCTTCTCTACTCCTGATGGTCTGCGAACTCCACAGAAAATGCTGGCAGCAAAAACTCCAGCCGCTCAGAGTTCTAGCCCATGGGTGCCTACGCTGGCATCCTCTGCCCTGGCCTTAGCTGTAAATTGCAGCTGGAGCCCCAGGATGTTGCTGCTTGGGGATCAGCTATTTAAGGACCAGAGCTCACTCCATGGCACAAAGTCTGGCAGGCATGCCAGTGTCAAGTCCAAGGAGAGCAAGGGAGAAGGATGAGATTTTCTGGGCACAAGAACAGAAAATGTGCCCATCAAGCACTATGCTCAAGAATCCCGTTAAGCAGTGGGAGGCAGCTGGCACTGTGGAGACAGGGCAGGTTTTGCATGCACGTGCATGCACACAGAAACACACACACATACATACACACTCACATCAACACATCACCAACTTCTACCAAAACAGCAAAGAAAACAGGAGAGTCTCCAACAGAGGAGAGATTTCCCTGATTTTTGAGAGCATGCAAAGCCAATGGAAGAGGGTAACAGATGAAATGGGTTGGCAGAGCTGCAGCCCAGGAGAGGCTTCGGGGGTGGCAGGGGCATTGCAGAGGGAACTCACCTTGCGTGGCACCCACAGGCCCCGGGACTGTGTGAGTGGGAGTCAGAACTGAAACAGTGGCAGCACCGGCCCGCACCGCCTCCTCCCTCCAGGCAGCCCCAGACAAAAAACCCATCTGGGAAAAGCACGGGCTTTCAGTAGGTGTTGGTGGCCCAAAGTAGAGTCTGCTTCAGGCTGAGGTTGGGGATCCAGGGCTGACAACGGACTCAGTGGCCGCCCTCCCCCTCTCCCCACCACCAACTGGAGCCACAGTCCATGGCCCACGGCAGCTGCCTCAGCACAAAGTGTCCAACCATAACACAAAGTGTCTCGTGGAACTGTCTCAGCTTCCCATCTGTTAAATATCTGGATTAGGTGGTCCCTAGGGTCCCTTGGACTTCTAAAAATATCATCCTCCCCACTAATTTTATCCCTGCCAGAAATCAAATCCACATGCCACTGGCTGCCCCAGGTCACTGGCTGGGAAAGTGGGAAGGAGGGAGAGTCAGTGCTGATGCCCTACATTAACCCTAACCCTAACCCTCCTAAGGGCCAGCATTCCCAGTGTCAAATTGTGTCCCCCAAAACGATTTGTTCAAGTGCTAATCCTGGTACCTGTGCACGTGACCTTATTTGGAAATAGGGTTTTGTAGATGTAATCAAGTAAAGATGAGCTCATTAGGATGGACCCTGATACAATATGACTGGTGTCCTTATAAGAAGAGGAAAAATGCCATGTAACAACGGAGGCAGAGATTAGAGAGATGTGTCTACAAGCCAAGGAACACCAGGGATAGCAGCGACACCAGAAGCTAAGAGAAAGGCACAGAACAGATTCTCCCCTAGAACCTGCAGAGAAAGCACAGCCCTGCGGATACTTTGATTTTGGACTTCTAGCCTCCAAAATTATGAGACAATAAATTTGTATTGTTTTAAGCCGACCAGTTTGCGGTACTTTATTAGTGCAGCTCTAGGAAACTAACACACGGAGCCAGTCCCCAGGATCTGCTTATTGAACAAATGAATACCTCTCCTCCCCACCCCAATCTATCATCCTGAGGGAACAGAAAAGGAAGCAGGCCCACCCCTCAGGTTGCAAGGGTTCAGGGCAAGAGCATAGATGGAGTCCTGTTCCCTCCTCTATTTCCACCTATCTGTCCCACCCTGTTATGTATAGTGAGGGACCCACACTCTGTCCACGACCCCCCCCCACACACACACCTTGGCCTCCCTTCAGGGACAGCTCTCTCTCTGAATAGCAGATCGAGGGAGAGGGCTGGGCAGGCAGTAGTAATGGACTCAGAGCTGACTGGGCAGGGAATTCCTGCACCTGGAGGATTGGGGGTGCGGGGACACACCCCCTTGTTCTTGCAAATGCCTCACCCTGGCCCACTAAAGCTCAGGCCCTGGCGGTGCCTGGTGGTCCAGAAGTGAACAGCCACACATCCAGCACGTGCCTAACAGCAGCAGGGAGCGCTTTCCTGGCAGCATCTCACTCAAACCTCATTCTATTTTAAAGGCGAAAAAACTGAAGCACAGTAAAGTTGAAGAATCTGTTCAGGGCTAAAAAGCTGATAAACTATATATATGGGATCAAATCCTGATCTGTTTGACTCCCAGACACTTCCTTTCTCCTTATAACATGCTTTTCCCTAGACCTGCTTTAATTGGTAAACTGCCAAAACCTTATAAAATAGTTTAAAAACAAACAAACAATTTTTTAAAAAAACAAGCCATCAAAGTAACTTAGTACTAGAGAAAGAAAAGAGAGGCTGGAAATAGTCCCAAACACATATTAGAATCTAGTGTATCACAAAGGCATTTTAAATGAATGGATGGAAAGGGAAAGAATTCAATAAATGGCATCAGGACAATGGCAAGCCATCTGGAAGAAAGCAAAGCTGGAGCCCTGCCTTGTTCCTCACACTCGCCAGTAAAACTGATGATCAAAATTTTTCATATAAACAATAAAACCACAAAAGCACTAGAAAATTCTCCTTAAAATACAAAAAGCTTTTCTAAAGCACTAAGAGACAACTCTATAGAAAAACTGGACAAGAACAGAACAGAAAGTTCACAGAAAAAGAAACATAAATGACCTATAAAAATATGAAATGTCAGCCTCCTTCTGAACTAAAGAAATGTAAATGAAAACAGACACAACCACCGCTCCTCCCCCTGAAAAAAGGTTGCTAAAACCCAGTCTTCGAAAGCGATGGAGAGACACTGTTAGAACAACTGTAAACTGCACCTTTTTAGAGGACAAGTGAACCATACTGCATCCATCAAAACATAAATGTTAGGGATTTATCCCCGGAGAGACTCACAAAAGTACCAAAGATACTGCACAAGATTCACTGCAGACTTGCTCAAAATAGCAAAAACACTAAAACTAAAGTCCTTCAGTAGGGGCTGGTTAAATACATTATAGAAATCCATACAACATGATATGACAACACATTAAAAGAATAAGATTTATCTCTATCTATGGTGAAAGTAGAAAAATTTCCCAGCTATATTGATAAGTGGAAACAAGTTGCCAGAACAATATATTATGTTATTTAATGTACATAAACAAACAAATATATATGTATATATATTTGCATATATACATGAAAACTTAATAGTGAATATCTCTGGAGAGCTTAAATCAGGGAATAGGTGTTAGGGAGGAAGGATGTTTAACTTTTGCTTTATACTCCTGTGTATCTGTGTATCTGAAAATGTTTTTAACATAAATATTATCACCTTTAAAATAATACATTTTAAATTCCAAAGCCAAAATCCTGATGCTATAGAAACCCAACTTTCTGAAGAGCCAAGCTGACTTTTCTAAGCTCTCAGGTTTACACAGTACAGTTTCTCCCAAGCAGTTGTGTTTGAGGAAGCTTCCATCCTCTGGAATCCCACTTGATGATCCCTCTCTCCTTAGCCTCTGTTCTGAAATCTCAGGCTTCACTTCTGGGGAGATACCAACTGCCGCTAAGGCAACTGAACTTCTATTTGAACTTCAGCTCCTAGAGTAAGCATCTAGCTTGATAAATAAAAAGTCAATTAAAAACTCATCCTTAATTTAAAAATGGGCAAGTAAACATTTCTCCT
This sequence comes from Eubalaena glacialis, assembly GCF_028564815.1. Classification (NCBI taxonomy): domain Eukaryota; kingdom Metazoa; phylum Chordata; class Mammalia; order Artiodactyla; family Balaenidae; genus Eubalaena; species Eubalaena glacialis. The sequence goes on from NC_083719.1 coordinate 158,637,439, forward strand.
AAGGTATGCAAACAGCCATTAAGCACATGAAAAGTTGCTCAGCATCATTAGCCATCAGGCAAATGCAAATCAAAACCACAGTGAGATACTACTTCACACCCACTAGGATAACTATAATGAAAAAGTCAGATAACAGCCAGTATTGATGAGAATGAGGAGAAATTGGAACACTTGTATGCTGCTGGTAGGAATGTGAAATGGTGCAGCCATTTTGGAAAACAGCCTGGCAGTTCCCCCAAAAGCTTAAGAGTTACCACGGCCCCAGCAATTCTATTCTAGGTACATACCCAGAGATGAATCAAAAACATATGCCCAGGGCTTCCCTGGTGGCGCAGTGGTTGAGAATCTGCCTGCCAATGCAGGGGACATGGGTTCGAGCCCTGGTCTGGGAAGATCCCACATGCCGCGGAGCAACTAGGCCTGTGAGCCACAACTACTGAGCCTGCGCGTCTGGAGCTTGTGCTCCGCAACAGGAGAGGCCGCGACAGGGAGAGGCCTGCACACCGCGATGAAGAGTGGCCCCTGCTCGCCGCAACTAGAGAAAGCCCTTGCACAGAAACGAAGACCCAACACAGCCAAAAATAAATAGATAAATAAATAAATAAAATAAAATAAAATTTAAAAATAAAAATAAAAAATAATAAAAAAAAACATATGCCCATATACCCCGAAAAAACCATAATTCAAAAAGAGTCATGTACCACAATGTTCATTGCAGCACTATTTACAATAGCCAGGACATGGAAGCAACCTAAGTGTCCATCAACAGATGAATGGATAAAGAAGATGTGGCACATATATACAATGGAATATTACTCAGCCATAAAAAGAAACGTAATTGAGTTATTTGTAGTGAGGTGGATGGACCTAGAGACTGTCATAGGAGTGAAGTAAGTCAGAAAGAGAAAAACAAATACCGTATGCTAACACATATATATGGAATCTAAAAAAAAAAAAAAAGGTTCTGAGGAACCTAGGGGCAGGACACGACTAAAGACACAGACATAGAGAATGGACCTGAGGACATGGGGAGGGGAAGGGTAAGCTGGGACAAAGTGAGAGAGTGGCATGGACATACATACACTATCAAATGTAAAATAAATAGCTAGTGGGAAGCAGCCGCATAACACAGGGAGATCAGCTTGGTGCTTTGTGACCACCTAGAGGGGTGGGATAAGGAGGGTGGGAGGGAGACGCGGGAGGGAGACGCAAGAGGGAAGGGATATGGGGATATATATACGTATACGTATAGCTGATTCACTTTGTGATACAGCAGAAACCAACACACCATTGTAAAGCAATTATACTCCAATAAAGATGTTAAAAAAAACAAAAACAAAAACAAAAACATATGCCCTGGGACTTCCCTGGTGGCACAGTGGTTAAGAATCTGCCTGCCAATGCATGGGACATGGGTTTGACCCCTGGTCTGGGAAGATCCCACATGCCACGGAGCAACTAAGCCTGTGCTCCACAACTACTGAGCCTGTGCTCTAGAGCCTGTGAGCCACAACTACTGAAGCCCGCGAGCCACAGCTACTGAAGCCCGCGCGCCTAGAGCCCGTGCTCCACAACAAGAGAAACCACCTCAATGAGAAGCCTGCACATCGCAACGAAGAGCAGCCCCCGCTCGCTACAACTAGAGAAAGCCCACGCGCAGCAACGAAGACCCAACGCAGCCAAAAATAAATAAATAAATAAAGTTATTTAAAAAAAAAAAAAAAAGACAGCGGGCTACATTTGGTGCATGGGCTGTAGCTCACTGTAGTTCCTTGATTGGATGGTGGTGGTGGTGCTGGTGGTGGCGGCAGCGGCTTCCCCTATCCTCACCTCCCTTTTATCATCAATACCATTATTTGGAGCCCAGTTATGTAAGGTTTTAGATACCTAAATCACTTGCTGGCAACACAGAGCCATTAAAATATTTTAAAAACATAGAAATATGATTGTTTTCAGTTTTTAAAAAAATTGAATAAGTAATATATTCACATGGTTCAAAATTATACCAAAAAGTTATACAGTGAGAAGTGTCCCTTCCACCCCTATTTCAGTTACCCATTTTACTAACCAGAAGCAACCAATGAGACCCATTTCCTACTTCACCTTCTATAGATAGTCCATATCTTGTCTATATACAAATGCTTTTCCCATTTTTATAGAAAAAGTAGCATGCTATGCATAATATTCTGCACCTTGCTTTTTTCAGTAGGAGAGTGTTCCTATTAAATTTTTGGTGTTTCTATTAAGATAGCATTAACAAATTATTTTATCACTGTTTACGAGAGGTTTGACATCTTCCTAATGTTGAATCTTCCTATTTGCTCAGATCTTTTATGTGCTCAATATTTCAAATTTTCTTCATCTTTATCTTGATAAGTATATTCCTAGGTGTTTTAGGTCCTTCTTTTATATCTTTTGATTGTCGTTGGCATATACAAAAGCCACCATACTGACTTCTTTTATAGTTTAGAATAGTGTTTTGGGCTTTGGGTTTTCCATGTTTATAATCATATTATCTGCAAATGATGATGGTTTTATCTACTCTTTTCCTGTTTTTGTACCTCTAGTTTCTTTCTCTTGTCCAATTGTATTGGTTGTACCTCCAGAAAAGGTTAAATAATGATGGAAGAAGACAACTTTGTGTTGTTTCTTACTTTAATGAAAGTGCTTCTGGAAGATGATGTTTGGGTTGTTTTTATAAATGTTTACCTTATTCTATTTTATCAAGAACGTTTACTAAAAATATGTGTTGGGTTTTATCAATTGCCCTGTTAATATATATTGATAAGACTTTTTTCCTCATTTTCTCTATTAATATGGTGCTTTATATTAGCAGAGTTCCTAATATTAAACCATCCTTGTCTTTTTGGAATAAGCCTTCCTTGTTGATTTAAAATTATTATTAATGTGCTGTTAGATTGTGTTTGCTTACACTTACTAGCATTCTTCCATCACTACCCATAACTGAACTCAGACTGGTTCTCTTGTATTGGTTGTGTCAAGCCTGATGCCTGAGATGGCCAAGTGGAGGGAGATGTGGAAGATGTTGTGGGACCTGTGTGTCTGGAGCTCATGGGAATGGGCCGGACAGAGAGATAGATTTGTGAGTCATTGCATATAGGCGGTATTTTGTGTCAAGAGACTGGATGAGATCACCCAGGAACTGAGTAGATAGAGACGAAGAGGGGAGGAGGACTGAGCCTTGGGGTGCTTCAACATTTTGAGATTCAGCCTCTGACAGGGAACCAGCAAAAGAAGTGGAAAATTGTTTGGCAATAAAGAGAAATGAGTTACTGACACACACTATAATATGGATGAACATTGAAAAGATTATGCTAAGTGAAAGAGGCCAGACACAAAAAGCCACATTTTATATGATTCCATTTATATAAAATGTCCAGGCAAATCTATAGAGACAAAAGCAGGTTAGTGGTTGTGGGAGCTGGAGGGAGGGTTGGGATAGGAATGGCCGGGTTAGGAGTTTCTTTTTACATGATGAAAGTGTTCCAAACAGACTATGGTGACCAACTCGGTGAATATGCTAAAACCATTGAATTGTACACTGTAAGTGGGTAGGTTTTATGATATGCCAGTTATAGCTCAACAGAAACTATGGGGGAAAAAAAGAAACTGAGAAGTGGCTAGAGTGTAGAAGGAAAATCTGGTGACTGGCATGAGGAAGCTGATCCCACCATGGGTCAGGGCTCAAAGCACCACCAGTGGGAGGCTAGTTCTCACCTTTTTGGCAAAATGCAGGAACATTAATTGGGGACAAGTGTACTTGTTGGCAACATGTTCAATTCCAGGACATCGTTCTTCATTGCTGGAAGTAGTTCTGACCTAACAGCCAAAGGGAGGGTCAATTTTAGAAGAAACACTTCCCCAGGAGGAAAAGATTTACTGGCAGGATGTGACAAGGGAAAATAGGTGGGCCCTGGGCTAGAGACTAGACGAGCCTAACATAAGCCGGTGATCAGATCGATCTTGGCTGGTGAGAGAGCATGAATGGAGTTGGTTCTGGAAAAGCAGAGCCATTAGGACTGGGCCAGATGGGTAGGGGTGTCCCTGGGAGGAGGCACCGCTGAAACAGGGAGACGTCAGGATTAAGATGTCGGATATCAGAATTGATGAGATTTGAGAATTGATGGAGCTCGAGGGGGAAGGAAGGACGTGGTCCTGGAAAGCTGGCCCAAGCCTCACTAGGCCAGTCTGACGTATTTGTTGAGCCCTTGCGTGTGCAAAGGGCTACTGGGGCTGGGCCCGTAACAGGTCCTCACCTGGAGGGACGAGAGCTGTGCGCATGCCCAGATCACCTCTCGGGCGTGCCGGAAGTGCTGTTGTCAGGCCCGCGGAGGGGCAGAGCTGTGAGCCCAAGGGCACTGCTGGCCGTTCGGGGGTGTCATCTTGGAGGAGACAGAATTTGGTGAGGAAGACGGGAGGCTATTCCAGGCAGAAGGAGGTTTGTGCTGCCAAAGTGATTCAGAAGTCACCGATATGGGGCTCCTGCCAGTGGAGGTAGAGATTGCTGAGGATGCTGGGAGAAGGCGACTGGTGCAGGCGTCACCTGGACGAGGTACTGAGTGAGGTGAGGGGGACTCGGTGGACAGGTGTTGCAGCCGGAGATGTGAAGACTGGAAACTGGAATGAGACTGGAGGACTGGAAACGAGTGAATGAGTGACCAGCTCTATGGTTGGCGCTGGGTTTTCACCCTCTTTACACCCACTTGAGTGCTGACCCGACTTTCAAATGAAGAAAAATGAGGCTCAAAAAGGAGAAGTGACTTGTTCTAAACCCCAGAATTGGGACACAGGGGAGCTGGGATTTGAGCTGGCCTTTTGATTCCAAAGCCAAATCTGGAGCTCCTGTATTGGAGTCTAGGGGGCAGGTGAATGGTCTAGAATAGAGCTGGGCAAACTTTCCCTGTACAGGATCAGATAGTAAATATTTCCCGCCATGTGGGCCAAGAGGCAAAATTTAGAGGGTATTAGGAGATAAGTAAAAATACAAGAAGAGATGAAACATATTTCCATACATCTTTATTGACAGAATTTAAAACATTACTTACGGACACTAACTTTTGGGTTTAATAGAATTTGTCATGAAATACTATTCTTTTGATTTTTTTCAATCATTAAAAATATTAAAAAATCACTCTTGGGAATTCCCTGGTTGTCCAGTGGTTAGGACTCCGAGCTTCCACTGCAGGGGACTAAGATTCCTCAAGACTAGCGGTGTGGTGCCCCCCCACCCCCCCAAAAAAGTCACTCTTTGTTCAGGAGATATACAGAATCAGACAGTAGGTCAGCCGGATCTGGGCTGTGGGCCATGGTTTGCCAACCCTTGGTCTAGATCTGTGCTGCCCAGTATAGTGGCCACTGGCTCCATGTGGCTACTGAACACTCGAAAAGTATGTAGTCTGGACTGAGATGCACTGTAAGTGTAAAATACACACTGGATTTAAGGCAATCTAAAGAAACAAGCAAAATATCTCAATAATTTTTAATGTTGGTTACATGTTGAAATTATAATATTTTGGATAGATTGGTCTAAATTAAATATTATTAAAATTAATTTCACCTGTTTCTTTTTACCATTTTACTAATTGTCTAATAGTCTTTTAACGTGGCTATTAGAAAATGTTAAATTATCCATGTGTTTGCATTTGTGGCTTGCATCATATTTCTGTTGTACAGTGCTGCTCAAGGAGTGAGACTGGGGACATGGGGTGAGATGGCCCCTCCACTTGTGTTGAGGGAGGTGAGAGGAAGTGCAGCCTGGCATTCGGGAGTGGAGTGTGGGGCCATGTTGGGGACATTGGATTTCATTAAGGAGAGGTGGAAGGGCAGGGTGAGGTGGATATGAAGACCAAGGAGGCTTCTGCAGGATTAGGTTGGAGGTGGTGAGGGGGCTTCAGGGAATAGTGGGGTTGAGCTGTTTGGGGGGCAGCTGTGAGAAGCTGGGGGGCAAGGCAGCTGGCGAGAAGCAAGAGGTTCCCGAGCAGTCAGCCAGGTGAGTGTGGGATGAGGACCCTGCCCTGAGGAGCTTCCAGCTCTCAACCCCCCTGGATCAGGAGACAGTATGAACTTATCTTCCATTCTGAGCCTACTTGGAGAAGTGGTTTGGCTAGTTCACTGGCAGAATGTGGAGATAGAATGTTAAGATGCAGCATTCACCCCCAAAATCCTTGCTTTTCACAGCAGGAGAGGGCTCGTGGCTAGAGATCATTCCTCTCTCCTCAGCTATGTGGGCCCCCTCTGCCCAGCCTTGGGAGTCCTGCCTACTCTGGCCTTGTGCTGGGAACAAACGTGACTGTCAGAGCCTTGGCTCCTTGCACTTGGTGTTCATGCCCAGGAGCTGGCTTTGCCTTGCCCTCTGGAAGGAGAAAGGGGTGGGAGGTGCTAAGGAGATGGTACCTGCCTGTGGATTCCTGTTTCTTGGCTCGTAGGAGAAAGGCGGAGTTTCTGTGTTCATATCTGTGGTCTCTCATACTCAGCACTTGAAGTGGCAGGATGAAACCCTCAGCATGCCTGTTGTCTCTTGTTTCCCAAGTGCCCGGGGCTTGGGGGAGCGCTAGAGGTGCTGAGAGGACACGGCACATGGAGGCCTGGCTTCTAGGCCTGGTGCCACTGGACATGTTACTCCTTGCCATAGACTGAATGTTTGTGCTCCCCCTGCAAATTCGTATGTTGAAATCCTACCCCCGCCACAAGGTGATGGTATTAAGAGGTGGGGCCTTTGGGAGGTGATTAGGTCATGAGGGTAGAACCCTCTTGAATAGGATTAGTGCCCTCATAAAAGAGGCCCCACAGAGCTCCCTTACCCCTTTTGCCAGGTAAGAAGAAGTAAGAGGGAGAAGACAGCCATCTGTGAACCAGGAAGTGGGTTTCTCCAGACACCCAGTCTGCTGATGCCTTCATCTCGTACTTCCCAGCCTCCAGAGCCGTGAGAAATAAATTTCTGTTACTTATAAGCCATGTAGTCTATAGTAATTTGTTATAGCAGCTCGAACAGACTAAGGCACTCTCCCTTGTCTGACCTTTGGTTTTCTTCCCTGGTAATGAGGGGTTTGGACTTCAGCTTTGAAATGGATCACCTCTTGATCCTTTTCTAGCCATTAGGGACTAAAGTACTAGAAGAAATGGACAAAATAAACTGTGCTGCTAGAGGCAGGCATAGGCAGGAAGCGAGGAGGCCGTCACCTGTGAGGGGCTGGTTTTCTCCTTGAGAGAGGCAGACAGTGCTTCCCTCTGCCTTCCTTTTCAGGCCTGGCGTTCAAGGCCCTCCACCTGGTGGTTCTGGTCCAACTTTCCAGCCTTACTGCCCATCCCGCCCCTATGCCTGGAGTCAGGGTTGTAACCACACACGTTCCTTAATGTCTCTCATCACCCCCTCCTTTCATGGACCATTGCCATTGCAGTACTCGCTGACTTCCTGTTTCCTGTGGATGAACGGAACCCTTTGTCGTGGCATGTAAAGCCCCTGCCCAGCGACACAATCTCAGCTCCTCTCTGTCATGTGGGGCTACTTGCAGTTCTCCAAACAGTCTGTGCTTTCTCAAGTGCTGAGCCTTTGCTCAGTCGGTCTCCTCTGCCCGCACCCACTTCTCCCCCATCCCTGCCTGGAGAACCCCCATTCAGTCTCCACGGCACAGCCCAAGCGTCTGCTCCTGTGGGAAGCCTTGTCCTTCCTGCCCACTTCCCTAGCTTACTTCGTGTCTCTCCCATGTGTCCCTGTCCTCCTGTGCTTCCCTGATACAGCTTTCATCTCACCACGTGGAAAAGTAGACTCCACTCCTGGGGCAAGGGCAGGGGCAGGGGTGGCCTCTGATAGTGGTGGCACTTGGTCACGGTCCCTGAAAGGCAGGTTGACCAAAGGAAAGCTATCCTCTAGAGTCTCCCTTCGCTGTCATTAACATGCAGTTGTTGAAGCCTATTGTGAAAACTGGGCACCCAGTCTGTCCTTGCCTTCCCTGTGCAAGCAGCTCAGCTCGCTTCTCAGCGTCCACTGCAGTAAGGCAAGGCCACCAGAGTTCCAGCCAATGGAAAGTGAGTGAGAGTGACATGTGCCACTTCCAGGCCTGGGCCATCAAGACTCACACCAGCTCCTCCCTGTATGTTTCCTTCTGCCAGCTGCGTGCGATGACAAGGCCTGAGGGGCTGGTGGAGCCATAAGATGGAAGGGGCCTGGGTCCCTAAATGACCTCATGGAGGAGAGCCGCTTCTCTAGCCTGAACACCACCCAGGACTGTTATCTGTAAGAAACAATATTCTGTGGCTTTTAGATATATTTGGTACACAGTGTAGCCTTCCCTGACTGATATTCCTGTAGTGCAAACCTGAGTGCAGGTGACAGTAATAAAGGCACGTTCAGGCCTAGGTGATGGATTGGATAGGGGAGGAGTGAGGAGAGGGGTGTCAAGGCTGACCCAGTCAGGTTCCTGGCCTGCACAGGTAGGGTGGTAGAGGCATTCTCTGTGGCCAAGAACACCGGCAGAGGCTCTGGGCTCAGGGGAATGTAATGTGTTCTCTTTTAGACATGCTGAGATTGAGGTGCCTTGGGGACAGTTCAGGAGAGATGTTGAGGGATAGTGACTCGTGTGGGTTTAGAGTTCAAAAAACAGGTCTGTCCTGAGGGTCATGTTGATGGCAGGCGAAGCCCAAGCTGTTAGTAAATGAGTGAATGTATGAATTGTCATGTAATCAGAAACTGAGGCTCAAAGGGAGAGTCTCCCAGGCCCACCCTGACTTAGTGACAGTGATAAACCACACACACAGCCCCTCCAGGGCTGCTCTGATGAGGAGGCGCTGCTGCCTTTCAGCAGGGAGATGGGCCTTTCCTAGTTTCATAGGCTCGTCCCCGACCTGGTCAGCAGCAGTGCATCCTGAATCTGTCCCTATCCCAATGCCCCGTGCCCGGAATGCTGTATAAAAGTGAGAATCCAGCCACAGGGACCTGGGAATCTGAAGTTTTAAAAACTACGCAGGAGATTGTGATGTGAAGCCAGGCTGGGCCCCTCTGTATGCCGTGTCCACTGAATGCAGCCCTGCGAGCTCCGAGGGGATTGGGAGGTTTAGGTCTGTATGTGAACCACATATTCTGTTAAGGTCTGATTCCAGAAGGGTGTCCTAGGCAATTCTGATTGGCCTCTGCTGGGCAGAGGCTGCCTCTGAGACTCAAACTAGGCATGGGTGGCTGTCGCAAGAATGTGACCTTAGTGGGTGTGGGCGGGGCGTTGGCTAGTAGAGCTTCTCCAGATCTTCCACTTCTGTTTTGAGGATTCGATTTGAGACACGATGGGGAGCTCATCTGGTGAAGGAGTCTTCCCTGAGATCTTCTATTGTTACTGTTGTTAGCAGTCCTAGCAGCTGGCATTTATATCTACTACCCGCCCGGCACTGTGCTAAACTCTTGGCAGACAGTCTCTGATCCCTGCAGGAGTGCTGAGAGGCAGGTGTTGTCATCCCTGTTTTCAAGATGAAGAAGCTGAGTTTCATGGAGGCCTAGTTAGGGACTGGCATCCCTAATGCTTTCAGTTGATGATGATGAGTTTAGAGGGCCCAGGAACAAGACACTAGGACCTCGTGGGGGCTGGAGTGAGCTGGACAGCACCTGCCCCACCTGCTGGGGGGCAGTGTGCCTCAGCTCGCACTGACTGTGGACATGTGGGACTGTGGCCCAGTGTGACTTCATCTAAAAAATTTCCAAAGGTACCTGGAAATGTAATGTTTTGTAGAAATATCATGCTTTGTAAATGTTGGCAAATAATTTTTTACGATGTTCAAGGCACTGTATAGGCAAGCAAGCACATCTGAAAGTCAGATTCAGCCCACTAGGAACCAGTTTGTCACCTTGGTTAAGAGATCTTTTATTCAGTCTGCAGGTATTGGAGTGCCCACTGGAGGTGTCAGGGCAAAGGAGACAGACCTGGTGCAGGATCTCATTGAGCTCTTGGTCAGTGTCAATATTGTGTGATCTGTGCTCTGAGAGGGTCCCTTCCTTGGGGCCTGACAGAACACTTTCTGGAGGAAGCTGAAGTCTGATGGATGTTGGATTAGTCAGCTAGGGCTGCCATAACAAAGCACCACCAGCTGCAGGGTGTAACAACAATAAAAATGTGTTGTCTCTGTTTACTTGATAACAGGGGCAAGGATAAAAACTGTGAGACAGTAAGTGAATAAATAAACTCAGCAGTACTAGTTTGTTTTTTAGAAGTTACATTTGGTCATACCCAAACAATTGCAGTATAAGAATTTGAGGTTATATATCAAACCCAGGTAACAGGAACTTGTACTAGCAAGACACCTAAATGAAGAATTGTCTGACAAAGCAGAGATAAAAAAAAAGAGATTTATTATTTTACAGTTCTGGAGGCTAGAAGACCAAAATCAAGGTGTTGGCAGAGCCACACTCCCTCTGAAGGCTCTAGGGGGGAATCTGCTCCATGCCTCTCTCCTAGCTTCTGGTGTTGCTGGTAATCCTTGGTATTCCTTTGTGCTATGGACTGAATGTTTGTGTCCCTCCAAATTCATATATGTTGAAACCCTAATCCTCAGTGTGATGGTAATTGGAAGTGGGGCCTTTGGGAGGCAGTTAGGTTTAGATGAGGTCATGATGAGGTTTAGATGAGGTCATCATTTAGATGAGGCAGTTAGGTTTAGATGAGTGGTGCCCTCATGATGTAATTAGTGCCCTTTTAAGAAGAGACATGAGAGAGCTTGCTTCTCTCTCTGCTCTCTGCCATGTGAAGATACAATAAGAAGATAGCCATCTGCAAACTAGGCAGCGGGTCCTCATCAGACATCTTGATCTTGGACTTCCCAGCCTCTAGAACTGTGAGAAATAAGTTTGTTTTTTAAGGCACCTGGACCATAGTATTTTGTTATAGCAGCCTAAACTGACCAAGGCACTTGGTTTGTAGACTTGTCACTCCAGTCTCTGCCTCTGTTGTCACATGGTGTTTTCCTTGTGTCTGTCTTTGTGTCTTCTCTTTTTATAAGGCACCAGTCATATTGGATTAAGGGCCCACCTACTTCAGTCTGATCTCATCTTAACTTGATTACATCTGCAAAGATCCTCGTCCCAAATAAGGTCACATGCACGGGTACCACGGGTTGGGAATTGAACAGATCTTTTAGGGGATACAATTCAACCCAAAACAGATATGTAGAGTAGGCAGGTAAGATTTGGGGAAGAATATTCCAGGTAGAGGGAACAGCAGGTGGAAAGACAGAAGGGTGCAGGTGAGTTCCAGGAAATAAAAGAAATCAAAACAGCAAGAGTGGAGAGCTGGGCCTGAGATGTGACTGGGGTGGCTTGAGCCATGTGGAACAGTCAGGCTTGGCTAGGCTGCAATTAGAGATAAACCCCCAAATCTCAGTGGCTTGACCCAGTACAGGTTTATTTCTTGCTCACATCAAGTCTGATGTGGGCTGAACAGCTCTTCTTTATAATGTAGCTCTGCCATGCAGAACACATGGTCTCCAGGGGAAGAGAGGTCTGGGGGAAGCGCCCAGTCTCAACCGCTCAGGCCTGGAAGTGACTCTTCCACTCAAGATGAAGAGAGGTTGGAGGGAGGGGGGCATGGATTTCTGTGAGCCCCATCTGTCCCTCTCACCTGTATTCAGGGTTAAGACTTCATCCTCAGAGTATTGGGAAGCCAGCCACGGTTTTCACGCAGAGTGTGACAAAATCCGACTTGTGTTTTAGAAAGTTTCCTCTAGCTGGAGCCCGTGGAGCTGTGGTGTGGGAAGTGGCCCCCTATGGGAGTCAGCTACAACAGTCACAACATATTTGCAGTTAACTCCTGCGATTTCCACCTTGCAGGCTCAGCCAAAATAAGAAAAAAAAGAAAAAGAAAAATTTATGTAATTTAAAAAACTTTCAAAATGCATTTTGTGTCTATCCTCTGTATTCTAGATTGGTGATTGTACACATTCTTACACATATATTGCCTGACAGCCTGAATCCCCAAAGCCATGGGACTTGACTTTAAGGGCCTCTTAAGGGACTTTGGGGGGTAACTGGGCTCCTTGCTGATTTGAGAACCTCATTGTCATAGAAGATGCCCTCAACTCATGTCTGCAACTAGGACCAAATAACAAGAGTCCCTTGTGTCAAAGGGAATTCCTGCTGCTTCCAAACAGCGTGGTGCCCTGCCTCTGTCAGAAGCACCCTTGCATGCAGTATAAAAGCATTCTGTGCTGACTGACCCCCATTTGTCTGTAGTTCTTTACAGTTTATAAAGTATGTTCTAGGCCAGTGCTTTATTTGAGGCTCAAAATCATTTAATCTCATATGAGATCTAATTTAGACCACGGAACTCAGAAGCTCAGAGCCCCCTTGTCCTAGTCGGGAGTAGTCAGGAGCCCTGGAGACAATGTGGAGTTGGAAGTGCTGGCTTTGTGGCCACGATTTCAGCTGTGTGATTTCAGTGTTTTTGTGTATAAACTATGGATAACTGCATACGAAGGTATTTTGAAGCTCCAAGAAAGCAATGTTGGTGAAAGTATTTTGCAAACTGTGAAGCACCATCCAGATGTTGTTATCCTCAGACTTGACATGTCATTGAAAGCATTTCCCAAATTGTGCTAAAGGAATCCATGTGGACAAGAGCAGGAGATTAAGTGAATGTATGCCCTCATTAGTTATGTCCTGTGGCTACACCTGACCTTGATTGCCTGAATTTTCTTCATGGCTTGGGCAGCTGTGCTCATCATTGCCTGTGACCAAAACCCTGGTCCTTATTTCTGTGGGTGGGCAAGGGCTGGGGTGGAGGTGGAGTGGAGAGTTTGTTAGGAACTTCCCTGCAAGCCTTACCACCAGATTTCAGTGACATGACCAAGGTTTTATGGAGATACGTGAATTCCAGTTTATGGAATCTAGCCTGAAAGTGAAATGGTCAGGTGAGCCTTGGGATGAACCAGAGGCATTTGCTCATCTTGGGGTGGGTGCCCCAGCTCTAGGGGGTTGATACCTTGGGGGAAATGCAGCGTTGTGTGGCTAAATCTTCAGATTTTAAAAAAATTATTTTTTCCAAATGTGAAATTGTGACATTTTACATTCTCATGGCAACTCCACTGGCTGGCTGATTTAGGGAGTGAGCCTTGGGCCAGGGCTCTGGGCTTGTTTTCTCCTTTATAAATTGGTTATGGTACCACCTTCCATAGGATTGTTAGGAGACCAGATGAGAAAATAGAATGCCCAGCCTATCACACCGGGCCTGGCAGCAGGATTCCAGCGGGAGACGTCAGCTACTTGTGTTCTGCTGTTGTTTGGTAATCCCCAGGCTTCAGAGGTTTTAATCCTGGTTCATTTGGGGCTCGTCACGCATATGATTAAAAGGAATCATGGGATTACGCAGGCCTTTCAAGCTTGGTGGTCAAGTAGATAAATATTAAGGGGTTTTGTATATTAGAAAAAGAGAACTATTCTTCCCTTCCCCCAAAACTTCATGATTTCAAGGAAGTGGTACATTTCTCTTAAAAACAGATTTTAGCAAAAATAAATGAATTAAATGAAAAAGTAACCAAAAGTAAAAATTTGATGCCAGTCGTCAACGTCGTGCCAGGCGACCTAAGATTGGGGAACACCGTGGTCCCACCGTTTCTGCCGCCACATCCCGGCGGAGCACCACTGGCAACAGTCACTCGACGAACTCCGCCCCCTCCTCGCTTCTCGCCTCCGGGGGAGGCGGCAGAAGGGGCGGGAGCGCGTGGCTTTGACGGCACCAAGGTCAAGGGGGAGGGCGGGATGCGTCCCAATTTCTCCGAGCCAAGCCGAGGGCCTTGGCGGGCACTACGCGCCCAATTTCGGAAGGCCGGGTTCTGCACTTCCAGTTGGGGCGACTTCGGTTTCCGAGGCTTCCTCGAGTCCAGTTTCCTCTTTTGGGAAACGGAGGGGCCAAGGCTGCCAATGCTGGATTAGGGCGCACCGGGGCTAGGGACTACGGCCTCAGAGGGCGAAGGGTCAGTATTGCGCCTCTCCGTCCCTGGGCTCGGGCCACCGGCCGCCAGGGACACGACCGTCGGACCACCGGACCCGGCGACCCTCCGCAAGGCCCCGGCTCGCGCGAATTCTAAGATAAGGACAAAGCCCGCCTGGATCTACCGTGCGCGCGCCGCCGCGGCCAATGGGAAGCCGGCGCGGGGTTGAGTGACGGGCCGGCGAAGCCAATGAGCATGCGCTTTGTTGCGAGGTGGCCTCGGCTCCGGCATTATAAAGAGCGCCACGAGTCGGCATTGTCAGGCGGCAGCACCGCGCGGGCCCGGGAGAGTGTCTGTGTTGGTGGCTTTCGTGCGGCGGCGGCAGCGGCAGCGGCAGCGCAGGCCGAGGGAGGAGGGTGCGAGGTCGCGGCGGCTCCGTCGATAGACGGGGGAGAGGCCCGGCAGCGCAAGCGTGAGCGCGGCCGAGCCCGCGGTGCCTTCCCGGCGGGTGGGGACGAGCGGGCCCCGCGGCGTCATCGGCGGCGAGGTGAGCGGCCGGGCCCGCGGGTGGCGGGCGGGAGCCCGGGCGGGAGCGGCGCCGGCCTGATGCGTCGTGGCCGCTTGTTGCAGGAGCCGCGCGCCACGGCCTAGCATGTCGGAAGCGGGTGAGGAGCAGCCCATGGAGACGACGGGCGCCACCGAGAACGGACACGAGGCCGCCCCCGAAGGCGAGTCGCCGGTCGGGACTGGTGCTGGCACCGGGGTCGCGTCTGGCGCCGGAGGCGGGAGCGTGGCGCCCCAGGCCGGCAACCAGAACGGCGCCGAGGGTGACCAGATAAACGCCAGCAAGAACGAGGAGGACGCGGGGTAGGTGCGGCCGCGGGCCGACGAGGGGCGCCGCCTTTGTTCCGGGGCCGCCTTTTGTTGGCGCCACGCGGCGGGGGGAGGGGCGGGCGGCCGGGGCCTGCTTGCGGCCCGCAGACCAGCAACTCCGCGCCGCCGGCTTTCCGTGCGCGCCGGAGTTTGCAGGAGTTTGTTGGGTCGACTTTGGCGCCGCCCCGGGGCCGCTGGCTGGCGGCCCGGAAGGGGAGTGCGCTCGGACCCGGGGCCCGGCGGGTCGCGGACTGCCTGGGCTGCGTGGGCGGAGTTGGCGCGCGCCACGGCCTTCCTCCTCCGCCGCCTTTCCAGGGCGGAGTCACGGTCTGAACTCCGACTCGGTCCCGGAAGCCTTGAGTTCCTTGAGAGCGAGTGCTCGGAGGTGGCAGGGACCGTAGCGTTTTGATACACGGTTGTTAGACAAATTAGATTCCTTCCAGTTGTGAGTGCTCAGGGCCTAGCTCTCTGGCTAGGTTGTGCTTCCTTTCCCCATCTCCTTGGGCGTACGGATCACCTGAGGCTTTGTTAGGGTCAAGACTGGGTTTGGAAGGGTAGCGGAGATTTGTTAACATCTTTCAGAGGTAGAACCCTTATGGGCCCTAAGGGTAAACCTTTGTTCTGAATGGTGGCTTTATTTACAATCTTTTCAGTGAAAGCTTTGCTAGGGCCAGTCCTTCCGAAATGACAGCTTTCTAAGGCTTGATTCCCTGTTCTCACCCCACCTTTTCAGAAAAATGTTCGTTGGTGGCCTGAGCTGGGATACCAGCAAAAAGGACCTAAAGGATTATTTTACCAAATTTGGAGAGGTCGTTGACTGTACAATAAAAATGGATCCCAACACTGGCCGGTCAAGAGGGTTTGGGTTTATCCTCTTCAAAGATGCAGCCAGCGTGGAGAAGGTAAGCTGGGTACTTTATAATCAGAAGTCTGTGTATTCTATGAGGATACTATTCTTTAGACCATGATTGGCTTATGTGTTTTGCACATGGTTGGGTGCTTTGGGAAAAGCAGAGAGGTTGGGAACTTATGCTCTCCTATTTGAAGGGATTAAAAGTAGAGATTAAACGGAGGAGTGAGTGGGCTGGAGTGGTCCAGGAAGATTATAGTTGACCGTTTATTATTTTGTGCCTATTCTGGACCCTGCTGAAGCAGACATTTCATTGAGAGGACTAGAAGAGAGTCCATGGTTGCTGGGAGATAAGCATTATTTTACTCTCATTTTGTAGAAAACAAACCTAAGGCTCAGAAGGTTAAGTAGAAGAGATCACATAGCTAGTAAGGGGTGGAGTGTGAGGATTCCAGCCTTCACAGCCTAGCTCTAGCCTGTGCTTTTAATTATTGCTTTACTTCTGGAGGAGATAGGCCTTAAATTGGGGCTGCCTGGGCAGGAAGAGGGGTGCACGGCATGGGCAAAGACTGGTGGGGGGTTGAGGATAGATTTATAGGTGTTTAGGTAAACCAAGTGAAGTTTGGAGATAGGGTTGGGAAGTCAGATTGGGGGTAGAGTTTGAAGGGGGTGAAGCACATTTTGTGTGCCTGCGTTGGAGTCTTGTGGCTCAAAGAGAAGGTCCTTGTTCAGGGTCATGCTGCTGAGTTAGAACCCAGCTCCCTTCTGTTGGAACAGGTTCTAGACCAGAAGGAGCACAGGCTGGATGGCCGTGTCATTGACCCCAAAAAAGCCATGGCCATGAAGAAAGACCCAGTAAAGAAAATTTTTGTGGGGGGTCTGAATCCTGAAGCCACTGAGGAGAAGATCAGGGAGTACTTCGGCGAGTTTGGGGAGGTGAGTGTGTGGCTCCCGGAGTGGTCTGCCAGCTGCACCGAGGTTGCCTTCTTCCTGGTCCTTGGCACCTTGGCTGGCTGGATCTCTTTTTCACTCTGGTGTTCGTGGACTTTTTCTCCTGTGAGTTCCTTATAGGCTCTGCGATAGGGTCCTGAGCTTTGCTTATGTTTGTAGATTGAAGCCATTGAGCTTCCAATGGATCCAAAGTCGAACAAAAGACGAGGCTTTGTTTTCATCACCTTTAAAGAAGAGGAACCTGTGAAGAAAGTTCTGGAGAAAAAGTTCCACACCATCAGTGGAAGTAAGGTAAGGTGTCCCCAGCTGTGTGTTCTTGGCATTCTGCTGCTGGAGAGCTGGCCTTTGCAGGCGTGGATTAGGCATTGGGTTACCTCCAAGAGTTCTCCAGGGTAGACCTTACTGTTTTCTGCACTGTCTGCTGTCCTGATAGGGGAGGGGCAGGTTGTCCTGTCCTTCACGGAGCTCCTAGGCTGGTAGGACAGGATATGAGGGAGGCAGGAGAATGCTGGAGGCTTATATGGGGTAGGGAGTGTGCTGAGTAGCCTCTTCAGTTCCTGACTTAAAGGTAGAGGTCATGGTATTTGGGATCTAGAGTGCAAAGTGTGCAAGTCCTACAGTTAAGGTCTCAGAAGATTCTAAAATTGCCATTTACTAATTTCTGTGGTGAAGTCTTACCTGCTTTGGACATTGCTGCAGAGCTTTTCTCTTATCTTTATCTCCTGCCACAACCAAATCTGTGTTAGTTCCATCCCCTTTGGTTACTGGTTAAATTAAGCCCCACCCCAAAGATCCTTTCTAAAGAGCTCCCAGGGTCCTGGCCAGCTTAAATCTAGAGCCAGTTTTGACTTCAAATAAGCAAGAGTCCTGTGCAGTGAGGGGCAACTCTTCCCTCTGAACTCTGGACAGGAGAGAGGGTAGGTAGTTCATGCTTCAAGTGTTCTCCAGTGGCCGAGGCAGTTGGGAGCTGAGGGTGTGGCCCACTGGCAAGGTGTGGCAGGCTCTGCCTGAGCAGGAGTGGCAGCCAGATAAGGTGGGACACAGGGTGGGGCTCCTGGAAGCCTCAATCCTGGCTGGGAATTCGGAAAGATTGGATGTGGGATTGGGCCCCTAAATTTTATGTAAAATGAGATGGGATCATAGGGGCTGTTGGGTGAGACCTCATCCATTAATGGTTACCCCAGTGGACAGTGACATGGAAAGAGGCCTTTTTCTCTGTGCCATGATGTGAAACGGGCATGAAGAGCCTATTAGGGCACCATTAGTCAAACTGCTAGTGGTTGGTCTTGAAATAAGTGTATTTTAGCTGGTTGTATTCAGCATTTTTAACTTAGTAGGATAGAAAACATGAGATTGCATCACTTGGTAATTTGTCAATTTTTTGAGTATGCTTGTATGGGGACATCTTATGTAAAATGGTTTTTTAATTGGTCTTAATGGAGAGGGTTATGTGTCAGTGGATTTTCTTTTAAAAATATACTTAAAGCAGGAGCACTTGAAGGTCCATGACCCTACTCCCACCCACAGTAGGCAGAGTTTTGAGCAAAAAGGAAATTGACTCTTTGGGCCCTAAGAGGACACAGATATCTGGCCCATCCCAACAGCACACCAGTGGTTGGAGGAGAAAGGGGGAGCAGTATGGCCTTAGGGAAGGCTGCCCTGAGCCTCAGTGGCTTTCTTTATAAGATGGAGGTCAGGATTGCCACCTCAATAGTGTATTTGAGTGGAATGCTTTATTTATTCTGGGGGGAAAAAAGAACCTTTTTTCTCTAAGATCCCTTACCTGGGAAGCCTTCTCTGACTCCCTTCCCCAAGGTGGCACCAGACTGACACCTGGTGTGGTGTCTTGCTACACTGGACTGGCATTGGTCCAGCTGTCCCTCTTCTCCCACTTGTTAGAGCACCCAAGGGTGACCCATCAGTAGACCTACGGGTGTATCCCATTGTTTCAAGCACTCTGGGGAAAGCCTTGAGCCAAAAAGCCCATTGTGTGAGTTTTGGTCTGTCTAGGTTTTAGTTGTGGTTCTGAGAGCTAGTCCAAATGTGGTTTCCCACCCCAGCATGTGTTCTTGAGCAGATAGAGAAGATCTGCCTCCTGAACGTTTGTCAGCGAAGGCCTTTGTGCACACTCCCTGCCCAGGGCTTGTCCCACTGGCATGACCTTCTGTTCTCTTGGCTTTCAGTGTGAAATCAAGGTGGCTCAGCCCAAAGAGGTTTATCAACAGCAGCAGTATGGCTCTGGGGGCCGTGGGAATCGCAACCGAGGGAACCGTGGCAGCGGTGGTGGTGGCGGAAGTGGAGGAGGTGAGTGGAACCCAGATGAAGATGGGTCCTGTTTCCCTGCCTGCATGGAGCTTCTCTGCCTGTTTTGGGGGCTCTCTTGGCCTCTGGTGCTTGGTGCAGCAGGGTGGGCAGGATCAGGAATGGTTTTCCTGGGTTGAGGCTATGCTGCTGCTGCTGCTGCTGCTTGGAGTGGAAGAGCCCATCTTTCTCATGTGGTCTGGGGCCCCAGGGCAGAGGGGGCATCTGCATCAAGATGGGGTGTGCTTGGCTCTGTGGCTGTCCTGAGTCTTGGTATACCCGTGGGTGGGTGGGCTGAAGGGTAGGGCAAGGCTGTGCCAGGCGCTTAACCTCCTTCCATCCCAGGCCCCTCTGACTCCAAAGCCTGAACTCCATCCTTTTTAAGGCCAAGCTGCCAGGGAGGGTGGGGGTCATCAGAGGGTGATTTGAATGAGAGAGAGCTGCCTCGGTTGCCCCAGTGAAGTTAGTTTTCCATCCTGGCCTGGCCTTCTTATCCCCAGCTTGGGTCTCAGGTACAGGGCTGGGCCCAGGGCCCTCCCTCTACACCAGGACAGCAGCCCCTTGGCTTTTCTGAGTTGTCATAGTAACCTCGCCACCCAAAGGGCAGGATTTCCTCCATCCTAGCTCCTGCGTGTGCTAAATGGTCCATGGGCCCCTGTGCCCTGCTCCCCCCCACAGGTCAGAGTCAGAGTTGGAATCAGGGCTACGGCAGCTACTGGAACCAGGGCTACGGCTACCAGCAGGGCTACGGGCCCGGCTATGGCGGCTACGACTACTCGCCTTATGGTTATTACGGCTACGGCCCCGGCTACGACTACAGTAAGTAGGAGAGAGGGAGGCCCCCATCCACTCACCCACCCTGGGAGGCAGGACAGACAGTGCAGGGGCCACTGGCAGCAGGGGCTTTGGAGTCGGACAGGCTGGGCTTTGTGGCCTGGCTTGCTCACTGGAGCTACCCGATTTTGAGCTTTTGGGGCTCAGGAAGGTGGGGAAGATGTCCTATCAGAGTTGTTGGCTCTGGTGAGGATGCATATCAAGCGCCTGGCACAGGGGTAAATGCTCAGTAAGTTGTAGCTGCTCTCATTGTTGTTCTTGTCCCTAGGTCAGGGTAGTACAAATTACGGGAAGAGCCAGCGACGTGGTGGCCATCAGAATAACTACAAGCCATACTGAGGCTTTGGCAGGAGTGTCCGACTGACCGCACACGCTTTGTTTGGAGATCGAGTGAACACAATTATGTACCAAATTTAACTTGGCAAACTTTCTATGGGCTGTCCCATGTGCGTCTTATTTAAAATTTCCCCCCTGGAAATCACTCTCCTGTTTAATATATCCAGAGCTCTAGTTGTTTTAGGCAGCGTGTGGTGTCTCAAGAGGCCAGAGCGGCATTATGGGCTCATTTTTATTACCAGGTTACCCAGAGCCAGATTGGAGGGTCTGCTTCCTGCGGCCGCTCCGCAGCCTGGACCTGTGGACCCTGGTTGTAAAGAGTAAATTGTATCTTAGGAAAACAGTGTCACCTTTTTTCACCTTTAATTTTATATTATTTGTGTCATACATTTCCTATAATGGAAGTGTTAATTTTACTGTACTTTTTGGTACCTTTCGGGAATCTAATGTATTGTAAGGTATTTTACACGTGTCCTGATTTTGCCACGACCTGGATATTGAAGCTATCCAAGCTTTTGAAATAAAAATTTAAAAACCCCCAAGCCTGGGTGAGTGTGGGATACACTGTGAAGGGGGGCAGGTGCTCCAGAGCTCCAGTATCCTCCAAGACCACCTAACTGCATCCTGTCAGGCATAAGCACACACTCTCCACATCTTTGGTTAGTTTCTTTTAATGACTTGGCCCTGCCTAGGACTTGTGCCCCTTTAAAGAAAGTGGAGTGGCTCAGATATTTGGGGCAGCTATTCAAGGGGGTGAAGTACAATGAGGGTTACCACCCTCAGTGGGGACACTGCCCCAGGGCAGTTCGAATCTGGAGCACCTTGGAACACCTGTCTTGACTTGCCATTGGAAATGGGATTCTCTCTCCCAGCAAAGACAGTGTGAACCTAAAGACAAGAGCAGACACACAAAGGGCCAGCTGGATCTGGGCAAGATGGTGCCCCTCCTGGTTTTAACAGCCACCTGTGGCAGGGCCTGTTTGTTGGCCTGATTGGAGCACCCCAAGTCTAGTGGCTGAGGCCTAAGATAGCTAGTTGTAAGACACAGCATTTGGCTGGGGCTGCAGGTAGATAAAGCCTGGCAGAAGCTCTCCCATAGAGGAACCGGCTGGAGAAGGGAGGAAATAGCTATACTCTTTTCTCAGCCATCAAATACAAACTTAAGTACTTTGGAGATTTTTCAAGGGTAGGGGATGGGGAAAGGCCAAGGCAGCCAGAGCCTCCCAGTATTAAAACTAACCTGTGGGAAGGGGACATCACTTGGAACAAGAATGTTGAAGGAGCTACTAATGGATGATAAGGAACCCAGTTCTGGTTCTCTAGGAACAAGAAGTAAGGCCACTTACCTAGAGGACACCCCTCAGCAGAGCTGCCTCAGGGCTGGAGCCTCAGTGTCTCACAACTTCTCACTTTCTCTTCCATGTCTGAAAAAGATGGTCAACATTTCTCCTCTGCTAAAGACTTCTGCCTTCAGTGTCCAGGCTTCTTGGATGGCAGTGTGGAGATTGGGCCCACTGGCCTGTCCAAGCCCACATCCCACCCTTTACCCATGTGTACAGGCCACCACAGGGTTAGCAACAATTTCCCAAGAGGACAAAACCAGCACTCAGATTTCCTGAGGCTTCCAGGCTCAACTGAAGTCCCCTCTATACAGTAACTCCAAGCCAGTTCTGTGCCCAGTCAGCTTTTCCTCCGCAGGCTTCCTGAAAATACAGTCCCTTCCCCCGGCAGGTTCCGTACCACCTCCAGTTGTGTCTAGTAGGGACTGGCCTCAGCTCTAGAGACCTGGGGACAGCAGTGAAATAGCCTGGGGGTGGGGTGGGGGTGGTTGTAGCTGGGCTGCTCTGATCTCTACCAGGAAGATAGCATTTTGCCTATTTTGGGGTCCCCCACTGAGCTCTGTACATGCAACATGGCCTCAGTGCATAGATGTGTCCAATTTGGTAATTATAGATTTCCTTGTAAGTGGATTTAGGGGAGAGCTTGACTTTCCTAAATGATTAGGAGCGTGCAGAGGGATTTCATGTTGTGTTGAATCAGTCCAGGGTACAAATCTCATTTCAGCCACTTAGCAGCTGAAAAAAGAAAGTTCCTGCCACCTACATCTCAGGGAGGCTTTAAGGACACAATGGAATCTCCCACTAGTTCTGATAGTTGGGCTTAAAAGCCCAGCCCTGCTTCCCCTGTCCTGCATGCCACACTGGTGCCTGCCCAGGCAGGATGGGTGGTGGCTCAGTTCCCACCTATCCAGGGCTCAGATTTTTGGGGGGCACAGGCAGAAATAGGGGAGGCCTCCACTTCAGCTCCCTACTCCCTGCACTGTTCAGAGGATACCTGGCTCAGCTGTTGCACCCCTGTCCCTGGGCATGCTGGGAGGTCCTAGCTCCAGGCTGGGTTCTAGAGACACAGTTATCAGCTGCCCCTTGGGTCTCCAGGCTCACCTGTCAGGATGGCATCCAGCTTTGCTACCACGTGTTGTGCGTTGTCCAAGCTGAAACACATCGGGGGCTTGAACTTCAGGACATTCCTCCCGGGGCCATCAGTGCTCAACAAAATGTAGTTTTCTTTCAGCCTGCAAGGATAGGACAAGGACACAGCAGGGCCTGCTGCCCACCAGCCAAGGGCACTTCACATGGGCCTTTCAGACCTTCCTCAGCCTGGCTTTGGCCTCGTGGGCGGGACTCCAGCCACACTGCCCTCAGAACCTTCCATAGGCCAGTTCCCACTAGGATACAGCCCTGGCCACCCCCTGCCAAACTCCTGCCCAACTTTATGGCCCAGCATCAGAGGCCCCTGTCTGGGGTGCCCTGCATCTGGCCCTGAGCCTGCTGCCCCCCCCCCCACCAGCAGGGGTCTTGCTTCATCCATCCCTGGAGCCCCAGTTGAAGCCAAGCTGAGATTGGCCACGGGGCTACAATGTGGACAGCAAGAGTCCCTGCATTTTTCATTTTAACATATGGTTTATGTGACATCGTATGGTTTACTTTTTATATGGAAAGTGTCCAACATTCACAGAGTAGTACAGTGAACCCATGGAGCCCTCACCTAGCTTCTACCTTCCCCGCCAACCCTTTCTCTACTCTGCCCACAGGTTATGTTGTAACCCCAGACAGGACTATCCAGTTTTAATTGCCAGTTCTTTTTGGAAGTTATTTAACATTATCATTGGTATCTAATAATTGTTTTTAATATTCCACATTTACACTTTTAACCTAGGAAGGTATTTTGGCCTCTGAGAGAAGAGGTCTGATGTGACTGTATTTATACTCTCTGACCCCCCCCCCATTCTTTTTTATTTATTCCTCTTATGTAAGTCTTGTCAGGAGCAGGGTGTCCTCAGCCTGCCCCTGGCTCCTTTCTTGCATCCCAGTCTTCCTGGCACTGACAACATCTGGGCTAGAAAGATCAGGTTCTGGACTTTAAATACAGCTCTGCCTTTAGCAGGGTGACTGCCACTGAAACACCGGTCCACCTGGTTCCTGTTTCTTCACTGAACTGGAGAAACCACAGGGGTGATTGTAAGGTGGAGGAGGTCAGGCTTGGCTGAGGATCTGACTCCCTCCTTCCCACAGACTATCCTGAATTTCTGAGTCTTGAGGCTCCCTGGGGGAAGGGGTGGGTGAGCTGGTGGATGTGCCCAACCAGCAGAGAGAAGGCAGGGGCTGGGCAGCCACGTAGGAGGGGTCAGCTTCAAAAACCATGTGGAGAGAATGATTTTTACGTGAATACTGTTTACGTGAATTCGAAACAGAATGACGCACATTTCACAACTTGAATAAGGACACGCATCAAACACTAGATGGGTTTTCCAAGGTGGGGGAAGGGGGTAGGAGTGAGGAATGGAAATAAAAAGGAAGTAACTAAACAAGAAGGGAAAGGGTCCTGGGGCTTGGGTCCTGCCTGGGGTTCAAGTGAACATGCGAACCAGAACTGGGAGCGAGGGCTTCTGAGTCCTGAGATGCTGAGTCATCCAGACACTCCCCACCCAGACAAGGAACAGGAGTCCTATTTGAAAACCCTCTAGGAATGGGGAGTCTGGTTCTGCCACAATCCCAGCTGTGGCTCTGGAGAAGCTGCTTCCCTCGGGCAGCCTGGGGCTGTGAAATGCAGCGTTGGGGCTGCCGGGGTCTGAGAGCTCCTGCAGCGTTGGCATTCTTGGCAGAAGTGTCTGCTCAGGCTGGGAATGGCCCGCACCCATCTGAAGCCTTTGCTGCCAGGCACTGGGTACAGAGCTGATAGGGCCGCTTTCTCTGTCCGCAGAGCCCAGTCAAAGGGGTGCACAGATTGGCAGCCCTCTAACCCAGAGTCTAAAAGCTGCCTCCTTCAGTCAACCCTGTGGGCCCAGCGTGCCCGGGAGAGGCAAGAGGGGAGCTCTTTCCCAGTCACGGCCGTAGAAACAAGTTGTTCCAAGAAAAAATACCTGGACACCACATAGTCAGCCTCTTCAGTTGCTGGCATCCTCGTGGCCTCATCTTTGATCAGATCCACACCAATGAAGAGCCCAACGCCCCTGGAGCAGAAGGTGACATCTCAGGAGGCCAGGCCTGAGGGACCATGGCCCTTGCTCTCACCCTCTGCCTGGGCCTCAGCCAAGCCCCTGTCAGAAAGCCCACCAGGCTTGCACCTCTGCCTCCTGGGGAGGCTGAGAGCTGTAGGAACCCTTGGAGGGTGGTAAAACAGTTCCAGGAAGTAACTGTGATGGTGAGGGGCCCTCAATGTGGATAGAGGAAAGTTTGATCCTGGCTTCACCCCCCTCCTCCCTCCAGAGATGCCATCTTGGGCAACAGCACCTGTAGGTGCTTCAGTTCCTCCTCTGTGGAGTGGAGATAAAAGTTCCCACCATCTCAGGTGGTGATGAGGTGAGTGAAGGAACCACACCAGGCCCCTGGCAGGTGGTGACTGCTACCCTGAGCCTCACCTGATGTCCCCAAGGATGGGATGTTTGGCTTTCTGCTGTCCAAGGAGCTCCATCAGGAAGCTGCCCACAGAGGCAGCATGAGCCTGAAGCTGCTCCTTCTCCAAGACATCCAGGACGGCCAGCCCTACAGCGCAGGACACTGGGCTGCCCCCAAACTGAGCCAGGGGACAAAGAGCATGTCAGGTGCTCAGCAGAGTGGGCCATGCCCCAGGGACTGTGAAGGGCAGCAGAACTGCCACACACATTGCAAAGGCAGTGATGAGCACAGGCCTGAACCCCTCAGGGCTCAGCATGCTGGGCAGTAAATGGGGTTCTCCTGAGGCCCCCATGGGTTGTCCCACCTTTCCAGGTGCTAATGTGACTGTAATCCAGGCCAAGTACCCCCAGGGGCGCAATAGGATCCCCAAGAACATGCAAAAATCAGAGGAGAGGATGTACTGGGCATTCCTACCCACACTAATGTTTTTTGTCAAAAGGCTTCAGGGCCCCATCTCATGGACTGGACCCAGACCCACTGCATTGCACTGCCCATCACCTCTTTCAAGGATGGTCAAGAGCAGCATGCCAGAGCCACACCCAGGAAAAGCCACTCTGTGTGGTTCCAGCTCACAGCTGCTGGCTAAGCCCAAGGCAGATTTTAGGGCGCAGAGCACAAGCTGCCTGTGAGCCAAATGCAGCCTGAGGATTCATTTTGTTTGGCTTGTGTAGCATAATTAAAAGTTTTGGATTAGGTGCTAATGTCTTAAGAAGAGACTTAACACAAAAATATGTCTGACTTAAAACAAACCTAACCTATCTGGCTACATTGGCACTAGCTGTTCCCTTCAGGCACCCTGAGTGCTTTGACTCACTTCCTCCACCTGGCCCTGCAGGTGTCTGAGGACCTGCACTGCAGAGAGTCAGAAGGAAGGGGGTCTCCTGCAGACCATCTTTTTTTTTTTTTTAAACTATCTTAAAAAAACCACAAAACTTTATTGAGGTATAGTTTATATACAATAAACTGCATATATTTAAAGTGTATATGGTTCAGTGTGACTTGACAAATGTATATACCTGTGGAACCTCCACTACCATGAAAATACAAAACATTTCCATCATTCCCCAAAGTTCCTTGTGCTTCCATCCACTACTGGCCCAGGCAACCACTGACTTGCTTTCTGTCAGTATAGTTTTGCCTTTTCTGGAATGTCATATGAATGGAATCACAAAATATGTAACCTTTTGTGCCTGGCTTCTGCTCAACATGTTTTTAAAATTCATCGATAATGTTGTGTGTATTGGTAATTTATTCATTTTATGGCTGCATAGTATTCCATTGTATGGACACCACAATTTGTTTATCCAAATTCCTGTTGATAGACCCTTGGGGCTTATTTTGATTTTTGGCTATTTACAAATAAAACTGTTATAAACATTTATAACAAGTCTTTTTGTTAACATACGTTCTCATTTCTCTTGGGTAAATACCTAGGAGTGGAACTGCTGGATGGCTTGATAAATGTATATTTAACTATATAAAAAACGTGAAACTGTTTTCCAAAGTCGTACCATATTACATTCCCACCATTAGTCTATGAAATCCCAGTAGCTCCACATCCTCAAAAACATTTGGAATTGTTGCATTTTTTAATTGCAGCCATTCTAATGGGTATGCAGTGGTATCCTGTAGACCATCTTGAAAATTTGCTTGCAGAACCTCATACTTGTGATCATAAAAAGCTTCCTAGGTGATTTGCTGTGAGGCAGCTTTCTGATATGCCCAAAGCAAATTATGTGTGAGATGGACACAGGGGATGGATTGAGGCTACTTATTGCATATTATCAACTGTGAACTTATTATAAAAGGTTGTATGTTCTACCCACAGCATCTTTGGTTTAGAATTGTGGCCTGGCCAAGATGCTGAACTAGCATAATAACATAGTTATCTGTTCTGAACTAGTTCATAACAGAACTAGTTCAGAAAAGGCCATATACAAACAAACAACAACAAAAAGCATCAACAACAAACCATGAGGAGGGAAAATGATTTCCAATGTTGCCACATTATATTATTTAAAAATGTCTAGTTCTAAACAGAAAATTATGAATCATGAAAAGACAGAAGAAAGCATGGCCCACATATGGGGTGGTGGTGGTGGTGGGGGGTGTGGATACAATCAATAGAAACTGTTCTGGAGGAAGCCCAGATGATGGCCTTATTAGACAAAGACTTTTTCTTTTTTTTTTAGACAAAGACTTTAAATCAGATATTATAAATATGCTTAAACACTAAAGGAAACCATATCTAAAGAATTAAAAGCTATGCATGAAAATGGTGTCTTGCCAAATTTGGAATATCAATAAAGAAATAGAAATTATAAAAAAGAACTAAATAGAAAGTCTGGAGTTGAAAAGCACAGTAGCTGAAATGAAAAATTCACTAAGAGGCTCAACAGCAGATTTAATCAGGCAGATGAAAGAATCAGCAAACTTGAAGATATGTTGATTGAGACTGTCCAGTCTGAAAATCAGAAAGAAAAAAGAACAAAAAAAATGAACAGAGCCTCAGAGACCTGTGGAACACAAGCATACCAACATATGCAAATAAGAAAATAAGAATTCCAGAAGGAGAGGAGAGGAAGGGGCAGAAAGAATATCTGAAGAAACAATGGACAAAAACTTACTAAATTTGATTAAACACCAAGGTTAAACACCAAGATTAGATTGTTTGTAAACAATCTAAACATCCAAGGAACTCAATGAACTCCAAGTAGAATAAACAAGTTTCATACCTAGACACAACATAACCAAGGTACTGAAAAACAAGAACAAAGAGGGTGGGTAAATGGGTGAAGGTCGTCAAAGGTAAAAAAATTCCAGTTATAAAATAAATAAGTCACAGGGATGTAAGGTACAGCATGGTGACTATAGTTAATAATACTGGGGACTTCCCTGGTGGTCCAGTGGTTAAACTCTGTGCTTCCACTGCAGGGGGCTTGGGTTCGATCACTGGTCAGGGAACTAAGATCCCACGTGCTGCACAGCGCTGCCAGAACAAACAAACAAGCAATACTGTATTGTATATTTGAAAGTTACTAAGAGAGTAGACCTTAAAAGTTCTCATCACAAGAAAAAAAACTGTAACGTTACAGTGATGGATGTCAAGTAAACTTATTGTGGTTATCATTTTGCAATACACACAAATATTGACTCATTATATTATACACCTGCAACTAATATGATGTTGTCTGTCAATTATACCTCAAAAAAAAAAAAAAGGACAAAGAGAGAATATTGAAATTAGCAAGAGAGAAGCAACTCATCATGTACAAGAGATTCTCAACAAGATTAATAGCTGATTCCTCATCAGAAACCCTAAAGGCCAGAAGGCAATGGGATGACCTATTCAAAGTGATGAAAGAAAAATACTGTCAGTCCAGAATTCTATATAAAGTAAAAGTATCCTTCAAAGATAAAGGAGACAGGAATTCCCTGGTGGTCCAGTGGTTAGGACTCTGTGCTCTCACTGCCAAGGGCCCAGGTTCAATCCCTAGTTGGGGAACTAAAATGCAACATCCCACAAGATGCGTGGTGCAGAATAAAAAAGAAAGGAAAGAAAAGAAAGAAGGAAAAAGAAAGAAAGAAAGAAAAAGAAAAAGAGGAGAAACTAAGGTAGTTCTAGATAATGAAAAAATTTGTCAGCAGCAGATCTACTTTACATGAAATACTAACAGTATTTCTTCAGGCTGAAATGAAAGGACATCAGACAGTAAATCAAATCCACATGAAGAAATAAAGAGCACTGGTAAAGACACAAGTAGGTTGAAAGCAAGAGAGTGAAGGTATGCCATGCAAACAGTAACCAAGAGAGCTGGGGTGGCTGTAGTAATATCAGACATAAAAGACTTGCAAGATTAAAATTGTTATTAGCAACACAGGAAAACATAATGATAAAAGAGTCAATCTATCAAAATGATATAACCACTACAAATACATATGTACTTAACAACAGAGCCCCCAAATACGTAAAGCAAAAAATGAACTGAAAGGAGAACTACAGAATTCAATAAGAATAGTTGGAGAGTTCAGTCTCTCATTTTCAATAATAAACAACTAGACAGAAGATCAACCAAGAAGTAGAAGGCTTGAACAACACTATAAACCAACTAGATCTAATAGTTATATACAGAACACTCCACTTCAAAAAAGCAGTATAAATACTCTTCTCGAGTGCACATGGAACATTCTCCAGGATAGACTATATATCAATATATTAGGCTATAAAACAAGTGTTAATATATTTTAAAAGTCTGAAATCACAGAAAGTATCTTTCTCACCACAGTGGAATGAAACTAGAAATAAATAACAGAACACTGAAAGACTAAAAATATATGTGAAAATTAAATAACATGCTTAAACAAACAATGGGTCAAAGAAGTCACAGGGAGATTAAAAAATATTTAGAGATAAATTAAAAAGAAAGCACAACAAACCCAAACTCATGGGATGTGGTAAAAGTAATGCTTACAGAAAACTTCATGTCTGTAAATACTTCTGTTAAAAAAAAACTCAAATGAATATTTCCACCTTAAGAAAGTATAAAAAAGAAGAGCAAACTAAATCCAAAGCAAAAATAAAGGAAATCATAAAGACTACAGTGGAAATAAATAGAAATATAGAAAAACAATAGAAAAAAATCAACAAAACCAAAAGTTGATTCTTTGAGACAATCAACAAAATTGACAAATGTTAGCTAGACTGACCAAGATAAAAAGAAGAGTCAAATTACTAAGATCAGGAATGAAAGAGGACACATCACTGCCAATCTTACACAAGTAAAAAGAAGTATAAGGGAATAATGTGAACAACTGTCTGTCAACAAGCTAGATAACTTAGATGAAATGAACAAATTCCTAGAAAGATAAAAAATATTGGCACTGATTCGAGAAGAAATAGAAAATCTGAATAGACCTGTGGCAAGTAAAAAGAATGAATTAGTAATAAAAAAATCCTCACAAAGCAAAGCCTAGAACCAGATGGCTTGCTTCACTGGTGAATTCTACCAAAACGTTGAAAGAATTACTACCAATCTTTCAAAAGTCTTCCAGAAAATAGAAGAGGCATGAACACTTCCTGGATCATTCTTTGAGGCCAGTATTACCCTGATACCAAAACCAGACAATGATATCCCAAGAAAACTATAGATCAATATCTCTTAAGAACATAGATGTAAAAATCCTCAAAAATTACAATAGCAAACTTAATCTAGCAACATATAAAAAGGATTATACACCATGATCATGTGGGATTTACCTCAGCAATGTAAAGTTGGTTTGACATGTGAAAATCAAATAATGTAATAAACCATATTAATAGGATTAAGGACAAAAAAAAATCACATGATCATTACAATAAACGAAGAAAAAGCATTTGACAAAACCCAACAGACTTCATTTTAAAAGCTCTCAACAAATTAGGAAAAAAGGGGAACTTCTTCAACCTGATAAAAGGCTTCTATGCAAAACTCACAGCTGATATTATACTTAACAGTGAAAGACTGAATGTTTTCCCCTAAGATTAGGAACAAGACAAGATGTCTACTCTTGCCATTTGTAGTCAATATTGTACTGGAGGTTCTAGGGCAATTAGGCAAGAAAAAGAAATAAAAGGCATTCAGAATGGAAAGGAACAAGTAAACCATTTCTATTCACAGATGATATAATTTGGTGCACAGAAAATTCTACAGAATCTATAAAAAACTACTAGAGCTAATAAATGCATTCAGTAAGGTTGCATGATACAAGATAGATATCCAAAAATCAATTGTATTTCTATATACCAGCAATGAAGCATCTTAAAGTGAAATGAAAAAAACAATTCCATTTATAAAGGCATGAAAAAGAATACAATACTTAGGAGTAAATTTAACAAAAGTAGTTCAAGACTTTTACAGGGACTTCCCTGGAGGTCCAGTGGTTAAGACTCTGTGCTTCCACTGCAGGGGGTGTGGGTTCAATCCCTGATCAGGGAACTAAGATCCTGCATGTGGTGCGGCCAAAAAAAAAAAAAAAAAAAAGACTTTTACAATGAAAATTATGAACATGATTGAAAACAATTAAAGACCTCCATAAATGGACAGATATCTCATGTTTATGGATTATAAGACTTAATACTATTAAGATGGCAATACCCTCCAAATTGATCTACAGATTCAATGCAATCTCTTATCAAACTCCAAGCTCTTTTTTGGTAGAAATTGACAAGCTGATTATGAAAATTCATATTGAAATGCAAGGGACCCAGAATAGCCAAAACAATCTTCAAAAAGAAGAACAAAGACTGGAGGATTAACAGTTCCTGATTTCAAAACATACTACAAAGTATAGTAGTCTAGACTGTGTGCAACTGGCAGGAGGATAGATTTTTGATCAGTGGAACAGAACTGGAAGTTTACAAATAAACCATTAAATCCATACATTTAGGACTTCCCTGGTGGTCCAGTGGTTAAGAATCCGCCTTCCAATGCAGGGGACGCAGGTTCAATCACTGATCGGGGAACTAAGATCCCACATGCCACGGGGCAACTAAGCCCATGTGCTAGATCTAGAACACGCGCACCACAACTAGAGAGCCTGCGCACTGCAACTACTGAGCCTGTGTGCTGCAACGAAAGATCCTGCATGCCACAACAAAGATCCCGTGTGCTGCACCTAAGACCCAATGCAGCCAAATAAATAAATAAAAATCCATGCATTTACGGTTGATTTTTTAAAAAATTCATTTATTTAATTTTTGGCTGCATTGGGTCTTCGCTGCTGCACACGGATTTTCTCTAGTTGCTGAGAGCGGGGGCTACTCTTTGTTGCAGTGCGTGGGCTTCTCATTGTAGTGGCTTCTCTTGTTGCAGAGCACAGGCTCTAGGTGCGTGGGCTTCAGTAGCTGTGGCACACGGGCTTCAGTAGTTGTGGCTCGTGGGCTCTAGAGTGCAGGCTCAGTAGTTGTGGCGCATGGGCTTAGTTGCTCCACGGCATGTGGGATCTTCCCGGACCAGGGTTCAAACCCACGTACCCTGCGTTGGCAGGCGGATTCTTAACCACTGCACCACCAGGGAAGCCCTGGTTGATTGATTCTTGACAAGGGTGCCAAGACCATTCAATGGGATAAGATATAATAAAGAATAGTCTTTTCAGCA
This sequence comes from Eubalaena glacialis, assembly GCF_028564815.1. Taxonomy (NCBI): domain Eukaryota; kingdom Metazoa; phylum Chordata; class Mammalia; order Artiodactyla; family Balaenidae; genus Eubalaena; species Eubalaena glacialis. The sequence goes on from NC_083719.1 coordinate 158,669,598, forward strand.
AAAGGTGTTGGGACAACTGGATATCTATATGCAAAGTTAAGTAACCCCACCTCATACCATATTTAAAAACTAGCTCAAAATGGATCCAATACCTAAATATAAGAACTAAAACTGTAAAATTCTAGGAAGAAAACAGAGGTGTAAATCTTCATGACCTTTGATTAGGCAATGGTTTGTTAGCTATGACTGCAAAGTACAAACAACCAAAGAAAAAATAAACTGGACTTCATCAAAATTAAAAACTTACGTGCTTCAAAGGATACTACCGAGAAAGTGAAAAGACACCTCAAATAATGGGAGAAAATACTTACAAATTATATATTTGGTAAGAATCTAGTATTTAGGATACACAAAGAACGCTTACAACTCAGCAAAAAAAGACAGGTAACCCAATTAAAAAATGTGCAAAGGATATATTCTTTGGAATACATATGTCATATATATTGGGATACATATATATATATATAAATGGTGAATAAGCACATGAGAAGATTCTCAACACCTCTAGCCATCAGGCAAATGCAAATCATAATGAGATACCACTTCACACTCACTATGATGGCTATAATAAAAGAGAAAAAATAAATGCTGGAGAGGATATGGAGAAATTGGAACCCTCATACGTTGCATGTAAAGTGGTATAGCTGCTTGGAAAAAGTTTGTCATTCCTCAAAAAGTTAAACTTAAGAGTTGCCATATGACCCAGCAATTCCACTCATAGGTAAGGTATACGCTCAAAAGAACTGAAAACATTCCATACAAAAACATCTACACTGAATGGTCAACTGCAGCATTATTCATAATAACCAAGGAGAGGAAACAACCAAAACATTAACTGAAGAATGGATAAATGAAACATGGTATACTCATACAATGAAACATTAATCATTCATAAAAAGGAATGAAGGACTGATTCATGCTATAGCATGGATGAACCTTGAAAACATTATGCTACGTGATAGAAGCCAGACACAAAAGGTCACATATTGTGTGACTGCATTTATGTGAAATGTCAAGAACAGGCAAATCCATGGAGACAGTAAGAAGGTTAGTGATTGCCAGTACTTGTAGAGAAAAGGCAATGGGGAGTGATTGCTAATGGGTATGGAGTTGCTTTTTGGGGTGATGAATATGTACTACAACAATGAAAATTAAGACAGTGATAAAGGCTGAACAACTTGGTGAGTATACTACAAAAGACTGAATTGTACTTGAATTAAAAACCATTGAATTTGTATTTGAAAGAGTAAATTTTATAGTATGTGAATTATATCTCAACTAAAAAAGAATCAGTGATTTCAGCGTTTTTAACAGCAACACTGCATGCAAGGTGACAATGGAATACACTTTTTAAAATGAATCCATCAGCACTGACTTTATTTATTTAGGCCATGCCGCGTGGCATGCAGAATCTTAGTTCCCCGACCAGGGATTGAACCTGTGCCCCCTGGAGTGGAAGCATGGAGTCTTAACCACTGGACAGCCAGGGAAGTCCCTGGAATATACTTTTACAGTAACTAGGACCTAGATTTTATTTTTAGCTAAAATAGTTAAATATGAGGGCCTGACACAAATACCCTTAGGCACAGAAGACCTCAGAAGGTTTGCAACATAAAGGCTTGCACTGAAATGAATTTGGGATGAAATACTTGTAATACAGATACTTAAATAAAATAGGAAGGATTAAAAGACACAGAAAAGAATGGTAAACTGAAATTATAAATTAAGATGCTAGCAATAGGCCTAAATATATCAATAGTTACGTTAAATTTAAAGTCATTACTTTGAAGTCAAATATTAACAGATTTGGGCAAAACCCCAAATTCTAGATATATGCTGGTTAAAAGAAATACACCTAAAGCATGAGCACACAAGGCTGAAAATAGAAGGGTGGAAAATAATACATTGGGTAATTGATAGTCAAAAGAAAGCTGACTTAGCTTTATAATATCAGATAAAATAAACTTTAAGACCAAAAACATTATTAAGAATGGAAAAGATTACTCCATATGATAAAAGACTCAATTCTTGAGAAACTGCACAGCCACATGCAAAAGAATGAAACTGGACCACTATTTTATACCATACACCAAAAATTAACTCAAAATGGACCGAAGATTTGAATGTAAGACATGAAATCATAAAACTCCTAAAGAAAACAGAGGCGGTATAAGCTCCTTGACATTGGTCTTGGCAATGATTTTTTGGATTTGACACTGAAAGCAAAGGTAACAAAAGCAAAAATAAACAAGTGGGACTACATCAAACTAAAAAGCTCTGCACAGCAAATCATCAACAAAATGAAAAGGCAATCAACTGACTGGGAGAAAATATTTGCAAATCATGTATCTGATAAGGAGCTAATATCCAAAATATATAAAGAATTCATGTAACTCGGTAGCAAAAAACAAAGCAATACAATTAAAAATTGGGTAGAGGGGCTTCCCTGGTGGCGCAGTGGTTAAGAATCCACCTGCCAATGCAGGGGACACGGGTTCAAGCCCTGGTCCAGGAAGATCCCACATGCCACGGAGCAACTAAGCCCGTGCGCCACAACTACTGAACCCACGTGCCACAGCTACTGAAGCCTGTGCACCTAGAGCCTGTGCTCTGCAACAAGAGAAGCCACCACAATGAGAAGCCTGTGCACGTCAACAAAGAGTAGCCTCCACTCGCCGCAACTAGAGAAAGCCCGCACACAGCAACGAAGACCCAACACAGCCAAAAATAAATAAATTAAATAAATAAATTTTTAAAAAAATTGGGTAGAAGATCTGAATAGACATTTTTCCAAAGAAGACATACAGATGGCTAACAGGTACACGAAAAGGTGCTCAACACCACTAATCGTCAGGGCAATGCAAATCAAAACCACCATGAGATGTCACCTCACACCTGTTAGAATGGCTATTATCAAAAAGACCAGAAATAACAAGTGTTGGCAAGGTTGTGGAGAAAAAGGAATCCTTGTGCATTGTTGGTGGGAATGCACATTGGTGCAGCCACTATGGAAAACAGTATGGAGGTTACTCAAAAAACTAAAAATAGAACTACCATGTGATCCAGCAATTCCACTTTGGATATTTATCTGAAGGAACTGAAAATACTATCTTAAACAGCTATCTGCAACCCTACAGTCATGGCAGAATTATTTACAATAGTCAAGATATGTATCTGTAGATTGATGAATGGAATATATATATATATATATATATATATATATTTATATTTATATAAAATTCAGCCCTAAAAAAGAAGGAAATCTTGCCATTTGCAACAAGATGCTTTCATAACTTAAGGGCATTATGCTAAGTGAAATAAATCTGACAGAGAAGACAAATACCATATGATTCCACTTATATATGGAATCTAAGAAAACCAAAAACCAAACACCCAAAAAACTCTGAACTCTTAGATACAGAGAACAGATTGGTGATTGCCAGAGGTGGGGGTGGGCGAAATGGGTGAAGGGGGTCAAAAGGTACAAACTTTCAGGTATAAAATAATTAAGTCCCAGGGACGTAATGTACAGCATAGTGACTGTAGTTAATAATACTGTATTGTAAGTTGAAAGCTGCTAAGAGAATAGATCTTAAAGGTTCTCATCATAAGAAAAAAAAAAATTGTAACCATGTATGGTGATGGATGTTAACTAGACTTATCGTGGTGATCACACTATATATATACATATATACACATATATATATATACACACATATATACATACACACAAAGTATTGTATCATTACGTTGTACACCTGCAATCAATATAATGTTATATGTCAATTATACCTCAATCAAGAAGAAGATTCAATTCCCAATGAACATACAGAAATAAAAATATATATATACTGGGAATTCCCTGGCAGTCCAGTGGTTAGGACTCCATGCTTCCACTGCCGAGGGCACAGGTTCAATCCCTGGTCGGGGAAGTAAGATCCCACAAGCCAAGCAGCGCGGCCAAAAAAAACCAAAAGTATATATATATATACTACTTAATATTATTAAGTAGTATACATATTACTTAATAGCCTCACAATATATGAAGCAAAAATTAACAGTATTACAAGAAAAAAACTGATTTTTCATCATAGTGTGAGATTTAAACACACAGTTCTAAATTATTAATAGGTTAAGTAGGAAAAAAAAAAATCCAGTAAGAATACAGAAGATTCAAACAACACAATTAACAAGTGTGACCTAAGAGACATTCAGAGAGTCTGGCATACAACATTTAGAGAACCCACAATTTCCCAAGGACATGTAGAACAATCACGTACCAGATCACCTCAACACATTTTACAGAATAAGTATCAAAAGAATAAGTGAAAGACACAGACCTACTAGAGAATGGACTTGAAGATATGGGGAGGGGGAGGGGTGAGATGTGACAGGGTGAGAGAGTGTCATGGACATATATACACTACCAAATGTAAAATAGATAGCTAGTGGGAAGCAGCCGCATAGCACAGGGAGATCAGCTCGGTGCTTTGTGACCACCTAGAGGGGTGGGATAGGGAGGGTGGGAGGGAGGGAGATGCAAGAGGGAAGAGATATGGGAACATATGTATATGTATAACTGATTCACTTTGTTATAAAGCAGAAGCTAACACACCATTGTAAAGCAATTATACTTCAATAAAGATGTTTAAAAAAAAAAAAAAGAATAAGTGGCAGTAAGTCAGAAGTTAACAAAAAGATTTGAAAAAACTAGAATCGAATGATAATGCAGTGGTTCTCAAACTTTTGGTCTTAGAATTCCCTTACACTCTCAAAAACTTGTGAGGAAGCCAAAGAGCTTTTGTTTATATGGGTTATATCTATTTATATTTACTGTAATATTTATGATAAAACAACTATATTTACAAAAAAATTAGTGAGTAGTAGTGGCCTTGTTTGTACAGAAGCCACCATGGTGCTTCCTGGCCCTGGAGCCTTCACTCACCGTGTTGAAGTACTCGACGCCGGTGGCTTCAAATGCCCTCGCCACAGCTTGTGTTGTGGCCACACAGGCTACAGGGTGGCCATTGCCAATGGACTTGCCCATGGTGACAATGTCGGGGACAAAGTCTTCCCCCTGCAGCTGGAAGGCCCAGAAGTGCTTGCCTACTCGGCCAAAGCCCACTTGAATCTCATCTGCAACAAAGACCCCTCCGGCCCTGCGGATGTGCCTGTGGCAGAGGACACACGGCTGATGGGGGATTGTGGTGAGAGGGAGCAGACCAAGAGCTGGGAGGTCTTGGGACTCTGAATCCTGGCTTTGCCATCAGTAAGGTGGGGACCTTATGCAGATAGCTGGCCTTCTTGGAGCCACTATTTCTTCAGGGGCTTTGTCTGACAATTCTGGCAAACAGGCCAGGCTGAGGTTGGAATTTGGAACAAAGGCTGGCAAACCCCACCCTGGGGCAGCCTCTCCCACCTACTCACCCTGCCACTTCTGGGAAGTAGCCAGCAGGGGGAATGATCTGCCCTCCCACACTGGGCAGAGACTCAGCAAAGAACGCTGCAATCTGTGGAGGAGAAGGGAACGGCACTGCGGAGGGGCTGAGCTGCAAGCTGAGCACGTCCGCTGATGCTGGCTCAGTGCTGGCTCCAAACGTGATGAGTTACTGTCCGCACTGTGCCCCCACTTTAGGCTCCACATCACACCTGAGGGTCTGTGACGTAATTTTTTCAGGCCTTGAACCAATTCTTACCACCTGGATGCCTCCAGACCCCCTGTACTTAGCATGCTCCAGATGAAATCCACTGACTTCTCCCCCATAAGCCTGTTCCTTCCCTTCTCCCATATGGTGAGTCCCATCCCTCCCAACTAGGACAGAAATCTGGCCCCATCCTTGATCCAGCCTCCTTCTTCATCTATCAGTCAGCACAGCCTCTGACTCTATCCCTGTAACATCTTTGCACCCACTCCTTCCCCTCCCCGCTGGATACTCCTGCCTCCTGGCAGATCTGCCAGTTTCTGCCTTGGCCTCCTGCCTTCTAACTGGACATCTCTTCCAATCCATCCTCCACTGGCCACCAGGGTGATGCCTCAACGTAGACACTGAGCTCATCACTGTCCTGTTTAAAACCCTTCACTGACCCTTTTGCTTACAGCAATGACTTCCAAACTGTGTTCTGCCTTGGAGCTGCTTCAGAGGCTACTGCTGGGATGAAGGAAGGACTGACGGGGTGGGAGACCGGTCACCCACCCATGCTGCCACCACAGCAATCTCTTTTTTGGTTTTATATAAGTAGGTGCAGAGCATCTGAAATGCATGGGCCAGGCTTCCTGGATCTGGCTCTGCCAACCTTTCTGGCCTGTCTTTGCTATATATCCTGTGTTCAGTTGTCACTCCTTCAGCAAAGCCTTCTAGAGAGCCCTCATACCAATCACCAGCTGCCTCCCCTCTACTGTTGCCGTGGCTGCTGCTCTTCCAGGGTATGACACATCTCTACTGTCTCTGCCCCACAATCCATCTCTACTACGCTGCCCTGGGTGGGTCTCCCCATTGCTCACTCGGGCCAACAGGGCCTCCTCATGTCACCTGCCCTCAGACTGGCCCCATTCAAGTGCATTCCCTGGTCCTATTACCTTCTCTCTTAAAACTCTATAAAGGTCCCCCATGGTCTCTAGCCTCTCAGCTAAAGGGGCACTTGCAGTTCGCGGGCCTATGGTCCTGCCTGCTTCTCTAGGTTCATCTCCTGCCGGCTCAGCCTGGCCCCATACTCACATGGTTTCTGCACAGGCCACCACTCTGTTGAGGATGCCTTTCCTTGTCTACCCCCGACCTCGCCTTGAGTGGCTAACTCCTACTCACCTTATATTACTAAAATCAGGCAGCACCCCCTCCACGGGCCCACCATCACACACACACCAGTCCAGCTTGGGCCCTTGGAGTCCAGTAACGCCCAGGACATATCTCTACCTAAACTCTCTGCTGAGCACTTAATCCCCCTACTAGACTCCCAAAGGGCAGGCCCTGGTTCCAATTTCTCTCAGGGTTCCCAAGATCCAGTCCAGGGCTGGCAACATTTGCTGTTTGCTGGACCAGACCTGCGTGGATGTGGTTACCTTCCTGCCCTTCTCCTGTGCACTGCCGACCACACGTTTCACCTCGCTGGCATAGGCCACAGCTGGATTGGGGTGGTCCTCCCGGTAGGGGCCCCGGTAGGTGTCTGGGAGAGGTGCCTGTGGGGAGTGACAGCGCCATGTCATCCAGGCTGAGGCGCAAGCACCGACCTGTTGCCCACTTGAGCAGTGCATACCACGTGGACCCACTCCTTCTGGCCATCCAGGTCCCGGAACTTGTAGGGGCTGATGTCGATCAGGGAGCTCAGGTGACCATGATAAGCACTGGGGAGGAGAAGGGAGAGTGGGCTCAGGCCCAGGTGTCATGTACTCCCTGGCCTGGCCCTGACAACTGTCTATTCACCTCAGGAAACACTCAGGGAAGACCAACCTTTCAGACACAGCCTGAGTCCTAGGGCCAGGGACGAGCACAGGCCTTGGAGTCAGCGAGCCTTCCTCCAAGGCCACTTACTAGCTATGTAACGGTGGCTGATCGTTAAAATCTTTGGGCTCAGTTCCCTCCTCTGTAAAGTTGGGGGGGGGTGGTGTTTCTCCTTCATGGTTGTAATGAACCTTAAATGTGATAATGCTCTAACCCTGGGCCTGGGTCTTGTGCACAGCAGATACTCAGTACAATGGGAGCTACTGTTGGAACATTTTTTATTTTTTTATCTTTTGGCCGTGCCACACGGCATGTGGGATCTTAGTTCCCCGACCAGGGATTGAACCCGCGCCCCCTGCATTGGCAGTGCAGAGTCCTAACCACTGGCCCACCAGGGAAGTCCCTGGAACAGTTTTAATACCTAATATGTGGGACCAACTCTCACCACCTTATAAAGCATTCTCTGCTCCCCAGAAGCTGCCACCACGGAAGAGACGCCAGGGGGAAAGAGACGCCTGGTGTGTGTGTGTGGGGTGTCTCTGTGGCCAGGTCCTCATGATCCTCTCCAGGCCCAGGCTCCTCTTCTTTCCTGCCCAAGGCACCCAAAATCAGAGCCTCACTGATCCCCAATAAGCAGCAGGCCCACGCTTCTGGAAATGGCACTTACTGATCTAATACCACCACGTCCCAGTGTCCTGTGTATTGGCGCGCCAGCCTCAGGGCCAGGTCGTTGGCTTCTGACCTATGACAGAAAAAGTGGATACTGCTTGGACAGCTGTCCAAGGGCTTTCCCTCCAGGATAACTGCTTTCTACAGAGAAACCTGGAGGGAAGGAGGAGCCCTTCCAGCAGCAAGAAGATTCTTAGGACACCATTCATTAGTCATTCACTTATTCATTCAGTAAATATTTATCAAATGCCTTCAATGTGCTAGGAGCTGGGGGCGAAAATAGTAAGCAAAACAGGCAGGCTCTGGCCCTCCTGGAACTTACATTCTACTATGTGTCATGAAAGCCAAAAAACAAAGACAGAATGATCATTTGGTAAGTGCTACAATGGACACAGGGTGCCGAGAGAACCAGGTGGGGCCCTACCTTAGATAAGGGGTGTTATGGGCTGAATCGTGTTTCCCCAAATTTATGTGTTGAAGCCCTAACTCCCAGTATCTCAGAATGTGATTGTATTTAGAGACAGGGCCTTTAAAGAGGTGATTAAGTTAAAATGAGGCCATCTGGGTGGCCCTAATCCAATACAACTGGTCTCTTTGTAAGAAGACATTTGGACACACAGAGAGACACCCGGGGGTGTGCATGCTCGGAAGAAAGGCCATGTGAAGACAGTGAGAAAGTGGCCACCTGCAACCAAGGAGAGAGGCCTCAACGAAACCAAATCTGCCAGCACCTTGATCTTGGATTCTGACTTCCAGAACTGTGGGACAATAAATTTCTGTTTAAGCCACCTTGTCTATAGTATTTTGTTATGGCAGCCAGAACAGACTAAGGCCACACCTGTAGAGTTCTGAGGGTGAAGTTTCTAGGCAGAGTGAGCAGCACACACAAAGACCTTGTGAAGGAAAATTGCTCAGGGAACCACAACAAGACAAGGGAGGCCAGGGGCAGCATGAGAGAGGAAGTGGGGAGACAGGCAGCGCTGCAGAAGGAGCCTGGATTTTCTTCTCAGTGCCATGTGAAGCTACTGAAAAGTTTTAATCAGAGAAGGGGCATGATTCAGCTCCCATATGAGAAGAAAGCCTCTCTGTGTATATAATGGAGTAGAAGGGAATTAAAGTGCAAGTGAGGAGACCTAGAAGGAGGACATGAAGGTGAGAGCAGGTGGTGACCACGCAGACAGAGAGAGGTGGATGGGGTTAGGAGACAACCTGGAGACAGACAAGGCAAGCCTGATGCAGGACTGGGAGGAGGGTGCGTTTCTACCTTGAGCAGAGGCGCAGACGGTGCTGCCATTTGCCAGGACAGATAGGGTGAGGGACAGCCGGTCTTCTTGGGAAAGTCTGGGGTAGGTGCCTGAGAATGTCAGGGAGAGCCAGTGCCATGGTCCCACACCAGGTGTTAGCGAAGACAACTCTTTCTTTTCTTTTTTTAAAAAATAAATTTATTTATTTTATTTATTTATTTTTAGCTGCATTGGGTCTTCGTTGCTGCGCACGGGCTTTCTCTAGTTGCAGCAAGCGGGGGCTACTCTTTGTTGTGGTGCGTGGGCTTCTCATTGCGGTGGCTTCTCTTGTTGCGGAGCATGGGCTCTAGGCGTGCGGGCTTCAGCAGTTGCAGCACGCGGGCTCAGTATTTGTGGCTCGTGGGCTCTAGAGCACAGGCTCAGTAGTTGTGGCTCATGGGGTTAGTTGCTCCGCGGCATGTGGGATCTTCCCGGACCAGGGATAGAAGCCGTGTCCCCTGCATTGGCAGGCAGATTCTTAACCACTGCGCCACCAGGGAAGCCCAACGATCAACTCCTGACGTCTTTTGGACAGGTGATGTTAGACCTGTTCCAAAGTCAAGTGGGCAGTTAGAACCTTGAGGCTGGAACACATGGGAAACATCTGGGTTTAAGATACAAATTTGGGGGACTTCCCTGGTGGTCCAGTGGTTAAGACTCCACACTCCCAATGCAGGGGGCCCAGGTTTGATCCCTGGTCAGGGAACTAGATCTCACATGTCGCAACTAAAGATCCCGCACGCCGCAACGAAGATCCCGCGTGCTGCAACTAATACCTGGCACAGCCAAATAAATAAATAAATAATTAAAAAAAAAAAAGATACAAAGTTGGGAGTCACCAGCATGTGGATGATATGTAATACACGGGAATGGATGAGGTCAGCAAGGCAGAGGGCTCAGAGAGGAGCAGCCCTGAGGAATAGAGTAGGAAGAATCAGCATAGGAGATAGGGGGAGTGGCCAGGAGCTGGCAGGAAACCAGAAGCATGAAATGTTCTGGAAGCAAGATCAGAAAGCATTTCCAGAGAGAGTGGTAACTCAGTCAGTATTACTGAGAGACAGGAAGACAAGGGCAGCAAAGAGACCAGGTCCCCCCACTGCTTCAATGCCTCATAATTCTCTGTACTTTTCTCTCCCAGGCACACTGGGCTGGTTCTGTGTACACGCCATCATCTGCCATTTCTGCCTCCACTGCTACTCCCAGTGTAGCATAACCTATCACCGGCCACTAAACTGGTGCCTAATGGTGTTCATTCTTGCTTTCCTCCAGTCCTGATGACACCACTTACCTCATTAAAACCCTCTCATGGCTTCCCAATGCTCTTAGGATACACAGATTCCTCACTTGACCAATAAAGCCCTGGGTGACAGGCCCTGCCTCCCTCCCCAGTGTCCGCAGGCTCCCACCCTCTGCCCTCCCTCACTGGCTGCCTTTCAGCTCAAGTGTGCTGGGGTGCAAATATTCTTCCTGCCACAGGACCTCTGCACAGGCTGTTCCGTGTGGTGACCTTGACAAGAACACTTCCAATGGAGCGGGCAGCACCCTACCTTCCTCCTCATCTAGCTGTCCCCTAGTCAGCTCTTAGCCTAACATCACTTCTTCAGGGACGCCTTCCCCGACCCTCTCAGAGCAGGCCAGGTCACCCCACTGCTTCTATGCCTCATTATTCTCTGTAGTTTTCCTCCAGACAATGACTCCCCTTTGTAATTTTGTATTTCTTTGAAGCATCTTTGATGTTTCTATTCCTTACAGAGCAGGGATTTTGGCTGTAGCTCCCAGCACTGTGCCTGTGTATGCATAAAGCAGAAATAAAGGAACATATTACCTTGGTAAGCCCCAACAATGATCTTAGAAGAGAGGTAATGGCACCCCTTACAAAGAGAACAGGAAAGTGGATCTGACAGAGAAGCAGCGGGGCCTGCAGCTAGGAAGCGTGGGTGCCTGGCCCACTGAGGGCTGCTTCTCCCCACACTCCGTCGGCTACACGATGCTATGCCCATGTGAGCAAATCTCTCCATCGTTGTCTCATCCTTTTGCTGGGGGCTGGCCACAGTGCACTTACCCAGAATTCAGGAAATAAAACACACAGAGCTTCTCCGGTAGGGTCTCGGACAGCCTCTGTGCGTAATCCACGATGTTGTCGTGCAGGTACCGGCTGTTGGTGTTGAGCACCTGGTTCTGTTCGTGTGCTGCTTGGACCACGAGAGGGTGGCAGTGCCCAACTGCAAGAGGGCCACCTCCATCACACAGCCGGCCCCACTCAGCCAATCCCTCCGGGCCTCTCCCAGCCCCAATCTGTGAACCCAACTAGAGGAGATGCAGTTATAGAGGGAGAGGTACAGAGGAAAGACGGGAGTTTGAAGACAGAGGGGGCGAGACAGAGGTGCCAGTCTGGAAAGGGAGACCTAGAAAGGAGTCCCTGAGCTTCTGGCAGAAGGCAAAGTTCTCTGGCAGAAACCTGATCTCGAAAACCCATGTTCTTTAGGAAGCTTCTTGAGGCCTTCTGCTCGACAAAGACAGGGGTGTGGGATTTGGGGGATGGACAGGGGGTAGGGGTGTCGTCAGTGGTTTGACTTCACCAGTCAGGGGGGCTGGAAGTAATGATGGCCAATGGCCAAGGATTATGATAAGAGAATGAAGATGACTGGGTGCTCACCAAGTGCCAGGCACACTCAAAGCAAGTTACATGAATTAACTCACTTAATCTCCCAAAACATCTGGAGGTGCATACCAAGTATTATCATGTTCATTTTGCAGATGAGCAAACTGAGGCACAGAGACTTAAACTTGCCAGAAAGTTAGCAAGTGGAGGACAGGGATATGAACCCAGGCAGTCTGGAACTAGAGCCCCTGCTTTCAACTCTACTAACCTCCAATTTCCCTGCTGAGTCACTGGACTCCCTTTCCTTCCACCAGCTTTGGTGGCCTCATCTGGATAACTGAATTCCTACTTCAGTTTCCTTGTCCAGGACCTGAGATGATCACATGGGCTGAAGGCTTGCCATGACTGCCAGGGCTCGGCCAGGGTCCTGTTGGGTTGCTGGCCATGGCTGGGCCGACTGCTGTTCTCTGAGCTCACCATCAGTCCCAAATGGAAGTGGACCCTTAGACTTAGGTCTCTGACTCCTGCTGATTTAGCAGAGCTACTGCTTGGAAACTTCTACAGCTACCCCAGAAAGACTGGGTCTCCTCTGCACATGGATGCTGGCTAAGCAGAACCTGAGTTCTCTGTACGTCTCTGAACCTCAGGATCACCCTTGGACCAGGTTCACAGTGTTGGCATCCTTTCCTGCCCCATCTTGAGGTATGATACTGACCGTGAGCCACATTGTTGATGCAATCGATGTATTCTGCCCCCTGTTCATCATACATGTACTGCCCTTGGCCCCGGACAATCTTAATAGGATCCTCAGGAAAAAAGAGTCTGCAGGAATTGCTGTGGGGACAGACAACGAATGGACAGCCATGTCTGAAGACCGGAAGGGAGAAATCCACCCATCACAGGCCTCCCCCTACCCTTTCTCAGTTTCTGGAAAGGACAAAAGCTTGAAGGGCAAGTTGTTGTGTCCCTGCCTCCACTCCCCCCACTCCACAGGTGGCTGGAAAGGAGAAAAAGGATGGGGTAAGAAGTTGCTAAAACAAATTGTTTCTTAAGTCATTTGAAGGCTATGTGGCTTCATTCATTTCCACATGTGCCCACTGAGTCGCTTGGGTCCCGGGAAAAGGTGGCTGCTCCAGACCCACACGGGCTCCCGAAGGCAGTGTCTCTTTGCTGGGATGAGTGAGGAGGGCACCACCATTTGGTGGCTGGCTCTCGGCCCTAAACGGGTCCTTGCCAGCCAAGCCTGCTGCCCTGCTGGGGGCCAGCCCCAAGCTCTAGTCCAAGGCTGCCTCATGCCCCACGTCCCACCGAGAGCCCCTCAGACACAGGTCAAGGGCAGACTTTCTCTAAGGCTGCCTGTGAGCCGACACCCCACCCTTCGTCTGGACTTTCAGTCCCTTCCTGGGTCACTCCCGAGCCGGGCCCAGGTCCGGAGGGCGGGCCACCACTGGGCGAGGCCTTCCCAGGAGCCCGGCTGCGGCTGCGGGGGTGGATAAGACGCTGCGGGGGAGGCGCGGGATGCCACCGCCGAGACAGGCTGAGCGCGGCTGGGTCTCAGGGGCCAGAGGCGCCGGAACCTGGATAGGCCGCGCGAGGCCGCGGGGGCTGGGGCCTGTAGGCTCGCGCCGGACGTGCGTGCCTTGTGCGCGCCCCCCCGCCCCGCGTCGCCGTCTCGGTACCTGAGTAGCCGCCTCCTCAGGGCCAGAGTCGCGGCCTTCCCGCGAGGATCAGTGGCCATGGCGCCCGCCAGCACTCGCTCTGAGACACTGCTCGGAGGGTGGGGTGGTCCCGGCTCCGCCCAAGCCCCGCCCCCGCCTCGGGCCCCGCCCATGGCAGAGCGCGACTCGGAGCTACTGTTTGCCCCGCGGCCCCGCCCACAAGGTGGGCCGTTTCGAGTTTGTTCCTTAATTAAGTTGGCTAACGAGACTGGCGGGCTCTCCACCTCTGCGAAGTTCCTTAGACAACGCCGCGCGGGAGCCGAGTTTGTGCTCGCCTCGCCTAGTGCTGCCCCGGCCCTGGTCTCGGGACGCACCACGGGCCTCGCCCTCCCGGCCGCTGCTGTTTCCCTCCCGGGGAAGTGCCCCCCGGTGACCCCGCCGCTGCTCCCGCACTCGAGGGGTGTCTCTGAGCCTCGGCAGGCCTCGCCGGGGGCCTCGAGCTCAGTCCCTAAGTCGCCTTCCCCGTGCATAAAATGGGATGAGCCGTAAGCGTTCAGTGGGAACGTGTGACAGGCACCCAGCCTGGTGCACAGCTGGGGCCTCAAGTAGGCAAAGTCCAGGGGCAGGATCTTGGACTTCCCAGCCCCGTGAAGGATCAGCAGGAAGGGCAGAAGGAGGGCACACGGCCACTGCTGGAGCTGAGGAGGCCCTGGGCATGATCTCCAGGACTCCTGCTGGAATCCAGGCAGGGTGAACACAAGCTATAGCAACACTAAGAGAATCTTACAGTGTTTAGGTGGGAGGAGAGTTAGGAGGCTTCCTGAGCCTTATACATGGCAAGGAAACGGAGGCTCAGAAAGGGAAAGGGCTTGTTCTTAGACACACAGCAAGTGTGCAGCAGAGGCTGGACTCCCAACTCCAGGGAGTGAGAGGAAAGTGCTCCTAAGGGACTGGGAACCCGGAATAGCAGAGATATATCCCCTCCTGGGACTTTCTGCCTCGGTGAACCCTAGAACAAGGGTGTAAGGCTGCAGCCTGAGCTGGGTGGCCTGGGCAGGCTGGGGAAAGGGAGGCTCCTGCGGTCGCTCCTGTCACTTCTTCATGAGTCTCAGCCCTCTGCTTCACCCCCTCATTGCTGATTTCTTCATCTCTTCCCCCATACAACTGTAAAATGCTTAAGGAATTTTTTTCTTTTGGTTGTGCTGCGAAGCATTTGGGATCTTAGTTCCCCGACCAGGGATCGAACCTGGGCCCTGGCAATGAAAGCACTGAGTCCTAACCACTGGACCGCCAGGGATTTCCCGCTTAAGGCATTTATTAAAGAACATTTGGAGTTTCTTTATTGTGGTAACATATACATAACATAAAATTTACCATTTTAACATTTTTAAGTGTACAAGTTCAGTGGCATTAAGTACACTCACGTGCACCCATCACCACCATCCACCTCCAGAACTTTTTCTTTATTGCGCACTGAATGGAGTTTCTTTCTTTTAATTGTAAAGCTGAATTGAACCTTGATTCATGAAAAAAATTCCTCCCAAATTAACCGAGAGAGGTTGCTCGTGGCCTGCACATTTTTTCTGAGGGTCAAGCCCCCCTCCCTGCATGTGAAATGTGAGTGGGAGGTCACTGGTTTTCTCAGTGGATCTGCTCCTCCTTTTTGGTAGAGAGACCAATGGGTGTCTGTACATCCTGCAGTTCCAGCTTTTAATGTAATGTGCATGCTTTTGTGTGTGTGTGTGTGTGTGTGTGGCAGAGGGAGTCTGAGAACTCTCTGTGGGGCCCATCTTTGGCACTGTCTTGAGCCCAAACACAAGCCTGTCTTGTGGCCCAGGGCAGCTCAGAAAAGTCAGGTTGGCTCAAGGACTTTTCCTCCTTTGGGGTAGAGGGTAAGAAGGCCGCAGTCAGGCCCAGCTCATATCTCACCCACTCCCGGGATGTCCAGAGTCAGGAGGTTGTAGGTCAGACCAGGCTGGGCCATTTACTGGGCCAAGAGTATCTACAGTAGGGGCAGGACAACACCAGGAAGCTTCCCCTTCTTCCTGCTCAGAGAAGCCCAGTCTTTCCTTCCTCTGGCTCCATGCTAAGCACTCCTCTGTCCATTTTCTCATGCCCGACCTTTGAGGTACCATCGGAGGCCAAGAGGGCAGGGGAAGAGAGGAAGTGGCTGAGTCAAGATTTGAAGCCAGGACACGTCGTTTCTCAATGCAGGCAGCATTGGCATTCTCAGTGATTCATCATTGGGCAGGACCATCCCATGCATTTAAGATGTTTGATGTCCCTGACCCTACTCACTAATGCCAGGAGTGTCCCCCAATCATTGTGGCAATCAAAAGCATTCCATGCGTTTCTAGTAGCATCCTAGGGATTGGGAGGAAGGAGACCTGGGTAAGCCCACTCCTCTCTGGCCTCAGCTTCATCTGCAAAAGGGGAACAGTCATCCTTGTGATTAGTTTAGATGCCGTGGCACACAGTGGGGCTCCATAAATGTACTTCCTTTGCTTTTTTTTAAAAAATTATGGTCAATTGATTTTTAAAAAATTTTTATTTATTTGTTTATTTATGTATGGCTGTGTTGGGTCTTTGTTTCTGTGCGAGGGCTTTCTCTAGTTGCGGCAAGTGGGGGCCACTCTTCATCGCGGTGCGTGGGGCTTCCTTTGCTTTTGAAAGGGGTAGTTTGAGGCATAGCTGCCCTTCTTGGCAGGGGGACGTGAGGCCCTCAGTCCTTAAGGCTCAGCTGTGAGGCAGGGTGCTCCCCTGTGTCTCAGCTGGGACCTTAGCAAGTCACTCTTCTAAAGTCTCTTGCCCCGACCCCAAGCTCTTGGAGGACCCTGCAGACTAAATTTTGGTTTGCAGACCTGAGAATACACAGCATGAGGCCACAAGGGGGCAGCAATGGGCCATGAATGGCCCTGTCCTGCCCAAAGGAGCAGGAAAGGGACCCCCTTGGGTATCTGGGGAAGGGGGAACATGTGGCTTCTACCCTCATGAGGTTCTGCCCACCAGTCACCCAGCATCATGGTGCTACCCACAGACTCCATGCTTTGCCAAGCAATTTGGGAAAGATAAATTGGAGGACATCCAAGAGCCTGGGTTCTGTCCCAAGCCTGCTACCATGCATCCTTGAGCAGGGGACTAACCCCTTGGAGCCTCACTTTCCCCATATGTAAGATGGAAATAGTGACACCAACCACATAGGCCCTTTACAAGGCTGGTGAGGGGATCCAGTGACTTACCTGGGTGGAGGAAGGAGCGAATTACAAATTTCAGAGTGCAGTAGATTTGTGCGGTGATGCTGGAACTCCAAAGGACACCTGGATGTCCAGTGGTCTCCATCAGTCATCACAGCCCCTCTGTGTTTCTCTTCCTTTTCATACTACTGACTTCTCTGGTGACCCACGTGACTGGCTGAGCAGCATGGCCTGCCATTTATTGCCAGCAACTGAGGGAAACAGAGGTGGAGACTTGACCTATTCTTCCTCCTTAGCTAGTGTGTGGCTGGGCCTGTTTTGTTAGTGAGGAGGCCACGTAGTGGTGTCGGGGGGGACTGCCCATACTGTGGCCTCCTTAGGCCTCAGTTCTTGGCGGGAGAAGGCTGAGACACCATCACTGCAGGACCCTTCTTGTCTACAGCCCTGTGGCCCTTGCTTGGGCTTGGAGTCGGGAGGAGAGAGGGAACTTACAACCATGGTCATTTCCGAGTGCTTGACCTGTCCTAGGTTCTTCGTGTATTCTCACTAAACCACAGTCAGCATGGTAAGCACTGCTGTCCCATTGTACAGATGACGTGGCAGGTTGAATTTTCTAAGATGTCTGTCCATCTCCTATTCCATTTTCTCCTTAAAATATGATGTCGACAGTTTTCCCTTGAATTAGGGTGAACCTCTGATTCTGGCAGGAAGTAACACCATATGACTTCTGAGGCTTGGCTATAAAAGGTGACACAGCTTCCACCTGGTCCACCTGGGACATTCACCCTGTGAATCCAGTAGCTTCCCTGTGAGGAAGCCCAGACCACACAGAGAGGTGTTCTGGCCATCTGAGGTCCCAGAGGACAGCCAACATCAACCGCCAGGTGTGGGAAAGCTTGAGTGACAACCGCCCAGCTGAGCCCATTACCCCCAGAACTGTAAGACAGAAACAGAAAGGATCACTGTTTTGTTTGCTTGGCCATGCCGCGTGGCTTACGGGATCTTAATTCCCCGACCAGAGATTGAACCTGGGCCCCGGCAGTGAAAGTGCCAAGTCCTAATGACTGGACCGCCAGGGAATTCCCAAGGATCATTGTATTTTTGTTTGTTTTTTTGTTTAAAAAAATTTTAAATTTAATTTATTTTTTTACACAGCAGGTTCTTATTAGTTATCCATTTTATACATATTAGTGTATATATGTCAATCCCAATCTCCCAATTCATCACCCCCCACCACCCCCCGCCACTTTCCCCCCTTGGTGTCCATACGTTTGTTCTCTACAGCTGTGTCTCTATTTCTGCCCTGCACACTGGTTCATCTGTACCATTTTTCTAGGTTCCAAGGATCATTGTTTTAAGGCAACAAATTTTAGGGTGATTTGTTATGCGGCAGTCATGGGTCATGAGATCAGAGGAAACACAGGGGCTCATTGACATGGGTGGCTGGACAGAAGGCTCAGCTGGTATGTAGCAGGGCTAGGCCTTGAGTCTGTGTCTTCCTAACTCCAAACCCCATCTTTGCTGTGAGCCTGAACTACTTCCTCTGGTTTCTGGGGTGGCTCTGGCCCAGGGAGAGTTCCCTTATCCCTCCCCACCCAGCAATAGCCAGGCTGAAACCTCACCTAGGGATGGTGCTAGGGGCAGTCTTCAAGGACAGGCATACCCAAGACACACATTTGTTGTTTATTTCATGCAACAATTTCCATCTACATAGAGAAGTGAGGCAAGTGGTTGGGTTGGAGCTGGTGGCCGGGAACCCTTGTCAGAGGTGGGGAAGCCTCTTCTCAGAGCATCATTGGCTCAGGGCATAGGTGCCCTACTTAGGCAGGCCTGGAAGCAGCCCTGAGGCTCTCTTCATTTGCATAGCTCACCCGGAGGACTCATTTTTGGCAGGCTGACCAGAGTTCCCCTGGGTGGGAGCCTTGGGGTCGGTGAGACCCAAACTCTGAGCTTGAGGTCCATCTCCTCAGGCTGGCAAAGTCCCATCAGGTCCCTGCTGTGGGTGGTGGAGAGACAGGAACAACAGACATTCTAGCCTGGGACCTCCACATTTGGGGATCATAGGGCTCCCTGCTGCTGGGTCCATGTGGTAGTTATCACAGCGCTTGGCTTCCACTCCTGGCCAGAGGACACTTGTTCTCACAGAAGGCAGGCTGGTTCCTGAGGCCTACGGAACTTGGCGGGAGCTCAACCCCTTAGGGTGCTTCCCACAGCTCCCCGTGTCCAGCTACAAGTGGTGGGTGGGAGTCCTGTCAGCTGGCTGTGGCTGAGTGCCGAGGCCAGAGAGGCCAGGAGCAGCTGCATTTGCCATTCATGCCCTGAGCCTTTTTGGATGGCGTGGACCCTGGGCTCCAGAGCTTCAGAGGGCAGGCTCTTGCAGGGCAGTGGGACAGCCAGAGTCTCTGCTAATCAGGTGACTGAAGGCCCAAGCTGGCATCTTTGCAGCCTCTCCTGAGCCAGGCACTTTCACCTTCATCTCCTTCCCGGGAAAGCCAAGTCCTGAGGGTGCCCCTCAAGTACACATTGCCCCCAATGGGCCTGTCCACTTTCCTGGCAGCTTCACATGCTGATCATTCTGGGGCTGGGCTGGGCACACTCTCAGATGTCAAAAGGCCACAGGTATGGTGGTGCATCCCGTGAAAAAAGATCAATATATTACTGTTTTGTTTTTACAAAAATTAAAAATGTCCACACGGATCTGTACAGGTTGTGAGATGCGTGCTTGGGATCACTGGAAAAGGAGGGAAAGACTGAAGGTGAGGAGGGGACCGGGAAGCCCCAGAGGCCCTGTCCCTGGTCTGGGCATCCCCGTCCTGCTCATTTCCTCAGGAACAGCTGCGCCCCCAATCCTCTCATCCCAATCTCCTGGATTCCACCCCCTCTCAGCGGGGCGGTATGGACAAAGTCCCAGGGGGTACTGATGGCTTTGCACTGCCCGGGCCAGGCGTTGAGTGAGCCCTGTATGACCAAGAGGGTGGTCTGTGCACAACCACCTAGGATCACAGCCCCGGGCCTGGGGCCACGTGATGGGAGGGTCAAATCTAGGGTCATCTCGGGGAGACCTGGCTGCTCAGTCACTGTGTGGGGAGCAGCAGGCACCCAGCCCTGAGGCCCCCTGGGCCCCCCACTCCTCCCAGCCTGCCCTGGAGACTCTTCCCTGCAAGGTACCTTATGCCAGCAGCCAGGCACGGGCAGCCCATCAGGGCCCTGGAAAGGAAGAAGGTTTCAGTGACAAGGATGGGGGGCTGGTCAGCTCTCTGTGCCCTACACACTCCTGCCCCAGGTGTAGGGAGCTGCAGCCCAGGGAGCTGCCACCTGAGGCCACCGGACCCCACTGAGGCAGGGCCCGAATGCCTGCCCTGTCCACCTGGGTAGTCAGGCCATGGGACATGACAGCCCCTCTCTGTGCTTATTCCAAGTGTGTCCCCATGGGCTTTGCTGGGACATGTGTGCTGTGGGCAGAACCAGGGCACCATGGAGTACAGGGCATCATGCCAGACATCCACAGGCCAGGAGTAGGGCCTGGCCCTGGTCCTTGCGAGGGGCTGCATGGCTTTCTGTCGGGCAGCTGTGACAGTGGCTCTGACAGCTCACACTGGGGGCCTGAGAGCTCTCAGGCATGTGTCCAAGAGTATTTGAAGGACAGTCTAGGAAACGGGATTCCCTTTTGGCCTGTCCTGGTCCCTGTGTCTGGATCTGAGTGTCAGACAGGGGAGGTTGAGGTCAGGGTGGACACTGGGCCGGGGTGGGGAGGTGTGTGTGTGGGGTTGGGGTGGGGATCGTCTGGAGGCACCAGACACAAGCAGGGGGGCGGGTTTCCTCAGGTGGTCCAGAGGTGGGGAGCTGGAGACGGACAAACGCTGACCCGTCAGTCAGCCTAGCGTCCCTGATGGACGCCGTAGTGGACAACACTTCACTCCGTTCCAAAGCACACAGGCCGATCTCAGACACGTGGGAGCACACCCCCGGCACTGCCATGCATCCACCAGGGGCGGAGGCTGGGACTCAAAGGGAAGTGGGGAGGAGGGGGAAGAATGGAAAGGCAGGCAGAATGGAGGAAGGCAGGGCGGAGCAGCGGGCACAGGCAGCTCAGAATGCCCAGCACAGCACGGCGCACAGCACACAGCACACAGCAGGCCAGGCCGCGTACCGCAGGGCAGGGTCTGCTGCCCCTCGCCAGGCCCTTGGAGCCTGGCGCCCCTCGCCTGCCTCCGCATGTAAGATTCTCCTGTTTCAAAGACAAAGGCTTAATGACTTGAAGGGAAGTCTTGGCCCAGGGCCCAGGGCTGGCCCTGGCCCTTTCAGTGTGTGCTTGCCTCCTGCTCTGCTCATTCTGTTTTTTCCCATTGCCTCCTCAAAGCCATCTGGACCTAGGGATTAGCAGCCCCATTGCATGGATGAGGAGACTGAGGAACAGAGGGCCAAATGACCCACTTGAGGTCAGAGGACTGGGCTTCAGGGGTCCCTGCTCCTGAACCCCCTTTGGAAGGGGTACACAACGTGGTTCCATGTCCCCGGCGGGGAAGGCCAGATGTGAGTATCTGGTGAGTTTTAGTATGAAAACTCAGCTGTTTTGTTTTTCCTGTCTTTTCTGAGCTCCACTGGAAGAGTTTGACATGTAAACCCTCCCTGCCTTCTAGAAAAAGAGAACCAAACTTTGGTTATTTCAGGTACTGAGTCTGGTGGGCCGTGAGAGGCTGTTGTAAAGAAGCAGGAGAGGAGAAAGGCTGTGAAGGGAAGGGGCTTTGGGGCATGTGGAGGGGATGCAGGGGATGAGTGTGGGGCTACTCAGACCAGCAAAATCCTCCTCTGGGATGGGATAGACCCCCAGAGAGGTGAGGGTGGTCCCATCCCCCTTTAGGTCCAAGGAAGCTCTGTCCCTGACCAGGCTTCCCTCTCTATAGACAGGGTGGGTCCTCAGCCTCACCCATGGAGGGGTCAGGACCAGAGCAAGAGGAGCCTCCATGACAGCAGAGACAGCAGGGGTGGCCCCGCAGTGTGGGCCCCCCAGGGCGGGACCCATGGGGCCCCTGGGACTTGCAGCTGAGCTCTGAGTACAGTAAAGACACGGCCCCACCCTGGCAGGAGTCAGCAAAGACCTTGGTTGGGGCTCCCACGTCTTGCCAACACGTACCACTGGACATGGCTGGTCCAGGCCTGGGGGTCCCGGCTCGCCCTTCTGGCCTTTCATTCCTTTCCGACCGGGGACACCGCGCTCCCCCTGTGCAAGAAGGGAGATGGGGTGTGGCGGTGGCTGCCAGGCCCAGGGCGCCCCCCAATGCCTCTCAGAGAGATGGGCCTGGGGCCCGCAGCCACCCCTGCCCTCCTGCCCGCATCCCAGCCTCTCGGCCCTTCCTCCTCCCGCCCACCCCGCCTTCTCTCTGCTTGCTTCCTGTCTCCCTCGTCCTTTCTTTTCTGCCTGCTCCCTCCTTCTCTTCACTTGCCTCCCTCCTTCTTTCCTCCTGCCCCCACCTTCTCTCCAGCTGCCCCTCACTTTCTCTCCACCTCACTCACCTTCTCTCCACGCTCGCTCCGGTCGCCTTTCTCTCCTCGAGGTCCAGGGAAACCCTGACAAAAGGATTAAAGGTTAAACCTGATGATGAAATTTGAGGTCTGTTCGGCTTATCTGTTCATCTCTGCTCCTCTCCGACCCACCTCTGCCCCTTCCCTCCACGCATATTCGTGGTACAAGCTGGACCAGCCCCAGCTCCTAGGTGACACAGATGCTGGGTACCAGGATGACTTAGAGAAAAGCATGCATTCAGGACACCAGCACTGCTTCCTCCAAAGTAGAACACTGTTGCTGTTTCTGGATGGAAGCCCTCAGGCGGAACTGCTAGCAAGGGGCTTTCTCTTATGTCAAGTCAGATGCAGCATGCATTGGCCCAGGCTTGGCTGGGGACAGAGACACAGGAAACCCATGGAAGTTTATATCACCATCTTCAGCAGACCAAGTAATGGTGCCCTCTGTTCTCTGCTTTTGGCTCAAACTCTTATACGCCCACCCACCCATCCATCCATTTGTCCATCTGTTCATCTACCCAACCAACATTTCTAAGTATCCACTAGGAACTGGGCTTTGGGCTGAATGCTGAGGGCAGAAAACCAGATTTGATATGTTCCCTCTTATATTTATTATGTTGTTTTTAGAAATATGATACATTGATATCCTCAAAATCTTGCTGGCTAGGGAGAGGCTGCCTCTCCCAGGGATAGCCAACTCTTACATATAGCAAAGGGCTAGGCTGGGAGCATGCCTTTCAGATGCAAACCAACCAATCCCCCAACTACCCACTCTATCTAACTCACACACCAAGTCAATATTTCCCCTGGCCCAAATCATGCCAGGACCAGGTAGCAGGCAACAAGAGACCACCCCTATAGCCCAAAGCCTGCCAGGATTATTTAAACTAGCCAGTCCTAAACTGTTTACTCTGCTCTGCCTTGCTTTTCCCATAGAAACACCAATAAAAGCCCTGGCCTAGGCTTTTTCCTCGCTCCTTACTGCCTGCCAACCAAAACTGCTGCGTCTCCATGTGGCCCCATGTGGGACATGCCATTTCCTTGGGAAATGTAAGTTGTAAGTTCTTCTGTCAAAGGTATTTGGCCTCTCTGTGTCATCACTAAGTCACCTCCATAAATTAAAACCCTGCAGGTACAAAGGTACACAGTCTAACATGGCAGGCAGTGGGGTGCAGAAGATGATGATCAATGGTCAGTGACAGAGGTCTGAACCAGGTACCATGGGGTCCCAGGGAGAGTGGCTCTTCTGTCCACGTGTGAGGTCAGGTAAGGTTTCCGAGCAGACTCCCTATTTCAGCAGGGCCTGGTGGAGTGGGTGCCAGGAATTTGCCAGGTAGAGCAGGTAGGTGTGGCTTTGAGATGCCACTCTGAGCTCCAGGCCTCCCAGAGAGCAGCTGTGGCCACAGTGAGCAGCTGGTGGCATGGAGTCCCTTTTGCTCCACCCCCACTACCTCCCTGGGTCCACAGCCTGAGCTGGATTCATCAGTGTCTTCTTCTCCTGACCCTCCTCATCGACGTAACATGGCCCTCCCAGTCAGAAACTCAGTCTAGAGTTCTTCCTCTTCCTTGTCTGCAGGTGCTTTCCATGGTGACATTTTCTCCTTAAAGTCTAGGGTGGAGGCCAGAGCCCTTGCAGCCCTGCCTGCATCTGGTCACCATTTCCCTTGCAATAGCTACCTGATTTTCCTGGGAACCACCCTCCCTTCTCACAATTCACCAACTCCACCACCAGCTCCAGGATGGAGCATGTGAGCAGGCTGGGCAGTCAGGGCACTGCATTCTTATGGCAAGTGACATTTCAGCATTAACCCAGCTGGGGCCAAGGAGAGTTGATAAGACTTTTTCTCAAAGAGTAGAGAGTAAGGCAAATGCCTTTCTCCAGGATTTGGACCTAGGGGGATGCAGGTCTGGAGCTCTTGGCTCCATCTCATCACCATGTGGAAACTGGAATGATGACTACACAGAGGAAGCAGAGACAAGACAGAGTGAGAGGTTGGGTTGTGTTGACACACTTGAGCCCTGGATCTATGTGTCATACGTCTGGATTTTTCAGTTATGAGTCAGTTTAAACCAGTTTAAATTGTGTTTTCTGTCTCTTGATTCAATCAACACTGGGCTAATACTTCTCCTTCTCTCCTTCCCACGGTACTGCCCTAGCTGAGCCTCGTCATCTTCCACCAGGATATGGCAGCAGGCTCCTCACTGCTCTTCCCACCTCCCTACTCCAGTGGATCATCCATCCATTCTCTATCCTCCATCCATCCTCCACTATCCTCCATCCATCATCTATTCACCTATCATTCATACATCCATGATCCATGATCCATCATTCATTTACATCCATCATCCATCATTTATTTACATCCATCATCCATTATTTATTTATATCCATCACTCATTTACCCACCATCCATCCATCCTTCATCCACCCATCCATCCTCCATACTCTATCATCCACCATCCACCCAACCACCCCTCCATCCATCCATCCATCCATCCATCCATCCATCCATCCTTCCATCAATAAAGCACCTACTCTGGGCTGTGTGTTGGACTTAGCAATGGGGACATGGGCGGAACGAGTCAGTTGTAGTCCCAGCCATGGGGAAGGGGGATACATCCAAGCCAACCAGATCAAGTTACTGTATGGGCAGCATGAGGGCAAAACTTACACACGGGAGGGACCCGGTCACAGTGAACGGTGAGATACTTACATCTAGTCCTGGCTCCCCGGGTCTGCCCTGAGAAGAGACAAAGAGGAGATGTGAGGGGGCTGAGAAGGAGGTGCTGGGAACACAGCTGCTGGGAAGTTCAGCCCTGTGAATTGTCCACAGAACCTGAACTCTGGCCCCAGGGACCAGTGAAGTGCAGGGGTTGAGCCCCCAGGACTGAGTGACACCATAGTTGCGGGGCATTAAAGGAAGGTTGTTACCTTCTCTCCTTTGGTTCCTGGCAGCCCAATAAGGCCTGGCGGGCCAGCTGGCCCCTGGGTGGAAAAGGAATGGGTCAAGAGGCATGACAGTTATAGAAATTAGCACCTCTAAGGACAAACAAGGCTCATGACACTCACAGGCAGGCCACTGGGTCCTCTCTCACCCGACATGCCCTTCTCTCCCTTTGCTCCGTCCAAGCCCTGGAAGCAAAGGGGAGACATCAGTTAAGGGGGCCAGACAGATGGCAGGACAGGAAAGCTTGGGGCCTGAGTGGGAACCGAGGTGTACAGGGCAGAGGGACAGACTCCAAGCTCTGACAGGCCTGGCCCTGGCTCCCTTCTTGTGCAAATAATCAGAATGTGGGTGTGCACACTTTACCTTTTCTCACATGTGGGCTTTTTCAGTAGTCATGGAAGGTGGTTATGGTCACACCCATTTCACAGATGAGGAAACAGAGGGACAGAGAGGGGCAGGGACAGGCCCAGTTGTACAGCCAGGAAGTGGCAGGGCTGAGTGGCAACTGCGTTTCTGAGTCCCAGTCTTGGACCCCATCCCTGACAGCAGCTGCTTCTTCTAAACATGATCCGGGGAGGGCTCAGGACAAAACAGAACCAGAAGCAGCACATCTGGTCAGGCCACATGCTCGGCCCTACTCAGCTCTGGGATTCCATGACTCTGAGGTCCCATTCGGCCTCTGAGCTCGGGAAGCAGAGATGTGCTCTCTCCCAGGGTAAACTAGGGAGATGCAGGGAGGCCAGCTGGCCTCTCTGGGACAGGGCACACGGTCAGGCCACACTCACGGTTTTAATTTAAGAGCAGAGGACACGACTTTATGTAATATACACCAAACCCAAGACCTCACATCCAGGTGTGGGCAGTTGAGAGACAGCTGTGCACTAGGGGAGGGGGCAAGGAATGGAGAGGCCAAGTGTTGGGTGGGGGGCATCAGCGGGGTTATTCTACAGGGGATTGGGAATGGCCAGGCCCTGGGAAGATGCAGGGTTGGTCCAGGACCGAGCATGGGGCCCTCGCTTTGCCTACTAGCAAGACTTTTTGGAACTGTCCAGGCTGTGAGCCTGCAGCAAGTGGGAGGGGTTCCTACCCATGCTTTAGGACTCACCTTGGGACCCTGGATTCCCTGAAGGCCCTGGAGGAGGAGGAGAAAGCAGGTCAGAAAGGCCATCAGGCTGGGTCTAGACCTCCAGGTCAGGCCCTGTTGCAGTGGCCACATAGGCTTGCAGGCCACTCACTGGCCCCTGTGGCCCTGACCTCTGTGGCCTCCCAAGCCCAGACCTGGGCTCTGCCCTCCTTGTCTGATGTGCCCCCTCCCCGCTGGGGTATCCTCTCCTCCCCTGGGCCTGAGCCCACCACCCTCTTCGTATCCCAGCTGCTTCAAGCCAAACATTCTTACCATGGGGCCTGGGGGACCAGGGGGCCCTGGGGGCCCTGGTTCCACTATGATCTGGGCCTAGGAAGGGTCAGAGGTGGATTAGTCACCCATCGCCCCGTCATCCCTCACTCACCCACACTTGAGTTCATCGGACATTGGAGGAGCACTCCCTGGGTGTGGGCGCCGAGCTCCCTGCTGCCCCCAGGAGGGCACTGCCTGGTGGGAGGCCCAGTGCTGGCCTTTGGGTTCAAAGACAGGCCTCAGGCTCCCCCTCCCCCTCCCTCACTGCCCTGGGCTTGGTCAAGCCAAGTGGCCCTTGTGTCCCAAGGCTCAGGGCCCCAGCCAGCCCTCAGCAGAGATCCTCAGCAGCCCCCTTACCAGGCTCTCCTGTAGGTTGTCAGATGCCGGCTCTCCCTTCTCCCCCTTGGGGCCGTCGGCACCCTGCAGGATAGGATGGCCTTGAGCCCTTTCTGTCCATCACCAAAATCACCATCCATGGGGCTCAGTACCTCCCCTTCCTTCCCCCATAAGGCTTCTGGGCAGCAGCAATAAGTTGGCCTTTGCAGCTTAAAATAGTTTTCCTTAAATCAGTGGGTTTGTCTCCTGTGGGGCGGGGGCAGCCAGGGGCTCTGGAAGCAAAGACGCGGAGTCCAAATCCTGGCACCAGCTCTCTAGCTGAGTAAGCCTCATGGATGGACAATGGATATGAAGTGGTGGCAGCTCTTTGCATCCAGCCACGCATGACAAGAGCAGTGATAAAAATGACGGTGACAGTGGGTATTTATCACATGTTAGCCAATCATTCTCAGCCCTGTCCATGTGTTCCCTCGTAGGAGGGAAGATTATCACCCCCACTTAATTTAATTTAATTAATTAATTTATTTTTAACATCTTTATTGGAGTATAATTGCTTTACAATGGTGTGTTAGTTTCTGCTTTATAACAAAGTGAATCAGCTATACATATACATATATCCCCATATCTCCTCCCTCTTGTGTCTCCCTCCCACCCTCCCTATCCCACTCCTCTAGGTGGTCAAAAAGCACTGAGCTGATCTCCCTGTTCTATGCAGCTGCTTCCCACTAGCTATCTATTTTACATTTGGTAGTGTATATATGTCCATGCCACTCTCTCACTTCGTCCCAGCTTACCCTTCCCCTCCCCATGTCCTCAAGTCCATTCTCTACGTCTGCGTCTTTATTTCTGTCCTGCCCCTAGGTTCTTCATAACCATTTTTCTTTTTAGATTCCATATATATGTGTTAGTATACGGTATTTGTTTTTCTCTTTCTGACTTACTTCACTCTGTATGACAGACTCTAGGTCCATCCACCTCACTACAAATAACACAATTTCGTTTCTTTTTATTCACCCCCATTTTAGAGCTGAGGAAACTGAGGCCCAGGGAGGTTAGGTCACTTGTGCAGGGTTCCAGAGTCAGTAAGAGATGGAGCAGAATGCAAACGTGGGCTGTCAGAGCTCCCAGTCTAACCACCGGACACTAGGCGGGGCCTCCTTATTTCACCTTAAGGAGGCCTTGGGGGGTAAGTGGTAGGTCCTTCTACAGAGGAGGAAGTGGGGGCTCAGAGTCAGGGCAGCCCAGAGCTTCCCTTCAAAGGCCCAGTGGGCCAGGGCTGGGCTGAGACTAGGACCATAGGGCCCCAGCCCCTGGCAGCCACCGTGGGGGGCACGCATTCACCTTGGGACCCCTACATGGGGCAAGTAGGGTGAGGCCCACCCAGCCACGTACCGGGAGGCCTGACAGGCCCATCTCTCCTGCTTCCCCTTTGGGTCCTATCAGCCCGGCTTCTCCTGGGTCTCCTTTCTGTCCTTTGGGACCCTGAAAACCACAGAACAAGGTACAGTAGGCACTTTCCCTCCCCCCCCACACTGGCAGGTCCCCAGAGCTTAGTCCAGGCCAAGCCAGACCCCCACCTCCTCCTTGTGGGTCCCCCCCTCCAGACCAGGTGATGAATGAGCAGAGGGGCCTGGTCGGAGACAGTGAAGGGGCAGTCCCTGGCCTGCCGCACTGCAAGCAGGGGTGCAGGGTGGGGCAGGGGGCAGAGGGGGTGGAGCAAGTGGGACTGGGACTGGGCAGCTACCAAGGGGCGCATATGGGGTTTGGGGACAACCTTGTGCTCACATCTCAGGAGCCAATGGTGGGAGCCCCACATACAACCAACCATCCCTCAGTCACCCTTCCAGCCACTGCATTCCCTCACTCAACCAATTTTGTAACATCCACTGTGTGCCACACATGAGGGACCCAGTGCTAAAGCACACCCACGAATGTTAAGTGGTTCTCATGGACACTGTCGTGTCTATGTAGGATCACACACGCACATGTATACTTGGAATAATATTAATAACGACAGTGATACTTTTAGCTAACATTTGAAGACTCTTTGCTATTACATGCAGGCACTGCTCTCAAGTGTGTTCCATACACAGTTATTTAACCCTCATGGCAGCCGTGTTATACCATCTTCACCTGTGGGTGAGGACCTAAGGCTGCCAGAAAGTGAGTAGCTTGCCTGAGGTCTACGGGCAGAACCAGGATTTGCACACAGGCTCCAGAGCCCACTCTTTCTGTAGCCTCTCTCCAACTCTGCACACACACACACACACACACACACACACACACACACACACACACACACACACACACACACACAGTCCGACGCCAGGCACCAGCATCACCAAGGAAATGAAAGGCCCAGAGACCTTCTCTCCGTCGATTCCTGGAGCACCAGGCAATCCGAGTTCGCCCTGGAAGGGAATAGACAGCAAGGGGGGTTATGGTGTTCCACAGCCCCTGGCAGGAATTTGTGGCCAGGCTGCTTCCCCTGACCAGCACACCAGCCCTGGGTTGGGTCCCTGCAGTTGGAGCTTCAAGAAGATGCCCACTGGGTGTCCAGCACAGTGCCAGGCACCGACCACCCTCTCCTCCATTTCCTCAGCCCCTATGGGCAGGTGCAGCCTGTGGCTATAGTAGGTTGGTAGGTTACAGATTTGGAAGCTGAGGCTCCAGGCCACACAGCCCAGGGATGATGGCAGAGACCAGACCCTGACTGATTTCAGAGTCTTGGGCTCCTTCTCCTGAGCCAAGTGGGCAGGTGTAAATGATGCACACAGGCCATAGGAATGGCTATGTAATCTACAGGACTTTGTGATGTCATGAGGGGTCCATTTAT
Organism: Eubalaena glacialis; assembly: GCF_028564815.1. Classification (NCBI taxonomy): domain Eukaryota; kingdom Metazoa; phylum Chordata; class Mammalia; order Artiodactyla; family Balaenidae; genus Eubalaena; species Eubalaena glacialis. The sequence goes on from NC_083719.1 coordinate 158,699,479, forward strand.
GGATTACATGTGTGAATGATTCCAGGGAGAACCCAGGGCCAGGAAGAAGGCACCCAGCTTGGTTAGGAAGGAGCAGGGCCACTTTCTCTGAGCCCCAGAAGCCAGGCCAGGGTGCTGGGAGAGAAGCAGAGGCAGAGGGGAGAGGGTAGGTGGGCCCTGGAGACAGGGGCCTGGGGGGACCACATAGCTACATCTGCACTGACCTTGGCTCCGGGGATCCCTGCTGGCCCGGGGGGCCCCTGTGGCCCAGGAGGACCCTGTGTGTGAAAGTCAAGGGGTCAGTGTTTAGGTGGGGCCTCCCCATCACTCCCCACCCACCCCTACATCTGGAGGCAGCAGTGACCCTTATAGCCCCCTTCCCACCTAGTCAGGTCAGGCCTTGTGTCTTGGGGGAGGCCAGGCAGACGGCACCAGGTACCGGGTAGGACGTCACAGTGTCTACTTGCCACAAAGGTCCCAGAACCCCTCTGCCCTCAGTATAAGTTTTGTCACAACACACTCCTGCTCAAGATCCTGCGATGGCTCCCCATTGCCTCTAGAAGCAAGTGTAAAACCCTTGCTGGCATTCAAGGCCAGCCAAAGATCACATTCCCACCAGTGGCCTAGCACGGTGCTCTCTGCCTCTCCTGTGAACTCTGGTGCCGTCCGCTGGTCCTGGGCGTCCCTCGGTTTCACTGGGAGGAGATGGTGTCTTCACTCCCAAATTCCTGTCCCCACCCAGGACTCCCACAGGCCCGCTGCCCACCATCACCCCCCACACTCATGCCCCTTCACAAAGGCTGCAGCTGCCCAGCCCCCAGCCCAGCAAGTTCCAGGTCTCTTCCCTCCACCTCCTCTTACCAACCTGCCCCCACTTTTTAACAACTGAGGTATAGTTAATATACAATATTATATAAATTACAGGTGTACAAAACAGTGATTCAAATTTTTAAAGGTTACACTCTAGTTATAGTTATCATAAAATATTGGTTATGTTCCCTGTGTTGTACAATATATCCTTGTAGCTTATTTTAAACATAATAGTTTGTATGTCTTAATCCCTTACCCCTATATTACCCCTCCCCACTGGTAACCACTAGTTTGTTCTCTATATGTGTGAGTCTTATTTTTTGTTATATTCACTAGTTTGTTGTATTTTTTAGATTCCACATATAAGTGATATCATGTAGTATTTGTCTTTCTCTGTCTGACTTATTTCACTTAGCATAATACCCTCCAAGTCCATCCATGTTGCTGCAAATGGCAAAATTTCATTTTTTTAAATACCTGAGTAGAATTCCATGGTATGTGTGTATATATATGTATATACACACATCTTCTTTATCCATTCATCTGTTGATGGACACTAAGGTTGCTTCCAATATCTTGCAACCTGCCCCTTCTTGTTGGCTCCTCCATTGAGATGCCCCTGGTCTTACAACCTTCCTCCATTCCACCCACCCTTCTCCAGGTTCAGGCCCAGCACATGCCTCCCCGGCGGCCTCCCTGACTCTAGCTATCCCCACCTTCCACGCCGTTCCCTTCACCCCTCTATGTCTGCCCACTGCCCATCAAATCCAGTCATTGTCCCTGTCTGGCATCCAAAATCCACTTCCCGCCTCTCTGAGCTCATAGGGCTTCTCCATGCGGCTCTTGGACAACCATGCACATGCACACCCTTGGGCCACGTCACACCACACCACGCCATGCAGGCCTGGGGTGGGCACCGTTACCATCAGCTTGTGCTTCCCTGAGGCCTGTAGGAGATAACTGAAATTGAAGCTCAGGTGGGATTAGGTGTTGACACCCAGTCTTGTCTCTGAGGACCACCTCTCCCCACCCCAGCTCCCCTCCCTGGTACCTGTGAGCAGCTGGCACTTAACCCCTCACTCCACTGGTGATGGGTCCCAAGTTTGCCCAGCACTGGGGCAGGGCTCAGAGGCCACACATCTCCTGAGCCTCCCGGTGCAGGCCTTGCCACACTCTTCTCCCCCAGAGGTCATTAAAAGACCCAGCCCCCTCCAGCCTGTGTTCCCTAGGGAGGCCCCAGGAGGCCCTGCCTCCTGCTTCTGAAGGGCGAGCTTCCCTTTTTGCCTTGGCCTCTGAGGAGCTCAGGGCCACATGGGCCCCATTTACCGCAGCTCTCTCAGCATCGTGTGGGTCTCCACACAGTGCTGACTTCCATATCAGGCACCTGGTGAATGTGGAGGCTTTGTGTTAAGCTGCCACTGGTCCCTTGTGTAAAGAGGTGCAGGACTTGTACACAAAGTAAATGGATATTCCCTCAGGAAACGAACAGCAAGGGTGTATCAGGGTCTACCAGGAACACTACCATAAGGGCATCCAAGATCCTGCCATCGTAGTCAATTACCACCGTGTCTCCTTGCTCACCCTTGAGGCCTGGGGGACCCTGAGGCAGAAAGAAGAGGAAGAATTTCAGGGAAAAGCATGATAGTCATTTCTGTCTCACCCAGAGAACCTAGTAACCAGGGCTGCACACAGGCCCGTGAGCTGTGGGTCAGCTCTCAGCTGTACCCTGGGCGGCCCCAGAATGGTGTCTTCTTGCATTCTCTCAGGCGCTGGCACCCTGACTGAGCACTCCAGGGGCCAGGCAGGGGGTGACACAAGGGAAGGGGGATGCCTGGGGCCAACTGAGGAACATACCTCCGCCTAGCCTGGGGGTGGCTGTGATTTGCCTTCACGTGGGAACCGAAGCCCACTGAGGCCCATCCCTGCGTTCTTTAGAGAAAATGGAGAGTCTGATTTTGATGTGAAGTGCTTCAGATTTTTAAATGTTGGCAAACAAACAAAAACACCCAAACCCTCCAAAACACTGCGCAGGCCAACTAAAGACATGCCGGCTGGATGCTGCCCTTGTACCTCAGTTTCTTAACCTCAGGTGGAGACTGCACACACCAGGCACTGACACTCCCATTTGCTCCTGGTTCTGAGCACACACCCCCCTACACACATGTCCACATGTATGTGTCTGCACTTGCATATGTCCACACAGGCACGCGTCCTCACAGGCATGTGCACTGCTGCTGGAACCTCACCTTTCCTTCTGAACCTCATCTCCCCACTGCACTCTTCTCTGCTAGGAGAGCAGCGGGGGCTGTGAGCACTTTGGTCAGGCCTGAGGCCATCTGCGCAGGATGGAGAGACCCAGGCCAGGGCATCATTTGCCAGCTGCCTCCACAGTCATGGCCTTCACGGAACTGTAAGGTGTACACTGAATTCCCACACTCAATGCTTAATCCAATTCCCTGGCCACCTGCACGACCAGGCTGCGGGCTTAGAACTGTGTTTTGGAGGAGGAAGGCAGCCTCTGGGAGCATAAGGGGGATGTGATTGCTCGAAATCACAGGGCCAATAACAGGGGCTGGGATGTAGTTCTAAAAGTGTGTTGATAGGGGCTCATCACAAAAGATCTGGGACCAGCTGCGGTGGCTGTGCTTCAGAGACAGGGGTGAACGGTGATGTGGGGCTGGGGGAAAGGCAAGGCCCCACAGGGGGAGGGTAATGCCGTATGTCACAAATCGAGGTTTATGTTTGAATATGCCAAGAAAAGAGTCTGGGAGGGCAGACACTTTCCTAGGGAGGAGGAGAAGAGGGGAGAGGATGGGACTCTTATTTTCACATCCATAGCTGAACATTTTACCAAAAGCATGTATTATGAAACTAAAAGCAAAAAAAAAAAAAAATCACTAATGAATTATTATTATTAAAAAAAGACTCCCAGTTCCTGCCAGCTCTTCTGGGGTCTCTGGGGGACAGGGGCTTCGGAAGGAATCAGGCCCCTGGATCCCACTGGTGTGGCTGGGGGAAGACTGCTTACCCGCGGCCCTGTGGCTCCATAGGCGCCTGGCTGGCCGGGCTCCCCCTGTGAAGACGCATGGTTGCAGCCAGGTGTACAGGGCTGAAGCCAAAAGTTCCCCTGCCCCCTCCAGTGCCCTCTTCCCCAAAGGACACAGGGCCAAGTGGACGTGACTGGCATCCCAGGAATGGGGCTCCCTGAGGGAGGGCCTGAGAGACCTTCCTCTGACCCTTGTTGTGTAGAGATGGGCCACTGAGGCCCAGAAGCCCAAGGCTACACAGTGGAGGCCTCATCACTCACCCAGACCCACTGCCACCCACCCCCAGGTGGGCTTCTGATTGCCAATCAAACAAGACCCCTGGGCCTGGGACCTCCCAGACTCCCAACTTAAAAGGGCAAATTGGAGGTGAAACCATCTCCCCCTGTGATGGGCCTTTGGGAAGCAGAGCAGTGGACTGTAATGTCACCTTGGGCCCCGGGGCTCTGTCCACGCCATTCTCTCCCTGAGGCCCCGCGCTCCCTGGCTTGCCCTGCAACAGAGGCGTGTGCTGTGAGAGAGCACTGGGGCAGGCTGGGGGCCGCCTGGGTCTGTGGGCTTCCGGAGTAGTTCCTGAGAACGTGCCTGAGCCCACCCGGGGATTGGGGGCCGTGGGCTCAGTGCAGCCCAGAGGACTCAGGACCAAGGCCCCTTCTGGTTTGGTCTTGGCGCACGGTTGGAGCAGCTCAGGGGCTCAGCCAGTTTGGAGGCAGGCTGGCCAGGATTTGGTGGTTGTCTTAAGGGTTTGGGGAAGCAAGGAAGACACCCAGTTCCTGGCTTGGGGACTGGGCAGAGTGGGGCCACCTAAGATGGGAACCAGAAGACTTGAGGGTGTGAGGGGAGGCAAATGGCTTGGGTGATTTGCCAGGCCCGTTGGTGAGTGGGACCCTGGCCTTACTGCTTGCCTCCCTCTGGCCTGTCCTGGTCATCAACCCATGTGCCATGATGTGAAAGGGCTGCGTAGGGTTTCACCAGGCAGGTGGGAACTGGGGAGGTGGGAGGCAGGGGGACCACTGAGGGAGGGACATGTACCTACCTTGGGCCCTGAGGGTCCTGGGAGCCCTGGCTGGCCTGGTGTCCCATCATCCCCCTGAGGAGAGAACAGTGGAGGTTGCAGCCCTCAACCTGCACACACTGGCTGGGTCCTCTGGCAGTCAGTTGGCCATCCCCCCTCTGCACTCCCCAGCACACCAGGCCACTCCTGGCAGCAGCACTTGGTCATACTGGGTCGGGGCAGCGCCCCTCTCCCCTCCTCGTCCCTCTAGGGCACGGGTGGGGTCACACCCACCTCTGTCCCTTGTCCCCACTAGCCCAGAGCACACCTTAGCAGGAGTGTGCAGAAGGAATGGATGGGTGGGTGAAGGAGAGGGAATTCATTCCCTCCATCAGCAAACATCTGTGAGCACCCTCTGCAGGCCAGGCAGATGGGGTCCCTGCTCAATGAGTCAGAGGAGACCGAGGGCAAGGAAATATCCAGATAAATTCATAGCCCCATGCCAGGAAGTAGACAAGAGAATATAAGAGAATGGTGGGATAGAGAGGGACTCAGGGAGAGCGTGTGTTTCAGTAGGTGGCTGGGGACGGTCCCCCGGAGGAGGGGGCAGCTTTGCTGAGCCCTGTAGGAGGAAGAGGAGGAGGAGGCCCGGCCACGAGAAGCAATGGGGGAAGAGGAATCTGGGTCAGTGGTTCCCAAACTTGAGCGCATGTCAGCACCACTCAGGGGGCTGCCTGACCAGAGCACGCCCACCCCCAGTGTCTCTGACTCGGGGCCTCTGGGATGGGCCCCGAACACACATGTCTAATGCGCCCCCAGTGATGCTGATACTGCTGATCCAGGGATCACACCTTGAGAACCAATTTGATGTGGGAACAAATCTGATATGTTTGAGTAATTGTATGTGTTTGATGTATTTCTCTAAGAGTGAGTGAATGAGTGAATGAATGAATGAATGAGATCCTGGCTTCAGAGACAGAGGTCAGAGCCGCCACCCACAGTCAGGACTTAGGTTGGGTTCTGCCGTGCCCAGCCTCTGCCCTTCTCTCCAGCCACTTCCCACATCCCTGCCAAGAGGCCGTCCACAGCCACCCCCACCTTCTTTCCAGGAACACTGGGCTCACCTTGCGGGGGAGACAAGAGTGGGGATGCAAGAGAGAGGTCAGAGCCACCCGGACACCAGGCACCTGCTCCTCTGGTAGAAGTGGCCCTGATGACCCCCATCCAGCGCAGCCCAGAGACCCCGAGCCCCTCAGAGAGATGCATGTGGGTGCAGGGGCTGACGGTCTTGGACTCCACTCCGACCCTGACCTGGTCCCTCCCAAGCTGAGTGACCCTGGGCAAGTCACTGCTCCTGAAAGAGGGGCTCTGACTCCTCCAGCCTCAGAGGGTGGTTGTGAGATTAGAGGGAATGCATTGAAGGCCCTTGACTCCCAGCAGGCACTCACTAAAGGGGGCTCCTCTCCCACCTTTCCCTCCTGCTCAGTCCAGGGGCTCTGGTTCCTTCAGGGAGGACCATAGCCTGCCTTCCCACCCTGGCAGGTGCTGCTCAAGGAGGGAAGAAAAGAGAGCTGACAAGCTAATGGATTTTATTATTTGATCCTCACGACCTGCTGTGAAGGAAAGGCAGGAAAAGTTTATCATGACCCCATTTGACAGATGAGTAAACTGAGGCACAGAGAGATGAAGTCACTTGCCTAAGGTTACAGAACTTGGTCTTCTAACCCTGCCACTTTGGCTTCAATGGGGGTGGGGGAGGGGAAGGTGGTGGGGTGAGGGAGCCCCACACCCCCAGGCCTGAGATAGGAGTGAGAGGAACTTACCTTGGGCCCTGGGGGTCCACTCGGGCCCTGGAATGAGAGAAGAAGGGGTGTTAAACGTGATCCCAGACAGGGCTCCCGGGCTGTCTTCCTTAGCATCCTTCTTTTATAAAGGGTGACACCAAGTCCCAGAGGGCAGGCAGGGCTGTCTCTGGAACCCGGCTGTGCCACCCGTTCGTATCCTGGACAGAAATCCGCTTTAGATCTCAAGCAGTGACAAGTGGACTGCAGGCTCCCTCCCAGGGGTCTGGGTCTGTGAGAATTTTGCTGGGGCTGGAGTCCTGGCCCATCTGCTCCCCACTGGTGGTGGGGGGCAAGAGCGCAGGTGTGCACACACGTACAGCCGCACACCCAACCCCGGTGTGGGTGTGTGTGGGAGAGGGGCTTCTGGGTCTGGAACCACGGTCCTGCCAGCCCAGGCCTCTGAAATGCCCTGGATACTGACCGTCTCGCCATCTTGTCCAGCTTCTCCTTTGGCACCCTGAGGAGGCATAAGAGGAGAGCAATGAGGGGAGGCAGGGGCTCACAGTTGACTGAGCCCACATCTCCCGCCAGACCCTGGGCTGGGGCTGCAAGTACATTTTGTCCTCACCAAACCTCTGAAAAGTGGGCATCACTGTCCCCACCCCACAGACAAGAAAGTTGCGGCTCAGGGAATTATATGCCCAACATGACAAGGAATTGGTGAGCCAACTGAGCAGTTGTCCTGACAGGGGACCCTGGTGGCAGTTTGGTGGAGGTGCCAGCTCTGCACTGGAGGGAAAGTACAGGTTGGAGCCCCTGGGTGAAGGAAAGGGGCAGTACAATGAGGTTTGGCCTCCGGTATTGGGGTTAGGACTATGCGAGGACAACCGAGGCTTAGTTAGTACTGGGGAGAAAGGGAGAGAGAAGTAAAGAAAAAATAGAGAGAGAAAAAGAAAGAGAGAGAGAGACTGAGAGGGAGAGAGAGAGAGAGGGAGAAGAGGCTGGCAGAGATCTGCAGAGACAGCAGCCTCACATGGGTCTCAGCCTGTGCATTGGGAGTGAGACTATAACCAAGGTTAGGGTCTCTGAATCTATCTGGGGTTCGAGTGTGGGGATAAGAGTTGGGTCAGAGTCTGTAGGGGTGAGAGTTAGGGTCTGGATAACAATCTGAATTGGGGGTGTGGATCTGGATTTGGGAGTGAGTTTGGGGTCAAGGTCTAAATTGGGGTTAAGGACCTGGTTAGTGTCAGATTTAAGGTGTGACTGGAGTAAGAGTCTGGGTCAGCGTTTGGGATAGGGCTAGGGTTGGCATTGATTCTAGGATCAGGGTTTGGAATTTTGGTAAGTACAGAACCACGTCCTGGGTGGTCCAGCTCCATGCTCTCTCTTACCACTGGGCCTGGTGCTCCCCTGGGGCCATCTTTCCCAGTGTCGCCAGGAGGGCCCCGGGCCCCAGGGGGTCCTGGGGGCCCTGGAGGCCCAGCAGCTCCATCTTGCCCTTGATCTCCCTGAAAGAGATGGGGCCCAGCATGACTCTGAGGCGTAGGGGAAGGGGTTCTGGCCTCCAGAGAGAGGCCTCCTCAGATGGGCGGCCAGATGCCTTCGCCCTCCCAGCCCTCGGCAGGCTCAGAGGAAAGGGGTTTGTTATTGGGCCTCTTGCCACTTCTTGGTGGCCACACAAAGGGATAGGTCCCTATACCTCTGCATAAGAGGCCAATAGGATCTTGTACACTCCATGGTATGCTCCATGTCTCCAGCTCTCAGTGCCTGAAGCCCAGCTACGGTGTTTAGGTGAGAGATGAGACACACTAGGTGTGGGACAAAGCACAAGTGCCCAACCAGCCCCCTTCCTTCTGGAATGGGGACTGCAAGCCTCCTGAAAGACCTTCCTGGTTGGTCAGCTCCTTCTTTATTAAGTGATAGAGGCACACTCTTGGGCATTTGTCCCAGATAAGTAGAAACATGTTCACACAAAAGCCCATACATGAATGTTCACAACAGCTTTATTTGTAATAGCTCCAAACAGGAAACAATCCAAATGTCCTTCAATGGTGAATGATTAAACAACTGGGGTACATCCATGTCATGGAATACTGCTCAGCAATAAATAGAAAGGAACAAAGTACTGACACATGCAGCAACTTGGATGCATCTCAAGAGATTTATGCTGAGTGAAAAAAGCCAATCTCAAAAGGTGCCTACTAGATGACTGCATCTACATGAGATTCTTGGTATGCAAATTTATAGAGATGGAGCACAGATTAGTGGTTGCCAGGGGTTAGGGATGGGGGCAGGGAGGGAAGTAACTGCAGTTATAAAAGGATAGCAGGAGGGATCTTTGGGTGGTGGTTGCACGAATCTCAAGGGTGATAAAATTGCATGGAAATAAGTAGACGCACAAATAAGTAAAATGGGTGAAACTGGAATAAGGTTGGCAGATTATATCAGTGTCAATTTCCTGGTTGTGAGATTGTACTACAGCGATGCAAGATGTCACCATTGAGGGAAACTGGATGATGGATGCACGGGGTATTATTTATTACAACTGCATATGAATTTTTAATTATCTCAAAAAAAAAAAAAAAAAAAAAAAGAGCGACAAAGGACCACACCGTCTCTCTCATGCAGCACCAAATCCCTCACTCTTGGCCATGTTAGTAATGGGTCAGACCTCAGGCAGCCAGAGCCCTCACCTTGTGGCCCCACCTGCAAGGAGGAGAGGAGGAGAGACCACAGTGCCCCCAGCACTTCCTGCTGCCTCAGTGGTGCCCGCCCAGCACTGGCTCAGGGCACAGTAATGTGGCACATCTGGCTCACAGTGCCAGCAGTTCCCAACCTTCCTGTCACCAAGAAAGGAAGAAGCCTTTTGTGGATTGGGCCCCTGCTGTGTGCCAAGCGCTGAGGAGTGAGGCCTACCTGGAGGTTATCTCACCCAACCCTGCAACCACCTGGCCAGGGCACTGCTATTGTCCCATTTTACAGATGGAGTAGCCAGGGGTCAGAGAATGTAATCATTTACCCAGGGTTACAGAGCTAGGAAAGGCACTGTCTCCTCTGGCCACTGAGGCAAGAGTCTCTTTTAGACAGTATTTTTCATCTGTGACCCCACGATATGAGAGAACTTGGTTCTCTAGGCCACTGCACTTAAGACATAGCTCACTTATTTTCCTAATTAAAAAATTAACTGAAGCTCTCAATGTCCACCACACAGATCTTCTGGTCAGTCTGACTCAGCCAGGGTCCTGACCAAGAAGATAGAATTCCAGCCAAAAGACAACTGAGTTTGGTAAGGTCACCCAACCAGAGTGGCAATAGTGGTGGGTCATTCCTGTCTCATTTTACACTGTGTTAGGAATCAGTTGAAGATATCCCGCCCCCTGCTGCTCCTTTAATGGCTCAGGGTGGGAACCACTGGCCTGGAAGCTCCTTATCAAGGCAGAAAATGGGTGTAGATACTTGAGCAGGTTCTAGAGGGGGTTTAGGGTCTTCTCCTGAGTTACTTGGAATGAGGCTGGTCAGCCTCCTCCTCCTCCTCCCGCCAGGATCGGATGGCTGAGGTCTCCCCCTGGGAATGTGGGGTGAGTCGAGGGGAGTGCGCACACCAGCAGCCCAGACTCCGCCAGTCTACCTTGAGGATTCGGCGATTGTACACGTGATGGTCTCTACTTATAAATCCCGGACTGAGCCTCGGGAAAACCATCTAGTTGGCAAACAGGTATGTGATGAGAAAGGCAGGAGGGTGATTTAGAAACGACCAGGCTATTTCTGGAGGCAAAGCCACTTAACCCCGCCTGGAGAGAGGAAGCCTGGTCATTGGAAGTGGCGGACCACATTCTCCAAACATGGGTGCTATCCTTGCTCCCATCCCACGGGGTCCTCTTCAATGGGACCTCGCACTCCCCCAAGAGTTGGAGTCCATTTCTCCACCCTCTTGACTTGGGCGGGCCCTGTGACTGCTGTGACCAATAGAATGCAGTGGACATGCTACTGTGTCCGTTCTGGAGGTAGCTCTTAACTGGCCTCCTGCCGCTTAGAATGCTGCTCTTGGGAAGGCCCTTTAGAAATGCCCCCACCAGCCTGGGGAAAGCCTGAGCTGCACAGAGATCCACGAGTGGGCATCCCCAGCTAAGCTCCCCACCAAATTGCCAAGACCTGCTTTGTGGGGCCCAACCAGCAGAGGTCTCCACTCTGTTTCAGCCTCCGTTGAGGAGAACCCTGGTTCGGAACAAGGCACTTCTGGGTCCCTGGACCCAGTGGGCATGAAGAGCTAGAGGTGGGCTGGACAGAGATTCTGATCTACTGTTCCCACTTGGGGTGCTGGGTGCCCACTTTCCTGATTGCCATGAATCTTCACCTCAGTGGCTTGGGGTAAAGGATGTCATCCCCATTCACAGTTGGAGAAACTGAGTCTCAGAGGGGAAGGTGACTCACTCCAGGTCACTCAGCTGGTAAGTGGCAGAGCTGAACTCTGGGCTCAGGGCTGCTGGCTCCATCCACAGCCTTCCCTCTTCCTGGGTGCCAGCTGCCCTCAGGAAGATCAGTCTCCAGTCTGGGCCCAGTGCCAGCTCCACTGTCTGCCCATCTATGGTGATAAGGGTGACCGGATGTCTGCCAGAGATTCCCTGTCTGTGCAGGGGATGGCAGCCTCGGCCAAATCAAGGTGCTTGGGGCTTCCACCCAGCGGATGTTGAAGTGATAACAGGCAGCGAGATAGACCACGGGTGGGGAGGGGCTGCTTGCTCACTTTTTTCTGTATAAGCATAGGGATCCAGAAGAAACACAAGGTATACCTTATTATGATATGAAACAAACCATGTGGGATCAGGGGAGGGTCTTGCTCAGTTCTTACCCGGGGGCCAAAGTCTCCTGGTGCACCCTAGGAACAAAAAACAGGGTGATACATCACCACTACTTTTATTACTACTTCACATGTGTGGAGCATTTACTCTGTGCTCAGTGCTTCATATACACAGTCTCACTTCATTCTAACAAAAAAAACATACAGGCTCTGTGTTATCTTCATTTCCAATGAGGAAACTGAGGCACAGAGAGGCTAAGTAACTTGCCCAAGGTCACACAGCTAGTAGATCCAGGGCTTGGAGCCAGGTGGTCTGTTATCTATTGGCAGCCCCCAGACACAGCAGAGTGGAACCTCCGAACCTGGGAATAATGAGGGATGATAATTGATTTACTGTTTTAAGTCACGAAGTTTTGGGGCAGTATGCTATGTAGCAGTAGATGCCAAGACTTCAGTTTCTCTCTGTTTTCAAAGCCCCTACCTTAATCATTTCTATGACTCGGTGGCATCAGCCAGAATTGGCAGGAAGGCAATCACTGCACCTGCCAACTGCACGAGTGTCTCATCATCTACAAAGAACATTCAGACGGTTACCTTGCGCAGTCTTCCCCATGAGAGGTTGGTTTTAATTTACAGATGGAGAAACTGAGGCCCAGAGAGCTGGGTAACTTGCCAAAGGCCACACAGTTGGTGGTGGAGCTGTAATGCAAACCTGAGGCTCTGAACACCAGATCCTGTGCCTTGCTCAGCCCTGAGGGTGGACCGGAGCCCTGGCTGCCCTGACCTATGCGGGCCACATCGCAGTGGCGCAGCCCAGCCCAGCCCTGCCCTGCCCTGCCTTAGAAGTGCCCGTCAGTTCTACCACACCCAGGTCTGTTATGGCCCCTCCCTCCCCTGACTCCACTGTGGGACACACAGGTCTCCCCTCTCTGCTGCTCCCCTCCAAGTCACTTGGAGTTCCCAGCCCTCCAGGAGTCTGACTGTGACATTTAGTGCCAAATGTCAGGGAAGACCTTCTCACAAAGGGCTGCAAATATCTCAGGGTTAGCTCTCTGCCATTTGTTTTCCTGGGGGGGTGTCCTCCCCACAAAGAATGCCATCAACAGTCAGTGTTCAATTCCACAGGCTCTTCCAGCACCTTCCCCTTTTCAGGATTGATTATTTTGGAAACTCATCATTCTGGGTAGACTGTGCTTTCAGTTTTGTTACACTCTGGTGCCAGGAGAACTCGGATTCAACCCTCCAGGTACTTTAAATCGTCAAATGTAAGCCTTGTAACCATTTTAAGAGGTAGGCACCACTAGCCCCACTTCACAGATGAGGAAAGTAAGGCTCCAGGAGGGGATGTAACTTGCCCAAGGTCACACTCTGGAGCTGGGGTTTGAAGGCAGGTTTCTGGCCTCCTTTATCAGCCTACTGCATCTGGACAGCCTCCAGCATCACTTACCTTTTCTCCTTTGGGGCCTGGAAGTCCCTGGAGAAGGAAGATAGAGAAAGAACAGGAGTGAGTGAGGAGCACTAGGCTAGCCCCCTTCTATCTTCCCCGAGGCTTTGAGGGCAGAAGGGCCTGTGAGGCTGAGCAGAGCTGTGGGCAGCTGAGTGAAAAAACATACGAGCCTATCAGCCTTTATGAGGGCTGCCTGTGCTGGCCCCAAGGAAGCTCTGAGCCTCAGTGCTCACCACGAGGAAGACAGGAGACTGGGGCGGTCACTGGCATCCTCTCTGGACAGGGGCACATGTGCTAGTCATTCCCCCCAGAGAACAGAGCCCTCCCTGCTCAGCACCCGTTGTGCCCAGGTACCAGTGAGGAGGTCACTGTCTTCAGGGTCTGGGTGAATGTGTGAATGTGGAGGTGGCTCCCTGCAGGCCATGGTGGCTGCCATCACTCTCTGGCTGCAGGGAAATGTGTCTCTTTCAGTCTCGCCAAGTTACCAGGACTTCTAGGGAAGTGGGTCAGGCCACACACAAGGCACCGACTGTGGAGCTCAGAGACCCCAGGGTGGGGGCCAGGCTGCGGTGGGCCAGCTTGGGGTTCACACTCTTGGTCAGGGACCTCAATCACTGGCCTCCATCCCAAAACATCCATGTTCCCTTCAGGTAGTGATGGATTCGCTCATTCACTCATTCAACAACTCATCCATCTAGGTAGTGGGTTCTTTCTTCCCCTCCTTTAATAATGCACCCATCATCAGTCAGCTCTTCAATCATTTGTTAATTCATTCATTTTTTTTTCACTCACTTGTCTGCTCAACCATCATGCATTTATCCATCCACTAACTCATCTGCTCTTCCATGCATCCAACTGTGTGTACAATTATTGATTCATTACCTCATTTGACTCTTCTTCCATCCACCCACCCATCCATCCATTCATCCATCCATCTGTCCATCTGTTCATCAATCTATTCATCCATCTGTCCTTCCTTACTTCCATCCATATCCAATTATTCATTTTATTATGCTGCCTCTGTGTGCATCTTATTCATTCTGCTAAGGATGCCAGTGGACCATATGCTTCTGGTCCAGGTGTTGAGAACTCTTCAGCCTGATGTCTACCATCTAAGTCTTGAGACTGTATGAGGGGATGCTTTGTGCCTGGGGTCTGCTGGGAGGGCCTTCTATGTTTTGAGGGCTGAATGGACACCAGGGACAGTGCTGTTCACAGTTCTTTGCATCCCCAGCATCCCTGTGGGGAGAGTTAATATGCCTATTTGACAAACAGAAGCCTCAGGCTGGGGAGGTGAAGAGGCCTCCTCAAGGTTGCACAGTCAGCAGGTGGTGGAGCTGGATTTAAACTCAAGTCTGACGGTCAAATAGCTTCTCTCCGTGCTAAACCAGGTTCTTATTGCCCCTTCCCTCTGGCGTCCATGGTAACTCCCAACCCCAGGGGCAGCCCCATCCCAGGACCACCTACAACTGCCCTGTTATCACTTACGGGCTTGCCATCCAGACCCAGTGGCCCCTGGAAAACGAGAGAGAGAGAGAGAGAAAGTGAGAGAGACAGTGAGAGAGCACAGAGGTTACACACAGGAAAGGCATTTCTTCTGTGTTTTACGACCCAGAGGCACAACTGAGTGACAAGAGACCAAAGCCTGCCCCGAGCCCATGGTCTTGGGTACATTTCACGTGGACTCAGGGTGGGGGCATCTCTGTGCTGTTTGTTGTCCAGAATCCCCTCCTCTGATAACAGAGCCCGTTTCTTCTCCAAAGCCACCCCCATCCACCCCATAGGGTTTGGACATGTGACCATATTCCCTCGGCCAGGGTGAGTAGTTCAGGGATGAGTGTCATGCCTGGGACTTTGAATGGTGGAGTTTTAGAAGAAAGAGGATTCTTTTCTCCTGATGGGGCTAATCCTGGAGCTCCTGGGGGCACCGCATGGCTTGAGAAAGAGCCAACGGAGAGGAAGGCAGAGCTGAGAGACAGAGAGAAAGGCAGGCAAAGGGCCTGAAGCTGAAACTACCTCTGCATACTTCTTTCTGTTTGTCAGTGAATACATTTCTTTCCTTAAGCCAGTTTGAATTTGAGTTTCTGTCACTTGTAACTTGTTAGGGACTGAATGTGTCCCCCCAAATTCATATGTTGAAACCTAACCCCCAATGTGATGGAATGTGGAAGTGGGGTTTTTGGGAAGTGATTAGGTCATGAGGGTGGAGCCTTCATGAATGAGATTAGTGCCCTTGTAAAAAGGACCCCGGAGAGCTCTCTAGCTCTCTCTCCACCATGTGAGAACACAGTGAGAAGCTGAAAGTCTGCAACCCAGAAGAGGGCCCTCACCAGAACCCGACTGTGCTGGCACCCTGATCTCAGACTTCCCAGCCTCCAGAACTGAAGAGACAGATTTCTGTGGTTTATAAGCCATGCAGTCCATGGTACTTTCTTAGAGTAGCCTGAACTAAGACATAACAGGAAGAGTCTTGAAAGCTCTTTCAGCTCCCTGCACTGCTGTGGTCTTTGAAGGCAAAAGTCAAATAATACAAGGGTGGGTCTAGAGAGCTGGGGCCTCTCAGCAGTCTGGGGGCTTTGTGGTATCTGCAGACGGCTGGTGACCACTGCCCAACAGCTCACACTGTCCACTCACCTGACAAAGCCTCACTGGATTCGTCTACACTCTTGTGGAGGTGTAGAGGAATCCAACGGGGGTGCCATGGACTGGGTCCACCTGCCTGCTGGGTCCAGTGGTAAACAGCCAGTTTCCCTGGTTGGGTCTCCAGACTGCCCTGGCAGACAGCCATCTGCAGATTCCCCAGATGCTGTGAGAGTGACTGCTCCTTGGTGCCCTCACTCAAGGGCCTCACTCCAGGCAAGAAACCAGGGCAATTCTGAAAATTGGTCTCCTAAGTGCTTCTGGCCACTCGCTTCACATTCAGTTGAGGGTCTGGATGTCAGGGTGATGGCCTGGGGTCAGCTGGGGTCCCAGGAGAGGGGGAGTGGGGCCATTCCAAGGTCTTGGGGGCCCAGGCCCTGGGGGATCCTGGTCAGGTGCAGTTTCGGTCCCTGCCATCTGTAGCTCATCAGAAGCTGTCCTAGCTGGCCTGTCTCCTTGGGCCAACTCCTGGCTGTCCTGACCTGGATCCATATGAAAAGCCTTTTCCCTTTAGCAGTCCGCTAAAAGTAGGTCCTGCCCCTCATCTACCCCCCATGCTCACGCCCTGCTAGGCCTCCTCAGGGCCATGTCCCTCTGGGCATCTCTACGCGGGACCCCTCACCCTGGCGTAGCCCTCTCAGCTGCCATAACACAGAGGGCCCAGTCCCATCCTGGGTCTCTTCTGGGGGCTATTGGTGGCCTCCACACTCTGCCTGAATCACAACAGAAGCCCTGTGTAAGGCAGGTGTTATCATACCCATCTTACAGAGCAGGAAACTGAGGCCCAGTGAGGGAAAGGCCTTGCCCCAGGCCATGAAGCCAGAAGAAGGGGGGTCTGGAGCTGATATGGCAGGCACTTCAGTTCTGTGTCCACACTGCAATCAAGCCACGGCAGTGGTCTTGTCTGGCCTCTGGCCACTCTCCCTTCTTGTCTGCCCTTGCATTCCTCTGTTCAAACCTTCCCTGCTCTGTCCCATTGCCCACTGGATCTCGCCTGCCCACGGGCCCCCAGTCACCTTGTCCAGTGTGGTTGCCACTGCAGACTCTGTGCCCAGGCCCTGTATGTGTCTGTCCATCCTGCTGACCTGAGCCCAAACACAGTGAAAACTTTGCCCCTCTCTATTCTGCATGGATTAAAAGAAGCCATAATGCAGACAGAAATTAAAAAGAGACCAAGATGCAGTTTAGAACTAAGTAAAGCTCCTTCCTTTTCAAGAAGTAACAAGTGTTGGTGAGGATGTGGAGAAAAAGGAAGCCCTGTGTGCTACTGCTGGGAATGTAAATTGTGCAGCCACTATGGAAAACAGTATGGAGGTTCATCAAATAATAAAAAGTAAAGCCACCTTATGATCCAGCAATTCCACTTCAGGGTATTTATTCAAAGAAAATGAAAACAATAATTCGAAAAGATATCTGTACCCTCACTGTAGCATTATTTACAATAGCCAAGACATAGAAACAACCTAAGTGCCCACCGATGGATGAATGGATAAAGATGATGTGGTACACACTCACACACACACACACACACACTGGAATACTATTCAGCCATAAAAAAGAATGAAATCTTGCCTTTTGCAACAACATGGATGGAACTTGAGGTGCAGTATGCTAAGTAAAAAAGTCAGGCAGAGAAAGACAAATACCACATGATCTCACTAATATGTGGAATCTAAAACAAAACAACAGCAAAAAAACCCGCGCTCATAGATACAGAGAACAGATTGGAGGTTGCCAGAAGTAGGGGGGTGGGTGTGGGTGTGGGTGAAATGGATGAAGGGGTCAAAAGGTACAACATTCTAGTTACAAGATAAATAAGTTCTAGGGAAGTAATGTACAGCAATGAGGACTCTAGTTAACACTACTGTATTGTATACTTGAAAGTTGCTAGGAGAGTAGATCTTAAAAGTCCTCATCACAAGAAACAAAACAAAACAAACAAAAAAGGAGACTAAGGTGCAGCTTAGAACTAAATAAAGCTCTTTTCTTCATATGTCAGGAGGGAGAACACAGCGGGCCTCACTGCTAAGTCACCACCAGCAGCTGCGACATGAGCTGGCCTTGGAACTGGACAGCGTGATGAGTCCAAGGTGTCCCTGATAAAGGCCAGGACACAGAGCAGGGTTTGCTTTGGACTTGACTCCGTATCCTTCACAGGGTTTGCCCTTGCCACGGCCCTGGGAGACAGGTGCCATGCCCCCTCCTGCAGATGGAGAAGCTGAGTCAGTGGGATTGTCCAAGGGCTTGAAATAGGCCCCACTCTCTATGGAGTGCTCCCTCTCCTGCAGCACAGGGTAGTAGGGGTGACAGATGGCTGTCCAGGGAACCTAGGGAGGAGGTTCATAGGCTTTGCCTTCTTTCCAGGATTCCTGGTACATCTGTCTCCCTCACTGAGCAGACTCTCCCTGGGCAAGGGCTCCCTG